>NC_054471.1:136216082-136841082 GCF_017639515.1 Carcharodon carcharias
TGGTAATCTATCCTAATATCTTTTTTTCTGGCTCATTTTTTTATTTGTTCATGGGATGTGGGCATCACTGGCTGGGCCAGCATTTATTGCCCATTTCTAATTGCCCTTGTTCAGAGGGCATTTAAGAGTCAACCACATTGCTTTCAGTCTGGAGTCACATATAGGCCAGACAAGGATGGCAGATTTCCTTCCCTAAAGGGCTTTAGTGAACCAGATGTGTTTTTACAACAATCAGCAATGGCTTCATAGTCTTTTAATTCCAGATTTTTATTGGATTCAAATTTCACCCTCTGATGTGGTGGGATTTGAACCTGTGTCCCCAGAGCATTACCCTGGGTCTCTGGAATACTAGTCCAGTGACAATACCACCACGCCATCACCTCCCAATGTCAAAATGTATTCAATGACACTTCTGTGAAGCACCTTAGGTTATTTTGCAATATTAAAGGCAGCATATATGTGTGAGTTGTTGTTGTATACATATTTCCACAATCTTCCTTCATCTGTATTGTTGCTTTTGCTGCTCCAATTAGTGCATCATTTAGCTACTCACTTATCTGCCCTCGGTCACCAGGAGCTGGGCAGATCATCGGGGTGAGCAATGTTCCTTGCTAGAAGCAATCTGAGGTCAGCTAATCAGCTCTTTTGTAGTTCCACCCTAGTGTTCCCAGTGATCAGAATTAGACAGAGAGATTCAAACTGAACAAAAATGGCAGCTGGGCACTCCTCACATCTTAGCTGGCTTTCAGTTCTGAATACTTGCTAACCGCAGCTGATGTTACAATGGAAAATCATGGGCCTTGAAAACTTCTGTTGTGATAATTGACATCTGAGGCTTTTCAGATCCATTAGTTCTTTGCCTGTGGCGTTGATGGAACTGCTGCTTCATCTAGGGTGCTTTGCATGGGAACCCCTCAGAATCAGAGCCTCTGGAGCAATCACCTTTGTGCAAGTACACTTGGAAGGTATCTTGCTGGCTAGATTTGTGCTTTGGATACTACTGGCCTCATTGAAGTATAAGCAATTTTGTGCACATGCTATGTGGGCCCTCATAGTTAGCGCAGGATACATCATACTTTGGATGAAATTACTGGACCCTGTGTGATCCCTGCCATGTCATCACATTTTGTGCTATTTTTGTACTGAGCTGTTCTATGGTGAAGCCTGTACCCTTTTAAAACATTGAGTATAAACAGCTGGAAAGTGTGCATTTTTCACTTTGTAATAGAAGAAGTAAAAACAAAAGCCACTTTAGTAAGTTCACTAGGGAAGAGTCTCATGGCAAGGTCTGTTTTGTGGCTTATTAATTTGTTGATCCATTAAGCATTACTTTTTTGTCTTCATGAGAATCTTTCCCTCGACCTTCACTGCTAATGTTCTTAATGCCCACTTGTCATTTGGCGGTTATTATGTTTGTTCTGTTGACAGCAGTGACCAAGATTTTCAAGAGGGCATTCATGTTATTGTTAGTTACACACTGGGCTGCATATTACAGGGAGGGGTGGACGCCTCCCCACCACCCACCTCTGGAAGCAAAGTCGGTGTGGAGCCATAACGCTAAAGAGTTTGCGGGTTGGACTTCGGCCCCTCACTGGGATGCTGAGAAATGCTAAGTGCCGCCAAAGATCAGTCCAGAGAAAAACAAGGCAAAAAGAGGTGAGACAGTGGCAGGAAACTGCCATCACAGGCCTCCAGCAGGAACAACATATTAATAGAAATTTTAATTGCTATATTTATTGAAGGAGTTACTTATTGATTTAAGCAACAAGATACTTATGACCAAGGAGGTCCAGGGTGTGCTGCCTATTGAGAAGGTGCCTCTGAATACAGTGGGCTGGATTTTATGCGCACTCTGCCGAGAATGTTTTCGGGCAGATGCCCACTCCACCATCTTCCCACCCACCCCCGAGCTCATTCCCATACAATCGGATTGGCCGGCAGCTCCAGCAGTCCCGGCAGTGCCAAGAATGCATTTGTTGGCACCACTGGGATTGCAATTCCAAGGAGAAGGCCCAATGGATCCTGGAGCTAGGTATGTCCTGGGTATTGGGAGGGGAGCATTTGGGCAGCTTGGGAGGGGGTTGGGGGTGGTTGGTTTTAGAGAGCACATGGATAAAGAAGAGGGGAGTACTATCTTAGGGGAGCTGGCCCCTGGTGCGCAAAGCGCACCCTCCGAAGATGGTACCCCTTCTTCTTTCCCACCCTTTTAAAAACTTTTAAAAATCAGCTTGCCCATTCCCACTCGACTGACCATGTCAACCATACTATGGCAAGGACAGCATATTATCGGGGTCAATTGGCTTGTTAACAAGCTCAATGACCCTTAATTATTTATTTGAATAAGGTAGGCAGGCTGCCCATTTCGGTGCCCACCCAAATACCATGTTACGGGGGTACGTTTGGGGTGGGCGGAAGATGCTGAGGTGGGCACCTGCCCTATTTTATGTACCTCCCCCCCAACGCCGAAAACACACCCAGCGAGGACATGTAAAATCCAGTATTATGAGGCCCCTTCTCAATGGGCAGCACATCCTTTGAATGCATACATTGAGTTTATACCCTGGACCTCCTTGGTCATAAGTATCTTGTTGCTTAAATCAATAAGTAACTCCTTCAATAAATACAGCAATTAAAATCTCTTGTTAGTATGTTGTTCCTGTTGGAGGCCTGGTGGGGCTGGTTTCCTGCCACTGTCTCACCTCTTTTTGCCTTCATTTTCTCTGTGCTGATTTTTGGCTGGCACTTAGCATTTCTACAGCTTACTTCCACTTAAGCTGCTTCAGCAAACTGCAGATTCTGCTTTGCTTTCTGCTTTTCCTGGCTTGGCTCTGAGCCGTGGTTTACTTTGCCTGTGCTGGTGCCAGTGCGCACCAATCAATCAATTAATTTGATGAATCTTGTGGGAAAGAGGTTTTATTATTACTGCTTAATCATAAGGAAAACATTAAGGGAAAAGCAGCTGCCTGCAGCAATGTTCAGCCCATTTGAAACACATTCAGCCGTTAGTAGTTTCAGTTTCAAATTGCTTTTAGATTTGAAATTGCAGCATTACTTCATGTACTGCTCTCTTCAACACCAATGCCCTTGTGATCTCAGTCTTTACAGCTCTCATTGTGCAACTATAACCTCAGTTATGTGAAAACTTTACTACTACAATGGAATGAGTGTTGAGTGCTGTATTTCAGCTATTAAGAGACTTCAAGGCACATAAAGTGGAACGTTACTAAAAAATTATAATTTTTCAAGTCCAAATTGAGCTGAAGAAAACAGTTGAATATTCAGTTTTTCCAACCTTGTTCTCCTCCTATTTCTCCCTTAGCCAACTGGTCACACATTCTCCTTGCTTCGTTATATCTTAATTTCTTCTATTTTGCCTCCTGTTATCCTCTGCTTATATCACTTCAGCCATTAAACTGTCTCCTGTTTTCCTTACAAACGCTTTGCAAAACATTCCAATTCCTCTCTCCTCTGTGTCTTGTTCTGTTCCTTTACAAATGTTGTTTAGAAGAAGGGTCCACATGCAACATCTTAATTCATCTGTTCTCTCCTCAGGTGTTGATTGACCTGTTGAGCGCTCCCAGAATTTTAGTTTTATGTTTCAGCTTGCCAGCATCTGTTTGTTTTGACTTTACTCTCCGATTCAGCTTTTTGGCACAAACATATTTGTGGGTGTCTTGCCTTGATGTCAGGATAGAGTTCCAGATTTGTGCAGCTTTCAAAGGCATTATGTATAATTTTTTGACTAATTTCAAAATTCTTCAATTCCAAACCCTCGTCCTCCAATGCTGATCCCAGCAAAGTTTGTGAAGTTAGTGTGCATGTCTTTCATGTATATGAGAAATGCAGGTTCATCTCCAGCACCTAACTGTCGATGACTGTTGGAAACTTTGGGTCCTGTCTGTTCTTGGTGAGAGAGAAAGCGAACTGCAGCTGTGTGGAAAAATTATGGTGGGAGGAGGAGCACCACATGACTGGGATCTCAAGATTCTCAAAGGAAGCGATGGTAAGAACCTGAAGATAAACACTCTATAGCACTCAGGCAGTCATGCTTCAGAAAAGAATTTTCAGGAATCTGTAGGGTGGTGGAACTGGTGGACAGTGTTTAATGTAATACACACAGCTATTTGGCAGCTGAAATGTTTTAATGACCCCACCAGGCTGGCTACGTGACGGTAAAAGGTTCCCATGTAAGAAAAGTGAAGCACAAGTGTTTGCCTTTATCTGAAGAGCCCAAGGAATAAGATCTTGTGGGTCAGTCTTTAAAATGACCATGATTCAGGAGCATAGTTTTCATGGGGAGGTGCAGATAGTGGAAATGTTGGAGCAGCTCACAATCTGCATCTGCAAGACAATGCTGGAGGAATCACATGAGGTGAGGAATACCCTGGGTGACAATAGCTCAGTGTGACCTCAATATATCAGTAAAAGGCTTCAAGGACATGTGTCCTTTCTGGAGTGGCAGCAACGATTGTAACTTTAGATAGATTGAAGAGCACCCTGGATTAGACTTGCAACAGTCCATTGCACCATCACTCTTGCAGCTCGTAATGCAATATGAACTTTTCTTCCACTTCTGTCCTTGTGTTCCAAAAAGGTGCCCTCTGCTGAACTGGGTACCTGATCTCCCAACAGGCAGCCTATCACATTGCTCTGAGTCATACAGGATTGTCAGAGAATTAACAAATATGTTACTCTTCAGGTAAGGTGGATTGAAATGCAAATGAGATGACTTGCGTCGCTGACCATGTGAACATTTAGGAAATAAAATCCCTTCTCTTCATGACATTGATGAGGCATTTTTAGATGGACTCTTTGCAGCTACATGGTGACCTGATCAATGGCACGCTAAACCTGAGGGAATCTGACCGCTTGGAAGAAGCTGATGACTCTCTCTGCTTTCATGAATTCATGTGAAACTGAATGAACTCATAGAAATGCCTGAACAGGCTGTCTGTCATGTGTCCAATGTAGCAATGAACTGCTGGTTGACTGAAATGACTAATGTCACCACAAAACATATGGAAGCATTCAGAAAGTTAAGTAGTATTGTCATCATCATAGCCACAGACAAGACACAGTTCCTGATAGAAAGAGGCTGCAAATAAGTTCAAACAGCTGGCAAATCTCTGTCATGGTATCAGGTAGAAAATGCAGTGTTTTTCAGACACTGCCGAAGTGAACAGTTTTTCCATGGTTTATAGATTCTGTGACAGGGCTAACTATGGCACAAGTATTGACTTTGTGAAGGATGCTGCACTCTCCTGCTTCCATCTTTATTCCTTCCATGTTCTTATCCTTCAAATCACAACAACAATTGAATTCCCAGCAGGAAATCCATTACTTTATCAAGAAGGAGCTCCCTTTAAATTCTCAGCAAGGTTCACAAAGTATTTAGAAACTGCAGCTTTGAAATTATTGCTAGTGACTCTCAGCCAAAACAATGTCCCAGAGTCATATTTCTGTGTGAGGTCTTCCTGATCTTTACTGGCCAGGTGAGGCTGCGAAGGGGAGCTGGACTGATGGTAGCCAGAAGCAAGGGCAAAGATCTTGACTGACATGCATAACCACCAGCTGAAAAAAAATATTGCCCAGTGTGTAAACTGTGGTGTTGAGTCCTGCTGATGGTGAGTTTTACCTCCACTATATTGAAAGAATATTGAAGACAAATTTACCTCAAGAAACAAATTAACACCAAACTATGTCTGAAATAAGTAGTAAAAGCTGAAATGTCAGAACATGGAACAACATTGCACTAAAACATACTGTAAACTGCATCTCTGGGACTTTCCTTACTCTCATTTCAAATGGCCTGAAGAAGAAAGGAGCAAAGCCAAGTGGAATTACCACACAATGCTGACATGTACTCTTTAAATTATATTTTCAAGGAAACTTCATGCTGCTTGCTAACCTAAATGATTATAGCATACAGCCAGCATTAAGTGTACTGTTGAATGACTGTATACTTGAGCAGAATGTGCAAAATTGTGAGAGGTTAGCATGAATTAAAGCTAGCCTGCACTACTTAAAGCCAGCCTGAACTTCTTAAAGGGGCAGTGCATTGTGGGTGGAGCAGATGCTGGAATTCTAAATTGATTCTGATCTGGGAAAGACAGAAGAGTGGCACAGGCGTGGCCTCAAAGATTTTCCAATGTGACACAGGAGTTTTTAGTTTAGAAGCTGGAAAAGGGGAGAGATATAATCTATCTAAAGGGCAGAATGCCCTTCAGACAAACTTTGCAAATGTATCTTCGAATACCTTATCCCTCCAATAGCGCTACTAGCCTCACAAATTATGCACCACACCCACACAACTCACCTGCTAAAAATCTCTATCAATAATGACCCACATTAAACTCATATTTTAACCTCACCCTCACACACTTAGCACTGCTGCAAACTCACACCCACATCTCACAGATTGCACACAGTCAGCTATACAACTATGGCAGCCACTATGGGAAGTTCTTGGGAAGAAACAGTAATAGTGACATTCAAAATAAAAACTGTATGTTTATTAAACATGGATTCTCTTTATTCTTCTTCCTACTAGCCTCCCTCTGCTGGTACATCTGTGTATGGTAGCTTCAAATGGACAAAATGCACAATGCAATTTTTAATGCACTTCATCCCTCCCCTTCTTGGTAAATGAGATACATAGCATGTTTCAATGGTTTGTTTCCAAAAGTGTAAACAATAAGCTTAAGCATAATTTGAATATTCAACTTCACTAGTAGCATTATTATTACATATTTTAACTTTTATATTAATTTAGCAATGCACTCACTCATATGCAATGAGATAAAAGGTTTGTTCAGCAACAGAAAATAATTCACCTTGTAATGGAATCACTTAAGTATGGCGGACATTTTCTCACACAAGTAGGGTATCGTCCAACATCAGGTTCTTCATCTGAGATATTAATGTTGGAATCAGATTCAATGTTAACAAATGGTGTTTTCAATGCTTTGAAAAAGGACGCATTTCGTGTGATGCTTTGTGAACTGCATTTAGCAGTGGTCGTTGATCCTTTTGTGTTGGTCACAACAAATGGTTGGATGTCATAGGGGGTTGTTTGCTTTCTAACATGATTGTCATATTTTACAAGCACTTTATCTCCAATAACCTTTGTTCGATCCTTCTGTTCCTGATCTCATTCATGTTGATCATTAGCACTGTGGGGTAGCTTAGGAAAATGTGTTCATATAAGATGTGCAAAGATGAGTGCAGCTGGAGGCTTTCCAATAGTTGAGTGAGGAGTCACTTCGTAATTGTGAAGAAAGTAATATAACTCTTGCTTCTACAACCTCTTCTTAGCTGTAGCATTAGGTATCACTTTTATCAAGGTGTGCATAAATACCATTAGCTGTTGGCTAATGTAGTGTGATTTTATGATTTGTTAGTTCACAAATTTACTGAACTCATTGCTGTTGAATGGGGGTTTCATTTTTGGGATACTGCTTTCATTGAAATTAATACAATTATTTCTATGACTGAGAACCTGTTGTAGTCATCAGTGACAACAAGCAGGTGTTCACCAGTAAGCAAATTTGCAACTTCAATCCATGGTCCTGGAGGCAGTTCAGACATCTTGAGAAGATCACAAAGAATTAACATTGTGTTTGCTTCATGGCAAACACTGATTGATTTTGTCTTCTATCATTTGGTCAGTTGGGAACCATACCTTTTCCCTAAGGAGTTATTTAGTTTTCACAATTCCCTGGTCCCTGATGACCTTATCACCAGCATATTCCCTTAATGATTGTGGAATGACAATATGATCGTTGTGTAGCACGAGATCTGATGTAGTTGTACTGGTGAATTCATTTTGAACACAGTGAAGATCTTGTAGTGTGAGAGTGATTTCTTCTTTCACATCTTTCCAGTTTGGTGATTCCTTAGCAGTCAAGCATAGTTGTAACGCCTCATCTTGTTTTGTTGCTGCTTTGATGTTAGCTGGTTTTAGTAACCTCACAATAGGCTTACATAGTTAAGATGGTGTTTGGCAAACTTTTCCTCCTGGCTAGTAGGACTGACTGTTGGCAATGGATGTCATGAAAGGTAATCCGCTAGGCTGAGCTTACCTGGCTGATGCTCAATATGGAACTTGTACTCTTGCAGTTTGAGTATCCATCAGTCTATTCGAATAGATGCTTTGTTATGTGGATTGTGGAACAAAATTACTAGTGGTCTATGATCAGTTATTACTTTGAAATCGCTACCATACAAGTAGAGATGAAAATGTAAGATGCCCCATGTGATTGAGAATGCTTCTCTCTCTATTTGCAGAATAATGTTGCTGTACCGGCGTTAATGATCTGCTTGCCGTCACAATGATTGATGGGTTGCAATTTGTGTCTTTCTGCACAAAATCTGCACCTGAGCCATGAGTTTGCATCCAGGATTAGTTGGGTAGTGTTCTCAGGGTTGAAATAGGCATTTGTGAACTTGCTCACAACTGTTGCTTGACCTGGTGTGCAGCCTGTTAGTGTGATGTAACTCACTCCCAATTGGTGGTCCCTTTTTTTTTAGATCCCATAGGGAAGCTGATAACATAGCAAGGTCAGGAATGAAGCAACCACATGTAGCAAGGATGTGATGAGTCCTAGGAGACTCTGGACTTCCTGCATTCTTGTGGGATCCACAGTATTTGCAATAGCTTCAATCCTTCATGGATAAGGTATTTCTTCAGCCCTGGACTCATGACCAAAGAATTCAGTTCTGCTTTCATTTCTAAGATGTTGCAGGCATGCATATAGCTGTGTCTCGAATTCACTTTAGTGTTACCATAAATGAGAAAGGCATGCTTTCAAGTGCTTGAAACTCAGACTGAATCACATGCTTTAATACCTCAGCTGCTGATTTGACTCCAAAGTTGAGCCTCTTGTACTGCAAAAGTCCAATATGAGTAGAAAATACAGTAATTTACCTCAATTACTCTGCAAGCTGAATTTGATGGTAACCTACATTGAGGTCAAGTTTAGCAAAGTGTTTAGCACCATTCACTTTCTCTATGATATCAATGGTGTCAAGTGTCTTTCTTGTCTATGGCTCAGTTTGGTGACTGCATATCAATGCAGATTCTAATCTGTTTCTCACTCTTGGGTTTATTGATGGCTTGTATGGGTGAGACCCAAGGGATAGGCTCATCCTCAAACTTTCTCAATAAGGTCAATGCCAAGTAGATGCTGAAGTTCCTTCTCTGTCTGTTTCCTGACATGAAATGGTACTCATTGCTGTTGATACATGACTGGGGGTACATTACGGTATACAGACAGCTTTCAGTTTTCTGATTCCAGTGAAATAGTCAAGCATACAATTTGCGAATGTAATTGGTATATGTAGGAATTGCTTGTGTGACAGCAATCATATGCAGATTTTTTGCTGTGTAGAAACTGATAAGCGTGTCACATTGTTGGATAAGACAAAGAATACAGCATTCATCCTAGTGTCTTTGAAATGAGACTGGCATTTCAAAAACCACAGGTACTTCCAGTGGTTTGTCCCTGCTGTAAGGGAATATTTTCACATTCCCTGGTTTGCAGGGAATGGGGTAATTCTGAATTTCGTTGAAAGTTTTGTCTTCCATGACATTGACAGGTGCTCCTCTATCTATGACAGTGTGTATATCTGAGCAGCCAAAGGTCTCTGTCACACAGGGCTGGTTGATGTGTAGGAAAGAGAGCACAAAAGTATATTCAGCATCATCTGCCTTTATATTGGTTACACTCTCCCATCCTGTTTGCTGTGGTAAGGATATGCAGCACCCTTCAGTTGGTATTGGTCTTAGTAGACCATTTTGCTGATGTGTGACAAACACAAGCAAAGTGGTTAGGTTTTCTACAAGCTTTGCACTGTTCACCAGCAGCAGGAGACTCCGTCCAGTATGGATAAGCACCATCACAGTGAAAACATTCTTTGGACAAGTGGCAACCCTGTTTGAGAGACTGCTGTTGTAGCTTTGCAGGTGGTTTCCTGGCATATGAGTAATGAACAGTGTTCAGAGGAGCTGAACTTGGAGTGTTGGTAGTTACTGTTGGCAGTTACTGTTGGCAGCCTCAAAGTCAGTGTCTCTAGACTCAAAGTGACAGTGATCTTGCTAACTCCAACAGTTCTGATAGCTTTCTGTCTTTCTCGAGTGCCTTTTGGCATAGTTGACTAGAGATGACCTTTGATTATTTGTGTTTTGGTTTCCTGTTTGACATGTACAATGTCACCAAAGTCACAACTGATTGCTTGGTTGCCTCAATTGTGTGCATTATTTGCTGCTACCATCTAGAAGGACAAGGGCAGCAGATAGATGGGAACATCACCACCTGGAAGTTCCCCACCAAACCACTCACTAATTCTGACTTGGAAATATATCACCATTCCTTCACTGTCGTTGGGTCAAAATCCTGGAACTCCCTCCCTAACAGCACTGTGAATATACCTACACCACAGGGATTTCAGCAATTCAAGAAGGCAGCTCACCACCGCCTTCACAAAGACAATTAGGGATGGGCAAAAAATGTTGTCCACAGCCAGCAAAGCCCACATCACGTAAATTAATTTTTTAAAAAAACTGTCTCATTTCTTTCTTGCTTAGTGCACAGAAGACAATTGTTTTGTATATTGTATTTTCTTGGGCATTAAGTCAGTTATTAGTGCATTTTTTTGCTGAGTCATAGTCAGTTAGCTCAGGTATAAGTATCTCAAAAATATTTTTCAATTCTTCACCTCCAAGTGGAGAAGTAAGGCCTTTTTCCTTTTGTCTTCTGAGTAAAAAATGTGCCATCATGTCTTTGAAATGTTACAGCCAATTTTACCAACATTAGAATACACATGGTGGCTCCCAATGCACTTGAAATGGTGATGGATCAGTAATAGACAACACCATATTCATCAGCAATGTAGTGATAGCACATGATAAAGGATCCAGGTTGTGCTCCTTTCAAAGAAAATTTCTTTGCAATGACCCAAGATTAATTATTTTTGATTGAATGGTTTTGGTGAGGTCAACATGTGTGTGTGTGCATGTGTACACTGTACAAGAACTCCCGTTGCTAATTGAAAGCTAGAGTGTCTCTTTTATGTATATAACACAGCCTCAATCTATTCCTAAGTCTCCAGTTTAAAATGTTGTGCTGTCTGAAGGAAGTTAACAAATACTTCCAAAAGTTACACACCTGAAAGCATTGTTTATTTCTCACCATCCTCATTGCTATTGTGATGTTCTTCGGAAGAAACAATATTATATTCAGCCACATTCAGAATCAGAACTACACATGCTATTAAAACATGGATTCTCTTTATTTCTCTTCCTCCTAGACTCTCTCTGCTGGTACATGTGTGTGTCTGTGGTAGCCGCAAGTGAACAAACTGCGCAAAGCAATTTTCTTACACTACAGTCACATCTCCCAAACAAACTGCATGATTTACTTCCCTCTCTCTTGCAGGAAAAGGTGACACAGTTGGAGGGAGTTTCACCTAACTGGTGGGGAACAGGCACAGCTGCGTGATCATACCAATGGAGGAGACATGACTGGCCATCATTGGAGCAACCATGACTTAGGCTGCGACCAATGGTTGGGCTGAAACTCTAGAAGATGATGGTGTGTTGTGGGTAGGAATGGGAGGTGACAGACACTGAGGGACAGGGCACTGCTTCGAGAAAGGATAGATGATGAATCTATCCTTGTGCGACTCATGTACACCTCAGCAACTGGTGCTGGCAGAGGTCTGGGAGCAACCTGACCTAGTCTCTGGCGAGGATTAAGTATGTGTCATACTTAAGAGAGAAGACAACATTCCTTTCAAAATATTTTTAGCTGGAACTATCTTTTCCTTCACTGAAAATCTTTCTGTAGCACTTTATCATTTGCAGAAGATAGCAGATGCCTGTCTGTCCCAGGAGGTATCATCCAAGCATACGCTTTTTAAAATGCTATATTTCACTTCTATTTAGTACCTACATATGATTTTTAAATATCTTATTAACATCAATGCTGATTTTTTTCAAATATTAAGCTGGATTTTGCAGAAATTTAGTAGTTAAATTTGCTTCCATACAGGCATGAACAAAGTAAACATTTCATCACAGATATTACAGCTACCTTAATGGATAAATTCACCACCTGGTGTAATACTGAGCCCTACAATCCAAGAAGATCCTAGGCACAGCCCCTTTCTATGAAGTCCCTGGTGAAGTACAGGCACCATAGAATCTCTAGCCCAGCATCATTCAATCCCCTTAGAGCAGGAGAGAAGAAAACTGGTGACAAAAAGTAAAATCAAAACCTAGAACTTCCAGTGGCATAAGCTTTTATGTTCCTATACTGACCTAATGCCAAATTGTAGGAATAGGATCATTTAAAAATAAGTGGCACCAGCAGCACTATTTCAGGGACGTTTACCCTTGGACATAAGGAACGGCAGCTACTTGATCAGAAGGATAGAGCCACATGCCAGTCTGTACAGAAAAATGAAAGCATCAAGTTTTTCCACTGCTCCCTAGATGACATGCTCCAGGTTCAAATGGCAATCAATATAGCTTGGTGTTTGCATTCTGCTTTTTAGGACCCATATGTGGCCACAAAGGGCATGAACACCTGCTTCCTGCAACCATTATAACACGTATGCGTCTGGTGGTATTTCCCCAGAAGCCTGAGACCCCTCTTTTAGATATGCCGACAAAATTGGAGGTGGATGGAAGAAAAGTTCATATTCTTGATTGGAAGTCACTGAGTGAATGAGGGGGTGGGGACAGGGGAAGAAACCTGGTGGAGACTAAATGTCTGATTCTCACCTCAAAGAGAAGCAGAAGTTTGACTCAATTGTCTAATAGGAAAAGATGATTTGTAAATTTGTTTGTAACTACATAATACGTGATTTAAAAGCTCACGGTCATATGAGAGGAGCTTGATGGACCAGCTGGTCTTTCTTTTACTGCCTATAGCCATTTCAACATAGGCAGATATGAACATAACATAGAAATTAGGAACCGGAGTAGGCCATTTGGCCCTTTGAGCTGGTTCCGCTGTTCAATAAGTTCAATGCTTATCCATTTGTGGTCTCAACTCCACTTCACTCTCTGCCCCGGTAACCAGTTACTCCCTCGCTAATCAAAAATCTACCTACCTCAGCCTTAAATAAATTCATTGACCCAGCCTTCACTGCTTTCCGGGGAAGAGAATTCCATACACTAACAACCCTCCTGAGTGAAAAGATTCTCATCATCTCTGACTTAAAAGGGAGATTTCTTATTGTGCCCCTATTTGTACTCTCTACCACAAGAGGGAACAGCCCACTAGGGGAGGCAGTGGCATAATGGTATTGTCACTGGCTAGTATTCTAGGGACCCAGGGTAATACTCTGGGGACCCACGTTTGAATCCCATAGCAGGTAGTGAAATTTGAATTCAATAAAAATTTGGAATTAAAAGTCTGATGATGACCATGAAGCCATTGCTAAAAACCCATCTGGTTCACTAATGCCCTTTAGGGAAAGAAATCTGCTATCCTTACCTGGTCTGGCCTTTTATGTGATTCCAGACCCACAGCAATGTGGTTGACTCTTAAATGCCCTCTGAACAAGGACAATTAGGGATGGGCAATAAATGCCTTCATCCAGGTCATTGATATGGATTGTAAATAATTGAGGTCCCAGCACTGATCCCTGTGGCACTCCATTAGTTACAGCTTGCCAACTTGAAAGAGACCCATTTATCCCTATATCTGCTTTCTGTTGGCCAACCAATCCTTTATCTATGCTAATATGTTATCCCCTACATCATGTGCTCCTATCTTATGTAGCAAACTTTGATGCAGCACCTTATCAATTGCCTTTTGGAAATCCAAGTATACTACATCTATAGGGTCCCCTTTATCCATCTTGCTTATTACTTCCTCAAAAAACTCTAATTAGTTCGTTAAACATGATTTCCCTTTCACAAAACCATGTCGGACTCTGGGTGATACTATTATGATTTTCTAAATAACCTGCTATAACCTCCTTAATAATGGATTCTAGCAATTTCCTTATGTTAGGCTAACTAACCTATATGGGAGAATCTTTGGCTCGGCGAGTGGGGGCGGGGCCCGCTCACCAAGGAGTAAAATGACGTGAGGTGACATCGGGCGTGCGTCCCGATGTCACTGCATGTCATTGAGATTTTCAGTTCGGCGGGCACGCAGCCAAATCAGTTAACTGACAATTAAAATAATTAAGAGAGCTGCCTGTCCAACCTTGGGAGATACAGTGGGCAGGCGAAGAGCCCAGGCGGCCTTTGCATTTTTCATGGAATCTCATCCATGGGCGGGATGAGGTTACATGAATGATGTTAAATTTTCTCAAAAATTTTTATTGTAATTAATGCACATGTTTCTCCTCATGTGACAATTTCACACGAACGGACATGTCATAGAAAAAATGTCAACACTTTATTGAAATGTTAAAACTTAAAACTAATCTCTCTGAGGCATCTCTGTGACTCAGGGAGATTTCTGTGCTCTTTTGCATGCATGCATGAAACCCCCCACCCCCCGCCTGCACAGGGAGCGCACAGTGCCCACCCCTGCACAACCCCCGCGATGGGGGGGAAATTTCTACCCATATTTTCCTACTTTCTGTCTCCCTCCTTTCCTGAATAAAGGTGTTACATTTGCTATTTTCCAATCTGCTGGAACCCTTACAGAAACTAAGGAATTTTGGAAGATTTTCACCAATGCATTTACTATCTCAGCAGCAACACCTTTTAGGACTGTAAGGTGAAGTCCATCAGGACCTGGGAACATGTCAGCTTTTAGTTCTGTACCTTGCCTGGGTGACTGTAATTGTTTTAAGCTCCACTACTGAAGGAGAACAGAGGGGATAGGCTGTGACACGGAAGGAGGTCAAGGCCACACATTTAAAGGGATCGCTGGCATGGGACTGTGGCAGCTGCAGCAAGGAACATTGTTTGGGTCAATCAGAACTCTGTGGTGAAGGTTTTGAATTTATATGAGCCATTGCAGTAGGTAAGTGATTATTTAAAGGTGTATGACTATTCTTCTAGTTGGGAGTTATTTACGACCTTTGGCATGGAAAAAATAGCATTCCAATGGAGCTGACCGATTCCTCTGATGAATATCAACTGTTTTGGGAGATACAGAACATCAGACTGCTAAATTTCTTTGTCTCCCAACAGATGGCTAAGAGAATTGAGGCAGGAGCTGTCTGGGCAAAAGATCAAGGAATGGCCCCAAGGTTTAACAATGGGAATTCTGCAGAGAACAACTTACCTCCTGACTCCCCAAAGCCTGTCCATCATCTACAAGGCACATGTCAGGAGTATGATGGAATACTCTCCACATTTCTGGATGAGTGCAGCTCAAACAACACTCAAAAAGCTCGACACCATCCAGGGCAAAGCAGCCTGCTTGATTGGCATCCCATCCACCACCTTAAACATTCATTCCCTACACCACTGACACATACAGTAGGAACAGTGTGCATGATCTACAAGATGCCCTGCAGCAACTCACCAAAGCACCTTAGACAGCAATTTCCAAAGCCGTGGCCTCTACCACCTAGGAGGACAAGGGCAGCAGATAGATGGGAACACCACCACATGGAAATTCCCCTCCAAGCCACACATCATCCAGACTTAGAAATATATCGCCATTCCTTTACTGTTGCTGGGTCAAGATCTAGGAATCTCCTTCCTAACAGCACTGTGGGTGTACCTACATCACATAGATGCAGCGATTCAAGAAGGCAGCTCATCACCACCTTCTCTGGGGCAATTAGTGATGGATAATAAATGTGGGCCTAGCCACTGACGCCCACATCCAGTGACTTATTAAAAAAAAATTGTTCATGGGATGTAGGCATTGCTGGCTAGGCCAGCATTTATTGCCCACCCCTAATTGCCCTTGGTTAGAGGGCATTTAAGAGTCAACAACATTGCTGTGGGTCTGGAGTCATATGTAGGCCAACAGATTTCTTTCTCTAAAGGACATTAGTGAACCAGATGGGTTTTTTCAACAAGCAGCAATGGTTTCATGGTCATCATCAGACTTTTAGCTCCAGATTTTTATTGAATTAAAATTTCACCATCTGCTGTGGTGGGATTTGAACCCAGTTCCCCAAGGCATTACCCTAGGAGTCTGAAATATTAGTCTAGTCGTAATACCACTATGCCACCACCTCCCCTAAATAAATAAGAAAAGAATGACTTCCTGTGTGCCCTCCTCCTGGCTGTCAGTGAGATGGGAAGAGGCGATGTCCCAATCTGTCCAAAGCAGTCTGGAATGGCAATGGAAACCACCCATGGCTGCAAAGCCTCTGGCTCTTTCCAAATAATTGCTGCTGACTGAGTAAAGGAAATATAAGACCATAAGACCATAAGACATCGGAGTAGAAATTAGGCCATTTAGCCCATTGAGTCTGCTCCACCATTTAATCATGGCTGATTAGTTTCTCAACCCCATTCTCCCGCCTTCTCCCCGTAACCTTTGATCCCCTTACCATTCAAGAACCTATCTCTCTCGGAAATGTATCGATATACATGCCTAAACATGGCATCTGTGAATACCTTTATGCAGTGATGTTCTGCAGGCTGTGATCCCATCCAGGTCTCTACAGGGGGCCTTAAATGACCTAGAGCCAAAGAAGTTCAGTGTGACTGTCACTTTTAATGCCATAGGCATCAGGTAGCCATCCATACAATAGGAGGCGATCTTAAGCGCAAAAATGTTATGTAGGACTGTGACAGCAGCTAGTGAAAGGCAAAGTCTGCAGAGACACTGTCAGTCTATCATCTGAAGATTTGACATTCGCACTCTGTAAATGCTGTTGGTAGGGTATGGCCTTTATCTATGGTTGAGTGCCTGTTGCTGCCTCCCCTCAGCAGCCCCTCACTCCTCACAGCTTGCCCACCTTCCTGCACCTCATATCACACCTGCCCCTGGACAGCTGACCATCTCCTTCTCCTTCTCTTTCTCTTCCCCCATCTTCTCCCCACTGGAGGAGGTACCTCCCACAAAATATACTATGCCCATAGGGAACACAGTTCTTCACCACAAATGGTGCAGTGATCAAAGATGACCAGAGCACCAATTTTTTGGACCCTCCCCTGAGGGATAGCCCTGATTATTATCAGAGGCCTATGAAAAGCAAAATCTCCAAAAGAAATACCTGCCAGCAGCCACTCCTGCTAAAGTCAGTCATAGACCCATCTCCAGCTTTCATGTCTGCCTTTTCATGAGAAACTGAAAGAAATATGCTTCCCACCGGGCGTGCTTCATGTGCACCCACCTTATTGCACCAGGAATGTTTTATTGCAGTTAATTGGACTGTTAACTAGCTTAAACAGCCTTTAATTAATAATTTCAAAATGGCGGGTGAGCTGCTGATTTCATTGCGGACTAGCATGATGACATCAAGTTCACGACCCGATGTCATCATGCTGGATATTACGCTTCTGTGTCCCGCTTTTGTGACACAAGATTAAACCCTCTGAATGATATATCACAGAGTGAGGTCATTCAGCCCACCATGCCTGTGCTAGCTCTTGGGTACAGCTATCCAATCAATGCCACTTGCCTGCTCTTTCTGAATATCCAATCAAGTATTTATCAAGTTCTCTACTGAGTTTTACTATTGAATTTGCTTCCATCACCCTTCCAGGCAGTGCATTCCAGATCACAACAACTTTTCATACCTCTGGTTCTTTTGACAATCACCTTAAATCTGTGTCCACTGATTACTAACCCTTTAGCCATTTAAAACATTTTCTCCATATTTACTCAATCAAAGCTGTTCTTAATTTTGAACTCTCACAAACATACGAACATACAAAATAGGAGCAGAAGGAAACCATTTGGCCCCTCGAGCCTGCTCTGGCATTCAATAAGATCATGACTGATCTGTTTGTGTTTCAAATTCCATGTTCCCATCTACCCCTGAGAAACTTTGATTCCCTTGCCTAACAAGAATCCATTTACCTCTACCTTAAAAATATTCATTGAAGCCCGCCTCCACTGGTAGCAAACCTTTGTTTGCAAACACAGATAAGCTGGAGAGATAGACAAGTTGATATTGCACAGAATACCAGTTAACATAAGAGAGATGGCAAAAAAGACAGTTTTCAAAGTAGGGAAAGTGACAGTGTGGGAGATAAATATGATTCAAGGAGACCAACGTGTTACTTTTGCCATAAAACTGAGTGCTGGAAATTAAAAGCTAAAATAGTAGCTTTCATGGGTGTGCCTAGTATTTCTCCAGAAAATGCAGTATCAATAAACAAAGCTGTGACAAAACAATACCATCTAATGTACTTACAGTGGGCATAAATTGGAATTGGAATATAAAAGGTTATGAAAGTTTTATATTTGAGGGTGAAGTAACTCAATTTTTATCTGTTAAAGAAACCAAAGCGGTTCTTATTCTTAGAGATACGGGATGGGCTTAAAGTTTGATGTTAGTAAAAGGCATGGGGTGTAATGTTATGGCCCCATCATGGTGGTAGAGGGGCTGGAAAATACGCCGAGCCATTCAAAAGTCCATTGACTTCGGAGGGACTGGAAAATCCCATCAGCAGGAGGGGCTGTAAACTTCTGCCCATGAATTTCTTTCCAGAGAGTTTGCTAAACAAAAGTATATTGATACATTGCATTGATGAAAATGTTTAATTGTTTCCTTGTGTAGAGAGAATTTGAGTTGCACTTTAGTCAATGGGTCTGGTATTGTTGGAGTTGCATCAAAATTGCCTATTAATGAGATTGATTTTATACTAGGAAATGTCCTAGCAGGGGATAAAGTGCTACCATATCCAGGGATGGTAAGCAAGTCCGTTGACACTGACAATATACCAAATAAATCAAGGACTATTTGCAATCTTGCTGTAGAACGTATTATTTCGACTAAAGATATGCCGAAGAACCCATGAGACCTCCGACTGACAACAAAGCGTTAACAACAACTGCAAATGAATTCAATCTGTCTCCATTCATCTTGCCTGTAGGCCTGAAGTCACATGTGTCAAAAGAGAATACAACAGCAGAAGTCCAGGCTAATGGACAAACAAAGAGAGGCAGTACTTGAAACCTTGGCTCTAACCGATGCTGTTACTGTGGAATTACGAAGATGCATTTAAGTTTTGGAGCATAAATTGAAGCTTCAAAATGAAGGAGCTGTGGCTCTTGGTTGGAAGGAATCGGACAAAGCTTCTGCTAAGTGGATGATGATAGACAGAATGAATGTAAATGAATGCAAGAGCTGATAAAAAATCCCTTATATTCTTTTTTAATTGGAACATTAACGTAACCTCAATGACGTTCTTAACGAGGCTAAGGAAGATTTTACTTGCCATGAGAATGACTTGCTTTCACAAAGGAAGAACAGTAAACAGGAGCAAGACAACTCAGGTGGTTGGCTAAATGAAATATTTTTTTACAGATTTAGACATTAAAAAACCTGCAATTTTGAAAGAAAATGGAGGTCAAATGTTAGAACTTGAACCAAGTGGTTCATAGACTGATTCCAAGAAAAACAAAAGGAAATACTGAATCCAAACCAGGAGTTAAATCTGATTCATCATCAAGTGTGCCTGCTATTCCCTCTTCATCTAATCAAAGCCTTTCTCTGTCCAGGTCAAATGTCCTAGTTTCACTTTGCAATTCAAAGCTTTCCTTTTCTCTTACTCTTTTAAACCTTCTATCTCTTTCCATACTCCTTTCCACTCTGTTTAATTTTTCTGTTTGGAATTCAAGTTCAAGTTTTGGATTAAGTTTTTCTTCATCAAGGTTCAAATGTTGAGCCAATACCTCAAATATCTATTTCTATGTTTTCTTCCGCTGCTTTTAAATTAACCTTCATTAACTGTTAAAAATCCCCTCCTTCAATGAAAGCTTCAGCAATAGACAAAGCCATGTTAACTTTTCAATACATTCAGCAAAAGTTGCTATGAAATCTTGTTTGTTTAACTGGCCAAACCCAAAGAGCTCATCTCTGTCCATGGATTCAAAATTTCACAAGAGACCCCAATTTATTATGGTCTCCTTGAAGATTGATAACTTTTAAAAAGAGAAATTCAAACTTCCAACTGATAGCTAAAGGAGAACAAAACAAAACTTCATGTTTTAAGACATTTACTGCTATCATTTAGACGGCCAAGGGCAGCGTATTGTTGGGAAAACCACCACCTGGAAGTTCCCCTCCAAGCCACTCACCATCCTGACTTTGAAATATATCGCTGTTCCTTCACTGTTGCTGGGTCAGAACCCTGGAACTCCCTTCCTAACAGCACTGTGGGTGTACCTACACCACTTGGACTGCAGTGGCTTAATAAGGCAGCTCATCACCACCTTCTCAAGGGCGACGAGGGATAAGCAATAAATACTGGCATAGCCAGCGATGCCCACATCCCGTAAAAATGAATAAAAATAAAAAACACCCTCAGCCAGCCATACCCTCAGCTCCACCCAGATCCTCACCTCCAGCCAAGAGTATGCCTCCTCCATTGAAGAGCTGGAAATAAGCAGCCTGGAAAATCCATCACAGCACTTACCTTCACCCTCCACAAGCCCTGTGATACACACCTCCACAGGACCCAGATCTACAGGAGGCTTGGGTTCACAATCTGGTGATCACCGCACAGACACATGTCCGCAGGAGGAGCAGGCAGGTTCGGTTCAGCTCCCCGGCACTTGAGGACTACAGGAGGGCATCCAAAGCAAACTGGTGTCCCCAAGGCCTCAGATCTCCAGAGAACCCATGCCAAAGCCATCACAGGCGACAGGGCCAACCAATGCACAGGCTGTCTCCATCCCAGCTGTGGGTATTAGGGCAGCACCTAAATGTGTTAAGAAATTCTGATTACAACTGGTTGCACTGGTGAACACATTTTGTCAGTTTATAATCTGATAATATATTCACTTTCACTTTAAAATGTGAATGGTGTCTTTCAGCTTCATTGACAGGCTTTGTGAGTATTCCTACTGCATCCCTCCCCCCCCACTAGTAGTTCAGCTGTATGCAGCCAGACCACGAGTGGTTCTGGAAGGAGAAGTTTATGTATGTGGTAGGGCCTTTTGGAGACTCATGCAAGCGTCCTCCCATGCATGTGGACCCTTCCTCTATCATACCTCAATGTCCTGAGTATTTTCAATACTGCCTGCTGGGGTTCACTTTCAGTTGTCTATCTGAGCTGACCTGCATCTCCGCCCACCCATTGATCACTCCCATGCAGCACCTGTGCTCGTCCAACACAAGGCTCCACTCACTTTTGGATTTAGAAGCATGGTGCTTGTAACATTCATCTTTAGCTCCCCCGTCCTTTCCCCTCCCCAAATCACCTATATCCTTTCCCCATCACTGTTGACCCCCCTGGCATCACCTTCCATCTGTCCACCATCATTTACCAGCCACAACCATTTTCTTTCTGGGATGTCCAATTGAACATGCATGTTCCCTACCTTTCTGAAAATCCCACTCCCATCCATATTAACTTCCTTGACCTCCCCGTTCTCACCCCCAGGGACGATGTCTGCCTCCGAATCCCCATCAGCCATCCTTGCCGTCCCTTCTACTGATACCCTCATACCCTCACCCTACCGCTTCACACTGCCTTCGGTCATTCTCACCATTCCCTCCTGCTACTCCCACCATCATTTTGCTCCCCTGAAGTCCTGACCCCCTTCCTCCCCTCAAAGTCCATTCTCCCCCTTTATACCTACCTCTCAGTTGCTGTATTCTCCCCCCCTTACCCCCTCCTACCCCAGCAAGGACAGAGAGCACCCCGGGGACTGTTGTAATCTAGTTTATCTGTCAATGTCCATTTTGGACACAGGTATTTATAGATCCAACAATGAAAACATTTCTGCAAAGTCACCTGTTTCTGAAATGGACTGTGTGTCAAAAGTCTAAAACCACATTATAAAATTGTCTTTTCATTTTGAAAAACGCTCAACAGGCTTGGAAATGCAAGCTTGGATTTTGATTTTCAAAGGAATATGCCCAACATGAGAAAGGAGAACAATTTAGCCTTAACCATTGTGAAATTACTCCCAGAGTCCCTCCCCCTCTGAACCTCACTTACACTGACACCTTTCTTCCCTCCCTCTGAAACTCACATCCCCTCCCACATCTTCAGTCCCCCCATTCAACCTCACCCCACCCCCCCAACACACCTTCCTCTCCCAGCCAAACCTAGGCCTTCCCTCCGGCCCTGCCCAGTACACCTCCGTCTCCCAGTCAAACTCTCTCCACCTGCTCGGCGATCATCCATAGCAGACCATGGCCAAGACACTGAAGTCCCAATGCAGACCCTCAATGGTGGCATTCCATCTTCCGTGAGTTGCTTCACGGCAGAGCCATGTCCATGAGAATCCAACCAGCATGCTATTGACTTTCCTCCAGGGTCCCATTGCTGTGGGGCTCCAGCATCTTCTGCTCCTTGGATGTCTGTGATGTGAGCAAGACCCTGACGGTAAGTCCCAACTTCTGCATGTGACACTTGTCAATATTTGTTCTGCATTGGCGTGCTTTCCTGCTGACATGGGTGGTAAATTTGATGTGGGGGGATGATTCTGGCAATCTGAGCTTATAATGTTATGCAGATGTATTACAATGAAGTTCCTGATGTGCGGCGGCTGGAAATGTGGCCTGCCATTGATGGGCGAGTGGACGATTGCAAGCTGGTTTCACAACATTGTGAAAATGATTTTTTGGCCTTCCTGCCATATTGTCTGCTCACACCCACCATAATGCCTGATACCAAAAGGCACAGAAAATTCCGCCCAGAGACTTTTAGCCTTCAACTGCAGAATGTCTCCTGGATCCTGGAAAACTATCCTGTTTGTAATATTCAGTGACACTTTAGGAGAGCCTGTAACGTAATATCACATGTTGAAGCCCATTTCCATGGCAACATGAATCATATGGACATTGTATCCAGGTAGAGATGCTGATCAGATAAACTTGAGAGCTGTACTCTTTTTCATCTTGGAAGTAAATGGACAGCTTAAAGCACAATTGTTTATAACCCAACATTCTCAATATTTTTCTGGGACCTAAGTGACTCTCAGTCTATCCACTGTTAGCACAAGCTGCAGCCATTGTTCTCCAAGCATAAACACCTTGCACCTTCTTTCTAGTAAAATAATCTGGACCCCCTTTAATTTCCCAAAAGCAAACTACCCAGGCTTGCTGTCAGGCAGACTTTCTCATAAACCCAATAATTGTACTATCCACACATTCTTCTAGAGCCTCAATCCTTCTTATCTCTGTCATCTTACATCCCTCCATGATCTCTTGATTCCTCTAATTCTGGCTTTTTATGCATTGTCCATTCCCTTCTGTTGACCATTGTCTTTCAACAATCTTGGCCTTAAGGTCTAGGATTTCCTTCCCAAACCTTTTGTTCTCCACCTTTCTCTCCTCTCTAAATCTACTTATTTGATCAAGGTTTCAGTTATCCCTCTGAATTTCTTTTTCCTTATCCGATTATACTCCTGTGAAAAGCCATGGAACCTTAAAGGCATCATATAAATGCAAGCTGTTGTTTTCAGAACAAGTTAAAAGACTTTAATCAAATGTAGTGATAGATCTAAGCAAATTATCATTTGAACCTGTCTGATAGGTAGAAGGTATAAATATTTATAACTGATGTCATTACAAACAAAACTTTGCCAGAGTTTAACATAGGCAAAATGTGTCTATTGCCGTTTGAAATGAAGAAGCAGTATTCTACTTAGAAGCATCAGGATTGAACCTAGAATGACCCATGTTCAGCTTTTGCCAAGGACAGAGAGCACCCCGGGGACTGTTGTAATCTAGTTTATCTGTCAATGTCCATTTTTGTACACAGATATTTATAGACCTAACAATGAAAACATTTCTGCAAAGTCATCTGTTTCTGAAATGGGGCTCTGTGTCAGAAGTCTCAAATCACATTATGAAATTGACTTTCCACTTTGAAAAAGACTTGACAGGCTTGGAAATGCAACTTAGAAATATAAGTTTGGATTTTGATTTTCAAAGGAATATACCCGACAAGAGAAAGGAGCGCAATTAGCCTTAACAATTGTTAAATTGCTATGGATTTTACGAAATAGAAACAATTTTGATTCTCATTTTTATTAAATAGTTCCAAATGAGCACTAAATGAAACTTTTTCATCATAACAGATATTTAAAATTGAAATACTTTTTTCATTCATTTTCAATCTAAATATGCTTCAATTTAACATGCCTACCAGAATTAAACAAAAAACAAATTTGTTTTTGTCTTTTCTTAAAACATGTGCTTGTGGACAAACCATTATATCTCAGCTATAAACTATGCTATGAGTTATCAGGTCCCAGTGCTTCAGAAAACTGCTGTGTGTTCTCAGAGAATTGATACACAAAAATACCATTAGCATACACTTGAATGCTAGATGTTACAGAACACTGCAGCATATCAGTTTGGTCTACCAGATAAAGCAGAGGACCACAAACCAACCACCATAGCAAGGTGCTTAAATTTAACACAGAGATAAAAACAAAAAAACTGCGGATGCTGGAAATCCAAAACAAAAACAGAATTACCTGGAAAAACTCAGCAGGTCTGGCAGCATCGGCGGAGAAGAAAAGAGTTGACGTTTCGAGTCCTCATGACCCTTCGACAGAACTTGAGTTCGAGTCCAGGAAAGAGCTGAAATATAAGCTGGTTTAAGGTGTGTGTGTGGGGGTCGGAGAGATAGAGAGACAGAGAGGTGGAGGGGGGCGGGTGTGGTTGTAGGGACAAACAAGCAGTGATAGAAGCAAAACAAAAACAGAATTACCTGGAAAAACTCAGCAGGTCTGGCAGCATCGGCGGAGAAGAAAAGAGTTGACGTTTCGAGTCCTCATGACCCTTCGACAGAACTTGAGTTCGAGTCCAAGAAAGAGTTGAAATATAAGCTGGTTTAAAGTGTGTGTGTGTGGGGGGCGGAGAGATAGAGAGACAGAGAGGTGAGGGGGGGTGTGGTTGGAGGGACAAACAAGCAGTGATAGAAGCAGATCATCAAAAGATGTCAACGACAATAGTACAATAGAACACATAGGTGTTAAAGTTGGTGATATTATCTAAACGAATGTGCTAATTAAGAATGGATGGTAGGGCACTCAAGGTATAGCTCTAGTGGGGGTTTTTTAAAATTTTTTTATAATGGAAATAGGTGGGAAAAGGAAAATCTTTATAATTTATTGGAAAGAAAAGGGAAGGGGGAAACAGAAAGGGGGTGGGGATGGGGGAGGGAGCTCACGACCTAAAGTTGTTGAATTCAATATTCAGTCCGGATGGCTGTATCTTCCGACTAGGCACTTTACAGCCATCCGGACTGAATATTGAATTCAACAACTTTAGGTCGTGAGCTCCCTCCCCCATCCCCACCCCCTTTCTGTTTCCCCCTTCCCTTTTCTTTCCAATAAATTATAAAGATTTTCCTTTTCCCACCTATTTCCATTATAAAAAAATTTAAAAAAAACCCCACTAGAGCCATACCTTGAGTGCCCTACCATCCATTCTTAATTAGCACATTCGTTTAGATAATATCACCAACTTTAACTTTAACACCTATGTGTTCTATTGTACTATTGTCGTTGACATCTTTTGATGATCTGCTTCTATCACTGCTTGTTTGTCCCTACAACCACACCCCCCCCCCACCTCTCTGTCTCTCTATCTCTCCGCCCCCCACACACACACTTTAAACCAGCTTATATTTCAACTCTTTCTTGGACTCGAACTCAAGTTCTGTCGAAGGGTCATGAGGACTCGAAACGTCAACTCTTTTCTTCTCCGCCGATGCTGCCAGACCTGCTGAGTTTTACAGGTAATTCTGTTTTTGTTTTGCTTCTATCACTGCTTGTTTGTCCCTACAACCACACCACCACCCCCCCACCTCTCTGTCTCTCTATCTCTCCGACCCCCACACACACACCTTAAACCAGCTTATATTTCAGCTCTTTCCTGGACTCGAACTCAAGTTCTGTCGAAGGGTCATGAGGACTCGAAACGTCAACTCTTTTCTTCTCCGCCGATGCTGCCAGACCTGCTGAGTTTTTCCAGGTAATTCTGTTTTTGTTTTGCTTAAATTTAACCCTGGAATTCTATATAAGAACTACTGAATAGGACTCAGTAAAAATTGTTGACTTTGACAAATGCTTTGACCAGGACATGTCATTTCTTTCACAAAGGATGCATTATTCTGAAAAGTTCTATCTCTATTGAACTGTGAAGTGAAGGATGGCAATCTCAATCTCATTATGAAGATCATATTCCTCTGTTGCATCTCATGAATTTTTCAATGAGGCCATCATTATCCCAGTTTTCCAATTATCATGAAACAACCTCAAAGGCAAAAACCAAACAGAAGGTGATCTTGTTAGATAGACAATATAAAATGTAGGAAGCTAATCCAAACAAGTCAAGTCCTGTATACATCATTGGTGAGGCCACATTTACAATATTTTATGCAGTCCTAAATATTTAAGGTGATTCTGTAAACCAGCATTCCCTTAGAATGTTATTCCCTACTGAAAGTGATGGATAGCAAAACCATCCCTTCCAGCTTCAAAAAGTGGTGGATAAATTGAACAGAGTTCATTCAAAGAAGAAGATGTATCAGGGACTCTGGACCCTAGATGCAAGAAGTGGCTCATAGACTGTGCCTAATTTGATTAGAGAAAGAAAATTAATAAGACAAAAAAAATTTGCACAGGCCATGAATTGTACACTTTGACTTTTGCACCTGCATTCTCATCATGAGAAACTCTGCATTAGGTCTGCTAAGTCTGAACATGTACCCTGATATCTGTTGGACATTGTGAAGAATTCAAGGATAAATGGTCAAACTTCTTTGCATTTTGGAGCAGTAAGTATTCCGAAGCTAAACAAGGTAGCTTTCAAGCATTGTAAGAAAAGTGACAAAGAGAAAACCAGGAATTACAAACCAATTAGCCTAACGTCTGTTGTTGGGAAATTGCTAGGGATGGATTTTCATCTTGGAGGCAGGGCTAGGGAGATTCCTCAGACCAGCAGTGCCCTTCCATACTATTATCATGGCAGCGAAGCGGGGATGTGATGGAGTTGGGCCTGCCACCTCTCATAGCAGGCCAGAGGCAGAGGAGCGCTGATGCCAAGGTGACGAGGTTAAAAGGCACACCTCCATTTGCTAAGTCATGGGCCAAGCTCTGGGTATGAGTTTACATCCGTTTAACCCTCATCCCCTACCACATTCCACCTCATAGCCCCCTCACACTCCCCATAACCCCTGCATTGAAACATGTAACATTCTGACAGGGATGGACAGACTGGGTGCAGGGATGATGTTTCCTCTGGGTGGGGTGTCTAGAACAAGGGATCACAGTCTCAGGATATGGGATAGATGTTTAGGGCCGAGATGAAGAGAAACTTCTTCATTCAGAGGGTGATGAACTTGTGGAATTCTCTTCCATAGAAGGCTATGGATCCTAAGCCACTGAATACATTTAAGAAGGAAATAGATAGGTTTATGGATTCAAAAGGTGTCAAGGGATATGGGTAGAGATTATATGGTGCTGCAATAGAGGATCAGCCATGATCATATTGAATGGTAGAGCAGGCTCGAAGGGCTGAGTAGCCTACTCCTGCTCCTATTTTCTATGTTTCTAGCATACTCTCTCACCCCCATAAACCCCTCACCCCTACCTTTCCGCTCACCTCCCATACCCTTACATCTCCCTCAATCCCCTCAGACCCTCTGCATAAACAACACCTGCTGAGCTGAATCCATTAGTGGGTTTGGAATTCAGTCAAGCATTCATAACGATATTCCATTGAACAACTGTGTCAACAAAACCATCTGACCTTTGAAGTCTTTGAAGACAACTAGAAGCTCAGCCATCTGCCAAAGCTTTGAAACAATCAGACAAATGGTTGAATTAAATTTCAAGGAAAAGGTGAAAGCAAAGGGAACATTTTGCACGATCAAATCTGAATTTCGCTATTGCAAAATGCAGAATAGCACTTTATGTAGTAGATAATGTATCGTAATGCATCTGAAGACTTTTCTACTTTCACACTGTTGTTCAATTTAATGGTCACTTATCTTTTCAAAACAAAACCGTATCATCAATCACTGTATTAAAACATATCATACGGCATTTTATTATGACACATGAAGTTGGTAACACTTTTTGAATTTACCTTTCATACGGTTCCTGGCTCCAAACCATGGTTCACCCCTTGTTCATGAAACATCTGAGCTGGTGTGAAACACATCACATTGCAAAACAGGCCCAGCTCCTTGAAAATTGTGGAAAACCTGATATATACACTTCGCAATGGAGTCCGCGATGGTGGCACAGCTGGGTGCAGGCTCACAACACACCTTCTTTCCTGCGCTGGTGAAAATTGCCACCATTTTTTAAGCTCACCCAATGCAATTCGGCCCTGCATCAGAACTGCAAAATCCATCCTCGAGAGTCCAAAATTAAGGACATCATGACTAATTACCTTGAAATGTTTAGTGGATTAGATGGAGCCAGTATGGACTTATAAAGGGTTGATCATGCCTGAAGAATCTGATTTAATTTTTTGATGAGGCTATCAAAATGGTGATCAGGAAATGTTTATAGATGTTATTTATATGGACTTCCAGAAGGCATTTGATAAAGTCCTCATAAGAGACTGTTAGCTTAAGTTGAAGCTTATGAAATTAAAGCCACATTATTGACCTGATTAGAAAATTGGCTGAGCGGAAAGCAGGCAGAGTCAGGATAATGGCCAGGTATTCTAAGTGGCAGGAGGTGACTGGTGGTGTGCTGCTAGAATCTCTGTCAGTGCATCATATCTATTCATTAATGGCTTAGATGATGGGCTAGGAAGTCATATATCCAAATTTGTGATGATACAAAGATAGGTGGCATTGTAAGCAGTGTAGAGGCTTAAAATTACAAAGAGCCATTTTAAAAAATATATTTTTAACAAGTTGTTTGTGACCAACTAGTGTAAATCAAGAAAACTTAATCTCTATTGAGATTTGAAAGAACTAGCTTGTTTACATGGCTAATACTTTGCAGGATAGTCAATAATCATAGACAGATGAAGTGAATGGAAAAAACTGTAGCAAATGGATAACTTTGTAGGAAATGTGATGTCATCCACTTTAGGCAGATAGAACAGGACATTTTCTAAACGGTGAAAAGACAGAAACAGTGAAAGTCCAAAGAGACTTGATATACAGGTAGGCAGATCATTATCAATGTCATGAACTGGTACAGAAAATAATCAAAAAGGCAATTTAGCAAATTGGATCCAGAATTGGCTTAGTGGCAGGAATCAGAGGGATGTTTTTTGTGACCGGATGCCTGGGTCCACAGGTATCGGCATTGGGTTCCTTGCTGTTTGTGGCAAATATACATGATTTAGACTTGAATGTAGGAGGATTGATCAGTGAGTTTGCGGATGACACGAAAATTGGTGGAGTGGTAAATCGTGAGGAGGATAGTCTTAGGTTACAGGAGGATATAGATGGGCTGGTCAGTGGCAAATGGAATTTAATCCAGATAAGTGTGAGGGGATGCATTTGCGCAGGACAAACAAGGCACGGGAATACATGATGAATGGTAGGACCCTGGGAAGTACTGAGGATCAAAGGGACATTGGTGTGCATATCCACTGGTCCCTTAAGGTAGCGGGACAGGTGGATAAGGTGGTAAAGAAGGCATATGGGATACTTGCCTTTATTAGCTGAGGCATAGAATATAAGAGCAGAGGGGTTATATTGGAACTGTATAAAACACTGGTTAGGCCACAGCTACAGTATTGTGTGCAGTTCTGGAATCCACATTATAGGAAGGATGTGATTGCACTAGAGAGAGTGCAGAGGAGATTTACCAGGATGTTGCCTGGGCTGCAGAGTTTTAGTTATGAGGAGAGATTGGTAGACTCAGGTTATTTTCCCTGGAGCAGAGGAGATTGAGGGAGACATGATTGAGGTGTATAAAATTATGAGCGGCATAGATAGGGTAATCAGAAAGGAGCTTTTCCCCTCGGTGGAGGGATCAATAACCAGGGGGCATAGATTTAAGGTAAGGGGCAGGAGGTTTAGAGGGGATGTGAGGAAGAATTCTTTCACCCAGAGGGTGGTGGGAATCTGGAATTTACTGCCTGAAAGGTTGGTAGAGGCAGAAACCCTCATAACATTTAAGAAGTATTTGGATGTGCACTTGCAATGTTATGGCATACAAGGCCAAGGTCCGAGTGCTGGAAAATGGGATTAGAGTAGTTAGGTACTTGTTTGACTGGCGCAGACTCGATAGGCCGAAGGGCTTTTTTTTTCTGTGCTGTAGACCTCTATGACTCTATCACTATGACTAATTTAAAACATTAATGGATTGCTGACTGTTAAATTTAGAGGAATAGAATACAAGGAGCTAGAAGTCATGCCTCAATTGTGCAAAACCATGGTCAGATCACACTTGGATTACTGTCAGCAGTTCTACATGCCACACCATCGGAACGATATATTAGCCTTAGACACACCACAGCATAGATTTGCCAGAATGATACCAGGACTCCAAGGGTTAAATTACAAAGAGGGGTTACACAAATTGTAATTTGGAAGTTAATGGGTGATTTGATGGAAGATTTCAAGCTATCAAGGGGCACAGATAGGATAGGTTGGAATAAATTACTTCCACTGGTTGGGTAGTCTGGGGCTAGGGAGCAAAGCCAAAAAGTTAGAGCCAGATCTTTCTGGTCAGAAATTAGAAAACACTTCTTTACATAAATGGTGATCCAAGTGTGGAATTCTCTTCTGCAATTGGCAATTGCTATTAAGTCAAATTGTTAATTTTAAATCTGAGATTAGACAAATCATTAGTTACTGTATAGAAAGATAATGGGCAGATTGTCTGGCATCGGGCATACTCGGTGTCATGAGCGAACAACATGACGAGGAGGCCAAAAATCAGTTTCACGACATCGTGAAACCAGTTTGTGATTGTTTGCTCAGCCTGTCGATGGTGGGCCACATTTCCTGCTGTCAGAAACCTCATTGTAAAACATCAGCATATCACTATAAGGCTAGCTCGCTGGACTCGTTCCCCCCTGCTCCCGCTGGATTGTTGGGGGGCAAAGGCTGCCCTACGGTTGGAAGTAGTGCTCAAGCACATGCAGGTTGGAGCTGGGGGAGGGGGAGTGGCAGGGAGCTGGGCAAGGGAAGTAGCCACGCATTAGGGACACCTTGTATAAAGTGGCCATTCCTCTGCAGTTGAGACAGTTCAGGCACAGCTACATCAATATGGTTGGCATCCGGCCTCTAATTAATCTGCCTACCCAAGCACAGTAGATGCATGAAAGTGCCATCAAGTGCTCCAGAGTTTTTCACCCCTCGGGCACAGACTTCAAGTTAATGAGCATTTTAATGGATTGCAGAACAATTGGACAACTGGGCACATTGTACAATCTCCTTGCTAAAGCTCGCCATCAAGCAGGCACTGGTTGAGACACTCATAGCCCTTTGCAGTATCACCATCCCAGTTTGGACCAGTTTTCCCCATGGTTCAAGCTAACAGTGCAGCCTTGCAGTGTACGTTAAGAAAATGCCTGCACCTGAGCATGCAGTCTAGTGGGCAAAGCTACCACCAATCGGTCAGGTGGAGTGGGGCAGTTGAAGGCTTTTAGGCAGCAGTGCAGCGCACTAATCTCTGGCCATCCACCAGGTGGCCAACACCCTCTGAGATGCGTTATGGGGCTTTCAGACTTAACCAAGAGAGGTTCTTAATACACCCATGCTAACCCATGAGTCTCTCTCTTTCATCCTGCAAGAGGAATACACAGGATTATGGAGCCCGGTGAACTAGTTGTATGCCTTGTGGCATACAGAGAGCGAAGACGAGATGGAGAAGAGAATGGCTCAGGTGTCTAGTTGTGCAGAGGGAAGAAGGGCAGTTGGGGCTCCCATACACACCACTAAAGAGTCACAGCATGCCTAGCTAGACCCAGGGTGTGTAGATACCGCCTTTCATTCCTGCAGATCACCGAGAACCAGTGTCACCAAAGACTGCGCATATCTAGGGAACTAGTTGGTCATATCTGCCAGCTGCTGCAGGATTTGGTACTACGGGGACATGGAGGGCATCCACTGACAGTGGCTGTGAAAGTGACAGCGATGCTCAGTTTCTACACCAGTGACTCCTTTCAAGGCTCCACAGGTGACCTCTGTGGGATATCACAATCCTCCATCCACAAATGCACCTATGACGTCGCGGATGCCATCTTTGCAAGGACACACAGCTTTGTACATTTCGCCTGGGACTGGGACTGCCAGGATGCAAGAGCGATTGGGTTTGCCCAGATCTCAGGTTTACCATATCTTGATGGTTTGTTCCAGGAGCTGGAGGTCTCCTTCAATGTGGAGGACATAGACAATAATGAGGGTGCCATTGACTGCCCTCACGTGGTGCTCAGGTCTCCATCACAACACGCGGTCAACTATGTCAACCTCAAGGGCTTCCATTTGCTGAATGTGCAGCTGGTGTGCGACCACCATAAACGCATCCTGCAGGTCTGTGCATGGTTTCCAGGAAGTGTGCCTAATATTTTGCCTAATATTTGATGAAGCCTGCTTTTTTTAGAGGTTGGGGACAGTTCTGTTGGGCAGTCTTCTTTAAGGAAAGTCACTTTGGAGTAAACAACTATTTTTCAATTTATTCTTTCATGGGATGTGGGCGTCGCTGGCTAGCTCAGCATTTATTACCCATCCCTGATTGCCCTTGCGAAGGAGGTGGTGAGCTGCCTTCTTGAACCGTTGCAGTTAAAAAGGGAGTTCCAGGATTTTGATCAAGCGACAGTGAAGGAACATAGTTCCAAGTCAGGATGGTATGCGGCTTGGAGGTGTTTCCATGCATCTGTTGCCTTTCTCTTTCTAGATGGTAGAGGACGCAGGTTTGGAAAGTGCTGTTGAAGCAGCTTTAATAAACTTTGCAGTGCATCTTACTGACACTGTAATGGAGGGTGTCCTGAATGCTGAAGATGGTGGATGGGGTGTTAATCAAGTGGGCTGCTTTGTCCTGGATGGTGTCGAGCTTCGTGAGTGTTGCTGGAGCTGCACTCATCCAGGCAGGTGGAAAGTATTCCATCACAGTCCTGATTTGTGCTATGTAAATAGTGGACAGGTTTTGGGGAGTCAGAAGGCGAGTTATTCATCACAGATTTCCCAGCCTCTGACTAAATCTTGTAGGCACAGAATTTCTATGGTTGATCCAGTTCAGTTTCTGGTCAATGGTAGCCCCTAGGATGATGATAGTGGAGGATTCAGTGATGGTAATGCCATTGAATGTCAAGGGGAAGTTGTTAGGTTCTCACTTGTTGGTGATGGCCATTACCTGGCACTTATGTGGCACAAGTGGCAAGGGGCACTTGCTACTTATCAGTCCAAGCCTCTATGCTGTTGATGTCTTACTGCATATGGACATGGACTGCTTCAGTATCTGAGAAGTCACAAATGGTACTGATCATTGTGCAATCAGCAGCGAACATTCTCACTTCTGACCTTATGATTGAAACATTCATTGATGAATCAGTTGAAGATTGTTGGGCCCAGCACCTTATCTGGAGGAACTCCTGCAGTGATATCCTGGGACTGAGGTGATTGACCTCCAATAACCATAACCATCTTCAGTTTGTGCTAGGTATGACTCCAACCAGCAGAAAGTATTCCACCTGAGCCCTAATTCTATGTGGCCCCTTGTTGTCATACTCAGTCAAATGCTGCCTTGATGTCATAGGCAGTCACGTTTGAGTTCAGCTCTTTTTTCCTTGTTAGGCCTAAGGCAGTAATGAGGTCAGAAGCTGAGTGACCCTGACAGAACCCAAACTGAGCAATAGTGAGCAGGTTATTGCTGAGTAAGTGCTGCTTTGAGCACTGTTGATGACCCCTTCCATTACTTTACTGATGATCGAGAGTAGACTGATGGGGTGGTAATTTGTTGGGTTAGATTTGGCCTGTTTTTTGTAGGCAGGACATACCTGGGTAATTTTCCACATTACTGGGTAGATAGCAGTGTTATAGCTGTACTGGAACTTCTTGGCTATGTGCGTGGCTACTTCTGGAGCACAAGTCTTCAGTACTTTTGCCAGCATCTATAGGCCTTTCAATATCCAGGGGCTTCAGCTGCTTCTTGATATCACGTGGAGTGAATCGAACTGGCTGAAGACTGGCGTCAGTGATGCTGTGGGCCTCAGGAGGAGGCTGAGATGGATCATCCACTCAGCATTTCTGGATGGCATTGGTTGCAAATGCTTCATCCTTGTCTTTTGCACTGATATTTTGGGCTCCCCTATCATCGAGGATGGGGAAGTTTGTGGAGCATCCTCCTCCAGTTAGTTGCTTAATTGTCCACCACCATTCACAACTGAATGTGGCAGGACTGCAGGGCTTAGATCTGATCTGTTGGCTGTGGGAATGTTTAGCTTTGTCTGTTGCATGCTGCTTCCACTATTTGACGTGCAAGTAGTCTGTTTTGTAGCTTCACCAGGTTGACATCTCATTTTTCCGTATGCTTGGTCCTGCTCCTTGCATACCCTCCCGCAATCTTCATTGAACCGGGGTTAATACCCTGGCTTGATGGTAATGGTAAAGTGGGGCATATGCCTGGCCGTGAGGTTACAGATTGTGTTTGAATACAATTCTGTTACTATTGATGGCCCACAGCACCTCATACTTGTTCAGTTTTGGGTTGCTCGATCTGATTGAAATCTATCCCATTCAGTATGGTGGCAGTGTCACAAAACAGGATGGCGGGTATCCTCAATGTGAAGATGGGACATCATCTCCTTCATCATTTTTGATGAAGGGAATGTATAATGTATTAACTAGCATTGTTTTCATTTATTCTTCAGAGAGCCTGGAAGGTGCAGAAACCGAAAGGCTGCTCTCTCGATATAGTTAGGCCAATCATGGTGCTGTATATTAATAATGTCTGCTCCATATACAACACTACAAAATGTTTCATGCTTACTTGAAATATGTTGTTGTGGCCCATAGAAGGAAGGAGGTTAAATGCTAACGATACCTTTTAAATTTTGCATAGTTGTGGTGAATTTTCTCTTCAGCATCAGGAAGAGCATTAGGAGGCCTCCAACCAGACATTCAATAATAGCATACAATCAAATCAAATAAAGGTCATGTGATGATTTACTTGCATTGCAATATATCTTTTTGAAGGTTTTAATATATTTTATGATGTTTAATAATATTCATGTAATATGTTTGCCTTGCAAGATAACTTTTCACTAATAGGTTTTTTTAATATAGATTTCAGAACCCTACAGCTCTCTGTTTATGAAATTCCATTAATAAAGTACAGCAACTATCTATCAATTCCTCAATTTCAGCATTCAGCCTGCGGACAATACACTTTCTGTTTTGAAAGGGACCTATTTATTTATGAATGCAAGCATATGTTTATCACTAACTTTCTAGATTTGATTGGTATTCTACTTAAGTGCCACGATTCAATGTTTTCAATTTCCTCAATGAATTTAGGGAAATCAATCTTATTTATGGGATAATATTTAATTACATTTGGGGCAGAATTAACCTTCTTTTGTTAATGAACGAGCATGCCTAGGGTGTTGCCATTTGACGAATTGGTGGCTATCCCACACTTTAGCTGAACACTCAAAGGGACAAAATCAATGAGAGAGCTACAGTCGGTAATGCTACTTGCATCGGAATCAATCTGCTGGTGCAAACAATGTGAAGTATTGAACTAGTTATTTCGTTTTACATTTTGAGAAATACAAAATTAAATTTAGATCACCCAGGATTCATAGAAGCAATGTCAAATAGAGGATAAAACTTTAAATTGTTTGTCAAGTGGTCTGTTAGCAATCAGGACCAATAATATTCCAATAATCTACTAAGAACACTCAGCATTCTACTGTCACCAGCTTTATTCCTACATGTTCTCTAATTAGGATCACACCATGCATCCAGTGTTGTTTGCTTGAAGCTGGGTATCATATTCTAAGATTGTGCCTTGTCATAATATTCACAATTCTAGCACAAGAGATAGGGAAAGTGGAAAAATATTTCACAATTAAATGCTAATGACATACAATTTCCATAATAGCTAAATGTGTATGGTATTTTTCATTAAAAGCTAATTATGATTGAATCTGTACAAATACTAAATGTAAGCTATTGGAAACAGCTGTGTAAAGTGTCTTCAAGCAATAGCGAATGACCCATAAAGACTTATAGTAAACGAACCAATATATTCTAGAAGCAGAAATGTGTCGCCACATTTCGAACGCCAGCTGTCACGTCTTTTAAGTACCACATCTACAAATTTGTTACTTTACTTATAATTAACTTGAACACTGAAATCTGACAGGAAAATCGTCCCAATTTTTGATAAAGGATCATTTTCTCCTTCAAAATGTCATTACACAAAATTGTTATGAAAGTACAAAAAATGTTAAAAGTGTAGGAAGATGGAATAATGAGTAGCTGGAAGAGGTTCTGTATCTTTTGTTGTTATGATATGGGGTGTGCTATCAGAAACAATGAGTGAAGCAAAATGCATAATGGTTTTTAAAAGGGAAGTGGATTTACATTTGAGAGAGAAAAATTTAAACGAATATTGGGAAAGGGTAGATCAATTGGATGAAAGGAATAGCTATTTCATAGAACTGGTGCAGCCACATGGGCTGGCCAACCTCACTCTGATATTCTCTGATTATCGTCAACTTATTCACCAACAGAGAAATAATTCTAGCAGGGTTAAAGGAAACATTAAATTAGAGTTTGAGAAATAATTCATGCTGGATTTAATCAAACATGACTTGCCATAATAGTAACAAATTCATCAAATCCCCAATGTGTGAAGCTTCTCATTTTTAAAAAATAATTTAGGAAAATACACCATACAGACACCACATCTGCAATGATTATTGCCATTATGTCTGCCTTTCATGAAATATTGCACTTAAATTATCTGTCAGGTGATATGTCAGTGTCTTATAATCACTTTTCACTTCGATGATTGATGGCAAATTGATTGCGAAGGTACTGTTGTATCATCCAGCAGTCATTATTTTAAGTTTGTCATTTTTCATGAGGTAGATTTCATGGTGGGACACATGTAAATCTCACTATTATTTTGGAAATTGTACATTTGAACTTTTTTTAAACAACGTCATGTTATAATCTAGTTGCGCGATCAGTAAATGTGTACATATATTTTATTATCAGAAGTGATGAATACAAAATACTAAAACGTAATCAATATCATCTGCCTGTCATTGGGTACTGGGGAAAATGGAAAGTTCTTTACAGACCATGAGGTACATTCTTCCAATTCAGAAAAGGGAAATAGGTCTAAATGTGATTCTCCCAACAAACAGATGTGGGGTTCACAATGTGCAATTAACCCTCACCTCTTGTCTGCAATGCAAGTCACATGCCAACTTCTGTCTGCTGTTTTAAATTAATTCAGAACCCAGCCAGAACCCACTCTGTTGATTGACTAAATGCCTGAACAGTGAGACAATATTGTAAATGGCTAGTACCTGTTAAAGCTATCCTGCACGGTTTAAAGCTAACCTGCACCTCTTCAAGGAAAGGTGCAATATGGCATGAGCAGGCATTGGCAATTGTGCAGGAAGTGGATCTGATCTGTAAACCATTGAGTAATGGCACAACATGGGAGAACTCAGGCTCTAAGGTTACTGACTTTGCTTTGGAGGCCTTGGGGGAAGAGCTGAAAAGGAGGAGAGATGCCCTATATCCCTGAGACATGCTCAAAGGCAGTGGAAGCAGATAGCTGTGGAACTCAATGCTAAGAATCAAGCCCAGAGGACCTGGATATAGTTCAATGACATCACATGAGTAATCATGGTCAGTGAATGCATTTTTCAAGGTCATATCCTATCAACTGCACCACTACCCTCAGACACTGCTCAAATCACCATGCCCACATCACTTACCTGTGAACAATCTCTTATCAATCAAAGCTCATACTTGACATTCATAGCTTCACCACACACTCACAGGCTTAGCACTTTCATTTCACAGTTTGCACACTGCCAGGTCTTCAACCATAACAGCCTAATAAATTACCCCTAAAATTTACATGACATCTACTGACACACTTCTCCCTCTCCTATAGGAATGTTGCACAACCAGAGATAGCAGGAGCTAGCCAAAGGAGGCAGATGTGCCTGCATGTCCTAACACCCATGGAGGAGATGGTGCTGATCATTAATAGGATGCCCATGGCTGATGGCATGGGTAGTGGAGGGGCTGAAAACATTGATGAGGGTATGTTTATACTCCTTCTAACATCCCACCTCCTCCTGATCCAAAACTTTCTTTACAATGGTGTAAGCATGCACCTCTTTTTTCCTGCCCTCCTGCACCACAAACTTACTCTTGTGCCTTTCTCCTTTCAGAAGAGGTGTAATCTGGCTAGGCAGTAGAGGAACAGCAAGAAGAGTTGGATGATGAAGATTACAAAGTGAAACATTGTGGTTTCAGTAAGTGACTCTTTATGTGTGCTCAAGTGATACCTAATTAATGCCCTTCATCTGCATCCAATCAAACACAACTGATATCCAATTAACAGTGACTATGTAAGATTTATTGTTTGAATGAGGCGAATAAATTGCTTAATCAATACTTTGGTTGAATTTGGTTAGATATTAAGGTTACAACAGCAACATAGTATAGTGCAAAACAAAATCATATTCCATCCTTTTTTTGTATTATATGACCAAATTAATGCGAGGAGCTTATGTCAACTGAGTGCTCAAGGGTCTAATTCTGACCTCAAGCTCCTAGAAACTGCATTATGGATAAGTTTCTGTGATACTCCTGTACATATTTTTAGCAAAGGTTTACCAGTAAAAACCCTCTCATGATGGAATCTTTCAGTACATAACCAGGCAAATTCACCAAATGTTCATATTCTCTCTGCAAATGCTATGCTTTTTGAAGTGTTTAGATGGACTCTGGAGAACTGGATCAAGCGTTTTGCACTCTTGTACGTTCTGATTGCTTATAGCTCTAAAGTCATTCAACACTTTTATGAGTTCAAATAGAGTGCTACTTTCCTTCAATTCTCTCTATCTAAAACCATGTTCAGTCACTTTTTTTTCAGTGTGAGGACATTATCACTCCATCTTCCCCTTGTTAGTTCTACATAGACTACCTAAAGTGAGAAGGTGAATGGATACCCTGCTCCCAAACATGTACCACTGTGGTCTAAATCACCTGTTAGAAGGGAAGCAACAGCCAGTGATAACTTCTTTAAGCATTCTTGCTTTTCTTGTCTGTCATAGGTGTCTCATTACTGTAACACAGCTGAGGTCTGCAAATGTCAGCATGAAGACGATGAACCAGTCTCACACTATCTGGGCTGCTGCATTCTAACAAGCTGCACCACCCACTCTTTTGTTTTAATTGGACATTTTAAATGTAAAATTAAAGCGTTTCCCTTCAAATATGTTTTCATAAAGCTGGTGAGTGATAGCTAAAAATAAAACATTTTCAAAATATAAATGAACTAGCCAGAGTCAATACTGTGAATTTTCCGTCTTATGAGATGAATTATTAACAATTCATAATGTTAACATTCTAGCTGTGACATAGTGCAAGATTTGAAATCTATGATATTGACTTCCCCATTTAAATCTGCTCGAAGTATTCCTTAATCTATATTCTCTTATCTTGTGTGGAAACTGAGCTTGTTAAATTGGTAATGGTGTGGGACATTTTGACTTCACAATGCACGGCGTTTTAATCTGTAGTCTTAGTATTAACTCAGAGCAGGGGTTGGCAGGAGGGTCGAGGTGAGTGGCAAATTCCCCCTGATCTAGCAGAGTAAAGCCAAAATTTCAACTCCTGAGCCATATCTGCATGGCCCTGGAACAGGTTGGAAGTGGTAGCTGACTAGCAGGCAGAGCACCAGTGCAGGTGGCAAAAGGTCACCAAAGGCAAAAGGCCACCAGTATCCAGCAGTTGGTGAGTTGCTTGGGTGTTGGGGTAGATGCAGAGGAGGATGACATTTCTACTGGTCCCTGGCAGAGTATTCCTGCTCATCTTGAAAGCACAGGGAAAATCAATAAAATTTAAAGGAGTTTTTCAGTCTCCACTGGCCCCAGTTCCTCTTCCTAATATCTGGGCCACTTCCTCACTCAGGCCCATGGTTTAACAGTCATTGGGGTCAGAACCAGACATCTACAGGAGCACCTTGCCCATTTTTTCCATTTGGCCTGCTCAGAAGAACAACTTAAAATCAGAGCGTTTGGATCAGTGCAGAATGTTGACCACACTGCTCATACAATCGTTGACAAAGGCCTGAAATGCTTGTAAATGGAATTTCTATCACAATTTCACTGAAACTACAGTAGCGAAGCAGGAGCAGATCTGATGAAATTCCCAGCCTCTACTTCAATCACTCACTTTAGCAGTGCTATCCACAGCCTCACTAACCTCAGGAAAGTTTCACTGCTCTCTGTTCTAAATCTCTTAACTTTTAATGGTATATCCATGTCCCCTGATTCTTGACGCTTGCTTAATTTGCTCTTTCCCAACCCCACAGAAATACAACCACCTCTATTTAAAATCACCGCTTAATATGATTTTTTTAAAAAGTGCTAATTTTAAAAGTTTTTCTTCATAATTGTGCATATTCATTTCAGGCAGCATTCCAGTCAATCTGTGCTGTTCCCCCTGTATTGCCACATTTTCCTTCCGATACTCTGTTGTGCAGTCCATGGCTACAAACTGTGCCCAAATGATTGTATGCTAAGATCTTTGCATAGACTCATCATTATAACTCAGCTTTTATGTATTATAAGAAAAAACCTCTGGCCATAAAACCCAGTATTCTATTAGCTTTTTTTCCTGACCTTACCTGCTTGATGTACAGCTTAATGTCTTGTAAATCTGAATTTTTAATCCTTCTGCTCTTCCACTTCACCCAAGCTTCTCCTACAGTATAATTCTTACTTCATTTTTAACCAAAATGCAATCACATTTGCTGATGATGAATTTGATCTGTCACTTTTTTGCTCATTTCACCATCTTTACAATATCCCCTTGTAACTTTCTTTGGTCCTCATAATTATTTACTATGCCTCCATATCTTTAACTCTTTTGTCTGCAGGTTCTTAGTCATTCACCTGACACCTGGTTCAGCTTTTATTGCCTCTGAATACTGTTCCATTCGTCAATTATTGATTTTTCCCAAAGCTGTCTTTGACACTGACACTGGCCAGTGTACATTTCGGCAGGTGTCAGAGGCCCGAGTGACCATTCCTTACGCCTAGGCTGAAGAATGAGTGTAGTGCCCTGTTCACTTACAGGAAATGCCTCAGCCAACCTCAATCATCTTCCCACCCAATATTCACATTTGAACTTTCCATCAAATGGCACTCAGTACAGGAACTACAGCAGATTTGTCCCATTTCCTAGTCCAGTTACCCTTGGTGCCCATAGCTTAATTTATTTAACCTACTCAGGTGAATTAAACAAAAATTGCCTGTTCCTGTTCTTTATATGATTTTAGTTTCTGAACCATAGCATTTTGTTAGGCTTTACTGCATATCTGGTTGATTAGCAGGACAAATTGTGTATTTTTTAAGATGTAATATAATCAAGAAACTCACTGGCAATCTTGTCAGATGTAGATTGAGACTCACCTCTGTTGGCAGTAGTGACTGATCAGAAAACACTGAGCTAAATCTCTGTAAAGAGAACCATTGACCTTGTATTTATGGGGAAGTGGTGGAGCAGGGGTTGGGTGGGCACCTGGGGAGCATTTTCTCCTCGTCGGGTGGGCGTGGCGGGCAGGCCCGGGAGCTGGCAAAAGTTCACCAAGGCCAAAAGGCTACCAGTATCCAGCAGTTGGTAAGTTGCTTGGGTGTTGGGGTAGATGCCGAGTCTGATGCAGAAGAGGAAAACACTTCTACTAGCCCTGCAAAACGGGCTCTGACTGCCATTTCATGCCGGCTGGCCAATTAATGGCCAGCCAGTGTGAATCACATGCTGAGAGCCTCAGCGCTGCCAGGGTGGGGGCAGGAGGAGTGTGATTGCTGAAGTTTGCGCATGCGCAGGGGTGCGCTCACTGAAAGCTCCCTGAAGGCACAGAGCTGCCTCAGGGAGCTGAAGATTCTTAAAATGAGAAAAGAAGAATCTACAATTAATATAAACATGTCCCCACATGTGACTTAGTCACATGAAGAGGGACATGTTAAAACTAAGTTTAAAAAATGCTATTTTTTTCTATTCATTGTTAGAAACCCCATCCCACCTATGGATGAGCTTTTGCAAAAAAGTGCAAAGGCCGCCTGCCTATTTGCCCAACTGCCAACCAAAAGGTTGGACGGGCAGTGAAAACTTCTGCTTAATTAGCAGCTTAAGGGCCTTAATAAGCCTTTTAATTGTTGGCGGGTGCGCTGCCGACTCTTGTGTGTGCCGCTGACCGAAATGTCGCGCGAGCGTGCGATGATGTTGCGACGCTCGGCCAACAACATCGCACACTATTTCACGCTCCAGCATGTTGGACATGCGCCCAGAGGCCGAGCTGAAGATCCTGGCCCTGGAAACCCGCAAGGTGTGAGGTCCTGCTGAAATTAATGGCACAACCTCATTACCATCTTCATCTTCTGTTTCCCATTTGAAAGCTGGTCAGGTTTTCAGGTGGGTTGGGAATGTGCTGCCTAATTATTATTGTTTAATCCTTTCCCACCCACCATGTGAGATTTAATATCAACCCCATCCGGTTCAGCTTATTGGAGTAGGACCTCCATCAAGAACCTTGACATGAGTTTTCTCTTTATAGATGCTGATGGATCGGCTGTGTATTTTCAGCACTTGATTTTTAAGAAGATTTTCCGACTTCTCTGTTCATTTAAAAGGCTGCCAGTCTTTTCAGCTATTCATTAAAATTAAAATTCACTAATATCTTTTACAGATCATGGTATTGATAGGATTGACCAGAGGGCCCAAAATGTGACTTCCCTTGAATGAAGGTAAAATTAAGACAGGAGAGAAGCAGCAGCAGACAATTAAGGGGATATTTCATAACTCTCAACAAAGTTATGTTTCATTGACAAAGAAAGACTCTATGAAAAGAATGCAACATCCATAGCTAACTACGGAATTTATGAAAGATATCAAATTCAAAGAACAGGCATACAATGTTGCAAAGATTAGGCCAGAAGATTAGGAAAATTTTAGAAACCAGCAATGACTAAAAAAAAAAGGGAGAAATTAGAAGATGAGGGTAAAATAGCTAGAAATATAAAAACAGATATTAAGAACTTTGTCATGCCCAGTACAGGCATGAGAATATTGCAAATTTTAAAGCTGTATTTTTTTTAAATGAACACAACAGTTTTTAAAGATGGCTGACAATACATCATGTGACTTTACTGTCGCTGGGTCAAAATCCTGGAACTCCCTCCCTAACAGCTCTGTGGGTGTACCTACACCACATGGACTGCAGGGGTTCAAGAACGCAGCCCACCACCACCTTCTCAAGGACAACTAGGGATGGGCAATAAATGCTGGCCCAGCCAGCGAAACGCACGTCCTGTGTTTGAATAAAAAAAACTTTGGCAATATTTGATCCAGAAAAGACCTGAAATTCAAGCAAACACCTGATTAAAATATGAACAATCCCAGCCATTTGTGAAACTCACAAGTTATTTGGTTAAAGATGAACAGTAAACAGCCAGGAAGGACTATGATACCAGCTGATTCACCTTCCTTCCTCACCATGGACAATAGAGATGTTCAAACTCAATGGGTGGTAGACGAATATGAAATGAGTCTCGTTGACCTTTCATTGTATTTCGATGGCCCCTCATCTCAAAACTCCCAAAGTTTGAAAGGCCGCAACAGAGGTGTATCAGCCCAACCCACTGTCTTATTTGGGTATAGCCTTTGGACTAGTATAGGTCAAATGGCTAAGGCAGCCATGTTTGCACCTACTTTTAAAAATAATCTACTCAGGCTCAGAGAAACACCATGAGAGATTCCATCTGAAAGATCACCCAAAGATATCGAATTAGCTGCAAGACAATACAGGCAAGGGTAAACAGCTATACTTTGAAAGAGGGGGAAGGAATCTCCCCGTAACCGTTTTCACCTTCAGGTTCAACTGGGAGTTGACCTTCTAGCAATTCAACTACAAGAAACCTCATGGCTTACTGAGAATTCTCTACTTTTACCCAACCTCTACTCCAGCAACAGCATCCGTTCAGTTAGGAAACTACAGGCCTGCTACGAAGGAGACTGAAACCATTTCAAACTGTAATTGTTTTGTTTTTTTCTCACTGTATCTATTCTTTGTGTCTGATAGTTTGTATGAGATGTTGCGTTAAAACCTCCGGGGAAAGTGTGTGACAATAAGCAATCTTATTTGTTTTTAAATTCGTAGAAGTTTGCTGCTGGAAATTATTTAAATTGGGAAAAACCACTTGAGTAGGAAGACACACTAATCTCATACATATAAAAAATTATTGATCACTGACAATAATAAACACAGAGGCCTGAATTTTATCTTTGGCGGGCGCAGGCGATCAGTGGGCCTGGGACCGGTTGGGAAACGGTCCGCCAACCATGACCGGCCCCCAACCGTGTGAAACGCGTGCTGAGAAGCTGGGGGTGGGAATAAGGCGGGCAATGATGTCAACGCGGGCACGGGTGAGCGCTGTGAGAGAGCTTCCTGAAGGCAGACAGCTGCCTCAGGAAGCTGCAGACCCTCAAATGATTAAATAAAGGTTTAAAACACTGCCAAAAAATGTCAACGCATCACAATCAAGCACCTGAAAATATACCTAATAAAAAAGCTGTCCACAGATATTTATTTTTATTTTACTCCATAATGGAGATTTCATCCCGCCCCTGGATGAGGTTTGATGAAGAATGCAAAGTCGCCCATCCGCCAGCCATAAGGTTGGACAGGCCATGAAAAATTGGAGACAATTGCACCATTAATGGGCTTAATCGCCCTCTTAATTGTCAGCAGGCACACTTCCAACTTCTGCGCATGCCCGCAGAGCGAAATATCACACGAGTGCGCGATGACATTGGGATGCTCACCCAATGTCATCTCGTGCGACTTTACGCCTGATCAGGTCAGGCGCGCGTCAGCCCACGGAATGTAAAATTCTGCCCATAAGTTCTGTCTGTGGCAGCAGAACATACAAGGGAAGAAAGTAGCTAATGTTTGTTGCCTAGTGGATGAGGCTGGGGAATCAATATTGAAAGACAAGGAAATGGAGGAGATTTTGATCAAGTATTTCATGATAGAAGACACAAAAATATCAAAGAATAGTAGCAAATCAAGGAGCAAAAGAGAGGGAGGAACTTAAAACAATCACTTATCACTAGAGATAAAGTAGAAAAAACATACTAGGGGCTGGATTATACACAGATGACAGGCTCTCACCACCATCCCCCACCACCCCAGTGTGAATTTTAGTGGCGGGCCCATTTGGCCACTCGGCCTGCTTTACTTTTTCATTTGACGGGCCTTTAATTATTATGAAATGAGTCTTCAGTACATCTCTAGGAGGAAGTTGTGCAGCCGAGCGCTACTGACCAGCCGGTCAATCGGAGGCCGGAAGTCCTGCAGTTCGAGCAGCACCACTGGGAGTGGTAGCCACTGCCAGTACTGCAGCTAGGCCAAGAAGGAACAGTAGCCATGGATCCTGGAACCCAGGGAAGTCGGGGATGTCATCAGGTCAAGGCTGCAGGACTCAGTGTGGGGGCTAGGGGACATGTTGGACAGGGCAGGGGTAGAGGATGGATGCGGAGAGGAAAAAACTGTCAAGGGTTGGCCGCCTATTGGCACCAGGGGCCTGGAAAGGAGCTATCCCTCCTTTTCACTGGCCATCTGCCCACAGCATCAAACCTGCCCAGCTGCACATCGGGCACAGGCCTATCCACTACCTATTAAATCTGAGCGGTGGGAGCATGAGCCCCTTAAATTAACATTAATTGCAAGTTTTGTGAAAAAGTGGCCTGCCCACTCTGGTTTGGCCTCCACTGGCCAGCATATTATGGATAATATTTGGGCCACTTAAGGGCCTCAATAGGTCTACAGGTAGGTGGCTTAGCAGGCATCTCACCCAACCTCATAATCTGACGACAGGCTTGGAGGGGCCGGGGGGAGATGTGAAGTGGTGGGCTAGCCACCCAACATTTTTACATGTGCCGCCACCTTCAAACACACCTGGTAGGGTCCATTAAATCCATTCAGATTTTCAAAAGGCATTAAATAAGGTGTCACTTTAAAGGTTACTATACAAGATAAGGGCTCATGATGTTGTGGGTAATATATTAATATGGATAGAAGACTGGCTAAAAAACAGGAAAGAGTGAGTCAGGGTATATGTGTCATTTTTAGGTTGGCAAACTGTAACAAGTGGGGTGCCACAGTGGTCAGTGCTGGGGCCTCAACCAATTACGATCTATATTTGGATGAAGGGCCGAGTGTACAGTAGCCAAATTTGTTGGCAATACAAAGATAGATAGGAAAGCAAATTGTGAGGAGGATACAAAAAGTTTGCAAAGGGATATAGATAAAGTAAGTAAGAGGGCAAAAAATTGGCAGATAGGTTATAATATGGGAAAACATGAGGTTGTCCACTTTGGCAGGAAGTACTCTAAATGGAGGGTGCATTGAAGAATAGTAGCTATAATTTTGCAATCCTGGGCGGAATTGTCCCACATTTGCACTAAGTGTGGTAACAGGCAGGAAAAAGAATGTTTTACCCCCGGCCGCATGGCAGCTTTTCATGCTGTATCATCTCAATTCTGCCTCACCCCAGGAAACACACTGTTTTGAGGGTGGGCCACCTCCAATTCGCCTGCCACACCATCATCTCGCTGCTTCCTCATGCCGGGCACCACATTTCAAGTACTGCAGCATGCACAGCTCTCAGAGCTTCTACACAGGACTGCTGCACAGAAGACATGGCCCCGAAAGTCAAGAAGACTGCAGCCCCGTAATTCAGCGACACATCCCTGAGATGCCTTTTGGACACCATTGGAGCTCATTGAGATGTCCTCTACCCCTGCACTGGCCGCAGGAGACCCATCAGTGTCACAACTTTGGCTTGGGAGATGGTGGTAGTGGTTGTCAGTGCCAACCCTGCACAGAAGAGGTTCGCCATCCAGTGCATGGCGCATGATCTCATCTGTGCCACCAGGGCAAGGCAACCATCTCATCACTCTAGACTCACACGCTCGCAAGACCTTCACACATTCACTGGCATCTCACTCACTGCCAGCTAAAGGGACATCACCCCACTCACTCCCGCACACACACCCTCACATCTCCATCTAGCCTCATCTCCTCTGGAAGCTGCCTCCTCAGCCCTCACCATCTTGCACAGATCAACATGCAGGCCAACACAGACCCTGGGACACCCCCGGCTCTCCAGTAATGCCCTAGCTCTGCAGCCTCTTCCCTTGCCTGAAGCCACTTCTCCCCTTCCCCAAGCAGGCCCTGGCCCTGCAGCTGTTGAAAAGCCACCCCCACCTCTCATATGTAGAGACCTGCCCATGAGGCCCCCTAAAAGTGAAGTGGTGCTGTCTGAAGCCTGGCGCTGATGGCTGCGAGTGCTGCATGAAGCAACATAAGCAAACAAGCCTCAAAATCCCGAGTGAAGTGCAGCCCGCCAAGGGCATGTCGCTTATGGTCAGTTGTGAAACACATCAGCGTGCAATCACAAAGATGTGCCCTGATGATTCAATGTGGGGGGACGATTACGGTAGGCAGGGCTTATGGGCCAGAATATTGCGCTCATTGGACGGGCGCATACCCGACCCAAACAAATGTAAAATGTGCACAATATTTCGGTCGATTAAGACCATTAAAGATCTAATTGAATTAAATGTTTTGCTGCCTGTCCAACTTTATGGTTGGCGGGCAGGCGAAAAGGCCAAGAGATTTTTTGCAAAGCCTCATCCATGAGTGGGATAAGGTTTCGCTCTGTTATTAAAAAAAAAATTCAAACTAATTTCTAACATGTCCCTGCTCATGTGACAGACTCACAAGAGGGGGCATTTTGTTAACATTTTTACAACCTTTCTTTTTTATTTTCATAAATCTTCACCTCTCTGAGGCAGCGCTTGCCCTCCTCCCCCCTCCACCCCCCCACCACCCCCCGTCCCCCGTCCCCCATCCCCACCCTGACACAGGCAGCGCTGAGTGTGGAATTGCAGATGTGGTCCGATCGTGGGTGGCTTCCTGACTGCTCCTGCTTACCCCCGCCGAGCCTGCCTGACGAGGGCAAAATTCTGCCCATAATGATATGCAGATGTATTACAAGATTTTCAATGGTGGGAAACGCAGCCTACCATTGATGGGCACCGCAGATGATTGCAAACTGGTTTCACAACATTGTAAAACCGATTTTTGGCCTTCTCGCCATTATGTCAGCTCACGCCTGCCATGAAACCCAACACCAGTGGGCGTGGAAAATTCCACCCTCTGTCTCTGACCCACAGATTCTTCAAGCATACAGCCAGTTGGGAAGTCCAGGGGTATTTTGACATGCAGGGCAAAATTTTGGAAGCCTGCTAAGGGGCAAGGAGGATGGAGGTTTAGGACCCCAGAATGTCCTGCTGCTGGCTGGTTTGTCAGAACGCCTGCAAGCCATAGGTGGCCAAATGAAGCTATTAAGTGGCCGATTGAGGCCTCTCTCCCTCGTCGGCTGACAGGAATTTTCCACTTGTCCTGGTGGCCTCCTATGATAGGGGAAACATGTCCAGTAAATGGAGGTGGACCCCCATGGCAAACTGCAGGGAGTTGGGTGGCAATGCTCCTGAGGCACTTTGAGACACTCCCCCTGCTGCCAATGTAGGAAAATGGCTGCAGCTACAGCTCGAAGATCTTAAAAGTGATAAGATAGCATCTCCATCTTGAGGTGCCCTCTCTCTCTCTCTCCTTTACCAGCAACAGCAGGCTGCAGCTTTCCTCATTGCTGAAGGACCTCTTATTGGCCTACAGTATAAGGATTCCACCTGCCATCCTTAATTGGACAGTGACTGCATCCTCTACCCTTTAATTAACCAATCCAACAAAAATTGTATTTGATGTGTGACACCCATGCCATACCAGGTAACCTGAAAATGATCCCGCTTCAGCGTTCTGACCGCAGTGCAAAGATCCTGCCTTCAATTTCTATCTGGTGTTATTATTTTGAATGTTGCTGCATTATAAATATAATGCAGAGTAAATTTTAATAAGTTACATATCCAACATTTAGCATTGAATGCTGTGAGTGGGTGGGGTGGAATGATCAGGACGACAAGCAGAACCTCCCATCTGTGTAAAAAAAAACATGCTTGCACATTAGGTTTAGCCGACTTTTCATTGAATTTTGTTGCAGTTGCCATTGTTCTGTCCAGTGTTATAAATAATTATTTTGTCCATCGGCTTTCACAGTTTTTGAAAATTGATTCATCACTAATAAAACAACTTCCGTATTACTATTATACAAATAATAAAATTGAAGCACAATCAGGGGTCAGACAATCTGACGGGGGAGTGGGAATGCTTGTTGCAATCAGCACCTTCAGCATTCTACAAAAGCCATATTCTCCAGTGAAAGAAAATTGTAGGTGTGTTTGGCAAGCTGCAGGGTAAATCTGGGCTCAGTGCAATCTAAAGTCATTAAATTCAAATTATTCAGGACTAATTGGCAATCTCACTTCTACCCTCATTAAATTACACATTTGGGCCAAGTGCTAGGCTGAGTTTTTCATCAAGCCTGCCCCAGATGTATGCTATAATACCCTTGGTGCTACCTTGGCCTCAAGAGCACTGCATAATCTTCAAGAAGTGCTAGCACTATGTTTTTCCTTTGCGTTGGCCAGTGCAAATCTTACCTCTTTATTTTCCTGTTTTATAAAATTGGCTCTGCATCATCATTTTAGTTGTTTTAAAAATTGTTGATTCTAATGTCTTCAAAGATTCAACAGAGATTGTCATCATTGCAAGAGGTTACCAGAACAATAAAAAAACAAATATCACATATCGGATCCAACCTCCTGCCTCTGTATGACACAATGTAAAGCATTATTCCTGGATACTTCTGCGGCTTATAGCCACATACACAACAAACTTGCATTTTATACTGCATTTAATGGAGCAAAACATCTCAAGGCACTTCACATAGGCAAGTGCAATAGTAGAAGAGTTACAATAGATAACCCAAACCACCATGGTCAAAAAAACAAGATTTTGAGAAGGGTTTTTAAAGTCTGGATAGAAGTAGCAAGCCCGATATTTTTATGGAGAGACTTCCAGAATTTAAGGTCCAGTTGTCTGAAAATTGTATTATGGATGGAGGATGAATAAGGAGTTCACCCAAGGTCAGATACAGAAAAGCAGAGGGCCCATTTTGGGTAATAGAGTTGAAGGACACTGCAAATGTAAGGTAGGGCGATCCTGTTAAGGGCTTTATAGGTAAAAACAGAAGTTTGCAGCCTCTGGTGAAGTAAAGGCACTTTCCACTGACCTTCAAGAAAGATATTAGCGATCTCTTGATCCCTGTGGCGATAATTTTAACTGTCTTGCAGCATCCTCTAATGGGAATTCCCAGCATAGAGCTGTAATGATGTCATCTGGCTGGTAAAGCAGCCAATCACATTAAAGAATTCTCACAGAAAGCAACCAGAAAATGAAAAGCACAAAAATCAAATCACTTAAAAAAAAACTTGTGTAAAGAAAAATAAACATTGGGACATATACATGGAGTTAAGGTAGAAATTGAAGCACTTTGAAAATCTTTAAAAAGCGTAATTTAAAATACCTGCTAGTTAGTCATGATGGAGACATTTAACACTCCACAAATATATAAAAGGTTTTCTGGGCCAGATTTGTTATCAGCAATAGTTATTTATCACATCCCTGTTAAAAACCTGGTTATAATTGATTAAACAATGTATAACATCCTATAGGGTTTCTAACCATGATGTGAAAGCGAAAAAGGCGAGGACCTCTCCACATCAACTGATTTCACTGATTGCTGCCTCAGTTGGGTGGGGGAGGACAGGTAGGAGTTGAGACCACAAAGTGCCTGTGGTGGAGCAGTAAGTGATAGACTGAAACTTCAAGGTTTCCATGTTAATCCGCCCATGTGTTAAATTCTGAAGATAAATACAAAAAACTGCGGATGCTGGAAATCCAAAACTAAAACTGAAACCCCTGGAAAAACTCAGCAGGTCTGGCAGCATCGGCAGAGAAGAGCAAAGTTGACGTTTCGAGTTCTCATGACCCTTCAACAGAACTAAGTAGAAATAGGAAAGTGGTGAAGTATAAGCTGGTTTAAGGGGGTGGGGGGGGGGTGGGGGTGGCAGTGTGGAAGAAGTGGGGGGTGGTGGTTGTTGGGACAAGCAAGCAGTGATAGGAGGAGATAACCAAAAGATGTCACAGACAAAAAAACAAAGAGGTGTTGAAGGTGGTGATATTATCTAAAAGAATGTGCTAATTAAAAGTGGAGAGCAGGACAAACAAATTAGCTCTAGTGGGGGTGGGGTGAAATAAACCATGGGTGGAATACATTTAAAAATAATGGAAATAGGTGGAAAAGAAAAATCTATGTAAATTATTAGAAAAAACAAAAGGGAGTGGGGATGGAGGAGGGAGTTCAAGATCTAAAGTTGTTGAACTTAATATTCAGTCCAGAAGGTTGTAAAGTGCCTAGTCGGAAGATGAGGTGCTGTTCCTCCAGTTGCGTTGAGCTTCACTGGAACAATGCAGCAAGCCATGGGCAGATATGTGGGAAAGGGAGCAGGGTGGAATGTTAAAATGGCAAGCTACAGGGAGGTCTGGGTCTTGCTTGTGGACAGACCAAAGGTGTTCTGCAAAGTGGTCACCCAGTCTGCGTTTGGTCTCTCCAATGTAGAGGAAACTGCATTGGGAGCAACAAATGCAGTAGACTAAGTTGGGGGAAATGCAAGTGAAATGCTGCTTCACTTGAAAGGAGTGTTTGGGCCCTTGGACGGTGAGGAGAGAGGAAGTGAAGGGGCAGGTGTTATATATTTTGAGTTTGCAAGGGGAAATGCCATAGGTGGGGGTTGAGGAGTATGGGGTAATGAGGAGTGGACCAGGGTGTCACGGAGGGAATGATCCCTATGGAATGCCGCCAGGTGAGGTGAAGGGAAGATGTGTTTGGTGGTGGCATCATGCTGGAGTTGGCAGAAATGGCGGAGGATGATCCTTTGAATGCGGAGGCTGGTGGGGTGATAAGTGAGGACAAGGGGGATCCTATCATGTTTCTGGGAGGGAAGAGAAGGCATGAGGGCGGATGCGTGGGAGATGGGCCGGACACGGTTGAGGGCCCTGTCAACTTCCGTGGGTGGAAACCTCGGTTAAGGAAGAAGGAGGACATGTCATGTTTAAGGACTCCATCCCATTCTCTCAGTTCCTTCGCCTCCGTCGCATCTGTTCTGATGATGCTACCTTCAAGAACAGTTCCTCTGTCATGTCCTTCTTCTTTCTTAACTGAGGTTTTCTACCCACGGTAGTTGACAAGGCCCTCAACTGTGTCCGGCCCATCTCCCGCACATCCGCCCTCACGTCTTCTCCTCCCTCCCAGAAACATGATAGGGTCCCCCTTGTCCTCACTTATCACCCTACCAGCCTCCGCATTCAAAGGATCATCCTCTGCCATTTCCGCCAACTCCAGCATGATGCCACCACCAAACACATCTTCCCTTCACCCCACCTGGTGGCATTCCGTAGGGATTGTTCCCTCCGTGACACCCTGGTTCACTCCTCCATCACCCCCTACTCCTCAACCCCCACCTACGGTACCTCCCCATGCAAACGCAAAATATGCAACACCTGCCCCTTCACTTCCTCTCTCCTCACCGTCCAAGGGTCCAAACACTCCTTTCAAGTGAAGCAGCATTTCACTTGCATTTCCCCTAACTTAGTCCACTGCATTCGTTGCTCCCAATGTGGTTTCCTCTACATTGGAGAGACCAAACGCAGACTGGGTGACCACTTTGCAGAACACCTTTGGTCTGTCCGCAAGCATGACCCAGACCTCCCTGTCGTTTGCCATTTTAACACTCCACCTTGCTCTTTTGCCCACATATCTGTCCTTGGCTTGCTGCATTGTTCCAGTGAGGCTTAACGCAAACTGGAGGAACAGCACCTCATCTTCCAACTAGGCACTTTACAACCTTCTGGACTGAATATTGAGTTCAACAACTTTAGATCCTGAACTCCCTCCTCCATCTCCACCCCCTTTCTGTTTCTTCCCCCTCCCTTTTGTTTTTTCCAATAATTTATATAGATCTTTCTTTTCCCACCTATTTCCATTATTTTTAAATGTATTCCACCCATGGTTTATTTCACCCCACCTCCACTAGAGCTACCTTGCTTGTCCTGCTCTCCACTCTTAATTAGCGCATTTTCTTTAGATAATATCATCACCTTCAACACCTCTTTGTTCTTTTGACTGTGACATCTTTTGGTTATCTCCTCCTATCACTGCTTGCTTGTCCCAACAACCCCCCCACCCCCCTTAAACCAGCTTATATTTCACCCCTTTCCTATTTCTACTTAGTTCTCTTGAAGGGTTGTGAGGACTCAAAACATCAACTTTGCTCTTCTCTGCCGATGCTGCCAGACCTGCTGAGTTTTTCCAGGTATTTCTGTTTTTGTGTTAAATTCTGAAGTTGCAGTCAGTTTTCAGAGGGGTAATGACAGCGAATGCTAACAGTTTGCCATCAAAACCCTCTGTAAAATCTGGGCCAAAGACCTTAATTTCAATGCCTTGAGACAGATACCTAATGGAGGCTCATGAGGACAGGGGTAACTTTCAGCAGCACAGAATTCAATAGCAGTATTTTGAATAATGTATACTTTGCCAGATATATACTGCATGTTAAAGTATGTATGTTAAGACATGTTAACGTATAGATTTGATTAAGCACTGTAACTAACAAAAGCTATAATAAGAAAAGAGATGTTAGCTCTTTCCTATCAGAAAAAAAGCAGGCACCATAAATCGCTGTCCACATATGTGCATGTTGAAAAGGACATACATAAAGCTGCGAAGAGCTGCACTGCACCATATTAATTAGGTGCAAGTGATAAAATAGGGCACAAGGGGCAAATATCTGGCCATTATCTACTCACATCACTGCACAGCTAGGTAAAAGCAAAATATTGTGGATGCTGGAAGTCAAGAAGAAGGGTGTCATATAGACACGAAGCGTTAACTCTGTTTCTCTCTCCACAGATGCTGCTGGACCTGCTGAGTTTTTCCAGCATTTTCTGCTTTTGTTACTGCATAAATAGGGCCTGACTATACTAGAATAACCAAAAAGGCTACTGGAATGTTGGCTTTTATAACTAGATATCTAGAAATAAAAGGGATATAGGCCTTGCTTCAGTTATACCAAGCCCTTGGTATAAACCACACTTAGGACAGAATTTTAATGGGAGTGAGTGTTTGGAAAAGGTAGTTGGGGAAGTGGGCATATTGTTTGCTCCCGCCCATTCCCATTGTCCTGCAGCAATTCAATATCCATTGGGGTGTTAATTGCCCAGAGAGATTTCAACACCAACCCCCCACCATCTGGGGAGGAAGTCCCACCTCTGAAAGCTGCTGGCCAATCAAATAGCCAGCAGCTCTCAGGTCCCAGCAGTGCCCCCGGGTGTGGTGCCCACAGCTGGGACTGCAGCCGTCCCCAAAGAGGATTGTGACTGGAGCCACATGGAAAGGTAAGTAGATGGGAGACATCGCTGGGGCCAAGTTGGCATGCCCCGTCAAGCGGGTGGGTGGGATTAGGAGCCGGGTTGGACAGGGAAGGGGAAGGACGGGAAAGGCAAAGGTGATCAAAACATGAAGGGGGGCCTCCAATGGAAATAGGGGGCCCGAAGAATCTTCCATCAGGCTGCCCCACCTTCCCGTGACATGGCCAGCCTTACCTGCTGGGATTCCCACCTGTTGCTGGCATCAAATCGCCACCAAGTTATTGTGCAAGCAGGGGTGGGTGGATTAGTGTTGGAAAACCCACCCATGCATTTTACAAGTGGCCCCATCTGCAAACCCACCTGTAGGGGTGTGCAAAATTCTTATCCATCAGTGCTATGAACAGTTCTAGGTACCATAGGAAGGATACATTGGCTTTGGAGAGAAGTGCAGCGAAGGTTTACTAGAACAATAGGACAAAGAGTAATCTAGATTAAAAATGCTTAATTGGAGAAATGCAGAACCAATCTGTCCTGAGTAAATGGAATCAAAGCTTGGCTGGCAACATTATAATCAAATAAGGGTCAAGGTACATTTCCATGAATGGGAAAGGTTGGGCAACCAAATCTTAAGCTCACTGGGTGATAAAGTGGGATGAAGCAGAAAAACGGAGTTTATGACAGATGTTAAATTGACAAACAACTGAGAACCAAACTGAACACAGTGAGCTGAGCGGAGAAGTAAAAAAAAAATAGGGAGGGAAAGAAAGATTATGAGAAGAGACTAGCCGCTAACATAAAAGAAAATCCAAAAGACTAGTATAGGCCTATAAATAGTAAAAGTGCATGTAAAGGAGGGGCGGGGTAAACCAGAGACCAAAAAAGAGACCTACGCTTAGAGGAAGTGGGCATGGATACTTTGAACCTGCCTTTACTCAGGCAGGAGCTGCTGCTAAAGTCATAGGGAAAGAAGAGGTATTGTGAAATACTGGATGGACTAAAAATCGATAAGCTGGCTGTTCTTAAAGTTGCTAAATCACCAGGACCAGATAAGAAACATCCAGGGGTGCTGAGGGAAGTAAGGGTAGAAATTACGAAGGTACTGGCTATAATCTTTCTTATATACTGGGGTGGTGCCAATTGCTCAAAAAAATGGTGTAAGGATAATCCCAGCAACTACAGGCCAATCAGTTTAAACTCGGTGGGAGAAAGCTTTTAGAAATGATAATCCAGAACAAAGTTAACAGTCACTTAGACAAGTGTAGATTAATTAAGGAAAGCACCCATGGATTTGTTAAAGTTAAATCATGTTTAACTAATGTGATTGAGTGCCTTGATTAGATAATAAAGACGGTTGATAAGGGTGATGTAGTTGTCGTGTATGTGGACTGCCAAAAGGTGATTGATAAAGTGCCACGACACAGGCTTGTCAGCAGAGTTGAAGAAGCTCATGGAATAAAAGAAACAGGGGCAACAAGGATATAAAGTTAGCTGAGTGACAAGAAACAAGCAGTTGTGGTGAATCGTTGTTTCTCAGGCTGGAGGAAGGTATACATGGGGCATCTTTTCCTGGTCGGCGGGCATGTAGCCGTCTCAGCTGCACGCCCACCAACCTGTCAATGGCCTATTAAGGCCATTAAAAATGTAATTGAAATTATTAATGGACCTGCCTGTCTAACCTTAAGGTTGGCGGGCAGACAGAGAGCCCAGGTGGCCATCCAAAAAAGCAGGAAACTCATCCAAGGGCAGGGTGAGGTTTCATGAGGGATTTAAAATTTTCAGAACATTTTTAATTAGAAGTAATGGACATGTCCCAGCTCATACGACAGTGTCACAAGAGGAGACATGCCAGGAAAATTTTTTCTACCCCTTAAAAAATTTTGAAAACTTCAACCGATCTCCCTGAGGCAGCACTTTGCCTCAGGGAGATCTGTGTGCTCTTTCACACGCATGCATGAAAGAGCACACCCCTGGCTCAGGGAATCCCCCCCACCCACCACCAGCCCACACAGGGAGAGCTCAGTGCTTCCAAACGGATGTCATGCTGGGTGGGCCTTAAACGTGAAGTGGGGGCGCTGATCGGGAACCTGCCCACCCGCGCTCCCGCACAATGCCCCCGACGGGGGAAAATGCTGCCCATGGTGATACCAGGGGTCGGTACTAGGACCACTACTTTTCTTGATATATATTAATGGCTTAAACTTGTACAAGGCACAACTTCAGAATTTTCAGGTAACACAAAATTTGAGAGTACAGTGAATTGTGAGGAGATTAATGATAGACCTCAAGAGGACACAGACAAGCTGATGGAATGGGTGGACACATAACAAATAAAATTTGATGAAGAGAAGTGTGAAGTGATACGTTTTGGTAAGGAGAATGAGGAACACCAATGACCCAGAGCTTCCGGTCTCCGGATAGTCAGAGACCAGGATATATCCTCCATGTTGCACTATGGGATCCCTTGGAAGTTCCAAATGCAAGGACTCTATGGGAATTGTCCTGGAGGTTTGAACTTTAAATGGGCAATTCCCCTGCTCCCTGAGACCCTCCAATAAAGTTTCCAACTCTGAGTTAGAGTCAGAAACTTTGGACAGTTCCATGGTACTAACCTGGATAGTTACCCAGGAAATGTTAGACAGAAAAATCATAGTCTAACTCATGGGTAACTTTCCAACTGGCCACCCCCTCCTACACTTACACTAAGCACCAACTCGAGCCCTGACATGTGATTCCAACCAACCCAAAATCACCACCTGACTCCCCCCTGACCCACCAACTCCCCACTGACCCCGACCCGATCTGACCTCACCATCCTACCCAGCTGCCATTGTATCGCCTCACACACCCTACCCACTTACCCACCCTACCATCTTACCCATTTACCATACCCATTCTACCCATTTACCCACACTATCCCCTTATCCATGTACCTCACCTACACTAGTCCATTACACACTTACCTTACCCACCCTCCCACCTTACACATTTAACCATCTCTGCATAGCTTTTCAAAGAAGCTTTGGGGCATTTGAGCTCTGCCTGCCAGAATGCAGCAGCTTGTGCTTTAAAAAAAGAGGATGTGGCTTTTGCATGGAATCTCTCCACTACTCCCTCCAAAGTTTCCTGTGCTGAGTTAATTTGGAAGGATCTTGCAGGAGGATTGCCCAGAAAAATTGGAAGAAGGTAAGTGGGCATTTTTTTGTCTGATCAGGGTTGGAATTTGAAGTTCTGATCCTGATAGGAAGATTTAGGTCAATATAAACTGAACAGCACAATTCTAAATGTAGTACAGGAAGAGAGAGACCTGGGTGGTGGTGGGGCGGGGGTGGGGGGTGGGGGTGGGGGTGTTAAATACACATAAGTCAGTGAAGGTGGTAGTGCAGGTTGAGAAAGTGGATGAAAAACTTAATGGGATCCTGGGCTTTATTAAAGTATAAAGTTCACAATCAAGGAAGTTATGATGAACCTTTATAAAACATTGGCCTGGCCTCACCTGGAGTATTGTGTCCAATCCTGGGCACCTCACTTTGGCATGGATCAGAAGGCATCAGAGAAGGTGCAGAAAAAAATTATGCGAATGGTTCCAGGAATGAGGCAGTTCAGGTATGTAGATAGATTAGAGAAGCTGGCATTGTTCTCCTTAGAGACAAAATGATAGAGAGGAAATTTGATGGAAGTGTTCAAAATCAGAGTAGATAGTGAAACCCGTTCCCATTGGTGGAAGTATCATGAAACTAAATTGAGAGAGCTAGCACAGATTAAATGGGCTGAATCACCTCCTCCTATGCTGTAACCATCCTGGAATTCAATGGTTCTTTGAAACCTGGCTTCCAAGAGTTAAATTACAAGGAAACATTATACAAATTAGTATTGTATTCTCTGGCATTTAAAAGATTAAGGGAAGATTTGATCAATGCTTTCAAAATGCTAATGGGAACAGATAGGACAGATGGAGAAATTATTTTTGCTGGTTGGAGAGACTCGGACTAGTTCAAGTGAACGGTTGAAGACCTGAAACATCAGGTTTGTTTCTCCCTCCACATACGCTGCTTGACCTGCTGAGTACTTGCAACTGTTTCTCTTATTATTGTAGGATAGGAGACATAGGGTGGCGTTTTCCATGCCCGCTGGCATTGGGCATCGTGATTGGAGTGAGCGGACAATATGGCAGGAAGGCCAAAAATCAGTTCCACATTTCGTGAAGCCAGTTTGCAATTGTCCACTCCCCGTCAATGGCAGGCCACGTTTCCCACCATCACACATTGGAAACTTCATTGTAATATATCAGCAGATCATTATAAGTCCAGCTCGCCGGAATCATTCCCCCGTGTGGAATCATTCGAGCACGTCGGTGTGATTGCACGCTGATGTGTTTCACAAGTGAAGATACGTGACATGCACTTGGTGAGTGGCACTTTCCTCTGGACTTAGAGGTTTGTTTGCCTATCTGACTTTGAGCAGCACTCGCGGTCACTTTTAAGGGGAGGTCATTGGCAGGTCTCTACTTATGAGACTAGCCATAAAGTGGGGATGGCTTTTCAATGGCTGCAGGGTTAGGGCTTGCTTGGAGAAGGGGGAGAAGTGGCCTCAGGCAAGTGAAGAGGCTGCAGGGCAAGGGCTGTATGGGGGAAGGCGGGGCAACCCAGGGTGTGTCTGGGGGCACATGTTGACCTGTGCAAGTGGCTTTGAGATGGTGAGGGCTGAGGAGGCAGCCTCTAGAGGAGATGAGGCCAGATGGAGAAGAGGGTGTGTGTGAGAGAGTGAGTAATGACGTCTCATGAGCCGGCAGTGAGTGAGATGAATGTGTGATGGCTTTGTGAGTGTGTGAGTTTAGAGTGATGAGATGGTTGCCTTATCCTGGCGGCTTGGATGAGATCATTCATCTGTTTTCTGCACTGGATGGCCAATCTCTTCTGTGTAGCATTGGCGCTGATCACCACTACCACCAGCTCCCAAGCCAGAGTTGTGATATTGTTGCCCCTCCTGCGACATCACTGCAGGCCTCCATGGCATCCATAAGGTGTCCGAGGGACGCGTCACTAGATCAGGGGGTTGCAGTCCTCATGTATTCTGTAAAGCAGTCCTGGTCTGGAAGCACTGAGAGGTGTGTGCATGGCTGCACTTTAAATATTGCACCCGTCATGAGGGAGCAGTGAGCTGATGGCATGGAGGGCGAATGAGAGCCCGCCCGTCATTGAAATGGCATGTTTCCTGGGAATGTGTGATTAATGAGGGGTGAGATTGGGACAAAATGGTGTGCAAATCCGAGACAATTCCACCCATAGTCTAAAAATTAGAGACAGATTTTTTGTGAGTGAATTGACGTACAACTGGTACTAAAAGATTAGAATTCTCCTCAGCAAATGACAGTTGATGCTGGATCAAATATTATTTTGAAATCTGAAATTCATATATCCTTGTAAGCCAAACGTTTTAAGAGATACGTGACAAATGAGGGTATATGTAGTTAGGTCGCAGATCAGCCATGATCCCATTGAATGGCTGAACATGGCTGCTTCTATTCAGCTAAGAAATGCATGTTTGGCGCTATACTTGCTTTGGGAGTTGGCCTTAAACTTTCAGCTCAGAAATGCATGTTTAGCATTATACTTGCCTTATAAATCAGCACATGGGATCAAGCAGGCTAAACGGGCCGTGTTGCCAAGAAGATACGCAGATGCTTAGACACACCCCCACAGAGCAGACTATGCATGGTGATCGATGAGCACAAGTCGATTCTCCTGCATAAAGAATAAACTACGAAGCAGGTATCAAGCTAAAAGTAATAATATTTGCTCTAAAGAAGGCATAGTTGATTCAAAAATGTTGGGCAGGATTTTCCCTGAATTGCACTAAGTGTGGTAGATGGCATAAAAATCAGTGTTTTTCCCACCGCTTGCAATGGCGGGTTTTCACGCCGTATCGCCCGCTTTCTGCCTCATTAGCTATGCAGGCACGGGAAACACGCCATACCGCTGGTGGGTGGCCTCCGGATCGCCACCACGCCGTGACCTCACCTATTCCTCACACTGGGCACCTTTTTTAAACCGCAGCTGCGTGCACAGTTCTCAATGTCTGCAGCCCAGGACTGCTTCACTCAAGATATGGCCTGAAAGCCAAGAAGATGGTGGCACCAAAGTTCATTGATGCCTCACTAGAACGTCTTTTAGACGCTATGGAGGCCCGCCACAATGCTGTCTACCCTCGTGATGGCCACAGGAGGCCCAGCAATGTCACCACAAATGCTTGGGAGATGCTGGCAGCGGTGATCAGTGCCAATGCTGCACTGATAGGTTAGCCACACAGTGTAGAAAGAGGGTGAATGATCTCATCTGTGCCACCAGGGTAAGGCAACCATCTCATCACTCTCAACTCACACACTCACAAGTCCATCAGACATTCACAGGGATTTCACTCACTGCAAGCTCAATGGACATCACCACTCAGTTTCTCACACACACCTTCATCTCTTCTGCAGCTCATGTCCTCATCCTGACCATGGCACCACCCACACATGCCAGGCATCCTTCCCATCTGCCTTGGCATGTGTCTTGCTCATGCTCTCTCCATCTGTCTTTATGCAGAAGATCATGCACAATCGCACAGAGATTCCCTGACAGGGGGTGGAGTGCCCGAATTCAATTTCCTAACAGAGTTTGAGAACAGAGCCATCGAGCTGGCTGGAGAGGACGTGGACTGTGCCTCTGGCAATGGTGAGGTCAGCAGCAAACACCCACATGAGGATCCTGCTCCAGATCATCCATCAGTCCACACTGCAGTGAGTGCAATCTCCTGTTTCTAGTTGGCTGGCATGCTCTAATTATCACTACTTTCTTTCATGGGCATGTCTGTCAAGCGTCCAATGCCCTCAGCCAGCCAGACCCTCAGCTGCAGCCCGAGGACACCTTGGAAGAGGAACCAGAACACAGCAGCCTTGAAGACCCATCACAGCACTCACACACGCGCTCCACCAGTGCAGAGACTCACACCTTGATGGGACTTAGATCTACAGCAGGCTTGGGGTCACAACCTGGTGACCACAGCGCACAATCTGGTCCACAGCAGGTGAATGCAGGGACATTTGAGGTCGCTGGCACTCGAAGGACTGCTGGAGGCCACGATTCAGCTGAGTCTGAGACAGATAGTGCACCTCTGGACTCGGTCCTAAATCAGTTGATGGAGCTGCAAAGACAAGCATGGGAACATCAGGAAGAGATGTCAGCTACATTCCTCAGATTGCAACGGATGATGGAGGAGTCCGTCTGCCTTCAGTCTGAAGTGATCATGCCATCATGCCATTGTGCCTGGTAGGATGGTGACAGCAATGGAAATCTTGGTCCAGGACATTGGTCTTGCACTGCTGCAGGAGCTGCACTTCATTGGTGTAGGCATCGGTGTCATCTGTCAGTGTCAACATGAGAGGGTGAAGGGCACCTTGAGCTCACTAGAAATATCATCAGGCATGTTTTGAAAACAGATCTCTCCAAACATGGCACGTTGATTTAATTTGAATTACAGGCAAAATGATGACTACCTACAACGACACCGGCACCGGCAATTCACAATTTACACTTGGCGCATTGGTCGACCCCTGTTTTTGGAAGGATTTTTCAAAGATTCAAAGGTCGACTTATAAACCGCCATCTACATTAAGTGTAATGTTAGAAGGTCTACAAGAATGAAAATGAAAATAAGCAAATGAAAAGCACACCAGAATTAAGTTTACTTTGGGGGAGAAAAGAGCAAATTTGACTCTGATCTTGGAGAAATTTCAACAGGACACTGGATCTCAATTTGAGAAAAATACTCAATTTCTTACGTCGAACATCAAAGTGAACTAAGAAAATTAGCATACAAAATTAGTAAGATCAGCAGAGAAGCTAGAAATGCCCTACTCCACATTAGGTCATTTAAGAAGCATCAGAGATGAGTGCTAGCCTATCTAGTCACAAAAAGTTCAAAATCATAGATGCATTTGAATTCCTAGTATTTAAGCAAGATCTCCAAGTTTAGAACCCAAGCGATACAAAATGTTAATGCATCCCAACACAAGTGTTAATTTCTGTAATTAACAATGATTAGCTTATTTTAACTTTTAAGTAATTATGTTGCTATAAATTGCATCCTGTTTGGAAAGTCAGTGTGACTTTCTGCAATTACGTTAGATGACAACATGAAGAAGTATAGCTGCAGTTGTGACAAAAGCCTCAGTCATGTCACATTGTATGACAGGAAAGGCAAACGATGCAGGAAAATGTTTATTACATTGCAAGACTGGAAAATTACCTGGCTGATTTATTCCATGTGTACTCTACAACTGTAATTAATATACTGCAACTGTGTGCAGTGAAAAGTGCACTTGACACACATCTGGCAGAGCAAATCACTAGGTTAAAGGAATTTAGTTGACAAGCACAAGGTGATTTTCTCAAAAAAGAAGTAGCGGATCCTCATTGTATAAGTAACAAATCTTACATCATCACATGCCTAGAATTTGAGCTTGGACGTGCAACTCAATAAAAACCTAAGCAATGTAAATTTAAATGGAAAAAAGACCACAATGTGCAGAAACTGCCAGAAAGTGCATAACAGCTCAAAAAAAGATAAGAACAAAATCCGTCAGGCATTTGTTGATGGAAAAATATTGTTTTAAAGAAAGACTGCTGCAATGAAAAATAGGGTAGAAATTGCACTGGTTAAGTTACAGTTCAAGTTTTCATTAAAATGCAGTTTCATAATTTCATATCTAAAGTCTTCCACAAATCATTGCAATCGGTCAGTATAATAGAATGTAGCTGTTTCCTTTGCTTTAAAAATAATCTCTTGCTGTACTTAAGAGCAGTAACCAGGTGTGATTTTATTAGTACAGCAAAAAAAATTAAGATAAAACCAAAACAGCTTAGACCTCCAAATGTGAGTAACCTGATTTTAAAGTCACTTGAAAATGATTTAAACTATACTGAACCATTCAATGGTTTCATTGCTGTACACTTGTCAGTTTCTTAGTAAATTAAATATTTTTAATATTTTAAAGCTTTTACAATGTGCCTTACCCCAATGAAAACAAGCTTAATTTGAAGATCCTCCATTAACAGTCAAAAACAGCACAATCAATGGAAACATGCCGCTATCGTTATTTTAGTCAGGGGGGTGGCCAGTTTTGTGGGCAGGACACGCAAAATGATTTTTAAACAATTTAAACATCGATGAAACTTGCTTTAAGCCTGAAGTAACTTACCCTCAGGTTTCTGCAACCTCTTTTAGCTGGTTTGGAAAATTTCACCTGGATTGTATTAATAAAAATACCACAAACTAGCATAATTAAACTCTACCCCAACATGCCTGAGCAGAATGAGAAAGATGTTGGAGTGTACCAGATCTGACAACAGCCCAAATCTTACGGTATCCACATCATCAGGGATTGGACTTAAAGTTGGGAGATGTGCATCAGGACCCTGCAGTTGATGCATGCACATGCACAGTAACTGCACAGGAAGTTTAAAAGCCCAATGGTTTGATTTCTGCTGCCTGGGCCCTGCACAAAAGTTTCCAACACTGAGCTCAGCTTTAGAGACTTGGAAACAGATACATTGGACTTACCTGCATTTGTTATGCTAGTGGTTATCAGGTTTAACTCAGTGATTAGTTAGCTTAACTGAACTGAGCACCACAACTGAAACACCCCCACAATCACCACCTCCCTGACCTGACTACCTCCCCACCAACAACAACCACCCCCCAACCCAACGGCTACCCCACATGACTACCACCCTATTCTGACCTGACTACCCCACCATCTGGCTATCCTCCAGCCTGACCAGACTACACCCCCACTCAAAAACTCCCACCCACTCAACTACCCCCAATCCGCCCCAACTACTCCCCCATCTGAGTACCCCTCCAACCTGCTCCGACTAACCTACCCAGCTAACTCTGAATTGACCTGACTACCCCCACCCACTCAACTACTTCCTGGACCTGATGAGATTACCCTCCCCCATCTGACCCAACTTCCCCCACCACCAAACAGTGGCCCCCCCTCCCCATTCAACCACCAAATAACCCATCACTTGTTTATCCACTCACTAATCCTCTAAAATACTTGAGACCTTTAAAAACTTACCTGAATACTGCAGCTAATGTCGTGAAAAGGGGGTGTGTCCTCTCTACATCTGTTTTTTGTGCTCAATGGTCTTCCTGTGGATGTCTGTGCTGAATCGCCTGGTCGGAAGTCCTGGCTGAAAAATCGCAAAAGGCTCAGGTTGCAGAAATCCAAGCGGGCAGCGTCAATGCGTACAACACCAACTCCATCTGGAAGAACTGGGCCAACATCTCAAGAAATAGAATGACCCGTGAACAAGCAATTGAAATACCCATTGAGGTCCAGCAACAGTCAATGTTTTTGCCAAAATGGGATTTCGCTAGCTTTTATACATGTCCTAGCTGGCAAGGTCTTAAAAAGAAGACATCCAAGCCAGACAAACATTGTAGTCAATGATGCCTGAAGAATTTAATTGAGAAGAGTAATTACAAAGGGAAAACTGCAGGTTATGAAAACAGATCACTCCATTGACTTGATGCTGAAATGTCGGCCTAAGGTTGTATGTACCACACAAAGCTTGTATGAATTGTTGATGACTTTTTATTAAACTAAAGCACAGAGTAGTCTAAATTTCTTTAACTGATTTCTATGGAAACCCTGTGTTCCTACACAAACATAAATTTGCGTGGCCATAAAAAAGCTCACTAGAAATATCAGTGGGGCAGACTTTCTCCAAGAATCTTGTAAAACACATACAGTTCACTTGATTAGTGTGAAAAATGATACTGGAGCCAGTAAGTCCAGATACTACTAGATTACTGCAAGTGGTCCTTGGATGGTTTTGCCATGCAAGTAATATTGAACTAGCAGCCTATTTTACATCTTACTGGATATTGGGTGGGGTGTAAAAAGGATACATCATGATTCAATGCATTTTATGGAGCCGCTGTGGGTCAATTTCAACTTCCTTTCCTGTTTGGGAGAAACTGCTTATTTTTTTCCTCTTATTTTGACTACACTGTCAGCCTAGCATATCCCAAACTCTGCCATTACCATCAAGCCAGGGGGTCTACCCTGATTCAATGGAGAGTACAGGAGGACATGCCAGGAGCAGCACAAGGCATACCTAAAAATGAGGTGTCAAACTGGTGAAGCTATCACATAGGACTACTTGCATACCAAACAGCACAAGCAGTAAGTGATTGACAGAGCTAAGTGATCCCACAACTAATGGATCAGATCTAACCTCTGTAGTCCTGCCACACTGAGTCGTGAATGGCGGTGGACAATTAAATAACTCACTGGAAGAGGAGGCTCCACAAATATCCCCACCTCAATGATGCAGGAGCCCAGTATATCATGTAAGGCTGAAGCATTTGCTACAATCTTCAGCCAGAAGTGCCAAGTGGATGATCCATCTTGGCCTCCTCCAGAGTTCCCAGCATCACAGATACCAGTCTTCAGTCAATTCGATTCACTCCACATGATATCAAGAAACGGCTCAAGGCTCTGGATACTGCAAAGTTTGGGCCCTGACAATATTCCGGCAATAGTACTGAAGAATTGTGCCCCAGAACTTGCCATGCCCCTAGCCAAGCAGTTCCAGTATAGCTTCAACACTGGCATCTGCCCGGCTATGTGGAAAATTGCCCAGGTAAGTCCTGTATACATAATGCAGGACAAATCCAACCTGGACAATTACCGCCTCATCAGTCTACTCTCAATCATTAGTAAAGTGATAGAGGGGTCATCAATAGTGCTATCAAACAGCACTTGGTTAGCAATAACCTGCCCACTGATGCCCAGTTTGGGTTCCGCCAGTGCTACTCAGCTCCTGATCTCATTACAACCTTGGTTCATACATGGACAAAAGAGCTGAACTCCCGAGGTGAGATGTGACTGACTGCCCTTGACATCAAGGCCACATTTGACCGTGTGTGGCATCAAGTAGCCCTGGCAAAACTGGAGTCAATGGAAATCAGGGATAAAGCTCTCCACTGGTTGGAGTCATACCTAGCACAAAGGAGGATGTTTGTGGTTGTTGGAGGTCAGTCATCTCAGCTCTGGGACATCACTGCAGGAGTTCCTCAGGATAGTGTCCTTGGCCCAACCATCTTCAGCTGCTACACCAATGATCTTCCTTCCATCATAAGGTCAGAAGTGGGCATGATTGCTGATGACTGCACAATGTTCAGCACCATTCATGATTCCTCAGAAACTGAAGCAGTCCATGTCCAAATGCAGCAAGACATGGACAATATCCAGGCTTGGGTTGACAAGTGGCAAGTAACATTCACACCACACAAATGCCAGGCAATGGCCATCTCCAACAAGAGAGAATCTAACTATCACTCCTTGACCTTCAATAGCATTACCACCACTAAATCCCTCACACTCGACATCCTGAGGGTTACCATTGACCAGAAACTGAACTAGAATAGCCAAATAAATACTGTGGCTACAAGAGCAGGTCAGAGGCTAGGAATTGTGCATCAAGTAACTCATCTTCTGACTTCCCAAAGCCTGTCCACCACCCACAAGGCACAAGTCAGGAGTGTGATGGAATACTTTCCACTTGCCTGGATGAGTGCAGCTCCCACAACACTCAAGAAGCTTGACACCATCCAGGACAAAGCAGCCCGCTTGATTGGCACTACATCCATAAACATTCACTCCATCCACCACTGACGCACAGTAGCAGCAGTGTGTACAAACGACAAGATGTACTACAGGAATTCAAGGTTCCATAGAGAGCACGTTCCAAACCCATGATCACCGCCATTTTAGAAGTACAAGGCCAGCAGATAGATGGGAACAGCACCACCTGGAATTTCCCCTCCAAGTCACTCACTGACTTGGAAATATATCGATGTCTCTTTGCTGTTGCTGGGTGAAAATCCTGGAACTCCCTTCCTAAAAGCACTGTGGGTGTACCTACACCACATGGACTGCAGCAGTTCAAGAAGACAGTTCACCACCTTCAAAAGGGCAACCAGGGATGGGCAATAAATACCGGCCCAGCAAGCGAAGCCCACATCCCGTGAATGAATAAAAAAAAAATGAAGAGAAGAGAAGTCAGTTAAAAGCTGGTCATATTTCATTAGCTGGAGTACACTTCTGTCTGTAATTTGCCTTGTTCAACAAGGGACTCTAAAGATAGACAAGTGGCTATAGCTTGAGGGCCACCACTCTATGTCAAGCATGGCTGACCAGGAATCTCTCCCGCTCTTACTGCTTGCTATGAGTGTGATGGAAGGATTAGCAGGCTAATTATCAATCTGTCAGCAAGTCCTGGAGTGGGACTTGAACCCAGAACTTCTGGGGCACTACCCACTAAGCCAAAAGACCACCAAGGAATGCACTTCTGTGTCTTCAATTTATAGTATAGGTTCATTCTTAGCAGGATTAGACTCTAGATTTGTTTTAAACATTTCTGGTGCAAAACAAACAGAACAAAATTATAAAAAGAGATTTCATCATCTTTGGGTACTTAGGTTGATGACTGAAGCTGACAAAAATGAACACCACAACATGTACTGGTGGATATTAACTTGTAACATATGTCTGATCAAAAAGAAAGTAAAGGAGTTGTGCAGTAGGTGTAAGAACGTTGCTATCCACCCAAAAAAAATCTCCCAGCTCAATTGCGCTGAATTTAAAGAAAACTCACACATGCCTTGGTGGATTATCTCTCCTCATTCTCCTCGCTTCTTTGCAGCTTCTTTTAAAACAGTTGTTTACATGACCCACAAAGAGCAATGAAATAAGTAACTAGATTATCTGTTTCAGTGATGTTGGTTGATGGATAAATATTGTCTAGGACACCCAGAGAATTCTCCACCTCTCTTTGAATATAGACATGGATTTTTCTTTTTACTTGTAGATAGGGAATTGATTTAATGTGTCTCATTCAAAAAATAGCTTGACAGTGCAGTCCTCAGGTGAAGTATGAGCCTAGATATCGTGCTCAAATCTCTGGAGTGGAGCTTAAAAGCGTGATCTTCTGAATCAGAAGTGAGACTGCTACCACTGAGGCAAGGTTTATTGCAAGGTGCTAACGTAGCTTATGCACATAATACAGAAGGGCTAAAATATTGGATTTAAACTACTACTACAACATAACACTAAAATGTAGCCAAATGTATGAAAATAATATACGAATGTTTAGTATGTTTGTCCAAAATTCTCCTTTCCGCTATTTTAGCAGAGGCATTAGGCCATTATTTGAAATATCTTTACATTGCTGTTAAAATAGTAGAGAGAGGTATTTCAGGTAAACCTGAAATGCTGCTGTGTGGACACCTAGTAAGACCACAGTGTAGTAATACTTTGACACAAACATTTTAGGCAATCTGTATGATGTGCACAGCATATGTTAGCAGCTTGTTTTTCAACAACCTATGTGCAAATAAATGAGCAATTTATCTCCATAATTATTTTCAGCTTTAAGAAACTATACAGCAAAAAAATGTTAAATTACTGCATATTCTGGGTAGAAATTCTAATCTACCATTGGGGGAAAGAATCTATTTGTTTCATAGGAATTAGTGACAAACTCACAAGTCAGGAACATAATTAAATGCAACAGCAATGGAAGCATTTACCAATCACAGCTAATTAGTCCACAATGTACAAGTTAATCCCAAACACATTGAAAACTTTCTACTGCGATAAACAAAGCATTTCCCATTAGCAACATATTTAGTGATATCCTTTTATTTATGTGAGAGACCCTTTATAACTTACCTCCTCCTGTGCAGCTCATGACTTCTGAGTCTTTTCCATTTCTGAAAGATATTCCTTAACGCACCACCACTACTACAATATCTTTTATTTACATGTATTTTCTAGTTCCACTGAGAGCCTCTATCTTGTTTTCTATCTTATCAATTGAGATACTGGTAGAGAAATAGAGGCATTTAGTGAAGTGGAGCATAAAGCTCCCGAATCCAATTAAGTCATTCCAAGTTCATGGCTGCATAACTAACTGACCTTGACACTTTAAACTTCCCATTGTCTCAACAAGATTCTTCAGACCAAGATTCAAGTGATAGCAATCTTTACCCTCCAAATAATGTTTTGAACAGGCTGCATTATATTCTGATTGTAACTTCTGGCATCACTCTAATTAAGCTTAACACTGGTTGAGAATACAGTTCCTTCTGAGGTCTGAATCCTAACTTTTCCCACGTGCTGGCTTTTTTGCTTGTGATATATTACTAGCCTCACTGAAGATACGAGTGTAATGTGTGCTTAGAAGGTGTTGGTATTGAATAATAACTCTGCACCTGTACTTTTGTATGTGTCATAAAATATGGTTTATAACTATAACAACCTGTGCTAGGCCAATTTCTAGTTTAACAGGTAGCGTTTACATGTCACTCCTGTGCATTTAAGACCTGGTTTTACTATAGGTTTTGTGTTAACTTACATGTTGCAGTAGCAGAAAGACAGGTAATATGAAAGATTGATATCAAATTTAGGTAAATGGTGGGAGACCACTTCAAAAAAGGTAACGTCAGATCGTTTTAGCTTTACGGCACAAATGGGCAAGAAAATAAATTTTTAAAATCACCTTGTTATAGCTGATTGTCCTGTATATTAATTGATAACATTAAATGTTTAGTTAGAATTTGGACACTAGATAGTGGAGAATACACATGCTGACCTATGTAAGTCATTGGTTACACCACAATTAGAAGAGTGTTCCAGATTTTGCTGAAAAAATAACATTGTCAGAACAGGGCACACATCTATCAATTCACAAATCAGCCAACAACTTACAGCAAGAAAGAAATATCCTATAAATTGTGAATCACTACAAGATGTGGTTGATTTGTGCTGCTCCGCCATAAGCCTTGTGAAAACATATCACTTCCTAGCCCTTGTTATGATCCCATGAGGTTACCACTGGACAAGTCTGATCCCAGGGTGGAACCCATCTTAATAAATCTTAACTTTTATTTGTTTTTTTAGATATGTGGAGAGTGGCAACTGAACAGAATCACAGGAGTCAGCTGATGAACTTTTAACAAAAGAATAAAACATTTATTAAATAAGAAAATATGAACTATATTACAATACTCCTTCACCCACAACTATATCTTTACAGATATATACAGATTTGTAAGGATAACACAAGCTGCAAAAGCTACCTTATGCTCTAATGTCCACAGTAATACACAGTCCATGTAAACCAACTGGAAACATGTGGTTAGACACACCACATTCTGAAACCAAGGGGAGAATTTTCTCCCTGTCGGAGGGTGCTGAGCGAGACTGGGCGCGCAGCCGATCGCCGTCCGCGATTGGCTGCATGTCGCAATTTTACGTGGGCGGGCCAATTAAGGCCCGCCCAGTGTGACTCGCACCCGAAAGTGCTGAGTACTCCCTGTGCGAGCAGGGGGAGGAGGCTGAGTCGGAGCCTGTGCTCTTTTGCACATGTGCTGCCTCAGGGAAATTAGTTTGATTTTGAAAAAATTAAATAAAGAAAAAAAATTAAGACATTTCACCTCATGTGACAGTGTCACATGAGCTGGGGCATGTCTATGAATTATATTAAAAATTTTTATTAAAGTTTAAAAAGCTTCATGAAACCTCATCCCGCCCAAGGACTTCTGAGTCTTTCCCATTTCTGAAAGATATTCCTTAATCCACCATCACTACTACAATATCTTTTATCCTCATCCCGCCCATGGATGAGGTTTCATGATAAATGCGAAGGCCACCTGGTCACTTCGCCTGCCCGCCAACCTTAAAGTTGGATGGGCAGCTCTGTTAATTATTTCAATTGATATTTAAATGGTCTGAGTGAGGCAAGGGAGGAGATAGCAGGGGCGCTGGCAATAATTTTCAATACCTTTCTGGCCACAGGGGACAAGGCAGTTAACTGGAGGACAGCCAATGTGATACTGTTATTCAAGAAGGGAGGAAGGGATAAACCAGGGGACTACAGGCCAGTCAGTCTAACCTCAGTGGTGGGGAAACTATTGGAAGCAATTCTGAGGGACAGAATTTATCTACACTTGGAGAGGCAGAGATTAATCAAGGACGGTCAGCATGGTTTTGTTAAGGGCAGGTCATGTCTGACCAATTTGAGTGAATTTTTTGAAGCAGTGACCAGGTGTATAGATGAGGGGAATGCATTTGACGTAGTCTACTTGGACTTCAGCAAGGTTTTTGATAAGGTCCCGCATTGGAGACTGATAATGAAGGTAAGAGTCCATGGGATCCCAGGCAATTTGGCAAATTGAATCCAGAATTGGCTGAGAGGCAGGAAGCAGAGGGCGATGGTCGAGGGATGTTTTTGTGACTAGATGCCTGTGTCCAGTGGGGTTCCAAAGGGATCGGTGTTGGGTCCCTTGCTGTTTGTGGTAGATATAAATGATTTAGACTTGAATGTAGGAGGTTGATCATTAAGTTCGCGGATGACATGAAAATTGGTGGGATGGTAAGTAGTGTGGAGGATAGCCTTAGATTACAGGAGGATATGGATGGGCTGGTAAGATGGGCTGATCAGTGGCAAATGGAATTTAATCCAGATAATTGTGAGGTGATGCACTTGGGCAGGACAAACAAGGTGTGGGAATACACAATGAATGGTAGGGCCCTGGGAAGTACCAAGGATCAGGGGGACCTTGGTGTGCATGTCCACCGGTCTCTTAAGGTAGCGGAACAGGTTTATAAGGTGGTTAACATATGGGATACTTGCATTTATTAACCAAGGCATAGAATATAAGAGCAGAGAGATTATGCTGGAACTGTAAAAAATGCTGGTTAGGTCACAGCTAAAGTATTACATGCAGTTCTAGAAAGCACATTATAGATTGCACTAGAGAGAATGCAGAGGAGATTTACCAGGATGTTGCCTGGGCTGGAGAGTTTTAGTTATGAGGAGAGATTGGATAGACTAGGGTTATTTTCCCTGGAGCAGAGGAGATTGAGGGTGGACACGTTTAAGGCGTATAAAATTATCAGGGGCATAGATAGGGTAGACAGGAAGGAGTTTTTCCCTTGGTGGAGGGATCAATAACCAGGGGTCATAGATTTAAAGTAAGGGACAGGAGGTTTAGAGGGGATGTGAGGAAGAATTTTTTCACCCAGAGGGTGGTGGGAATCTGGAACTCACTGCCTGAAATGGTGGTAGAGGCAGAAACCCTCACAACATTTAAGAAGTATTTGAATGTGCACTTGCGATGCCATGGCAAACAAGGCCATGGGCCTAGTGCTGGAAAACGGGATTAGAATAGTTAGGTACTTGTTTGACTGGCACACACTCGATGGGCTGAAGGGCCTTTTTCTGTGCTGTGGACCTCTATGACTCTTAATAGGCCTTTGACAGTTCGGCGGGCACACAGCCGACTCTGGTGCACCCCCACTGAACTGAAGACCTGAATGACACGCAGTGACATCGGGACGCACACCCGACGTCACCACATGTCATTTTACATGTCGGCGAGTGGGGCCCGCCCCTGCATTCTGACCTGAAGACTCTGGCCCAAGTGACAGATGCCACCCCAGACGGATGCTATGGGTCTCTCATCAGCTCCGCCCAGATGCTTGTCACACCGTGAGTCAACTGGTCTCATTGAACTCCATCTTTCACATGGGGTTTCCAATCTTCACTCTTGAAGAACTCATTCTGGAATCTTCTCCGAAACCAACGCTTTCCCTCAGATGCCTTCCACAAGGATCCATCTCCAGAGTTTTGAACTCTCCTTCCGATGTTCCTCACCCCTCGTTCGCTACGTGCCTTCAATCTTCCTTCAACGCATCCTCCCTCACTGACTCAGCCATGTCAACAGAACACCACTGCTTAACATGCCCATTGTAAAGATTTACAGACCTTCAGCTGTCTCCTTGGACCTTCCAGCTTCTATTTTTCTTTAAGTCTACTTCCTGCAGCATTCTTCTCTTTAAGCTTGAAGCCTTCCTCTCTGTTCATTACTTTCACTTCCACAGAACAAAATCTCTTTCAGATTCCTGTTGTTTGACTAGACTAGAAGGTCTTCTTGGGATGCTTCCTTTCTGTCTCACTCCTTGGCCTTGGGAACTTGCAGTCTTTTTGGGAAACCTACTCTCCCTGCAGTTCCCTCTCTCAGTAGACTGCTGACAACTTCATATCTCACTTGAGATCCAGAGCTCACTTGACATTCACTGTTATTTTAACTTTAGAGCAACTCATCTAAGATTCATAGACTTAGTTCCTGCAGCAATCTGCTAGTATTTCAGTTAGAGAGAGATTTAAACTGTTCCCTTCGAATTCCAGCATAATGACCAACTGAACTCAAACTGCTTTCAGTTTCTCTGTTTGTGTGTGTGTGTGTGTGTGTGTGGCCTCCCTCTCTGGATCCCTGTTGCTAGGCAACAGCACTGTTTTGTCTCTATTCTTGTTGGCTTTAACTCTCATTCAAGAGTCATAAACCATAAGACCATAAGACTTAAGAACATAAGATGTAGGAGCAGATGTGGGCCATTTGGCCCATCAAATCTGCTCCACCATTCAATGAGGTCATGGCTGATCTGATAATCCTCAACTCCACTTTCCTGCCTTTTTTACATAGCCCTTGACTCCCTTATTGATTAAAAATCTGTCTATCTCAGCATTGAATGTACCTAACAGCCCAGCCTCTACAGCCCCCTGCGGCAAAGAATTCCACAGATTCACTACCCGCTGAGAGAGGAAATTTCTCCTCATCTCTGTCTTAAGTGGGCGACCCCTTATGCCTTCTTGACTTAAAATCTCCCTCAAAGGGAAACAACCTCTCAGCATCTACTCTACCAAGCCCCCTAAGAATCTTATATGTTTCAGTAAGGTCGCCTCTTATTCATCCTAACTCCAATGAGTACAGGCCCAACCTACTCAACCTCTCCTCATAGGAAAATCCCTCCATACCCTGGATAAACCTATGAACCTTCTTTGGACTGGCTGCGATGCCAGTATATCTTTCCTTGGATAAGGGGACCAAAACTGTTCGCAATATTCTAGGTGTGATCTAACTAGTGTCTCATATAGTTTTAGCAAATCTTCCCTATTTTTATACTCCATTCCCTTTGAAATAAAGGTCAACATTTGCTTTTTGTGACTCATGCACAAGGAGTCCCAAATCCCACTGTGGTGCAGCTTTCTGCAGTTTTTCTGCATTTAAATAATATTCAGCTCTTCTATTCTTCTTGCTGAACAGCATAACCTCACACTTTGCCACATTGTATTCCATCTGCAAAGTTTTTGCCCACTCACTTAACCTTATCCCTCTTTAGACTCTTTGTGTCATCCTCACCACTTGCCTTCCCATCTATTTTTCTGTCATTCATAAACTTGGTGATAGTACGTTATTGGTTGACAGACCGGGAATAGAGAGTGGGAATAAATGGATCTTTTTCCGGGTGGGAGGCAGTAACTAGTGGTGTACCTCAGGGGTCAGTGCTTCGGTCCCAGCTATTCACGATATATAGAAATGACGGATGAGGGAACCAAATGCGATATTTCCAAGTTTGCCAACGACACAAAATTGGGTGGGGTTGTGACTTGTGAGGGGGATGCAAGGAGTCTTCAGGGTGATTTAGACTAGTTGTGTGTGTGGGCAAATGTATGGCAGATGCAGCAAAACGTGGATAAATGTGAAGTTATATGCTTCGGTGTGAAAAACAGAAAGGCAGAGTATTATTTAAATGGTGATATATTGGGAAATGTGGATGTACAAGGGGATCTGGGTGTCCTTTGTACACCAGTCAATGAAAGTAAATAGGCAGGTGCAGGTGAAGGCAAATGGTATGTTGGCCTTTATTGCAAGAGGATTTGAGTTCAGAAGTAGGGATGTCTTACTGCAGTTATACAGGGCCTTGGTGAGACCACACCTGGAGTATTGTGTGCAGTTTTGGTCTCCCTACCTAAGAAAGTATATACTTGCCATTGAGGGAGTGCAGCAAAGGTTAACTAGGCTGATACTGGGGATGGCAGGACTGTGGCATGAGGAGAGATTTGTTCGACTGGGCCTGTATTCACTACGGTTTAGAAGAATAAGAGGGGATCTGATTGAAATGTATAAAATTCTAACAGGGCTAGACAGGCTGGATGCAGGGAGGATGTTTCCCCTGGTTGGGGAGTCTAGAGCCAGGGACCACAGTCTCAAGATACGGGATAGGCCATTTAGAACTGAGATGAGGAAAAATTTCTTCACTCAGAGACTGGTCAATCTATGGGATTCCCTACCACAGAAGGCTGTGAAGGCCAGGTCACTGAGTACACTCAAGAAAGAAATTGATAATTGTTTGGATATTACGGGCATCAAGGGGTATGAAGAGAAAGCGGGAATATGGCGTTGAGATAGAGGATCAGCCATGATCATACTGAATGGTGGAGCAAGCTTGAAGGGCTGAACAGCCTACCCCTGCTCCTAGTTTCTATGTTTCTAATGTGAGGACCTTGGACCACGTCATTGTCCCACAATCTTAATGAGTTGATGATCAGATTTTGGTGACATGTTGATGACCAGGACCACCTTTCTGCTGTAGTCTTCTATCATCTTTGCAGCTGATGAGATGCAGTCTTTCTTCACCTGTTCTGCCATTGAGGAGTTTTTGTACCATACTTCTGGCACGTCCCTCCATCCTTGCTGCCTTTGGTGGCCCTAACAGAAGAATGGAGCTCCCGATGGCATTGCTTAAGGGATCGTTCGAGTGCCCAAGCCTCTCCACCATGTTAAAGTGACAATCCATGGAGGGATTGGGCATACCTACATCTTAAATTATGATAATTCTGTGCTTGATGGCATTTTCTAGTTAAGTCTTATCTTTGCATGTCGTAAGGCTATACATGGGAATGCTATGATTTACCAAGCTGTTGTAGCATTTACCTGCTTTCTGGATTAGAATAGGTGTAGCAGTGATGGAACTATAGGATGAAACTATTTATTCCCTGGCATTATGCAGCAGTCAATGATCCATCATGAAACAAAAAGATAGGTGTAATTGGGAGTAAAATTACCAGATTAAAGGCCCATATCCTAATCACCCAGCTTTAACAATGCGGAAAGAAGGATTTTGGCCTTCACTTCACATGGCAAACTGTTAAAACAATTCCATTAGCTTGCAAACACATCTGGAATCCTGTCTGTCCTTAGCAGACATGAAAATGGTTTGAAGCATGGGGAGGAATAGTGCTGTAGCAAAGAAACCTCCCATGTTGTATTCTAGCACCTGTACACCCACTCAGCTGGACTTCCCACCTGCTTTTCACATCCAGAAATTGCAACATTCCAATTATTTTACCTTGCATGCCACTATCAGCAAAGCAAATCACACCAAGCTATAAGCACTAGTGGTAATAGTCACATACTGTCCACCTAAAGGAAAGTCTAGGGAGTTCTGTCTTGGTATATTGGGTACATCATTAAAAGGATCTAATAACGTTTCATCCTTACATCAGTCTTGACCCTCAGTTGGATATAAAAGATTGCATGGCACTATTATGAAGAAGGGCCAGGGAGTTCTCTCTGGTTTCCTGGACAATATTTGTTCTCTAATCAACATCACTAATACAGAAGAATTCGTATCATCACATTGCTGCTTGTGGGAACTTGATGTGCACAAACTGTTTGCCAAACTTCTTACATTATAAAAGTGACTACAATTCAAAATTACTTCAGTGTAAAATGTTTTGGGAAGTCCTGATATTATGAAATAAATGCACGGTTCTTTGATCCCAAATCTACCGTCACTAATCGGTTAATGTCCAAATCTGACTAGTCTTGGCATTTTCACCAATTTAAGATTTCTGACTTCGACTTTCAATTTTTAAACCACTTACAAGTTTCTGCCCTGATATGATAAAGTCAGTAAACTTTCTACCTCAAAATTTTATTCGTACTCACTGCTTCATTGCAGAGTTAAAAATGCAGCATTATGCTGAATCGACTAAACTCCACAAGCATGTAGCTGCCAGCTACCAATTCTACAGAAAATTTCTATTTCAGTATTACATTTTTCCCTTGTCATTCTGTACACGGCTCTGATTTGAGGCTGTCAGCTAGGTTCCAATTTCTTTCTCAAGTGTGAAGAAGTGAAAAAAATGCACACTTTAAATTTCTGTTTGTGGCCTGAGCTGCTTACGCAGCTTAAAGTATAATACTATCCCTAAAGAAGAACCAACTCGCACACTTGCTGGACTCCTGCTTGGAAGATTGTTTTTCTGTTCTCTACCAACATATATAATGTTCAAAACAAAAAAAAAACCAGCTGTGCACACAGATAATATCCATTGCAGAGGAGCGTTATCAGCTTGCAGCTGCTTCAGCTGTCAGGTAAGGAGAGAAAAAACAGACTCCTCCGCACTCCTATAATCTCTCTGTCATGCTTTTTTTTAACCAATCTAGCTCTTTCCAGGAGCTTCCTGTCACAGCAAGTACAGGAGCTGGGAGTGCATGTCACAGTCTGCAGACAAACAAAATGTTGTGTTTACCTTAGGGGCAAAAATACAATTGGTGTTAAGTATATTAAGGAAAAACACTAGAATCAAAGGTAAAGCATTGCTTCTTTCCTTTATTGTTCCAAGAACACTATGGAATAGAATTCATCACTCAATCATCTACCATTTGGTATTCTGCCCAGATAATGTACCTATTTCCATTTTATATTATCTCAGTTTTATATCCAAGACAGTAATATGCTTTAAATTGCATAATTCATGAGACTTTATACCTTTTTTATTAACTCTGATCCAAAATGTATATTGTACATACCAGCATGTCTCAGGACCTGTGAGTACTATCTTTATAATTAAAAAAAGTGACTCATTTTCAACATTTGGCTTCTTAATAATCCATCCCACCTCCAGTGTTATAGCTACTGCTTGAAGTTAATTAAGAAAGTTGCAATATTGCAGAAAGACACAAGGAGTAACATTTTCTATTCTTTGAGGCATATTCAGTGTAAATTGTGAATTAAAGTACCATATTTGTTTTGAAAAAGCATCTCACTGAAAAGCCTTTGCCATTTCTTCTGGCATTTCAACATTATAGGTTGTCTACAATCAGCTAAGCTCAACATGGTGGAAATATATATAAAAGAAGGAAATTTGATGTCTGGACATGTGTAGCCTGCTAGAAAAGGGTCTTATTTCACTTTCTGACAAGTGCAGTGGTGTGGTTATCAGGATTTCCCAGGGGACAGTCTCACTTTAAAAAAAATCAATATCAACTCTTGACACATTTTCATTTACATCAGTGTGTGGCTTTCAATCTGAGTACAAATCAATAAAGGGCTTTTAACACTTCTCTACCAGCCTGTTCCCTATAAAATGAAACAAATTTAACCTCTGTTAGATTTTTTTTACTACATATTGGGAATTTTGACTTCAAGATTAGCACTAATCTCTGATGCCAGAGATTCGACCAGAAGGGCTACACAATATATAGTTGAGTACAAAATTAGTTGTAACTTTAGAATAAACTTAATGCAATGTTATGGAATGTGATGGCAGGAGAAGCGTTTAGGTTGCAAGGGTCTGTGTTTGGAAACAAACAGATTGAAAAAAAAACTGATAAAGATTATGAAGAAATGTTGATTGGTATTAAATAGCTGTGCATGCTATCTTATTGGTTTAAACTTAAAAAGCTCTGTTTTGACAGTTAAACATTGATGCTTCTGCTGAGTGAAACTTTGTTGCTGCCGAAGAAACCTGTAAAGTGAATTAACAGCATCTTCTGTACCATATAATGTTTTAAAGCCAGTTAGTGTTCATTCTGAAGAACATTATTTCACTGACATATTGGATTATTTAAATTGTTATACATTACATTCAGATTTCTTAAATCAAATGATGAAAATCCTAATAATATATTTCAATGGCTCTGATCTTTAACATGCAGTCTAGAGCATGATCTTGGCACATGTCGTCAGAATAAAGGATTATGAAAATGACAAGGAAGTAGAGATGCTTCATTTTTCTGCTTATTAATATTTATTTATATTTTACAGGAAGCACGTTAGCACTGCAAAACCTTGCAGTTTTACCAGAGGATGTTTTTTCATGTATCTGTCACAAGTTGTGCTTTAATGTCTTTTCTGAAGAAAGTAAAGGGGGTGGGGGGGAAGCACTCACTAAACCTCTTGAATAATGAATTAGATTACTTGCTCACCTCATTTTAAACCTTATTCTAAAGTCCACCCTTGGATTAAAAAAATGGACTCAGGATAGCACAAAGAAAGATTTCTTCTGGCATGAGAACCCACCTGTATTAATCTGATCCATCTGATTAAACCTTTATACAAAATTCCCAGTTATTTAGGCAGAATATGGTTGAAAAACTGTAATGATTTAATTATTCCCTGGGCACTGGCAATAATTCCACAGTCGCCAAAAGTGAGAAAACAATCATAACAATAACACCCTCCTGTGAATAAGCAGTTAGCAGGATTCACAGCATCTTGAACAAACCAAACCCTAGGGGTTGGTTAGGGTTTAGAATGATGTCAACTTTTTGACAGTTATTTAAGTACATGATGGCTTGTCAATGACAGTGGATTCAGCAAGACTGCACTGTATACTGATAAAGTATTGCAAACATTGTACTGGAAGTGAGAAAAACAACAACTGTGTTAGCCAAGCTTTTATCAAAGATTGTCCATAAAACAAATGCAAAGGGCTGAATTTTTGTAGTCCATTGACAACTAGCTGGGATGTGGGATGGCTGACAAAATAGTGAGATGAGGTGGTCGGGAGAAGAGCCCGACATCTTCCAGCTACCATTACATATTGCCAGTGGCGGGAGAATTGGAAGCTCGATTACTCATCGGATGGCCAATTAAGGCACTTAAGTGGTCAACTAAGGGCCACTTCCCACAAACATTCTGCCGGTATTCGGAGGGCCCGCCACTGTGTGCCGAGACTACGGGTAAAACCTGGCGGCCGCCCTGTGGGTTCTGAGCGGTGCCCTCCTTTATGGGCACTCCATGGACCAATGGCAGGGAGGGGCTTGGGCAGCCTAGCCACAATAGCCACCCTTGCAGCAACAGCACAACCAGTGCTCACACTGTTCCCCATCCCCAGCTCCTATTGATTGTCAGGGCCTGGCAGCTAGCAGTGGTGTTGCTGAGGATGCTGAGCTGCTGTCTTCTGCCTTTTAAAAATTTATTCTTTCACAGGATGGGGGTGTCATTGGCTAGGCCAGCATTTATTGTCCATCCCTAATTGCCCACTGATTGGGCCAGCAGCAGTTCTTGGGTGCAGACCTCCATCCTTAATTGGACAGCAGTCTCAGCGGCAGTTTCTTAATTAACACCCATGGGTAATATGCCTCCCTGAGCTCCATTGCTGGCCAAAGTGGAGTCAGATCCCACTTTAGGCGCTGGTGGTTGGATTTCAAGTTAAGTGAAAAAACTCTGCCCAATGGTCTCAGGTGGCCTCAGGAATGGCTTTACACGATATACAGAGCACTATGCAAGCGTCATATTATTCTGTTGCTAAGGTGATGTGGTATTTAAGTGGCTTATCTCTTCAAGGCCACAAAATTACTTTTCTGCAAGTAAACACCATCAATAGTCACTCAAGAGTTTAATTAATTTTTAGCTGAACAAAATTAGCACATGGATACAATTGCAAAATTCAGCCCTCATGTTAGAAAACTCCCAGTAAGTTTCCCATTTGTCACACATGGGGCAGAATTTTTCCCTCATTGGGTGGGCACGATGGGTGGGCCTGAGGCAGTCGGGAAACCGACCACTGCCCGCGATCAGGCTCCGATCGCAATTTCACGTGACTGCCAATTAACAGCCAGCCAGTACGAAAGGTGCGCCGCAGAGTTTGCGGCCTTGAAGAGATAAGCCACTTAAATAGCACACCACCTTAGCAGCAGAATAATACACGCCTTACATAGTGCACTGTATAGAATATAAAGCAATTCCTGAGACCACTTGAGACCGGCAGAATTTTATCACTTACCTTGAAATCCAGCTACCAGGGCAGGGATGGGAGGAGCCTGAGGACTGAAGTTTGCGCATGACTTTTAAAATAATGAAAACATGTCTCCTCATGTGACTCTGTCATATGAGCAGGGACATGTTAAATATGAGTGTAAAACTTTAATATTTTTTTAATCACTGGTCAATGTCTCATCCCACCCATGGATGAAAATGCAAAGGCCGCTTGGCCTTTTCACCCGCCAGCCAACCGAACAGTTGGATGGGCAGCAAAAAATTCCAATCAATTAGTCAAGGGCCTGAGTAGGCCGCTTAATTGTGCTGCCAACTCCAAGGCGTGCCCGCTGACTGAAATATCGCTTGAGTGCGTGATGATGTCGGGGCTCTTGCCCAATATCATTGCACGTCCTTTTACGCTCAAGCATGTCAAGCACGCCAAGTGAAAAATTCTGGCAATGGTGAAATTGCAAGCTTTGGCTGATATATATATTATTCACGCAAGGGATGTGGGCTTTGCTGGCTAGGCCAGCAATTATTACCCATCCCTAATTTCCCTTGAGAAGGTGGCGGTCAGCTGCCTTCTTGAACAACTGCAGTCCATGTTGTGTAGGTATCCTCAGTGCTGTTAGGGAAAGAGTTGACCCACTGACAGTGACGGAATGGCGATATATTTCCAAGTCAGTGTGGTGAGTGACTTAGAGGGTAACTTCCAGGTCGTGGTGTTCCCATGTATCTGCTGCCCTTGTCCATCTAGATGGTGGTGGACATGGGTTTGGAGGGTGCTGTATAAAGAACCTTGGCATATTTCTACACTGCATCTAGCAGATGGTGCACACTGCTGCCATTATGATGAAGGGAGTGAATATCAATGGATGTGGTGCCAATCAAGCGGGCTCCTTTGTCTTGGATGGTGTCAAGCTTCTTCAGTGTTGTTGGAGCTGCATCTAGGCAAGGGGAGAGTATTCCATCACACTCCTGACTTTGTGCCTTGTAGATGGTAGACAGACTTTGGAGAGTGAGGAGGTGAGTCACTCACCACAGGATTCCTAGGCCCTGACCTGCTCTTGTAGCCACAGTATTTATATGGCTAGTCAAGTTCAGTTTCTGGTTAATGGTAACCCTCAGGATGTAGATAGTGGAGGATTCAGCAACAGTAATGGCATTGAATGTCAAGGGGCTTCTCTCAAGCTCAAGATAGTCATTGCCTGACACTTGTGTGGTGCAAATGTTACTTGCCACTTGTCAACCCGAGCCTGAATGTTGTCCGTTTCATTAATAACACATCCCTGCTCAGAGTCACATGAGGGGACATGTTTTTAACATTGCTTCGGTTTTGAATTTTTGGGTTTATAAATCTTCATCTCCCTGAGGCAGCTCTGAGCCTCAGGGAGTTTTGTCTGCACGCACTCGTGAGCTTGTGTGCTCGCCCTCCTCCATCCCGCCCACTCATGCAGCGCTGAGCACTGCAGCGTGCGTTTCACACTGGGCAGGCCTTAATGGGCCCGCCAGCATGAAATCGCGGCTGTGGCCCAATCACAGTCGGCTTCTTGACTTCCCCCTGCCCGCCCCCACCGAGCCCACCTGACGAGGGAAAAATTCTGCCCTATGGCTCTATGGCCAGAATTATTTGGTGAGTGGGCGGGCGCCCAATGTCAGTGAGCATGCATGGGAGTGGGTAGCGTGCGTGCGCCAACAATTAAAGTGCTTATTTAGATTATTAAAGGTATAATTAAATGCAATTTTTCACTGCCTGTCCAATCTTACAGTTGGCAGGAAGGCGAATTGGCCAGGCGGGGCTTGGATTTTTTAAGAAACCTCATCCATGAGGTTTCCAACAGGAATTAAAAATAAAATAAAAATGTTTAAATCTCATTTATAACATGTACCTGCTCATGTGACAGAGCGGGCATGTTTTTTTTAAACATTTTTAAACTCTTTATTTATGTTTTTCAAATCTTTCAGCTCCCTGAGGCAGCACTGTACCTTCAGGGAGCATTCAGTACACACACCCCACGCACATATGCAAATTTCTGTGCCCGCCCTCCTCCCGACCCCAACCTGGAGGCAATCAGTGTTGCAGCGCGTGATTCACGCTGGTTGCCTGTTAATTGGCCACCCAGTGTGATATCGCGATCATGGCCCGATCACAGGCAGCGGTCGGTTTCGTGGCCGCTCCCAGGCCCACCTGTCATGCCCGCCCGACCAACAAGGTAAAAGTCCTAAAAAGTCCCTCAACCCCCTCCTATGGCACAACCCCATGCCCACGCAAAAGATGCAACACCTGCCCCTTCACTTCCTCTCTCCTCACCGTCCAAGGACCCAAACACTCCTTTCAAGTGAAGCAGCATTTCACTTGCATTTCCGCCAACTTAGTCTACTGCATTCGTGGCTCCCAATGTGGTCTCCTCTACATTGGAGAGACCAAACGTAAACTGGGCGACCGCTTTGCAGAACACCTGCGGTCTGTCCGCAAGAATGACCCAAACCTCCCTGTCGCTTGCCATTTTAACACTCCACCCTGCTCTCTTGCCCACATGTCTGTCCTTGGCTTGCTGCATTGTTCCAGTGAAGCCCAACACAAACTGGAGGAACAACACCTCATCTTCCGACTAGGGACTTTACAGCCTTCTGGACTGAATATTGAATTCAACAACTTTAGGTCGTGAGTCCCCTCCCCCATCCCCACCCCCTTTCTGTTTCCCCCTTCTTTTTTTTTCCAATACATTATAAAGATTTTCCTTTTCCCACCTATTTCCATTATATAAAAAAAAACCACTAGAGCTATACCTTGAGTGCCCTACCATCCATTCTTAATTAGCACATTCGTTTAGATAATATCACCAACTTTAACTTTAACACCTATGTGTTCTATTGTACTATTGTCGTTGACATCTTTTGATGATCTGCTTCTATCACTGCTTGTTTGTCCCTACAACCACACCAACCCCCTCCACCTCTCTGTCTCTCTATCTCTCCGCCCCCCACACACACACCTTAAACCAGCTTATATTTCAGCTCTTTCCTGGACTCGAACTCAAGTTCTGTCGAAGGGTCATGAGGACTCGAAACGTCAACTCTTTTCTTCTCCGCCGATGCTGCCAGACCTGCTGAGTTTTTCCAGGTAATTCTGTTTTTGTTTAAGGTAAAAGTCCTGCCCTATGACTCTAGGTCTTGGCTGACCACTGGAATGAACCAGCAACATAAAAACTTAGACACTGTTACATTAATTGTCACCGGCAGGGCATGCCACTCTGCAGACTGTGGTGCAGAATGTTGCACCATGACACATATCTCTGACAGTTTCTCTTGTTAATCTGAGCCATTTTCTGCACTGGGTTTCCGTCCAGATATGGCCTCAATAGTCGGTAAAACCTTGTGGTCCTCCTCCTGCCTGGGGTACCCTGTGCTGCCTCCAACTCCTGGCCTTTCTCCCCTCCCTATGGCCGCACATTGCTTCTGCTCTTATGCCTCTATGGCACCAAGATGCAATGATGCCCGCCCAGCGTAAAAATCTCTGTGAGCTGGTGGGTGGGACCCTGGAGGGAAACATTTATCTTCACACTTCCCCTGTCACCTGAACACCTGCTGACGCGGGAGCGTGAAATTCAGGCCATAGAATTGAAATGACCAAAATAACCTTACAGTGCACTGCCATATCAAGCTTTGTCAAGTAGTTATTTACAGACATTTGTCTTCACACACCTTACATCTTGGCGGCATAGTCCTTTAATTTGCCACCACTGGCACACATTACCTTTCAGTGTTACTTCCACAAGGCTAGGCAGTGTAATGCAGCTGGCATTTCTGTATTTTCAGTTTTACTTCTTTTATTACTTTTTATGTTGCATTTTGATTCTACTTTATTAAAAATTTTCCTATCCAAGCTTTTAATCAGATTAAAGTAGCAAAAATGAATTCCTATTTTGGTTCTTTGCTGGGTATTAGGGTTCAGTCTTTTACCATAATGTTCCTACCTCAGATTATGAATGCTTCAAAGCACTTCTGATCAGTAATTTTGAAAACAACTAAAATAAACAAGAAAATGAAGAAGTAGTTTTGAGTAGCGCAGGCACATTTGTTTTTCAAATATTCATTTCTGTATTTTGATTAGAAATTCACAGCAAGCTTCAAATTATCTTTGAAACCTATAATAAGTGCACTTCAGATCTAGGATTTAAGCTGATGATACTGTTGTCACATTTAGTCACTTTAATTGGGAATTGGGGAATGGTGTATATTGCAGGAACACTGCCATATCGCAAATTGAATGCAAAAAAATCAGTCAACCCTAGTGGAAATTGGCAATTTCTCACAAAAGGAAAGCCATCAAGGTTTTATCTTGTCACATATTACTGTGTTTAGAAGCCATATGCTGGAATTGGGAATATCTTTGAGATCTTTGTAAACCTTCTAAGAGGCTCCCTGTGTGTGGAGACACTAAGAATAGCTACCAAGGCTGAACTGTTAAGATATATACGCATAATCTTTAAATTAAATCAAAGAACAAGTGCCAGGTTTGATTTCTCAGTACATTACTGTTTGAGAGTATAACCAAAATATAACTCTAATCAGACAATCAAAATACTGAAGAGGAGATACTTATGCTCTTCTGAGAACACTTTTCTCCTTTGGGATTAATAACATGAGAGCACACTCTCCTTAAGGATTAATAAAATGACAGAGATTTAGGTAGCTGTGAACTAAAGCTTTTTCAAATTGGATCCAGTGGGAAGTGATGATAAGTTTCCATGGTTCAGGTTAAACTGGGATATATAATTAGTGCAATCATTTTTGAGTTCTTCAAGGAAATGTCTTATAAAGACAACACACTATAATCTTATAGCTAAACATGCAAATTGAAGAGAAAAAAGAAAATTAAGATGCTGTTTCTATTGTATTCTGATTTAAAGTCAGCCCATTGAATAATTAATTTCTCCATCACTTAATCAATGACATCATTTATATTGTAAGAACATAAACATTTTGTTGTATGTATAAAACATGTACTGCAATATATATATAGTAATATATATATTATTATATATATTATTATATATATTATAATATATATCCATATTATATAGACTGTCTACACACTATCAAAATGGCAAAAAAATTTCAGAAGTCTCAGCCTTCTAAAGATCATTTTGAAGGCTTGTTATAGCTATTGTCTTACATTTTCTGGCTGGCTGAGAAGGCCAGAATATGGCACTGTGCGAGTGCATCTATGTAAATCCTGTAATAACTAAATGTGCGTACTCGAGGAGCAAGAGTATTGTTCTTCCCTAAAAACATATTTTCTCAAGCTGGCTAATATGCCCAGCAATATTTTTGAAGAAACTAGCTTAACAAAAGATAATTTGACCTTGTTGCAAAACAGTGTCAGATGTAACTGAAATGACATATTCTCTGAAGAGATGCAAATTATAGTGGAATCCCTCCATGCTAATTAGTAACAGCAAAAGGGTTCTTTGCCCCTTTGGGCATACAATATTTTAGACACTCAACATATAAAGTCAACTATCTGATCATCAGAACTGCAGACTTAACTATGCAAGCTGACTTTTGTATCAAGCACAACAGGAGTGGGTTCAAATCGTGACATGCTACCATTTTATTAACACAGTTGGCCAGCAATCTAGCCGGTTTTTGCACATGTAAGGTTTATTTTGTCATGATCATTTCATATCCAGACCAAAATTGGGCCATAAGGGAAGCAAGTTAGTGAGAAAGCTACCTGGGCAGCCTGAGAAATCCAAAGGGCTGATATCTAGGCTGACTCTCCAGCGCAGTACATAGGGAGTGATTTGCTGTCAAAGGTGCTGTCTTTCAGATGAGGCATTAAACCAAGGGCAGAATTTTGCCCCTGATGTGCGGGTGGGCCCCACTGGCTCGGCGGTGGGTGGGCAGCTGATTGCCACTGCCGAAACGGGCCCCGCCGCCATTTTGAGTGGGCGGGCCAATTAAGGCACGCCCAGCAGGCCGCCCGACAGGAAGCGCTATGCGTTTCCTGTGCGGGGTGGGGGGGGGGGTTCCCCAGCTGTCAGAGTGTGCTCTTCCGCGCATGTGCGCAAAAGAGCGCACATCTCCCTGAGGCTAAGTGCTGTCTCAAGGAGAGCGCTGAAAGTTTTATAAACTTCAAAACTAGAAAAGTAAAAAAATTATTAACACATCCCCCTCACGTGACAATGTCACACGAGATGGGACATGTTAGTAAATATCACATAAACTTTATTAAAGTTTTTTAGAACAGACATGAAACCTGACCCACAGGTGGATGAGGTTTCATGTTTTTTCAGAAGCCCGCTGGGGCTCCTGGCCTGCTCACCAACCTTAAGGTTGGATGGACAGGGCCTTTAATTGGCTTAATTATCCTGTTAATGCCCTCAATTGGCCATTGACAGTTTGGCGGGCAGACAGTTATTGCGCTATCTGCCCACCTTCCTGAATATTTAAATGACAATGTCATCCCGCGTCATTTTCGCGTTGGCCCTGCCCCCAAATCGCCAATGGGAAAATTCTGCCCCAAGGCTCTGTTCTGTCTGTTGTGAGGTAGATGTGAAAGATCCCATGCACTATTCTGAAGAACAGCAGAAGAGTTATTCCTGGCATCCTGTCCAATATTTATCCCTCAATCAACTTCACAAAAATAGATTTTCTGGCCATTAATACATTGTCCTTTGTGTGGCCTTACTGTGCACTAATTGGCTACAGTGTTTCCCACATTACAACAGTGACTACACTTCCCACACTTGCCCCATATCCCTTTATGTCATTGGTATTTAGAAATCTGTCAATCTCTGCTTTAAACATACTCAACAACTGAGCTTCCAGAGCCCCCTAGGGTAGAGAATTCCAAAGATTTGCAACCGTCTGACAGAAGAAATTTCTCCTCATCTCAGTCTAAGTGGCTTCCCCTTATTTTGAAATTGCGCCTTGGTATAGACTCCCCAGCCAGTGGAAACACCTTACCTAAATCTATCCTGTCTTTCCCTTCAAGTATTTTGTAAGTTTCAATGAGTTCACCTCTCATTCTTCAGTTTCCCCTGTCGCTTTTCATGAGACAGTCCCGCCATCCTGGGAGCATGTCTGGTGAACATTTGCTGCAATCCCTCTATGGCAATAATATCCTTCCTAGGGTAAGGGGACCAAACTTCACACAGTACTCCAGGTGCGGTCTAACCAAAGTTTTATACAAGTGAAGCAAGACTTCATTACTCCTGTACTCAAATCCTCTTGCGATAAAGGCTAACATTCCATTAGTCTTCTCAATTGCTTGCAGCACCTGCATGTTAGCTTTCAGTGACTTATTGAAGAGGACACCCAGGTGCCTTTGTACATCTATACTTCCTAATCTCTTACCATTTAAGAAATATTCTGCACATCTGTTCCTCCTACTCATATTTTTCCACATTATATTCCATCTGCCATGTTCTTGCCCACTCGCTAAGTCTGTCCAAATTCTCTTGAAGCCGCTTTGTAACTTTCTCATAATGTACATTCCCACCTAGCTTTCTGTCATCTGCGAATTTGGAAATATTACACTTGGTCCCCTTATCCAAATCATTGATATATATTGTGAACAGTTGTGGCCCAAGTATTGATCCTTGCAGTACCCCACTAGTCACAGCCTGTCAACATGAGAATGGCCCGTTTATTCCTAGCCTCTGTTTTATGCCTGCTAACCAATCCTTAATACATGCCAGTAGATTACCTCTTATCCCTTGAGCTTTGATTTTGCTAACCAATCTCCTGTGGGGGGCTTTATCATTAGCCTTCTGAAAGTCCAAATACACTATATCCACTGACTCCCCTTTATCAATTCTGTAAGTAACATCCTCAAAAAACTCTAACAGGTTTGTCAAACATAATTTCCCACTCATAAATCCTTGTTGACTACGCCCAATCAGATCACTATAATCAATGTCCATTTATCACATCCTTGATAACAGATTCCAGCATTTTCCCGACTACTGATGAAAGGCTAACAGGTCTGTAGTTCCCTGTTTTCTCTCTTTCCTTTCTTAAATGGTGGGGCGACATGTGCTACCTTCCAATCTGCAGGAATTGTTCCAGAATCTATAGAATTTTGGAATATGATCACCAATGCATCCATTATCTCCATAGTTACCTTTTTTTAATACTCTGGGATGTAGGATATCAGGTCCCAGGGACCCGTCTATTTTAAGTTTCATGAATATGCAAGTTCTTTCCTGTGACTAAAATGAAAGTCTATTGCATCACTGAAAAGTTGTTGAATAAACCTTTGAGAGATCACTTGAGGAGAAATGTGACTGAGAGATGGAACACTAGAGGGATCGAACACACGGAATTCCTGGGTTTTCTAGTGGAGGCAGAAACCCTGGAATCGTTTAAGAAACAATTAAAAGGAACAATTGGGGGAGTGTGATATTGTTTGGGATTCATGAATAAGATGAGCCAAATGGCATAAATATCCTTGATGACATGCAATGAAAGAGGGTAACACAAAGCAGATAGGAGAATTGGACCATGAGAAAGACAGATTGAGACATTACCGCTGACAAGGATAAAAAAAAGTCTTCAAAGTCAAAGCTTGGTGTAATGTTCTAATACAGTATAATACCCAGTTTATTGCTAACCTATTTGCCAAATACTTGTTAAAATTTGTGGTACTAATCTGACATCCCAGATGATTTTCAGATTCTATGTTAACATTTTGGCATTGTGTTAGTGCATTACTTAACTAACTTAGTTTATTTTAAAACTGCTACTCTATTTCCACAATGAGAAAGTAGGATTTACTTAAAAGAAAACCCACCTGGAAAGGTGGTTGAGCATGAAAACTTAAAAATAAAAAATAAATCACAGAAGGGGAAATATTGTGGTTTTGCCGCAAACTTGAGTGAGTTGAACTGGCAGGATACAATTCATAATTAAGCTCCTTGCACCTCTATCTTGAGCAGTGCAGAGTGTATAGAGCATTGAAAGGGTCAGGTAGGTTATGTTGATACAGTCTATGAGTCATCAGTATGTAACTAGCCCATACTGTGAGCAGCAACAAAAAAAAGTACTTTCAATTAATGCAAATGTAGCCCGATTGCAGACTATGAGCTGGCCATCAACACTGAATAAATCACATCTTTTCATTCTGTCAATTAAAATATTTTGAAATAAAATAATTTCTGATGGTTTTTATGATGGGGGAAGGGGTGAGGGTGGGGGTCAGAAGTTTCAACTTTTAGAATTGACTTTAAAGCACTTGGCACCAGGTGAACACTTACCACGTTTGTGTGGCCCTCATATTCAGAATAATTTCTACAGGCAGGTTTTGGGCAGCATCAGAGGGCTTCACACGGGTGAGGCCTCATGAATATGCAGCCACTGTTCTATAACATAAAGGGGACCCTAAAGCAATGTTAACACACAGTTGTGGGTTCGTCAACCAGTGTCAATTCTGGTGCCAAGCAGGAGTAGACAGAAAAAGGCTCAAGAAGATCAATTTTTTAAATGTTGCCTCGTGGGCTGGGAGCAGCAGGGCTGCTCTGCCACCCACCCTGCTCTCACATCAATCACCATTCCCTCAGGGTCACCGCTGAGGGATCTTCCCATGTGTTCCTCACTTGCAGCTTCCCACGGTCCAACATCTCCTTGCCTGTGAAGATTCAGTGGGAGACTTGTTGATGGGGTGAAGAAGAGGTTGGGGAGTTGAAATGGTCCAGGCTTCATTCTAACAGGATCATCCAATGTAATACTCAGCTGCCATCCTCATGCTGAAATCGCGCATTGGGTTAAAATTGGGGCCTTTTTCATTATTTACCAGAAAATGATTCATAGCAAAATTCATGGCAAAAAAAAAGTTCTAATGTTTTTGAAATTGCACATACTCTGGAGCCTGTCAATGTTACCAATCTATTGCTAATTTGAGCATCTGCTGTATTACCGCTTTCAATCACATTTCTGTTAGATATTTTACAGTATTTAACAAAATAATTTAGCAAATCATTTTACACACACTAGATGTGTTTGAGTCCATTATGATATAATTATAAGAATTGTATCATCACTAGTTATAGTAAAGCTAAACTATCTCCAATGGTCAATAAGATTTTAACATTATAGGGAAGGATGATTGCTATTTTTTTATTGTAAGGATCATGATCATAAGAACAGAAGGAGGAGAATTTTCTCCCCATGGGGGGGGTTGGACCGGAACAGGTGGGGGCGGGCGCGTAGCCAATCGTCGCCCATAATTGGCTGCGCGCCGCCATTTTACGTGGGCGGGCCAATTCAGGCCCACCCAGTGTGATGCGCATCCGGAAGCACTATGCTATCCCTGTGCAGGCGGGGACAGTAGGGAGAGTCGGAGTCTGTGCTCTTTCAGGAGCATGTGCGTGAAAGAGCGCAGAAATCTCTTTCAGGCACAGAGCTGCCTTAGACAGATTATTAAAATTTTCAAAAATCAAACTAAAGAAAAAAAACATTTTTAAGTCTTGTCCCCTCATCTGACAGTGTCACATGAGCTGGGACATGTCAATTAATTTTATTAAAATTTTTTATTAAACTTTAAAACTTCATGAAACCTCATCCCGCCCGTGGATGAGGTTTCATGATAAATGCGAAGGCCGTCTGGGGTCTTCGCCTGCCCGCCGACCTTAAGGTTGGACGGGCAGATCAGTTTATTAGTTTAATTGATATTTAAATGGCCTTAATAGGCCTTTGACAGATCGGCGGTCACCCAGCCGGCTCCGGTGCGCGCCCGCCGAACTCAAGATCTGGATGACGTGCGGTGACGTCGGGATACATGCCCAACGCCACCGCGTGTCATTTTACATGTCAGCGAGCGGGCCCTGACCCCATTCGACGACCTGAAGATTCCGGTCAAGAAGTAGGAACTGGAGTGGACCATTTGCCCCTTCAAGCCTATTCCACTATTCTATTAGGTTATGGCTGATCTTCTACCTCAACTCCATTTACCTGCACTATCCCCATATTCCTTAATTCCATAGTGCCCAAAAATTTATCAACCTGGCTTTAATATACTCAATGGCTGAGCTTGCACAAATTTCATGACAGAGAATTCCAAAGAATTGCATTTCCCTCATCTACATCTCCCCTGGCCAAGATCAGTTTATTCAGCACACGGTATGGATCAAATCTTGAACCTGTCTGATCTGTACAGTTTCTATTTGGTCAAAGTCCTTGAAAGGTTTGAGAGAAGTTGGTTGTTTGGCATGTTAGATCAGAGGTCTTGGGATTGGAATGTTGTCGTAGATTATGGGTAAAGGCCGCTGTCTCTCAGGGTGACGTTACACCTGGCCTATCCAGTCAGTCACTCTGTAGAGATGACAGTAGATGCACCAAACAGTAAGCAGAACCACCCAATGACAGCAGTGTGGATATGACTAAACTAGTTATATGGCCACCTGAGATCCAACCAACTCCTGCTGAATCTTTGCAGCCACCCAGCACATCAATTCCCTCTACTAGGGCCTCACTGAGAAAAAGTCATGAGATAGCAGACACAATGCATTAACCTAAAAGTACACAAGGCACAGGACAAAATAATAAATTGAATGTTGTTCAAGGAACTTGTTTCAGCTTGTGCAGAATAAGGCAGTTGGATAAAACAGGATGAATATTCATGTTGGCTTATGAAAAGATCCACATTGTGGAATTTGCTTTGAACCATTCCATTGGTTTCACATGGGCCGAAGAAAACAGAGAAGCACTGATGTGGATGTATTTTGGATGAGCGCCTGGCACATCAGTATTCTTTGTTGAATGGAGTCGTATATCATGGTCACTGTCTGGATTTTGTTTTGGCGATTATTCTGAATTATTTTTCTGCTGTATTGTTAACCTTGTTTATATAGAAAGCATATGGAACAGCAAACAGATGATGATCTCAGAGACCTGAGGGTTTTGGAGGGTTCCCCAAGGGTATCCTTAATCAGTGCAGATGCCTGAAACATTGATTTAGGATGAAAGTACAAGCACAGTAATGATCTTGATAATTGCATGGGCCTTGTCTATTCATGCATTGCTTCTATCCATGACTCCCAGAAGGATGTCATTAGCCAGAGCTAAGTAGGAAATCCTTCATCTCTTCAAAGCCATCCTTCTAGTGCTTTTTAATTTTCAAATAAGGCTAGTTATTAAAAAAATTGGGTCTATTACAGATATGTACTGGCTTAGTGGTGTTTGTCATTCACTGAAGCATTCTGGCTATCTGCTTCTTGGAGAGATTGTCTCCTATTGCCTTGCATCTGCTAGGATGGTGTCAGAACCCAAGAGTGTAAGAATGAAACTTCCTTGTGTTCTGGTTCTGTCCTCCATGATTTACACTTGTGCACTCCTTCTTTAATCTCTGTGATGTTGGACTTCGTTAGCACTAGGCAAGTTGATGTTCAGTTCGATTTGCAAGGTGTTTCACTCCACAGTAGGTATAATGTATGGAACACTGAGCATGATGAGAGGCATTTGGTCAATATACTTCTGTTCCTGTACTATTACAAAAATGAAGAGCATACATAAATTAGCTCCTCCATATTAATGTGCATGCTGAACAAGCCTACAACATGATCTGAACCCCCAAACGCTTTGCTCAAAATCACCCAATTCCACTGATACAACGCTTTTTGCAAACAACAGTTTTAGGGTTTAATTTTTCTCTCTTAGCTTTCTTTGCTCTCCTCCTTTTTCAAAGTAATTGACTCCCTCAGTGGGACACCAGTTCAAAAGTGGTTGTTGCTCTTGTGTGAATTTTGATAGTGAAAGTCTGCAGACTTTACCAACTGTAGAGATTATTTTATGTGGGCCCAATCCTGCCCTGAGCTGATGTGTACACAAAAAAAAAATCCAGTGGAGATTTATAGACTTTGGTCATAAGAACGCTACACAAATTCTCACTTCCCTAGCCCACATCACTGCAGATAATTGTAACATCCCCACTTACTGCTTGGCTGAGGTCAGTCAACCCAACACAAACGAAGACAGAGGTAATTCACCAGGTGAGACAAGTGAGGCACTCCCTCACCTGCCAGCCTGCACAGACTCTCCACCGGAAAGTCACAGATACTTAAATTTAAATCAACCACTCGATTTATTTTTCCTGATTTACCAATGCAATGTGAGAGAAGACATCTTGCTGGAAAGTTCCTGGCCACTCTATTAAATTCAGGCTGGTAGTCGATAACCTGCCTGCTTTGAAACCATCTGGCCAACTGAACTCTTGATTTTTTTTTTCTGACTATGACTGTGAAGAAAAATGTTCAGCCTAAAAGTTCCCAGTTTGATTTATTGGCCTCAGTACTTGAGAAAACCCCTAATTCCAGCTAGTCCTATCCTACAAAGTTTAATTGCTTTTTTAGCTCCACAAATAAGCAGTGAATATTGCAGTTAGAAAAGGATATTGGGTTGGACTTTGCTCAAATTACAATGATGTATGAACGACGTGTAAAGTTACTAATGTGCAAACCGACAAACCAAGTTCAGGGGATTGAGAGATGTGCAGGAATGTTGCATATCTCCAGAACTTGTTGGTTGATTTACAATACTCCACTTTTTGCTAAGCACAAATTATATCTCATCCTTAACGTTATTAATGTTATTATTGTTTTATTAATGTTATTTTTTTATTAATGTTATTTTTTGAGCTCTTGCTAGATTTGTATATTAATTCCCCATTAAACTCCTGCAGAACATTAAGTCCGGTAACTAACAGTATAAATACCCTTTTGACGATGTGACAATTATTAATACAATGCCAATCAACATCTCTAGGCCAGAAATTGAACTATTTTAAACGTGGGGTCTCATTACTTCAGTTGGTATGTTGTTCAAAGAGGTTTAAAAAATCTTTAAATATTTTTCCTACAATTTCTTTCTGTCTCTATTTTCTTCATTCTCTTTTGCTCTCTCTTTATGGACAGGGTTGGGAGAGAACTTAAACACTTGTACCCTATCCCTACTGTCCAAAATCAGTGGGTTTGTTGAAAAGGAAGATGTGTGTGGTTCCTAGCCCCAGGAATGTGTTTAGTTAATTTAACAGCAACAAGGTTTGGTGGGTTTAAATAAAGAGGATTATTCATTCACACATTCACCCCAAGTATCTAAATGCTATGTCACTCATGCATATGCTCATATGCACACGTGAGAAAGATACAGCTCAAGAAAATAATGCACTTCGACAAGTTGTAAATATAAGAATAGTTCATATGTTTGGCTCATCATAGGAAAACAGTCATTTCAGACCCGTTGAAGATGGCATTTTCACTCCGTAAAGGTAGGTAGGTGATTTCCATAGCTGTAATCATATACCAGGGGTTATGGTATCAAAAAGATGCACATACAGCAGGCCATGGGCCAGAATTTTCAAGTGGACGATCAGGGGCGGGGCCCACTCGCCGACGCATAAAATGACGGACGGTGACATTGGGTGTGCGTCCTGATGTCACCACAAGTGTCCAGGTTTTTAAAAAGGCATGGATCTTACTGCCTCAGGCTGCTGACTTTCTCTACAGACAGTGTTTTTGTGTAAACTGCATAATTTCTCTCTGGTTCTTAAAATCATAAATCTTTTATCTGAAGACACTTTCAATCATATGATCAATTGTCATTTTCCAACAGGAATGGTTTGAAAGTCCAAAGCCATTGATATCAAATGGGAGATAGATGATGGCCATTTACACTTACCAGTGGTAACTGGTTCCCGCAGCTTTCTTTTGTTACATTTTGAACTTGGATACATGAAACAGGAAGTCTATTGACTTTGAGTTTTGGGTAAACCACAAACAATAGCACATGTAAATTGCAAATATGCGTTCTGTCTGTGTATGTACATTCAGGGAGGAGGCCCCTACCCAAGGTTATTCAATTAAGAACTTCCTAGAGCCTTGAGATACTTCTGAGTCTATGCAGAAATTGCAAAAGTCACCTGACTTTAGCAGCCATGTTAGCCACTATGTTAGTGTCTATTCTTAAATAAAGGCAGTTCCAGAAAATTATATGCTGAATACAGTCCATTATTAAAGGTATGTCTTTATTGGGCACAATATATTGATTTATTTTTCTTTCTTCATCTGATTTGTCTGGTTTATATCACATTTTTATAGAATTAATGAAGTTGGTTTCAAACTTTACACTAAGGTTGCCTGGCCAACCCACAAAGAACAAAATCCATTAAGGAGGGTTAGACTTTTCTAACAGAATCCATCTGATTTTCCTTCCATTTTCATCAATGGAAGAGAAATCAAGTTCCTGTAACAGACATGCCATTCTGCTCACATAATTTCCCTTGGTGCATTCTTCCCAGGCTTAAAGCCTAGGCAGTAAAGATAAAACCCATGTCAATAAGCATTGCCAAATTCTGTCCGAAACATTCACTGAACGTATTGCACCAACAATCAAACGCTTCCTCTGGGCCAAGTGGAACTACCAGAGCGTTGCTTAAACAGTGTTATTTTAAATTAGTGATTCTGAGATGAATATTAAATATTACTGCACATGAATCATGTCTGTTTATGAAATCCAGCAAGGGGAGGGGTGGCATTGTGGTATCATCACCAGGCTAGCGTGCCAGAGACCCAGGATAATGCTCAGGCGACCTGGGTTCAGATCCCACCATAGCAGATGGTGAAATTTAAATTCAAAAAAGAAAATCTGGAATTAATAGTCTGATGATGACCATGAAACCATTGTTATAAAAACCCATCTGGTTCAGTAATTTCCTTTAGGGAAGGAAACCTGCCACCTGGCCTACATGTGACTCCAGACCCGCAGCAATGTGGTTGAGTCTGAACAAGGGCAATTAGGGATGAGCAGTAAATGCTGGCCTAGCCAGTGCCACCCACATCCCATGAACAAATAAAAAAAAACACATCTAGTATGGGGCTGAGCTCTTGGCAATTAGTAAAAAGCACTTGGAAGTAATTTCAGTCTTTAGAAGATTGGAGACCTATTTTTTGTGAATTAAGAAAGGAACAGCTCAGTTCAGGGGGGAATGAAATCTTTACTGCATCCTAGGATATTTTCTCCAAGTGAATTCTGCACCGAATTCTTCAGAAAATTCAACTAGAAAGCTCTTAGGCCCACAACATCAACAAAACGAGCAACTTTTAATTACATTGCACCTTCAACATAATGAAACATGCCAAGGCACTTCACAAGAGTGCTATAAAGCAAAGGTAGATACTTAGCCAATAAAGTGATATCAGGGCAAATAGCCAAAAGCTTGGTCAAAGAGGTGTGTCTTAAAGAGTGTCTTAAAGGAGGAAATGAAGGTAGAGAGGTAGAGAGCAGTAGGAAGGAAATTTCAGAGCTTGAGGCCCAGGCAGCTGAAGGTACATAAAAACATAGAAAATAAGAGCAGAAGTAGGCCATTTGGCCCTTCGAGCCTGCTCCACCATTCATTATGATGATGGCTGATCATCCAACTCAATAGCCTGCTCCCACTTTCTCCCCATTCCCTTTGATCCATTTCTCCCCAAGAGCTATACCTAACTCCTTCTTGAAAACGTACAATGATTTGGCCTCAACTACTTTCTGTAGTAGCGAATTCCACAGGCTCACCACTCTCTGGGTGAAGAAATTTCTCCTCAACTCAGTCCTAAATGGTCTACCCCATATCCTCAGTCAGTGGTCCCCTGGTTCTGGACTCCCCCAACATCGGGAACATCCTTCCTGCATGTACCCTGTCTAGTCCTGTTAGAATTTTATAACTTTCTATGAGATTCCCCCCTCATTCTTCTGAACTCCAATGAATATAATTCTAACCGACTCAATCTCTCCTCATATGTCAGTCCCGCCATCCCAGGAATCAGTCTGGTAAACCTTTGTTGCACTCCTGCTATAGTAAGAACATCCTTCCTCAGATAAGGAAACCAAACCTGCACACAATATTCCAGATGTGGTCTCACCAAGGCCCTGTATAATTGCAGTAAGACATCCCTGCCCCTGTACTCGAATCCTCTAGCTATGAAGGCCAACATACCATTTGCCTTCATTACCACCCGCTGCACCTGCATGCTTACCTTCAGCGACTGGTGTAGAGGACACCCAGGTCTCGTTGCACATTCCCCTCTCTCAATTTATAGCCATTCAGATAATAATCTGCCTTCCTGTTTTTGCTACCAAAGTTGATAACCTCACATTTATCCACATTATACTGCATCTGCCATGCAGTTGCCCACTCACTCAGCTTGTCCAAATCACCTAGTAGCATCTCTGCATCCTCCTCACAGCTCACCCTCTCACCCAACCTTGTGTCATCTGCAAATTTGGAGATATTACATTTAGTTCCCTCATCTAAATCATTAATATATATTGTGAATAGCTGGGGTTCCAGCACCGATCCCTGCAGTTCCCCACTAGTCACTGCCTGCCACTCCGAAAAAGACCAATTTATTCCAACTCTTTGTTTCCTGTCTGCCAACCAGTTTTCTATCCATCCTAATATACTATCCCCAATCCCATGCACTTTAATTTTACACACTAATCTCTTATGAGTCTTCTTTGTCAAAAGCCTTCTGAAAGTCCAAATAAACCACATCCACTGATGCCCCCTCATCAACTCTACTAGTTACATCCTCGAAAAATTCCAGTAGATTTGCCAAGCATGATTTCCCTTTCGTTAAACCATGCTGACTCTGTTTGATTCTGCCACCGTTTTCTGTGTGCTCAGCTATTAAATCTTTTGTAATGGACTCTAGAATTTTCCCCACTAGCGACGTCAGGCTGACTGGTCTATAATTCCCTGTTTTCTCTCTACCTCCCTTTTTAAATAGTGGGGTTACATTAGCTACCCTCCAATCTGTAGGAACTGTTCCAGAGTCTATAGATTCTCAGAAGATGACCACCAATTCATCCACTATTTCTAGGGCCACTTCCTCAAGTACTCTGATTATCAGGCCTTGGGGATTTATCCGCCTTCAATCCCATCAATTTCTCCAATACCATTTCCCTACTAATACTGATTTCTTTCAGTTCCTCCTTCTCACTAAACCCTGTGTTCCCCAACATTTCTGGTATGTTATTTGTGTCCTCCTTTGTGAAGACGGAACCAAAGTATGTAATTAGTTGGTCAGCCATTTCTTTGTTCCCCATTGTAAATCCCCCTGTTTCTGACTGTTAGGGGCCTACCTACATTTGTCTTCACCAATCTTTTTCTCTTCGCATACCTCTATAAACTTTTACAGTCAATTTTTACGGTCCCCACAAACTTACTCTCATACTCTATTTTCCCCTTCTTAATCAATCCCTTGGTCCTCCTTTGCTGAATTCTAAAGTGCTCCCAATCCTCAGGTCTGTTGTTTTTTTCTGGCCAATATGTATGCCTCTTCCTTGGATCTAATACTATCTCTAATTTCCCCTTGCAAGTCATGGTTTGGCCACCTTTCCTATTTTACTTTTGCGCCAATCAGGAATAAACAATTGTTGCAGTTCACCCAAGTGCTCTTTGAACGTTTGCCATTGCCTATCCACAGTCATCCCTTTAAGGAATGTTTCTCAATCCATCATAACCAACACGTGCCTCATACCATCGTAGCTTCCTTTATTAAGATTCAGGATCCTAGTCTCAGAATCAACTATGTCACTCTCCATCTTGATGAAGAATTCTATCAGATTATGGCCACTCATCCCCAAGGGCCTCACACAACTAGATTGCCAATTATTCCTTTCTCATTACACAATATCCAGTCTAGGATGACCTGTTCTCTAGTTGGTTCCTCAACGTATTGGTCCAGAAAACCATCCCGTATACATTCCAGGAATTCCTCCTCTATGGTATTGTTACCAATTTGATTTGCCCAATCTATATGCAGGTTAAAGTCACCCATAATTACAGATGTTCCTTTATTGCATGCGACTCTAATTTCCTGTTTAATGTCATTCCCAACGTCACCACTACAGTTTGGGGGTCCAAATACAACCCGAACTAATGTTTTTTGCCCCTTAGTGTTTCTCAGCTCTACCTATTCAGATTCTACATTGTCGGAGCTAATATCTTTCCTCACTATTGTGTTAATTTCCATAAACCAGCAATGCAACTCCACTGCCTTTTCCTTTTCGTCTGTCCTTCCTAAATACTGAATATCATTGGATGTTCAGTTCACCCTGCAGTCATGTTTCTGTAATCCCGACTATATCATACCTGTTTGCATCTATTTGCATTTAATTCATCCACTTTATTGCGAATGCTCCTTGTGTTAAGGCACAAAGCTTTAAGGCTTGTCTTTTTAACATTACTTGAGTAATGTTAAAAAGACAAGCCTTAAAGCTTTGTGCCTTAACAATTTTTCACTGAGGCCCTGTTTGATTCTTGCCCTTGAGTTCTCTGCCTACCACTTTTCTTATTCCCCTTTCTGTCTTTTGTTCTTGTCCTTGATTCTCCCTCCCCTGTCTCGTTGCATAGCTTCCCATCCCCCTGCCATTTTAGTTTAAATCCTCCCCAACCACTCTAGCAAATATTCACCCTAAGACATCAGTCCCAGTCCTGCCCAGGTGTAACCTGTACTTGTACTTATCCCACCTCCCCCAGAATCGGTCCCAATGTCCCAGGAATCTGAAACCCTCCCACTCACACCATCTCTTCAGCCACATTTTAATCCGATATATCCTGCTATTTCTACTCTGACTAGCACGTGGCACTGGTAGTAAGCCTGAGATCACTACCTTTGAGGTTCCACTTTTCAACTTGCTTCCCAACTCCCTATATTCTGCTTTTAGGATCTCATCCTTTTTTTACCTATGTCGTTTGTACCAATATGTACCACTGGCTGTTCACCCTCCCCCTTCACAATGTCCTGTAGCCATTCTGAGATATCCTTGACCTTAGCACCAGGGAGGCAACATACCATCCTGGAATCTTGTTTGCAGCCACAGAAATGCCTATCTATTCCCCTTACAATTGAGTCCCCTATAAATATTGCATTCCCACACTTTTTACTCCTCCCCTGTGCAGCAGATCCAACCATGGTGCAACAAATTTGGCTGTTGCTGTTTTCCCCTGAGAGGCCATTCCCCCCCAACAGTATCAAAAGTGGTATATCTGTTTTGCAGGGGAACAGCCACAGGAGATTCCTGCACTTTTCCTTCTTGCCTGCGTACTGTTAGCCTGCGGTGTGGTCACCTCTCTACATGTGCTATCCACGATACTCTCTGCCTCGTGGATGCTCAACTGTCCCCAGCCACCACTTCAGCTCCAAAACCCGGGCTTCCAGGAGCTGCAGCTGGAGACACTTCCCACACACATGCTGGCCCCGGGCACTGAAAATGTTCCCGGCTTCCTACATAGAGCAGGAGGAGCACACCACAGCTTTGAGCTCTCCTGCCATGACTTACCCCTTTAAATTAAATTGAACCTTTTGGAAGTTATTTAATAACAAATAATATCCATAACTCTAGCGCCATTCTTCCCTGCTCCTCGTTGTTACAGAACATAGCCCTTACAAATGATGAACCACAAAACAAGACCTTAAAAACAATAAGTGATAAAAGTAGTAAATACTTACCCGACTGTACTCACAGTCCTCAAAGGATCACCTTGGTCCCTGTTCAGTGAACTCCCTCAGTCACCAACTCCAACTTAAGCACTCTACTGCAGCCCCAAGCAGCACTCCAGTGCAGACTACCGATGGTAGAGCAAGTAAAATTGGGATTCTCTGGAGGCCAGAATTAAATAGATATCTTGAAAAGTTGAAGAGTTGGGGGAGATTACAGAGATAGGGCAGGGTGAGGCCATGGCAGGATTTGAGAACAAAGATGAGTATTTTAAAATCAAAGCATTGCTTGTTCGGAAGCCAATGTAGGTCAGCTAGCACAGTGGTGATAGGTTGAAATAGTCAGATCTAATTAACAAAGGCTTGAATGGGGGTTTCAACAGCAGATGGACTGAGGCAGGGATGAAGTTGGACAGTGCATTTTTTATTTGTTATAGGGTGCGGGCATCGCCCACCAAGGCCAGCATTTGTTGACCATCCCTAATTCCCCTTGAGAAGGTAATAATGATGCGCCTTCTTGAACTGCTGTAGTTCATCTGGTATAGGTATATTCACAGTGCTGTTAGGAAGGAAGCCCCCGAAGTTTGATCCAGTGAAGTAACGGTGATATAGTTCCAAGGCTGGATGGTGTGCAGTTTGGAGTGGGTTTGCAGGTGGTGGTAGTGTTCCCATGAATCTGCTGCCCTTGTCCTTCCAGGTGGTAGAGATCATGAGTTTGGAAGGTGTTGTCAAAGAAGACTTGGCAAATTGCTGCCGTGAATCTTGTGGATGATACATACTGCGGCAACTATGCACTGGTGGCAGATGGAGTGAATGTTTAGGATGGTGCTGATCAAGTGATTTACAAGTTTTTTTATTTGAAAGCAGTTATAATTCCTCATCAGCGACAGGAAAATTGAGATTGTTTATTTTCCTCATTAAGTATCAGTATGGGGGATTTACCATAAATATAATTCTAAATACTTCTGCTGTGAGAAACATTTACTGTATATAATTTAATAAAATTTGGTCTTTCATTGCTACGAATTAGATCCAGAGTTGCAAACCTATCTGCTAATTTAATGGGGACGATGAGTTAACTCAGCATTTTCGTACAGATTTCATAGCTCATTAGATTTTTTCCTGTGCTTCCAATACACAGAGGGAGATTTTCCTGGAGCTATGCCCAGATGCACCAAATCATTTGTGTGCAGTGAATATTGGAAAATCAGGTGGATGGAAAGCATGTCTGCAAAGGGATCCAGCTGATTTTCCTTCCATTTAAGTGTGTTTGGACACAGACCCAGGAAAATATTCTCTATAGGTTTCTAAAAATAGATCTCTTCCACTTTGCCATTTCAGTGTGTGATGGACAAAAATAATTAGTTTTGAATCTCCAATGGCATAATTCACTAGTCAAGCTTATACAATATTCCTTTGTACTTTGGTCCTTTTTTACTGGTTGACTACTGCAATATGGACCTGAACCACTGCTCATGCTAGCATTCTCACCTCTGAGTTAGAAGATTGCGGATTCAAGTTCTAGTCCAGAACGTTGAGCATATGATCAAGATTTACACTACCAAACAACTGCTGCACTGCTACAGGTATCATCTTTTAGAAGAATCATTAATCCAAGGCTTTGCCTGCCCTCTCAAGTTGATGTTGAAGATCCCATGCCATTATTTAAAGAAGATCGGTCAAGTGCTCTCCATTGTCCTAACCAACATTAAGACCATGTGGTAATTTATCTCTTCACTCTTTGTGGGGTCTGACTGTGTACAAATTTGACCAAGTTGCCCTACATTACGACAGTGATTAAACTTCAAAAGTATTTCATTGTCTGTGAGAACATTTTCACTTTCTAATGATGTAAGAGGCGCTATACAAATGCAAGTTCTTTCTTTATTTAGTTGCAGCTCTCTCCCTCTCTTTCTTTCCCATTAACGGCAGGAATAGTTTTCTCATTGAATCAGAAGGGGCAGTAAGTACTTTTGGTTGTGAATTAAAAGCAAAGAATTCAAAAATAATAATATGTGCTAGGATTAGGAAAGTATGCTGATAGCTGATTCACGAATTTGGAATGTGAGATCGCTGATTTTTTAAAAAATCTTTCATGGGGTGGGAGAATTGTTGCCAAGACCAGCATTAATTGCCTATTACTAACTCTGAGAAAGTGGTGGTGAGCCATCATCTTGAACCTTGTGATGTAGGTACACCCATAGTGCTGATAGGAAGCCATTTCCAGTTTTTTGACCAAGCGACAATGAAAGTATATGTTTTCAAGTCAGGATGTTTTTTGGATGATGGTGTTTCTATGCACCAGCTGTTCTTGTCCTTCCGGAATGGTAGAGGTTGTGGGTTTGGAAGGTACTTTTGAAGGAAGCTTGGCAGGTTGCAGCAATGCATTTTATAAGACCATAAGACATCAGAGCAGAAATTAGGCCATTCGGCCCATCGAGTCTGCACCGCCATTCAATCATGGCTGATAGGTTTCTCAACCCCATTCTCCCACATTCTCCCCATAACCTTTGATCCCCTTACCAATCAAGAACTTATTTATCTCGGTTTTAAATACACTCAATGACCTGGCCTCCACAGCCTTCTGTGGCAATGAATTCCATAGATCCACCACTCTCTGGCTAAAGAAGTTTCTCCTCATCTCTGTTCTAAAAGGTCTTCCCTTTACCCTGAGGCTGTGCCCTCGGCTCCTAGTCTCTCCTACTAATGGAAACATCTTCCCCACATCCACTCTATCTAGGCCTTTCAGTATTCTGTAAGTTTCAATCAGATCCCCCCTCATCCTTCTAAACTCCATCGAGTATAGACCCAGAGTCCTCAAACGTACCTCATATATTATGCCTTTCATTCCTGGGATCGTTCTTGTGAACCTCCTCTGGACCCTTTCCAGGGCCAGAACATCCTTCCTGAGATACGGGGCCCAAAATTGCTCACAATATTCTAAATGTGGTCTGACCAGAGCCTTATAAAGCCTCAGCAGCACATCCCTGCTTTTCCCTCTCGAAATAAATGCCAACATTGCATTTGCCTTCCTAACTACCGACTCAACCTGCAAGTTAACCTTAAGAGAATCCTGGACTAGGACTCCCAAGTCCCTTTGCACTCCAGATTTTTGAATTCTCTCCCCATTTAGAAAATATTCTATGCCTCTATTCTTCCTACCAAAGTGCATGACCTCACGCTTCCCCACATTGTATTCCATCTGCTACTTCTTTGTCCATTCTCCTAACCTATCCAAATCCTTCTGCAGTCTCCCCACCTCCTCAATACCACCTGTCCCTCCACCTATCTTTGTTTCATCTGCAAACTTAGCCAGGACGCCCTCAGTTCCTTCATCTAGATCATTAATGTATAAAGTGAAAAGTTGTGGGCCCAACACTGACCCCTGTGGAAATCCACTAGTCACCGGCCGCCATTCTGAGACGGACCCCCTTATCCCCACTCTCTACCTCCTGCCAGACAGCCAACCTTCTATCCATGCTAAAACCTTGCCTCTAACACCATGGGCTCTTATCTTACTGAGCAGCCTCCTGGGCGGTACCTTGTCAAAGGCATTCTGGAAGTACAAGTAGATAACATATATTGGCTCTCCTTTGTCTAACCTACTCGTTACCTCCTCAAAGAATTCTAACAGATTTGTCAGGCATGACCTCCCCTTGATGAAACCATGCTGACTTTGCCCAATTTTACCATGCACTTCCAAGAATTCTGAAATCTCATCCGTAATAATGGACTCTAAAATCTTACCAACGACTCAGGTCAGGCTAATCGGCCTGTAATTTCCCGTCTTTTGCCTCACTCCCTTCTTAAACGGAGGGGTTACATTAGCGATTTTCCAGTCCTCTGGGACTATCCCTGACTCCAGTGATTCCTGAAAGATCACCACTAACACCTCCACTAACTCTTCAGCTATCTCCTTCAAAACTCTGGGTTGTAATCCACTGGTCCAGGTAACTTATCCACCTTCAGACCTTTTTGTTTTCCTAGCACCTTCTCCTTGGTAATGGCCACCATACTCACCTCTGCCCCCCGACTCTCTCATACTTTGGGTATGTTACTCGTGTCTTCCACCGTGAAGACTGGCGCAAAGTACCTATTCAGTTCCTCCACCATTTCTTTCTTCCCACTACTACTTCTCCAGCATCATTTTCCAGTGACCCAATGTCCACTTTTGCCTCTGTCTTACCCTTTATATATCTAAAAAAAAACTCTTGCAATCTTCTTTTATATTACTAGCTAGTTTAACCTCATATTTAATCTTCTCCATCCTTATTTCTTTTTTAGTTGTCCTCTGTTGGTCTTTGTAAGCTTCCCAATCCCCTGGTTTCCCACTGCTCTTCGCTGCATTGTATGCTTTTTCTTTAGCATTTATGCTGTCCCTGACTTCCCTTGTCAGCCATGGTTGCCTCGTCCTCCCTTTAGTATGCTTCTTCGTCCAAGGGATGATTTTTTGCTGTGTCTCCCAAATTACTCCCAGAAACTCCTGCCATTGCTGTTCCACTGTCTTTCCTGCTAGGCTCATCTCCCAGTCAATTCTGGCCAGCTCCTCCCTCATGCCTCTGTAGTTGCCTTTATTCAACTGTAATACCATTACATCTGATTCCAGCTTTTTCCTCAAATTGCAGTGTAAATTCTATCATATTATGGTCACTTTCTCCTAAGGGTTCCTTCACCTTAAGCACCCTTATCAAATCTGCCTCATTACACATCACTAAATCTAGAATTGCCTATTCCCTAGTGGGCTCCACCACAAGCTGTTCCAAAAAGGCATCACGTAGACATTCCACAAATTCCTTTTTTTTGGGATCCACTACCAACCTGATTTTCCCAGTCTACCTGTATATTGAAATCCTCCATGATCAGTGTAAGCTTGCCTTTCTTACACGCATTTTCTATCTCCTGATGTATCTTGTGCCCCAAATCCTGACTACTGTTCGGAGGCCTGTACATAACTCCCATTATGTTTTTTTTACCTTTGCGGTTCCTCAACTCTACCCACACAGATTCTACATCATGTGAACATATGTCATTTCTTGCTATCGATTTAATTTAATTTCTTATTCATAAAGCAACCCCACCCTCTCTGCCAAACTGCCTATCTTTTCGATAGGATGTATATCCTTGGATATTTAGCACCCAGTCCTGATCCCCTTGCAGCCATGTCTCTGTGATGCCCACCACATCATACCTGCCAATTTCAATCTGCGCCACAAGCTCATTTACCTTATTTCGTATACTGCATGCATTCAGATACAACACCTTCAGTCCTGTATTTTCCATCCCTTTTCTCATTGTCATCCCTTTATCTGATGTGCTTGAAGTTAGATTCCTAGCCCTTTCCAAACTCTCTGCCTATTTTGTGTTCTGGGGATTTTAATAGCCTCTCTTGGACTCTTCTTCCTTTTCAGTTTTTTCCATGAAGTTGAATCCATTCCCCCATATGCTAACCTGCTGCTTTATTTCCTATTAGTCATACTTCCTGGAGTTTTACCCTTCCCTCCCCTTCACTTTCTAGTTTCAAGTCCTGTTAACCACCCTATTTACCCTTTTCGCTAGAACATTGGTCCAAGATTGGTTCAGGTGGAGACCATCCCAACGGTACAGATCCCTCTTGTTCCAATACTGATGCCAGTGCCCCACGAAATAGAACCCCTCTGTCCCGCACCACTCCTTTAGCCACGTGTTTACTTCCCTTATAGATGGTACACTGCTGGCACTGTGTACCAGTAGTGGAGGAAGTGAGTGTTTAATGTGGAAAATGTGGTGCTAATCAAGTAGGCTGGTTTGTCTCAGACTGTGTTGAGCTTCTTGAGTGTTGTGGCTGCACTCATTCAGGCAAGTGCAGAGGATTCCATCACAGTCCTGAAGTGTTTCCTGTAGATGGTGGGCAGGCTTTGGGGAGTCAGTATGTGAGTTACTCGCTGCAGAATTCCCAGTCTCTGCCCTGCTCGTGTGGCTGCAGTATTTATATGGCTAGTCCAGTTAAGGTTCTGGTCAATGGTAACCCCAGAATGTTGATGGTGGGGAAATCAGTGATTGTAATCATCAAGGGGAGATGCTTAGATTTTCTCTTGTTGGAGATGGTCGTCGCCTGGAACTTTTGTTGTGCAAATGTTACCATTTATCAGCTCAAGCCGAACATTGCCTAGGTTTTGCTGCACATGGACATAGACTGCTGCAGTATCTGAGGAGTTGCAAATAGTACTAAACACTGTGCAATCATTAGATAACATCTCCACTTCTGACCTTATGATGGTCATTGATGAAACAATTGAGGATGGTTGGGCCTAGGATTGCCAAATGTGTCCTGACATTGTCCACAGGTGGTCTTCAAGGTTGTTCATCCTTTGTAAAATGTTGTCCTGATTTTGGGTACGCTGAATTTTTTGAATTTAGAAACAAAAACAACATTGCTCATAATTACTTTGCTCATGTTATTTCCTGAACCATTTGAGCTTTTATTATCTGGAGATGTTACTACTGGACAAGCTGAATCCCAGGGTGGAACCCAGCTTGATAGATCCTAATTTTTATTTTTTGTTTAGATGCGTGGAGAGTGGCTACTGAACAGAGTCACAGAAGTCAGCTGATGAACTTTTAACAAAAGGATAAAACATTTATTAAACATGAAAAGATGAACTATACTGCAATACTCCTTCACCCACAACTACATCTTTACAGATATATACAGATTTGTAAGGATAACACAAGTTACAAAAGCTATCGTATACTCTAATGTCCACAACAAGTACACAGTCCATGTAAATCAATATCCAACCCATGGTCATACACACCACACTCTGAAACGAAGTGACAGATGCCACCTTAACCAGATGTTATGGATCTCTCCTCAACTCCTCCCCTCAGGCACTTGTCACAACGCGAGCCAACTGGTGTCACTGAACTCCACCTTTCACATGAGTGCTTCCAATCTTCACTTTCTAAAGACTTGCCTTGGAATCTTCTCCCAAACCAACGCTTTCTCTCAAGCTTCGTCCGAAAGGGTCCACCTACAGGATTTTGGACTCTTCTTCGAATGTTCCCCTCCCCTGGGTCACTACTTGCATTCAAGCTTTCCTCCATGCACTCTCTCTCGCTGACTTAGCTATCAGCAGTGCACCACTGCTTCACATGCACATAGCATAGAGTTACAGACCTTCAGATGTCTCTTTGGACCTTCTGACTTTTTCCAAGCCTTCATCTCTTTAAGTGTGAAGCTTGGAGCCTTTCTCTCTGCTCCTTACTTTCATTTCCACAGGACAGGACCTTTTCCAGGTTCCTGTCCTTCCTTTGACTAGTAGGGACTTTCTCCTGTTCCACTCCTGAGATTTTGGGGACTTTCTTCTTTAGTTTGGGATTTGTTATCTGTCCCTTTTGCTCCAGTCTCTCTCTGGCAGCTACTTTCAATCAACTTTAACTTGGGACTGGCTATCTGAGCCTTCTAGGTTGCTTCTGCTTGGCAGCTGTCTTCAAAACTGAACTCAAAAACAGCTGTTTCTAGTTTCTCCCATGTGTGTCTGTGAGAGGGACCTGCCTCTTTGGACCCCTGTTGCTAGGCAGTAGCCCAATTTTTCTACTCTTGTGTTTGTTTAACTTCTTTTACAGTCATAAATTCTTATTAGAAATGCAGACACCTTTTAAAGTGAAACTAAAACTCAACTTAACCTTTTTTTAACACACAGATACAGAAATACAAATCAAACTTAAACATTAAAGCTAAAACTCATTCCTAACACTACAAATACAAATATAACTTACTCAAACTATCTTTATTTTCTAACAGAAGGTTAGCACATTTCAATAGTTTGTTACCAGAAGTGTAAATAATAGGCTTAGGGCAGAATTTTTCTGTCGGCGAGTTGGGGTGGGAAGTCAGGATGGTGGGTGACTTGGAAGGGAGCTTCCAGGTGGTGGTATTCCCATCTATCTGCTGCCCTTGTCCTTCTAGATGGTAGTGGTTATGAGTTTGGAAGGTGCCGTCTAAGGAGCTTTGCGGAATTTCAGCAGTGCATCTTGTAGATGGTACACACTGTTGTTACCATGCATCGGTGGTGGAGAGAACAAATGTTTGGGATTATGGTGCCAATCAATCGGGCTGCTTTGTTCTGGATAGTGTCAAACTTCTTGAGTGTTGTGGAAGCTGCACTTATCCAGGCAATTGGGGAGCATTCCATCACACACCTGACATGTGCCTTGTAGATGGTGGGCAGGCTTTGGATAGTAAGAAGGTGAGTTACTTATTGGCTCTGCAGCATTTACAATGAATTCAACTTTCCATTGATTAGATGATACTCTTTCTCTGCTGAAAAAGTGACTAAACATTTTTTTTTGTTCAAGGTGAAGCTGCATTCTCTAAAATGTAGTTGTTTGGTAGTAAGAATTTGAGTATTGCAGAAAAAAGAGTCATGCCAAAATTTTCATCTTGCATTGATCAGGACACTTCAGAAGAATAACAGTATAAGGGGAAAACAACAATTTATACTGTATGAGAAGAGAGTGCTGATTGGTTGGTGAGTGGACTCTGATTGGTAGAGGCGTTGCCATGGAGAATGCACCAATTGATGGTGACTAACAGTTAACTGTCGAGCACTGTTTGAAAATTAAACTGGGCAGATTGACCCTGATTGCTCAAGGCATTGCCCTGAGGAATGAGTCAGCGAATGGCTGTCACTTCTTTGTTTAGCTGAAACAGTTGCAATGTGAGTACATGTTTCTTTTGTCTGCAAATAATAGGGCCTGTGTATTAATATATGTAACTTCCTGTACACGGTAATGCACCACACTGCGAGCCAGACTTACAATCTTAAATTGGTTATCAGCGTAATTCTTAGCACACTGAGGATTATTTAGCAAATGTTGCCCAGTCGTGGAATCACATCTAATGTTGGTCACTGTGTTTTGATTTTTGTAAGCACGCGTTGATTGGGTACAGTCTGTATCTTGTCCATTATGAACAGTGGCTGGGACATGCTGTTTGATATGATCTAACAGTCATTGGGATGTATGGCCTACGTACCTAGCATCACACTGGCATTGAAATTCATGTACCATGTTACTCATCTGTATGACAGTCAGAACATCCTTTTAACTTGATGGCAGCATCCTGTTAGTGGTAAATACCACCTGTGTCGCTACTGCATAGTAGCAGCGTGAAACAGCTAACTTCACCTTTCCCTTAAATTTTTGAGATACCTTGTCCTTCCAGGGTAGTCTGAGGTAGACTGGGCAAAAGGTGGCAGCCTCAGGCCCATTAATGAATCTGTGTGATATACAGCCTGAAATGATCTGATCAGGGTAGCCATTAATCTGCAGGATGCCTTTGCTGCACCCTATTTCAGCATCAAGCTTTTATGGTGAGCAAATGGCTTGGGCCCTATTTACAAAGTTGACAATAAGACTAATCATATAATACATGGAACTGTAAGAATCCCAAAGCACATATTGACCAGTGAAAGTAGGCTTGAGGTAGACCATGATAGGAAACCACCTGGCAGATTTCTCAACTAGTCCGTCAAGGAAGAGGAGTTCATTTGACTGCTCTATTTCAAAGGTGAATTTGAGCACAGGATGGAGCCCATTAAGACATGTAAGGAAATTAATACATGCAGTCGCAGATTTAAATATAGTAAATGTATCATTTGATATCAGAAATACGCAAGGGGTAAGAGGTTAGGTGTCATTCCATCAAAGACACATTTCTCATGGAACCCAATGAAGATTTTTGTGAGAGCTGGGTCTTGAGGGAATCTTACGGCAATACCAACTATTTGGGCAAACATGGCGTTGTTAAAACTGAACTCAGCTGTGCAAGTTGCCGAGTTCAGAAGCTCAAAGAATACTGATTCATGCAATAATGGCGGGTCTAGATCACCATGATATAGTGCTGCAGTGCAAGTACCTATGGCTTCCTTAAGTGGAACATTGGTGAAGTGGCTAGCACTGTCAAGTAAGCATTTGGACACAGCATTGCTATCAATATGCAAGTCCTGTATGGCTTTCGCAAATGTGCCATCTGGGCTCAGCTTTTACAAACATTTTTGTTGTGTTCCAGTACAGCTACGACACTGGTATCTACCCGGCTATGTGAAAAATTGGCTTGTACATAAAAAGCAGGACAAATCCAACCTGGCCAATTACCACAGCTTCTGTCTACTCTTGATCATCAATAAAGTAATGGAAGGGGTCATCAACAGTGCTATAAAGTGGCCAGGGCCACTCAGCTCCTGATCTCATTACAGCTTTGGTTCAAACATGGACAAAAGAGCTGAACTCAAGTGGTGAGGTGAGAGTCACTGCCATTGACATCAAGGCAGCATTTGACTGAGTGTGGCATCAAGGAGCCCTAGCAACACTGGAGTCAATGGGAATCAGGGGTAAAAGTCTCCGATGATTGGAGTCATAACTAGCACAAAGGAAGATAGTTGTGTTTGTGGAGGTCAATCATCTCAGTTCCAGGACATCACTGCAGGAGTTCCTCAGGGTCGTGTTCTCGGCCCAACCATCTTCAGCTGCTTTATCAATGACCTACATTCCATCATAAGGTCAGAAGTGGGGATGTTCACTGATGATTGCACAATGTTCAGCACCATTTGCAACTCCTCAGATAGTGAAGCAGTCCATGTCCAAATGCAGCGAGACTGGGACAATATCCAGGCTTGGGCTGAGAAGTGGCAAGTAAAATTTGCACCACACAAGTGCCAGGCGTTGATCATCTTCAAGAAGAAAGAATAAAACCATCGCCCCTCAACATTCAATGGCATTACCATCACTGAATCCTCCACTATCAACATCCTGTGGGTTACCATTGACCTGAAACTGAACTGCACTAACCATATAAATACTGTGGCTACAAGAGCAGGTCAGAGGCTAGGAATCCTGTGCCGAGTAACTCACCTCCTGTGCCCCCCCAAAGCCTGTCCACCATCTACAAGGCACAAGTCGGGAATGTGATGGAATACTCCCCACTTGCCTGGATGAGTGTAGCTCCAACCACACTCAAGAAGCTTGACACAATCCAGGACAAAGCAGCCACTTGATTGGCATCCCATCCACCTCCTTAAACATTCACTCCCTCCACCACTGACGCACAATAGCAGCAGTGTGTACCATCTACAAGTTTCACTGCAGGAATTCACCAAGGGTCCTTAGGCAGCGCCTTCCAAACCCACAATCTCTACCATTTAGAAGGACAAGGGCAGCAGATAGGTGGGAACACCACCACTTGGAAGTTCCCCTCCAAGCCCCTCACCATCCTAATTTGGAAATATATTGCCGTTCCTTCGCTGTCGCTGGGTCAAAATCCTGGAACTCTCTTCCTAACAGCACTGTCGGTGTACCTACACTACATTGACTGCAACTCACCACCACCTTCTTAAGGGCATTAAGGGATGGGCAATAAATGCGGGCCCTGCCAGCGATGCCCACATCCTATGAATGAATGAAAAAAAGCAATGTTCACTTGTAAATGGCTGCTGTGTCCAAGAGAGGACGCCAAAGTATATTCAGGGTCATTGCCTCTGTGTACATTCTCTTGCTCTTCTGTTGTGGAATGCGTACATGTAGTTTTGTCCTTAGTAGTTGATTTTTCTGATGAATGCAAACACAAGCAAAGTGGTATTCCACAGGCTTTATACTGTTTGCCAACAATGGAACATTCTGTTTGGTATTGATAAGCACGGCTGCAGTGAATAAATCATTTGGACAAGTCACAACCCTGTTTGTGAGACTACTGCTGTTGCTTTGCTTGGCACATGAGTGATGAACACTGTTCACAGGAGTTGAACTTGGTTACTGTTGGCAACCTCAGTGGCTCTGGACTCTGAACGTGATGGTAATCTTACTAACTCCAGCATCTCTGACAGCTTTCAGTCTTTCTCGAATATTTAGTGGTGTAGCTGACTGGAGCAACACTCTTTGATTATTTGTGTTTTGATTTCCCATCTGACATGTTTAACATCACTGAAGTCCTAGTCATTTTTGCCTTGCGCAGGTGTAAGTGTTTCAGAGATATCTTCCAGTCCTTCACCTCCATAATGGACAAGTAAGGCCTTTTTTCCTTCTGTCATCTATGATTATGAAACCTGCCATTGTGCCCTTGAAACATCACAGCCATCTTTGCTAACATGGGAATCCAGATGATGGCTCCAAATGCACAGCAAAATGTGGTAGCTTGGATACAGACAACACCATCATGATCTGCAGTGCAGTGATGCCGTGTGATCAAGGAACCAGGATCATATTCCTTTCAAAATAAAACCTCTTTGTCATAGTCCGAGACTGATTATTTTTTCTTTGGATGACCATGTTGGCAAGATCAGCCTGTGTGCGTGTGTGTGTATGTGTGTGAGTGTATGTGTGTGTGAAGGTGTGTGTGTGTGTGGATGAATGTGGGTGTGAGAGTGTGTGTGTGAGCATATGTGTGAGTGTGTGTGTGTGTGTGTGTGTGTGTGTGTGTGTGAGAGTTCATGTGTGTGTGAATGTGTGTGTGTATGTGTGTGTGTGTGTGTGTGGGTGCTGGTGAGTGTGAGCATGTGTATGTGCATGACAGTGTGTGTATATATGTGTGTGAGTGTGGGTGAGCGTGGGTGAGTGTGAGCTTGTGTCTGTGTGTGTGTGAATGCATGTGTGTGAGTGTGTGAGAGCACAGATGAGTGTGGGTGAGTGTGAGCATATGTCTATGTGTGTGTGTGTGTGTGTGTGTGTGTGTCTACAAGTATCGAACAGGCTCCTCAAGGATAGAAATATGGCTCACAGATGCATCATCAAATTCCTGCCACTTTAATGAAAATACAATATTCCAGCCGACCTTTTAGACACGGCTAAGGTGATGCCCAAAATACTCTAATATGTTCAAATGAAGCATAGCACAATTTTCCATCTGCTTTGGATAAGATTAGGTTGGGTGCTTTATTTAGCCTACTTGGAGAGAGCTCATTTTGCTCGGGGATATTTTTTATTTTTCATTAGCACTACATAATATGTGAAACTTAAACAGCTGAATATTTTTTCATAATTCTCCAAACATTGATTGTAATTGACAACTTTCCATGCTTCAGAAGAACAGCTCATATAGAAAGAAGATGAAAAGGAGCATAAAAATTCTGTAGGTGCTCAGGGAATGGCATGGCATTTAAGTGCAATTTAAACAGCAGTCAAATTAAAGTGCTGAGTTCTGAAGAGTCCCAAATGCAATGATCCTAAAATTAGGAATTAAACAGGGCTTCCATTACATTTCAGGTGAAGTTACAATGACGGAATGACGGAATGATTGAAGTGATGCAAGAGGGAAAATGGCATGCCATGACGATCAGTAGGCATCAGAGTTGGACTGTCTGCCCCTGCCATTATGAACTAACCATGTGTCCAGTGTTGGCACATAAACCTATTGAGGACCAGGCAAAGCTGGCTAGAGTTAGTTTCAAAACTTTGCCACCTGCTCTAAAGACACCTCAACTTTCAGTTGTCATAGGAATAACCTTTGCCAGCAACAGTCAAGATCATCTCCGTTCTCATTATTCCATCCTTGGTTTCTTTCGTTTTTACTTATTTTTTACAGGATGTGGGCTTCGCTGGCTGGTCCAGCACTTATTGCCCATCCCTAATTGCCCTTGAGAAGGTGGCGGTGAGTTGCCTTCTTGAACCACTGCAGTCCCTATGGTATAGGTACACCACATTGCTGTTAAGGAGGTAGTTTCAAGATTTTGACCCAGCGACAGTGAAGGAATGATGACATATTTCCAAGTCAGGTTGGTGAGTGGCTTGGAGGCGAACTTGCATGTGACGGTGTTCCCATGTATCTGCTGCTCTTGTCCTTCTAGATGATAGAAGTTGTATGTTTGGAAGGTGATGCCTAAGGAGTCTTGGTGAATTTTTACAGTGCATCTTGTAGATGGTACACACTGCTGCTACTGTTCGTTGATGGTGGAGGGAGTGAATGTTTGTAGAAGGGCTGCCAATCAAGTGGGCTGCTTTGAGTTAGATGGTGTCAAGCTTCATAAGTGTTGCTGGAGCTGCACTCATCCAGGCAATTGGAGAGTATTCCATCACACTCCTGACTTGTCATTTTCTGATGTTGATAGAGGGGGATTCAGCAATGATATGCCATTGAATGTCAAGGGGTGATGGTTAGATTCTCTCTTGTTGCAGATGGTCATTGCCCGGCACATATGCGTCACAAACGTTACTTGCCACCTGTCAGCCCAAGCCTGGATATTGTCCAGATCTCGCTACATTTGAATATGGACTGCTTCACTATCTGGGGAGTTGCAAATGGTGATGAACATTGTGCAATCATCAGTGAACATCCCCACTTATGATTTTATGATGGAAGGAAGATCATTGGTGAAGCAGCTGAAGATGGTTGGGCTGAGGGTACTACCCTAAGGAACTCTTGCAGTGATGTCCTGGAGCTGAGATGACTGACCTCCAACAACCACAACTATCTTTGTTTGTGCTAGGTATGACTCCAAACAGTGGAAAGTTTTCCCCGATTCCCATTGACTCCAGTTTTGCTAGGGCTCATTGATGCCAGACTCAGTCAAATGCTGCCTTGATGTCAAGGAAAGTGACTCCCGCCTCATCCCTCTTGAGTTCAGGTATTTTGTCCATGTTTGAACCAAAGCTGTAATGAGGTCAGGAGCTGAGTGACCTAGCGGAACTCAAACTGAGTGTCAATGGGCAGGTTATTGCTAAGCAAGTGCTGCTTGATAGCACTGTTGATGACCACTTCCATCACTTTATTGATGATCGAGAGTAGGCTGATGGGGTGGTAATTGGCCAGGTTGAAATAGTCCTGCTTTTTGTATACAGGACATACCTGGGCAATTTTCCACAGAGCCGGGTGGATGCCAGTGTTTTAGCTGTACTGGAACAGCTTGGCTAGGGGCGCGGCAAGTTCTGGAGCACAAGTCTTGAATACTATTGCTGGAATATTGTCAGAGCCCATAGCCTTTGCAGTATCCAGTGCCTTCAGCCAATTCTTGGTATCATGTGGAGTGAATAAAATTGGTTGTACACTGACATCTGCGATGGTGGGGATCTCAGTCTTAAAATCTCCGATTGTCCTAGCATCCATAGGCATTTGCAGCAGCGAGTTCCAGATTTCTGCTATTGTTTATATGGAGAAAGTACTCCTTGACTTTGCTCTTGTATGGCTTAGGCCTAATTTTAAGTTAATATCTCCTTTCTCTTGGACCCCACTCCCCCACCCCATCAGAAGAAAAGGTTTATCTCTATATAACTTATCGGATTACCCCTCAATTTCCAGTGCTCAAGTGAATACTGTTCAAGTTTATGCAACCTGTCCTCATAATTTAAACTTCTGGTATAATTCTGCTGACTTGGCTTTGCAACACATCCAAGACCAATTCATCCTCCTTGAGGTGCAGAATGTTGACTAATATAGAAGTTAATTCCTTTGGCGGTGGCGTAGTGGCATTGCCACTGGGCTGGTAATCCAGAGACCCATGGCAGATGATGGAATTTGAATTCAATAAAAAAATATAGAATTATAAACCTAATGATGACCATGAAACCATTGTCGATTGTTGTAAAAACCAAATGGTTCATTAATGTCCTTTAGGGAAGGAAATCTGCTGTCCTCACCTGCTCTGGCCTACATGTGACTCCAGATCTGCAAAAGTGTGTTTGACTCTTAAGTCTCCTCAGGAATGGCCTAGCAAGCCACTCAGTTGTATCAATCCACTAAGAAGTCAATAAAAAGGAATGAAACCTAAAGGCCCACCCAGCATTGACTTAGGCACCTGAAACGATAACGGCAAACTCAGCCATGTCGACTCTGCAAAGTCCTCCTTACTAACATCTGGGGGCTAGTGCCAAAATTGGGAGACCTGTCTCACAGATTAGTCAAGCGGACTAATTAGTCCTCACGGAATCATACCTTACAGATCATGCCCTAGACACCAACATCACCATCCCTGGATATGTACTGTCCATCTGGCTGGACAGACCCAGCAAAGGTGGCAGTACAGTGATATACAGTCAGGAGGAAGTTGCCCTGGGAGTCCTCAACATCGACTCTGGACCCCATGGAGTCTCATGGCATCAGGTCAAACATGGGCAAGGAAACCTCCTGCTGATAACCACATACCTCCCTCCCTCAGTTGATGAAGCAGTGCTCCTCCATGTTGAACACCACTTGGAGTAAGTACTGAGGGTGGCAAGGGTGCAGAATGTACTCTGGGTGGGGGTCTTCAATGTCCATCACCAAGAGTGGCTTAGTAAAACCACCACAGGTGGAGATGGCCGAGTCCTAAAGGACATAGCTGTTAGACTGGGTCTGCAGCAGGTGGTGAGGGAACCAAGAAGAGGGAAAAACATACTTGACCTCATCCTCACCAACCTGCCTGACGCAGATGCTTCTGCCCATGACAGTATCTGTAGGAGTGACCACTGCACAATCCTTGTGGAGATGAAGACCTGTGTTCACATTGAGGATACCCTCCACCGTGTTGTGTTACACAAATACTGTGCTAAATGGGATAGATTTCAAACAGATCTAGCAACTCAAGACAGGGCATCATTGAGGCGCTTTGAGCCATCAGCAGCAGCAGAATTGTACTCACCACAATCTGTAACCTCATGGCCTGGCATAACCCCCACTCTACCGTTACCCTCAAGCCAGCAGATCACCTTGGCTCACTGAAGAGCACAGGGGGGAATGCAAGGAGCAGCACAAGACATACCTAAAAATGAGATGTCAACCTGGTAAAGTTATAACACAGGACTACTTGCATGCAAACAGCTTAAGCAGCAAGTGATAGACAGAGCTAAGCGATCACACAACCAACGGTTAAGATCTCAGCTCTGCAGTCCTGCCACACCCAGTCATGAATGGTGGTGGACAATTAAACAACTCACTGCTGGAGGAGGCTCCATAAATATCTCCATCCTCAATGATGGAGGAGCCTATATTTTCATTAGGGAATGCAGCTAAGTGGAGATGAGTTGCAGAACAGCCATGATCTCATCAGATAATCACAGAATCGCAGAATCACAATGCAGAAGAGGCCCTTCAGCCCATCAAGTCTGCACCGACACGTGAGAAACACCTGACCTCCCTACCTAATCCCATTTACCAGTACTTGGCCCATAGCCTCGAATGTTATGATGTGCCAAGTGCTCATCCAGGTACTTTTTAAAGGATGTGAGGCAACCCGCCTCCACCACCCTCCCAGGCATCGCATTCCAGACCATCACCACCCTCTGGGTAAAAATGCTTTTCCTCACATCCCCCCTAAACCTCCTACCCCTCACCTTGAGCTTATGCCCCCTTGTGACTGACCCTTCAACTAAGGGGAACAGCTGCTCCCTATCCACCCTGTCCATGCCCCTCATAATCTTGTACACCTCGATCAGGTCGCCCCTCAGTCTTCTCTGCTCCAATGAAAACAACCCGAGTCGATCTAACCTCTCTTCATAACTTAAATGTTTCATCCCAGGCAACATCCTGGTGAATCTCCTCTGCACCCCCTCCAGTGTAATCACATCCTTCCTATAATGTAGCAACCAGAACTGCACACAGTACTCCAGCTGTGGCCTTAACAAGGTTCTATACAACTCCAACATGACCTCCCTACTTTTGTAATCTATGCCTCAATTGATAAAGGCAAGTGTCCCATATGCCATTTTCACCATTCCACTAACATGCCCGTCTGCCTTCAGAGATCTATGGACACGCACACCAAGGTCCCTTTGTTCCTCAGAACTTCCAAGTGCCATGCCGTTCATTGAATACTTCCTTGCCAAATTACTCCTTCCAAAGTGTATCACCTCACACTTTTCAGGGTTAAATTCCATCTGCCACTTATCTGCCCATTTGGCCAATCCGTCTAAATCTTACTGCAGCTCAAGACACTCAACATCACTGTTAACCAACCGGCCAATCTTTGTGTCATCTGCAAATTTACTAATCCTAATAATGGATTAGGCTAATGGCTTACTGCTGTTCCTTATGCTCCTATGTGCATGCAGATTAACAGGATCAACATTTATATTTTCCTTCCCAGTGAATAACAAGGGTAACATAGTATTACTGAGCAATGGTGTTGCACTGTTGTACTATTCAAGATTTTAATGGCAGCCATGTGACTATCCTGTGTGCTTCATGCCAGACTCCTCAAAGCAAGATTTGTGCTTACATAGTCTCTTGTGCTAATGTCTGACAGCTTATTGTCTTATTTCCTCAACCTGATTACTCTTGGAATAAGAGTTTCCACTTAAAATTAGTGGACAACTATCATTTGCAGCTGTGATAGTGTGAAATGAGAAATCAAGGTAGGTTGTATTATATTAAGTTGTAAGTTTACAGTGCAGAAATAGGCCAGTTAGCCCAACTGATCAATGTCGGTGCTTATGTTTTACACAAGCCTTCTCCCATCCCGCTTCATCTAAAGCCATCAGCATATCCTTCTATTCCTTTCTCCCTCATTTTGCTTATCTAACTTTCTTTTGAATGCATATATATTTCAAAATGCTTCAACTACTTCGCGTGATAACGCACTCCATATTCTGGCCAAGCTCTGAGAAAGGAAGCTCTCCTGAATAATCTATTGGATTCGTTAGAGACTATTTTAGAATTATGACTCCAAGTTTTTGACTTCTCACATGTGAAAACATCTTCTCTCTGTCTATCCTGTCAAAACCTTGCATTGGTTCAGATTTTGTAGTAAAAATATTAGTGACGCTTTCAGCGCTCACCATTATTAAAGAGTAAATTGGACAGCGACTTCCACAATTGCACATGCATGATTAAATGCGGAAATCAAAGGTTGCTGTCCAAGATATCATGCTCCTCCAGAAGCTTTGCTACACTGGCGCCTCACCGATAGACTCAGGAACCACATAAACAAAGGACATGAAGTTGCAGTACTTACCAACTAGATATCTACTAAACACACCAGAAAAAGTTAAGGCTTGTCTATTCTAGCAAAAGTGGATTTTTAATGGAGTGCTTAGTTTAACTTCTCTGCTTTTCAACGCTCTCTGTCTAGAGATAAATTCCTGTGCTTTGTTTGCTTTTGTTTTAAGGCCTTACTTGCCTCACTAATTTGAATTCCATTCACAGTCCTAGTTATCCTTTCTGCTAAGATATTGGTCCCATCCTGGTTCATGTAGAGCCTATCCCAGTAAAACAGCGTCATCTTGCAGTATCCAATGCATTGAAATGCCACCTTCCCACTGTAGTCTTTCAGCCACACATTCACCTTCCTTTCTATCTATCTGACTGCCAAATTAATAGGTGACTTGGGTAGTAACTGAGGTTATAACCCATGAAATCCTTCCAATGGTTTTGTGTGTAATTCTCCTATATGATGTAAATGTTTCAAAGTTGTTAATTGTGTTTTAAACTTGAATGTGTACCCTTTGGGACAATGGTAAACGTCTATAAGGCAATGAAAGAGGAGTAAGGCGATGACAGCTTGGTATGGTGAGACAAGTCGACAGGCAGCACTTCGAGGCATAAGTACTTGGGGCAACTGCTTATCAGATTGTTATTATTGGACAGTCTTACCTTAGTCTATATTATGTCCAGCATAGCTATTGAATAGTGTAACTATTAGAATGGGGATCTGTGTGCTGCGCTGCTCCATTACTTGCCTCCAAATGCTCTTTCCTGCGTCCACATGTTTAACAATAGAGCACCCTGAGAGTTAGAATGGTTGAAAACTTGGTGTGTATTCAGCTTTCCATTTTCCTGGCATTCATTTCCTTTCTTAGTATTGTACGATGCCCAGCAAATGTGTAGCAGGTCACTGCTCTAATGCCAGGAATGTAAAATAAACTTTAATGTATGACAGAGTCATTTATGATTTAAATAATCTTGGCTGTTGTTGAAACCGATAGCAATTGTCAGCTCATATACTGCATAGAGGAGAAAAACAGTTAATAGTTCCTCATTTTACTGAAGCAGGGGATTTGCTGACAGTGCAGTTGATGTGGCAGAGTTTGAAAATCTTTCCACATCATTAACCATTCCTCCAGAGTGGAAAAAGAGATCCCATTGTGCGACAGCTATTACCATTGCAATTTTCTGGAAAGCAACATATTTCAGGTCTTGAAAAAGGTTAGGGAAAAACACAGCAAATGACAAACAGCCTTTATTGAAAATAGTGGCACCCACACAGAATTTTAAATCTGTCATTTTCTAATAGTATGGAACCAGGTGCTGAGCAGCTGTGAAAAACATATAAGGTTGTGATTATCTTATTATCCACTTTTGTCACATTATCTCATTAGCAGCTCAGATAAGATAAGTGATGTTTTTCTGTCAGGAAATAGGAAACAATATGCTACGGATTTCCCATCACACATCATCACTGTTAGAAAGGATGATTCTTTACTCCTATGTGAAAACTGCTCAGCTAGAAATAGTCATGTTGAGGGAGTGAAAATATAACCTGTCAGGCATTAGTGCCTCAGGTTGCATTAACAGAGAATCACTGGGATAGACCTATTAAAAGTCTGATCCTCACAGCATTGTACAGTAGGGAAATGGTTAAATAATGCATCAACACATGAAGGTTTTCTCTAAAGCTTGCTGGTGTATTTTCTTTCTAAAAATGTGAATCACGGCACTATTTTGATATTGGGGCCTGCAAACTTAAATCATTATGTTGTACTAATAAAGGGTAATGGCATGAATGCCACAGTTGCATTATTCCCACTACCAAGAACAATGCATAAATTTATTACATTTTTTTTCTAACTTACATACTTCTTCAGAATTTGGGGCTGAATGTTACGGTCCCTGCCAGCATAAAGTGAGTGGTGAGCCCGTGTTTGCCTGCCAACCCCGGCCTGTCCCTCATATTACGAGGGAGGGGGGGATGGATCAGGCTTCAGGAAGCCCATCTGCCCTTTGGCCTATTGCGGCTGTTAAGTGGACAGCTAACTGCCACTTAAGGGCCTCATTCCACCTCCGTCGCAATTTTTCGATCTGCAGGGAAAGGGGGAAGCAAGGCGCACAGCCCAGCAGCTTTAGAGCATGGGCTGCTGTTGGGCTGGAAGAGGGGAAAACACAAAGATAGCACCCCCCCCAAAATGGAACCAGCCCCCCTCTTTATCCCTCCTCCAGCCTCTCTAACCCACTCCCCCACCCCTTCTCCTCCCTCACTGGTATCTCCCAGCTGCGCCTGCTCAAAATCCCCAGACTTACCTGAAGTCCAGGAGATATCTTCACTTCTTCATGGGGACTTGTTGCAGTCCCAGCACTGGCCATTATTGTTTTCTGGCACTGCTAGGACTACAGAGCTGCTGGGCAATCAGGTTGGCCGGTAATTAGGGTGGGGCTTCCTGTCTCTGAGAAATTAAGGCTGTCCCCAACATATTATCACGTGGAGCAGTTAGATTTCACATAGGCGAGGTGCCAACTGACATTAAGGTTGGAAAATACCGGGTAATCCTTCCCCCATAAAATCCACCCTGTGGAATCAGCTACTGTGGAATAGTATAATAAGGTAGAAATTTAGTTAACAATCAGATAAATCTGAGGTAGTATATTTTTGTAGGAAGAATAGGGAGATCACTCATTACTTGGAAGATGCGATCTAGGTGAGGTAGAGGAACAAAGGGATCCAGGAGTATAAATACACCAATGACTAAAGGTAGTGCCAGAGGTTAGCAAGCCATAAAATAAAGCAAACCAAGCACTAGGGTTTATTTATAGAGGAAAATAATTGAAAAGTGGATAAGTTATGCTGAACTGTATTGAAACCTGGTTAGGCCACACGTAGAATACTGCATGCAGTTCTGTTCACCATGTTATGAAAAGAACATAGAAGCACTGGAGAGGGTGCAGAGAAGATTCACAAGGGTCTTACCAGAAATGCATGGGCATACATTACAGGAAAGGATTGACACCTTCTCTGTTGAAAAAAGAAGCCTGAGAAGTGACCTCGATGAAAAGTTTTGATTGAGTGGATACAGAGAGAATATTCCTCTTGTGGGCAAGAGCATAACTGGAGGCCATCAATATAAGATAGTCATCAGAAAATCCAATTGGGAATTCAGAAGAAACTTCTTTACCCAAAGAAAGGTAAAATGTGGAACTTGCTACCACAGGGAGTGGTTGAAGCGAATAGTATAGATGCATTTTAGGGGAAAGCTGGATATGCATATGAGGGGAAAGAGAATAGATGGTTACAATGGTAGATTTAGATGAGAAAAAATGAGAGGAGGCTCAAGTGGAGGATAAACAACAGCATAGACTGGTTGGACCAAATGGCCAGTTTCTGTACAGCATATCCTATGGAATCTTATGTAATCAGGATTGAGCATAAGGCATAATTGAAAGGGCAGCTTTAGTACTCACCTGGTTTTGTGAACAGCAATATAGGCTGTGCTATTGATACTAGCTTATGAATGGTTAACACTTTCTTCTGAACTCTCTCTCTCTATAATTTTAAGGAGGGCATAATTTGTTTTGAGAGGAAGTTTAGCACCTCCACTAAAATAGCACAAGTTAGATGTTAGGATTTCAAGGCCTTCAAGAGGGTGCAGAGGAGGTTTACTAACATGGTACCAGATATGAGGGTCTTCAATCAGGTGAAGAGTCTGGAGAAGTGGTGGCTGTGTTCCTTGGAGATTTAATCAGATGTTTAGAATTCAGAATGGGTTAATGGAATAAATAGGGAAACACTGTTTCCACTGGAAAGCAAGTCAGTAACCAGAGGACACAGATTTAAAATAATTGGCAGAAGAATCTGTGTGGTGATGAGGAGAATTTTTTTACTCAGCAAGTTGTTATGGTCTGGAGTGGACTGCCTGAAAGGGTGCTGGAAGCAGGTTCAAAGTGGAATTGGATAAATGCTTCTAAAGGAAAACATTGCATGGCTATGGGGAAAGAGTGAGGGTGTCGAACTAATTGGATTGTTCTTGCAAAGAGCAGGACTGGCACTGATGGATGGAGTGGCCTTCTGTGCTGAATGAATCTATGATAGCTTAAAATAATGCTATTTATTTTACTGTAAAGACAATTGTACTGATTCTAAAGAGCTCGTTTCTGCTTATATGTGATTTGATACACAAATTTACAGTATGAAAAGTTTGCTTGTGCTGCTGTAGGTTGGTGTGACTATGAAATAAACATCTCAGTAAATATGGGGTAGAATTTTGCTCTTGGCTGGCAAGCTTGGCAGGGGTGAGTGGGGGTGGTTGGGAAGCCGCCATCCGCGAACAGGTGATTTCATGCTGGTGGGCCAGTTAAAGCCCACCCAGCATAAAGCGCGAGTGGCAGCGCTTGGCGCAGCCTATGCGGGAGTGTGGGGAAGGATGGCGAGCTGGCTGAGAGCAAACTTTGTGCATGTGCGTGAGCGAGTGCTTCATAATCTCCCTGAGGCACAAAGCTGCCCTCATGTGACTCTGAGCAGGGATATGTTATTAATTAAATTTAAAAACTTCTATCTTTATTTGCTTTTGGAAACCTCATCCCGCCCATGGATGAGGTTTCTAAAACAATGCAAAGACCGCTTGGCCTTTTTGCCTGCCGGCCAACTGTTAGGTTGGACGGACAGTGAAAAATTTCAGTTAATTGGTTACTTAATTAGCCATAATAGTCCTTTTAACTGTTGGTGGGTGTGATGCCTATTCCGGCGCGTGCCCGCTGACCGAACTATTGCGCGACAGTGCATTGAAGCTTGGCATGAGCATCATTTCACACTCGAGCAGGTTGGGCGTGCAGCTGCCCGCCGAGCGAAAATTTCTGCCCTTGGGTAAGATGTGCTTTGCTGAATTCTTAGCAGTGAGGTTGACTTAAAAAAAAAACACTATGGCATTATTAATCACAGTCCATACAATGAAAATTAATGAAATTTACTTTCTCTTCAAGAACATGACAACCAGCGACAAGTGCAGTGGAGAAAAGCAATCCAAAGACAGGACTACTTTATAAAAAAAAATATTGAAGTTCCTTGGGGCCAACTTTGACATCAATGCCGCGAAGTTTATGCAGCAGAATCTAGCATCTATTATATATAAACTGTACTGCATATCTCTATAATGAAATATTAAAATTGCCCTAGAATTAAAATTCTGTGCATATACATTGTTTAAAACATAATAAAGTGAAACCAATAAACTTCTACTTCAAACCTTGCAGTTCCCTGCAGTAATATAACATAAGAGCACAGTTAGGATATTTCTAGTAGTTATTGTGTCGCACTATTTTATATTTCTGCTATATTTCTTAACTACTAGCAACATATTTTTCCAACTTCTCCTTGTTTTATTCCGATCAAATCATTACAACCTTAGTTCTGCTTCAATTTTTATCTGATATATACTTTCTAAGGATTGTTTAACTTGTCTTTGGGAATTTTAGCTCCACTGTGGGTAATTAAATGGAGTGGGTCAAACACCGACTCTGTTCTAGTTTTAAAATGCGGGATTTTTCTGGAGTCTCATATTATTAAATAAGGGTCATATAACGTCAATATGTCCTTAATGTTATATCAACAAAGAAGTCACCAGGGCTCTGACAACAGAAATCCCAACTACCCCGAGAACCTGGTCTCGAGAGCAAAAATGACCTGTAAACTTATGTTTGAAACTTTCCATTGTGAGGCTAGGAAGAACTGAGCTCCACAAGGGAAATGAAGGTATCCTTTGCCTTATATTCCTCACTCCCTTCCTGAATTTGCTGATTGCCTGGAACATCATTTCTCCTATCCCAGTAGTGCCCAGCTATGTGCCCAACTGGTGGCCTCATGGTAAATATTAATGGAGGCCAAATGAGAATTTTAAGGGTTCACATACACAAATCATTAAGATGTAATAGATACAAAAAATACTCACAAAAGCTAATAGAATGTTAGCCTTTAAACCCAGAGGGCTAGAACAATAAAGGGAGTAAAGTTTAGCTACCATTAAACAAAACCCTGGTAAGATACATCTGGAGTACTGTGTACATTTCAGGGCACCGCACCATAGAAATAATGTTTTGGCCTTGAAAAGAAGCAGTGCAAATTTAAAAGAATGCTACCAGGGCTTCAAAATTCGGGTTATAATGAGAAATTACAGAAAATAGGCTGGTATTCCATGGAATATACAGTAAAGGTGTGATTTGTTTTAGGATTTGGTAAAGAATTGATAGGCAGAAAGTTTTTCCAGTGGTGAGGGTGTCTAGGTCAAGAGGACATGATCGTAAAATCAGAGTCAAGCCATTCAGGAGTGAAATTCACACAAAGAGTTATGATTCTGGACAAGACCCCCAGGTTTTTAGTATGATAAGGTTAGAAACCAGTAACTTTTTATTTAAAGCAGAAGAAGTTTGAGATTCAAGACACTTGCTAAGAGAACAAAGCCATAAGATTCCACAGTTTTTGAACAAACAAAATAAACTTTGCTATTCAAGGTCAGAAAGATAAAACGATTTACAATCTCTATCTTATCCTCTGGTATTCGGGCTAATATGAGGTAAACATAAAATAACAGGCAAACTGTGGTCAACCACAGCACACTGCACAATAGATAGCATGTGCAACCAAGGCAGATCCCACAGATTTCTCAGCAACCCATCCAGACATCAGTAAACACCATGAGTCAAACAATCTCGTTAAAATTCTGTCTCTCCCATGAGGGATTCCAGTCTTCACCTTCGGAGATCTAGCCTTGGAATTCTCTCCAAAAGTCACGCAGACTCTGACTGCCCCAACAACAGCTTGCCTCACATGGTTTCAGTCTTGTTTCCTGAGATTCTGTTATCCAGATTCCCCAGTGTGCAGTCCAGCACCAACTCATAAATAGATCTTCAGCTCTTCAGTCGCGCCAAGCAGAACACGACTGCTCTAAAGGGCTACCATTGCCTCAGAGGCCCGCAGCACTGAGTCACCAACCTTTTGCTGCCTTCTCAGATCGTCAGGTCTTCTCCCAGACCTCCACTGCTCAAAGTCTGCCAATTGCAGCACTTTTACTTCTGGAAGCCTCTTTCTTTGATCCTCTCTTTCTTTCTGGGACCTCTGTCTGTCCTCTCTGCCTGTCCCCTGTCTGAGACTTCCTTTTGGGATCTCTCCCTGTCCCCCCTCTCCCTGTCCCCTGTTTGGCACTCTTCTCCAATATGGCACTTTGCACCTCCGTCACATGATCTGGTTTGGTGCAGTTTCTTTTTCTTTCCCTCATGTAGGCATATTGCTGTTAGGATCGCCAAGCCCTTTAACTGCCGGAGGAGAAGCCCAGAACAGAGCATGTTTGGCCAGACATACAGCTACATAACTGCACATGTGCCGAAACTCGAGGCTTGCCAATCATCATCCTTGGCTTAAGTTAAGGCAGTAGATGGAATTAAAGTGCAGATTACCCATGATTTCATTGAATAGCGGAACAGCCTCGAAGGCTGAATGGCCTATGCTTGTTCCCATGTTTCCCGTCCTCCTGACTTTCTACCAGTTCACACCAAATTCAGGCCCAATTTGGGTAAGAAGTTGGCCAGCATTTGGATGAACCACATCATCTTCTGTTTCTTCCTGTACTTGGCAACCAGCATTAAGCTAAGATTGGCTGAATCTCCCTTTGTGACTCCTGGACAGGCTGGAAGTTCACAAGGTAGATTTCCCAACGAGGAGTAAATTCTGCCATTTTCCTGAAATGTTGCTTTTTTAACACTAAATTTGTATTTATATTGTATGGCTCTGAGCCTTTGAAACAAAACACAGGAAGAGTTCTATAAAATTGCTGACTTGGAAAATGGATATAGATACCCTTGTAAATTTTTGCTTATTAAAAATAACACTATGGTCACATAACACTCATCCCAAAATGAATAACACTTGAAACAAAAGCAGAAAGTTTAATTGCATGCAGCTTCTTTCAGGCTAAGGCAATGCCAGGAGTGTATCTGTCCAGGAGGGTGGGCTGCATTGAACTGCTCTGACCACCTCCCCACTGACTGCACATTCCCCACTCAGTATCGACTGTCAGCCCTCTCACACACCCTGAAGATGTTTTACATTCACTGAACCACAACTTAGGCCACTAATGAAATTATTTCAGGAGAAACCTCACATTTCCTTACAATCTCTTAAACCATGCCCAAGAGTTTGTAAACAAATGGCAATAGCACTTCCCAATAGGGTTACCACCAGTTATTTTTTGACTTAGCACCCAGAAACTACTAGGATTTGAACAGCATATCAACAATTCAGATTTTCTTTTAAATAATTTTATGTTTGTTTGCTCCTGTGTCTTATGATGTGGAGACATTAATAAGCAAGGCAATAAAGTTTTGAATGAATTTCCATCATCAGTAAGGCAAACCTCAGGATTCAAGTTATGACCGTGCCTCCTTGCCTGCTTTCAGAACTGACAAAAGGTGGCAATCTTCCTCCCACAAATGTACATGTGCTCCTTTTCAACCACCATTCATCATCAGCACTATTTGTAATTTATTTCCTTATAAATTTTGATTAATTCTCAATAAGAAATTGGTTTGCATGTACAATCAATATATTGCTTGACTGCAGATAAATGGGCAATTGTGTGATCAGCACTAATCTTAATACTGTCTGCCTTAAGTAGTATTAATATCCGCCAATAAAACAACTTCAGCATGTACAATCGATGTGTTTTTAAGTTTAAACACCTAAGTCTGCAAATTTCAGATATAGTGCAGCACTCTAGCAGCATAAGACCTTGACAAGCAACAAAATCAAATACTTAATGGACCCTAAACTGCCCAGTCTTAAAGCACATGCTGGTCATTAGGAGATAAGCCTGTTGAAATGTTATGTACAATATGAATATTCTCACATTTAAGTGCTTTTTAATGCAATAGTTGGTGTAACAACAACGCTGTAAGAATCTATTAGGCAGCTAAAACACAGAAAAGTACTGTTTGAATAATTTATAGCAACATCGCTGGGTAGAGTCTCATGTCTCGAAATAAAACATTAATGTTGTTTACTCCAGTGTAACCCGCAAACTATAAATTATTAAACGCAATTAACTTTTGCATTTGATAATTGATTCTTAATAGAATGCATATAATTACAATTTGAGAAATGTAAGGTATTTAAAATTAAAGTAACATCTATTTGAAATTGAAGTTATAGAAACAGACTTTACTTTCAGCAATGTGCAGCACAATTAAAATTATAATTGCAATTATAGCATTTAAATTTGATTTTAGCACCAATGCAGTAGGCATGGAATTCATCAATCTTGGTTGCAGTTTAGTCATTCATGCCTCTGTGGATGTTGGATAAGGACAAAATCATGCTTAGCTATGTTGACCACAATGGTCTAGTAACTTTCCACTCACTGTCTAATCACAAGCATGTAAAATAATTAACAATGGAATTGTAACTCTACAGTCACTGGCTGAGAAATTGAGTTTCTTAGCACATGTTTTTGGGAGCCCCGAGTAACCTTAGAGCTCCAAAACAACATCCAAGAGTGTGCATACGGTCTTGTGGGGCAAATCGTGCCGGACAACTTACGGTGAGGACATTAGCACACGACACAGTGAATATCTGTTGGATGTGTGCAAGCCAGGCACATCATGATTTTACTTAGTCATCGTGAATGTCGTTTGGAGTTCAATGCTCCAACAAATACTCTCTCTTAGCCTTACACAACTGAATACAAGTTCAGCAGTAGGAAGGCTCCTTCACCACCAGTGCTATTTAAAGGGATAAACAACTACTTACAGCTTATTTGCCGATTGAGTTCATCTGGCTGTTTCTTTGTTTAATACCTTGTAAATTTGTTTAAATTTGCAAACGTCGACAAAGAATGGTTTGATTGGTGCCAAAGTACTTTTTTCTGATTTCAAGGATTCTGCACAAACCAGTTTCTCTAAAACACGAGTAAATTCTTAGGTCATTCCCCATGGAATATAGCATGAGGATCAGCAGAGATCAAAAGAAGCAGGACAAGCTGCTAGAAGAGGGAGGAGGAGGAGTGGGAGTTGGGTTCTTAGCAGGAGATTTAGCCCATTGTTTTCAGAGAGCAACTTTCCCACCTAAACTTTAGTGAGATGTCTGCACTGCAGTAAGGATGTTTTCACTGAGATATGTTCCAACTGCTGCAGCCATAATTGCAACTTCAGAGCAGGGTAAGGGCCACGTAGCTAGTGACTGTGAAGGTGACTCAGGCTATGAACCTTTATGCATTTAACTTCTTCCAAGTTTGAGCGGGAGTTATTTGCAACATTTCACAGTTTACCATCCACTGTTGCATAAGGGAGGTCACTGCGACTTCTACTCATTGACAGCTGACTACCTTTCAATAGTTCTAAACAAATAGCAGCAGGTGGAGTGAATACATGACTCCACTAGGGGTGCAGGTCTCTTTATGATGCTGGATGACTGCATTGATTACCATACACATGGCTTTGTGGGTCCCCATATCAACTTTGACCTACACAAACCAAAAGAGATTCCACTCTCTCAATAATATGAAAGCAAAATGCTGTGGATGCTGGAAATCTGAAAAAAAGTAGAAAGTGCTGGAAAAACTTAGCAGGTCCGGGCACATCTGTGGGGAAATAAATAACAGTTAACATTTCGAGTCTGATATGATGCTTCTTCAGAACTCCCAAATATCTCCACTTCCTCGATATTCAGCTGGCATAAGCAGAGAATTATACAGGGGTCAATTGCTGAAATCCTGGCAGCAGGCATGATGCTTTCATTCTGCCAGTTGCGTGTGAACCACAAAAGTGCGGGTACAGAGTGAAGAGGGTTCTTTGCTAATGACATGGTGTGTGACTCCAGCCGCAACCTACCTTGCACAGCAAGCACACAATGAAGGCCACAAAATAATGTGGCTCATTTATGTCTGCTAGAAGCTACATGGAGCCCATTCTCTGCAAACAAAAGGGTATGTTCATGCCTGGTGCCTTTTTAAAATTCCCCATAAGCATGGAGAGCTTATAGCTTTCTCCATGGCAATGTCTTGGCTAATCAGAGTCGAGTTGCTAACCAATCAGCACTCCTTCGCTCCTGTAATATAAATTATTCTGATCATTTGATGAGTGCAAGATGAAAGGCTTTGACAACACATCTCTCTTTTCAGCAATATTCAAGCTCTGCACAGCCAAGTGACAATAATATAATAGCTATAGCACAGAAGGTGGCTATTTGGCCTGTTGTGCCCATGCCCGGCTCTCTGCAACAGCACCTCAGCTTATCTCACTGCCTTGTCCTTGCCCCATGGCCCTCCATTTAATTTCCCTTTAAGTACTTATCCTATTTCATTTTGAAAACTGCGACTGAATCTGCCTCCACCCCATATCCAGGCCGTGTGTTCCACATCCAACCACTCACTGCATAAAAAAAAAGATTTTCCTCATGTTGTCATTCTTACTTTTGACAGTCACCTTAAATCACTGTACTCTGCTTCTCAACCCCTCAACCAATGAGAACAGTTTCTCCCTATCTACACTGTCTGGAATCCACATGAATTTGAACACCCCTATCAAATCTCCTCTCCACTTTTTCTTCTCTAAAGATAACAACACCAGCATCTCCAGTCTATCCACTAACTGATGTCTCACATCGCTTTAAGCATTCTCGTAAATTTTTTGCACCCTCTCAAATTCTTCCGAAAGTGCAGTGCCCAGGATTGGACACAATACTCCCGTTGAGTTGGAACTTGTGTTTTACAAAGCTTTGTCATAACTTCCTTGTTTTGTGCTGAAACAGCTGAATTTTCCTGGCCCATTGGTGACAGGCTGGGGGGTGGGAAGCCGGTGGGGGGGGGGGGTGGGGGGGGGGGGGCAGGGGTGGTGGGTGGATGGTGCTGGCAAAGTGGCAGGGGCTGGCTTCAGGAGGGGAGCTCAACATCTCCCTGCCTCCATGCCAACTTACCAGCAGTTGGAAAAGTGGCATTTTGCCTGCATCAAGGGGGCCTCCATGAAAATAGAACAAAGAGGGAAAGATTCCTTTCCACTACTAAGACAATAGCAATTGGAAGAGTGCTCTAGGGGAATGAAGGATCCTTTGAAGTTAGATGGAAGATCATAAAGCTTGTTACCTTTGAAAGGTTGGAGGTAAACAAGGCTACCTCAGTGTGCCTACTCTGGCAATTGTTACCGGTGGTGGTTGTAAATGAGGCTATGGTAGAAAGTTCAATACATTGGTAATTTTGACCTCAATGGGCACAATGCCCCTGTACCATCTGTAGTCAGCAAGTCAGGCAACCATAGGAAGCACAACTTGGTGACAACCTCCTTACTGAAACTTACATAGTGAAGGCAGTCCTTCTCAGGCAACTTCCAGATTGCACATTGTCATGACTATGGTTCATAGCCCTGAATTACTTATGGAGATACTGAACTTTTGAGTAAGGCTTGTATTTTTTGGAAAAAGGACATGCAATCAAAAGCTGGCTGAGACTGTAAGGTAACAAACACTTGCTGGAAAATTTCTACATGATTTACACTTGACCAACCAGCCCATTGAATGGAATGTCACACCTAAAAAGGTATCAAGGAATACTTCAGAGAGAGACACTTCAAAGGAAAAGATGCAATGCAAAAACTGAGTTGTAATCTCCTGTGGGTGCAGAGATAATGAAGGCTGATTACCATCTTGGCAGAAACCATCTCCTGTGAGTTGTATCCCAGGCTGTGGATACAATGTGAGCTGGAAGAAAACAGTTTCTGGGCGAAAGCTGTGTTGTTATTTTTCTCTTCCTGGAGTATACAAGAAAAGGGGTTAAAAGCTAACTGCAACCCTATTCTCTGTGTGCTAGTTTTGGTTTCCCAGGCCTGGTGTGCGAGGGTGTGCTGTGAAGGTCACAGCTGAAGAACATCAACTAGGCATCTCTGCGCTTACAGGTTAAAAAAGTCCTCTCTCTCTGTTTGCTGGAGGCAAGTCACAAGTCAGGAAGACCAAAGTCAAAAAGGAAACAGGACACTCCTTTCAGCTAACCTTCAGAACCAAGAATCTCCAAACTAACCGTTCAACTGCCCAAAGTCAGCTCTACCAGAATCATCCAACTTAATGGCCACAACATTTCACCATCTACTCCTCACGGACTGATTTTTATATCTTTTTAACTTCTTTTTTGGATTCAATTTCTCATTTCTCATTTCTAATCTGTCTGTGTGTGTGTGTGTGTGTGTTTTGCATTTTTATTATTTTTTTTCACGTTTAATAACTAATAAACTCACTCTTTCTTTGACTCAAGAAAGCCTGGTTACATTGACTGTTTTTAAAACATAAATACATTTGGACTGGGAAAAGGTATCCATGAGGGAAGGGTTCCTGTTTAAATTAGCCTTATTGCGACCAACCAAGGGGGTTGAATAAAGAAAAGGAGCCAGTTCATCCCTCCTCACCTGGGAGCATAATGATCTGGGGTGCCTTGTCCAGGGTCATAGCAAGTTGGGGGAACCTCTCCTGGGGACAGGTCTTAACAACATTTAACTGTGTATATGCAGTCACTGGAAGCTGCAGTCCAATTTCCATATAAGTAACGATGAGTGCTCACCATTATTTCTGCAGCAAAACCCATTTTGTTAAAGGAGTGCAACTCTTATGGCTGTGGTACACAATTGTTTAGTCATGCTTATGTGGATGCAATTCGCCTTTCTGGGAAAGACTGCAGTGGCATAACATTTTGGCTGTGTGGTCAACTGATTTGTCTGCATCTCTGCAGAAATCAATGAACCTGCCAGCCCATGGGAACAGTGTGTTTGTTATTTCTTCTTGGTCAGGAATGTGCTGCCTTGGCCAGCATCACTACTCTCCTCCTGATGCCTTTTAGTGCTGACTTCCATCCACAGGCAGAGAACATGGAAACACCTAAGCTGGAGTTACATTTGTTACGGAAATGGACAGGATGGTCAAAACCTAACCAACAATTATATGCATTCACTTGCCTTGTTTCAAGCTTCTAAATATTCTTCCCTCTGTTTTTACTTGCCTCCAATCTTCTTCCTGACCTTTCTCCCCATGCCAGTTCCTCCCCAGATTGAATTCACATGTAATTTGGAAATGGATTGGAGACTGAAGACAGGACCAAATATATAAGTCCTACTCTGGTCACTCAGTGGGAATGGTGCAGGCAGGGGGTTGAAATAGGGGTTGGAGATAAGCCACTGTGCCAAGCAGCATTCCCCACCCATTCATTTTAGCTCCTGGTTTTGTGGGTGAGAATAGAGCACCCTCCCCAGGCAGACAGGGCCTCATAAATGTTGAAATGTCAGGCTCCAAACATGTCATTTAGACCCCGATGTACTTTTAACATTTGTATGTCCCGTACAAACTCCAAAAGCTGATGTTCATGAGCCAGCTCCTAGCAGCTATGCAAATTTGATTTCTCTCTCCATGAAGCAGATTCATAGCCTCAATATTACTTAACTAATATCGTAATGAATTGATATTGACCTGAGAAGATGACCTTTGAGTTTCCTACCTTCGCCTACTCTAATTTTGTCTATTTAAACTTTTTAAAAAATTCATTCATGGGATGTGAGCATCACTGGCAAGGCCAGCATTTATTGCTCATTCTTAATTTCCCTTGAGAATGAGGTGGTGAGCAAATTACAAATAGGTGTTATTAGATTACCTAAGTGAATGGGGAAATCTGTAGCAAATAGATTGCAATATAGGCAAGCTTGAGGTCATCCACTTAGGACCTACAAAGGATAGATCAGAGTGCTTTCATAATGGGAAAAGGTAAAGACCCACACAGATGTAAGGTAGATGTAAGGTACCTACGTCCATGTAGGTAAATCATTAAAACGACACAGACAAAAAATAATCAAAAAGCTAATGGAATGGTCTTAATTATATCTAGCAGGCTAGTATACAAAAGGGTAGATCTAATGCTACAACTGTACAAAGCCTGAGTTAGTCCATATCTGGAGTGAAATGTTCACTTCTGGGCAGCACACTTGAGGAAGGATGTATTGGTCTTGGTGGGATTGTAGCATAGATTTTTAATTTTTTATAAAGTATTCATTGGATGTGGGTGTTGCCAGCATTTATTGCCCATCCCTGGCTGTTCTTGAGAAGCTGGTAGTGAGCAGCTTCTTGAACTGCTGCAATCCATGTGGGTATTTCCACATGACTGTTGGGGAAGGAGTTCCAGATGCTGACCCAGTGTGACTTGGAAAGGAACTTGCAGGTGGTGGCCACATTAGCCTGGTGCCCTGGTTGCTATTTTGGAAGGTACTGGAAGAGAAGCCTTATTGAGTTGCTGCAGTGCATCTTGTAGTTGGTGCACCTGCCACTGTGCACTGTGGTGGAATAAGTGAGTGTTTAAGCTGGAGAATTGGATGACAACCAATTATTCTTCTTTATCCTTGATGGTCTCAAGCTTGTTGAACATTCTTGGAGCTGCACTGATCCAGGATAAAGGGGAAGTGAGATGTGAGAAATCCCCCACCCATTCTGTGCCCTAGCTACCTTCAGTGCTTCTTCCAAGTAGCGTTCGACATGGAGGAGCACTGATTCATCAGCTGTGGGAGGGAAATAGCTGGTAATCAGCAGGAGGTTTCCTTGCCCATGTTTGGCCTGATACCATGAGACTTCATGGAGTCCAGAGTCAATGTTGAGGATTTGTAGGGTCCACTCCCTCTTGACTGTATGCCATTGTGCCTTTTCCTCTGATGGGTATGTCCTGCCAGTGGGACAGGACATACCCAGGGATGGTGATGGAGAAGTTTGGGACTTTGGCTATAAGGTATAATTTGGTGAGGTTATTGCTTGGCTAGTTTGTGGAACAGCTCTCCCGGATTTGGCACTGGTCCCCAGATGCCAGTGAGGAAGACTTGGCAGAGTTGACTGGGCAAGGTATGCCTTTGTCATGTCGGAATCCAATAACTAGGTTGATGCCAGGTGGCCCATTCCATCTTATTCTTGTTATACTTTGTTGTAGCAGTTTGGTATAACTAAATGACTTGCTAGATCATTTGAGAAAGCAGTGTAGAGTCAATCACAGTGCTGTGCACTTGGAGTCACATATAGATCAGAACAGATAATGATGGGCAGGTTGTGGACCAGATGGTTTTTACAACAATGCATCAATGGCAGAGTCACCATTCCTGATACTAGCTTCTTATTCTACTATTCCCTAGCTACCATATTGGAATTTGAACTTATTCTTCTGATCATTAGTCCAGGCTCCTGTATTACTAGTCCAGCTACATAACCACTATACTACTGTCTCCCAAAATCCCCAGCTGTGGCCTCCTGCTGCTGGTTTCCCTCCCTGACAGCTGACCAGCCTGTTCGCTTGACCGGCTCCCTGGCGGCAAAGAGACGAAATGATAATTCGATTGTGCGCTTAAATTCAACAGGATTGCCTTGCCCCAGTCACAATTGGTTTCCGGTCTCCTTTTGCCCTTCCCCATCATCTTGTAAATATCAGGGCTGCAAATTTGGATACCTGTGGCGTTAATAGAGCGTAAATAAACTGTCACGTGGAGCAGGATTTTTGGGTTGTCAGGCAGGCACAGCAGGCAGGCCGGGGAGCGGCTGGAAAACTGTCCGCTGCCTGCGATTGGCCCCCGACCGCTATTTCACGCTGGCTGCCCAATTAACGGCCAGTCAGCGTCAAAGGTGCACTGAGAAGCTCAAAACTGTCAGGGTGGGGGCGGGGGGAGGGTGAGCGCAAAAGTCAGTGCATGCTCAGGGGAGCATGCATTGAAAGCTCCCTGAAGGCAGAGAGCTGCCTCAGGGAGCTGAAGAAATTTAAAATCAAAAATAAAGCTTTTGAAAATTGGGAAGAAAAATGTCCCCACATTGGACTCACTCACATGAACATAAACTTAATAAAAACTATGTCAAAATGTTTTTAAAAAATTAACGTCAGAAATCTCATCTAGCCCGTGGATGAGGTTTCCTAAAAAACCCAAAGCCGCCTAGTCAATTCGTCCACCTGCCAACCAATAGGTTGGATGGGCAGCGAAAAGTGGCAGTTAATTGAAACTTTAATGGCCACTTAATTGTCGGTGGGCACGCTACCAACTCGTGCACATACCCACCAACCGAAATATCACACGAGTGTGCAATGAAGTCGGGACGCTATTTTACGCCCGATCAGGTCGGGCGCGTGCCCACCCTTGGGACTTAAAATTCTGCCCCCTTGCATCAATCAGGCTGAGGTAAAAGAAGCTCCTTTACAGCTGAAAGAACTTGCATTTAACTTATATTCAATGCAATAGAAGTGAAGGGAGAAAAGAGATCCGGGGTGGATCAAATGCATTTTGAAAGCAGAAGTACAGCCACTGATTACCCTGTAATTTTCAATATTATAAAGGGAAATGTGTATGTGCTTGTGAGCGATACTTTAAAACTAACAATTGGAATTTGTCAGGGCACAGATAACTTGCCATGATTCTTCTCACCTCTCACATTAGGCAATTCGGTCTGGTAAAGTTTCCTTGTTTGACTTGGCCCTAAGGATGTTTTCTATGCAATATGATGTTCTTGTGGATGTTTTTATCAGATGTCAGGTAACAAGTAATAAACAGCATTTCAATTGAATGAACCCCAACATCATAAAGAGATGCTAAACATTGCAGAGTACATGTGATCATGTACTATGAATTTAATGCTGATAACCAAACCTATAGTTACTGTGTGAAAATGGTGAGCTGCAAGGTACCAGAATGTGCTTTGAATAGGCTGTTCCCATACGACATTTTATCATTTAAATAAAAGGCATTCTGAGATTAGTTTATCGTAGATATCGGATTAACTGATTTCCTTCCTGGTTTGTATGGAGAGAATCTACTTCAGTTTATCATGAAAATATAGCCCCGCATAAAATGGAATTTAAATTGGTTATAGCCTATGCAAGAAAACAAGAACATATCAATCTAAAAGAGACTGATAGAGAGAATATTCACAAAAACTGATCTTTCAAAGCCTATAAATAAGCTGGTTTATTACTTGCCAGGTCAATGCAATCTACAAATGCATAGAACCTTAGAGCCTTAAGTCAGCCAGAGTGATGCAAAATGATTCTGTGACATTTGTGGATTCTTATCTTTTATGACTGTTCTCAAAGGATCTCATTTAGGTGTTAGACAAGACAGAAAATGTTTTCACAGTCTAGCACAGAAACTCAATGAGGATAGCCTTGAGAATGATTACATGTTGTACATATTTCTTTCCTTTCAGCCATACTCCCTCACACCATCATGTCAATAAATAAGTACATCAATAAAGTAACTAAAACGCCAAGTACTATCAAGTTTCTTAGACATGAAAGTGCCACAAGAATGAATGTTATTCTTGAGCTGGCTGAAGACAGTACAATTACAACAGCATGAAACATCATGCTAAGATGGATGACGCTAACTTATTTAGAATCATAGGTTGAGTTTCTGCGGAGGTGGCAGCTGGTCCTGGCGCCCAGGGGCAGGGGTGGTGGGTGGGGAGGTGAACCCGCTTCTGTGAGCGATGGGGCCAAAGGTCATGCTTTTCCGTTGGCAACCAATTTATTGGCTGACAGCGGGGCTTCCATCCCATAAAGAATTGCAGTCTGTTTCCAATCAGAGAGCCAGCAGCCTTAGCAGCGCCAACATGAGCTCTGAGAGTTTACCTGGCAATATCCGCATGTGACATTGGACCCACTCATCCCCCCCACTAGTTAATTGTCAATGCAGGCAGGAGGAGACCCTTAATTGCTAGTCAAATGGCTCAATTAGGCTCCACATGAGCAGGTCACCTACCACTGTTCCCGCCACTGGTAAAATGGCATGGCATTGGGAAGATGGCAGGCATGGCATACACCACCTTCCTGCACTATTTTGCCAGTCTTTCTTCCTCCCCGCCTGCCCCAAAGCATTAAATTTCACCACATAAAATCATATGACACAGATGGGAGATAATCAATCTATCCAATTTCTTTTCAAAATCATTTATTACCTCTGCTTCCAACACACTCTGAACAATGGGATCCAAACCATTACCACTCACTGTATAAAAATGTTGTTCCTCATATCCCACTGCATCTCTTGCCTAAAACCTTAAATCTATGTCCCCTAGTCCTTATACCATCAGCTAATGGGGACAGCTTTTCTTTGCCTACCTTATGCAAACCTGTCATAATCTTGTGCACCTCCTTCAAATCTCCCCTCAATCTCTTTTCCTCCTTTCTCCAAGGGCATTAGCACCAGCTTCCCCAGCCTAACCTTGTAGCTAAAATTCCTCATCCCTGGAAACATTCTATTAAGTCGTCTCTACATCCTCTTAAGGGTTCTCACATCCTTCCTAAAATGTGGTGACCAGGGCTGGATGTAATACTCTATTTGGGGCCTAACCAGAGTCTCAATTTTGTTAAACCGCCTTTTATGTGGTACTTTGACAAGCTTTTCCTTAAAATCCATAGAGACATCCATTGCATGGGACTGGGCTGGGCGGAAGGGGGGAGGGGTGGTGGTGGTGGTGGGGGGTGCAGGGGCTGGGTCTGGCTATCATAAGAGTGAGGGGAGTATAATGGTGATCATAATAGTGTGTGGTGAGAATGGAATACTGATGACCATAAAGGTGTGTGGGGTGGTGGGGGGAAAGGTGAGAGACAGTGGTGGGTGTTGATGATCATAACTCCCCATGGTGGCCAATGGCCACAGTGTGCATTCTCACAAAAAAAGAGGCAAATGCAAGAGGAGACTCTCTGGTTCAGTCTCCCACAGGCTGTTCTAAAAATGAAGGACAAAAAGCATCCCTTTAGGGATGCAGGACAGACAGTCAAAATAAGGCACTGTCCCTTAAAATACAGACAGTTGGTCACTCTGCGTCATCAACCTTCTCTGTTAGCTCATCTAAAAATTAAATTAGAATGATCAAGCATGATCTGTCTTACACCAATCTTTTACAAACAGAGGCATTGAAAATCATGAGGGGTTTGGACAGAGTGGTTGGGGAAAATTGGTCCCCTTTGTGGAAGCATCGAGAACAAGAGGGTACACATTTCAGATAATTAGCAAAAGAAGCAATGGAGACATGGGGAAAAACTTTTTCACACAGTGAATGGTTAGGATCTGGAATGCACTGGCCCATGCCAACACGTACTCACTTTTCCTGAAGGCAGCAGGTCATTAAAGCGCTTCCGGCATTGCATCCATGAGAGCCGCATCACACCATGGTTGGTCACCAAGGCTTCCACCTCCTCCTTTGCTTTCTTGGTGGCTTTCTCCTCCCATCTCTAGGGACAAGGATGTCCCTTCTGGCAGCCACCTCCTCAAGGAGGGCAGCGAGGGACTTGTTGGAGAAATTCGGGGCTGACTGCCTCACTGCACTCACCTCCTGCATGGGTTTGCCTTCTTGGGGTGCAGCCATGATGTTGTTGCAACTCTGGCCGGCTGCCTACCCCGCTTTTGAATTGGCCGCTGGGTCGCCATTGGACCCAGCGGACAACAACCTCCCCCACCCGCCCCTTCTCAGAGGTTCTCCAGCCGGCTTTCACGCTGGGTAGTTCTCAATTGGCCCGCCACAGTGAAATCACATTCCAGCCTCGATCGCAGGTTGGCTTCCCAACTGCTCTTGCCCACTCCCGCCAAGCCTGCCCGCCGAGCTCAAAATTCTGTCCCAGGACTTGATGGTCAATGAAGATGCATTCATAATGCAGCCAAGTGGGTTCAGTATTAACTTGTAAATTCTTCCAATATACGCCAATGGCAGGAAGTAAGACCCAGAGAGATTCCATGTGATGGAAGTAAATTGGAGCCTCTAATATCACTACCCATTGCTCCTGGTTACAACATGCATGTAAAAGTGTATGTTGCCACTGCAACTTGGACTCCTTGGGAAGAGTGGGGGGGAGGCAGTTGGCTGGATGGCTGGGAAGGATCAGATTTGTGCCAACAGCACGGGCTCAATCCCCATTTCAGCTTGGTTGGATTTGGGAACTGTCTCCATGCCCTATCCATAGATCATCATGCTATGGGTTGGACCTGCCATTTGGTAGACAGTTCAAGAAGAAGATATTTTTGAACATTTTGTATCCATCAATATTAAGCTCTCAGTCCTCACCATTTTCTAGCCACATTTCCTTTATACCATCTTCCCACATGGCTATTTGTACTTGGATATGACCTAACGGTAGAAAAATATTCTGAATGGTTTCTTACTGATCAGTGAGTACAGTGTATTAAAAATTGCATTGTGCATTTTATCAACTTAAGACTACCATTGACATATATCAGCAAAGGGAGTCTAGAAGAAGAATAAAGGAATCCATGCTTTATCAGCATGTGAAGTTCTGATTCTGAATACTTCTTACTGAACCTTGTTCCTTCCCAAGAACTTCACAATAAGGGTCTTTTTGTTTGCATCTACACAATTATTTGAACTTTAAGCAGAGGAATGTAATCTGAATAAAATTTACCTTTGTTATAATAGGTATTAGATAAATGAAGAAATGCATTAGGTCACAAAGATGTAGCAAGAAAGTAGGAACAGCAATTACAAAGGATTGGCAATGTATTGATAAACATGTTGGTGCACCAGGTTTCATAAATTATTCTCACTTTGAGCTCACCAGGTTGGAAATAACTTGATTAGTTAAATCCAGGAACCAGAGAAAGTATGGTATTCGAAGAGGGCATCTGGCCCATCAAACCATCCACAGCTTGTGATTTATAGGGGAAGGCAACTAAACACAAGTTAAAGATTATTGAAAGGTACATCTCTGAAAAAAAATCTCTGATCTTAAAGCTGATTAAGACCTTGACATGAATTTGCAACAAAATGCCATTTAACTCTCTCTCTTTATACTCTGCAAACAACTAATCTAAGACCGCTGCAGCACAGGAGCATTATGTTCCAAAGAACATTTGCCTGTTTTGCCTGTGATTTTAAATGCTTTAATCTTTCTCTCTGCCAATCATTGGTCCCACCTTTCTTTCTTAAAAAGATTTAATCATCGTGAGGTAATTTTTACTGGGAGCCAATTCTTCATATCATTATTCTGCATGATTTCTTTTAATCTCTCATGCTGCTTGAACCTAACTAATTTTGTGTTCATTTACTGTAGTTTTGTGATCACAATTCAGATTAAATATTCTCTTTATGATAGCTTACATAATTTTAATTATACTACTTCTGAACATTTTTGCTAATTATAACCCACTCAGCTTTGTGAGTCTCCCTTCATAAATTAAAGCCCTGGAATCATCATTACTGTATTTGATTGAATTTTGTCCAATATGTCAATGTTTTTTGAAGTTAGAAGGAACACTGATTCACACAATAGTTCAAATAGTTCAAAGAAGGCAATTACCATCTCCAAGGAGAAAGAATCTAACCATTGCACCTTGATGTTCGATGGCATTACTATCACTGAATCCCCCACTATCAACATCCTGGGTGTTACCATTGACCAGAAACTGGACTAGCCATATAAATACTGTGGCTACAAGAGCAGGTGAGAAGCTAGGGATCAGGCGATGAGTAACTTACCTCCTATTCCCCAAAACCTGTCAACCATCTACAAGGTACAAGTCAGGAGTGTGATGGAATACTCCCCACTTGCCTGGATGAGTGCAGCTCTCACAACACTCAAGAAGCTTGACACCATCCAGGGCAAAGCAGCCTGCTTGATTCGCACCACATCCACAAACATTCACTCCCTCCACCACCGACGCATAGTAGCAGCAGTGTGTACCATCTACAAGATGCATTGCAGGGATTCATCAAGGGTCCTTCAACAGCACCTTCCAAACCCACGACCACTAGCATCTAGAAAGACAAGGGCAGCAGATAGATGGGAACATCACCAACTGGAAGTTCCAAGTGACTCACCATCTTGACTTGGACATACATCACTGTTTCTTCACTGTCACTGGATCAATACCATGGAACTCCCTTCCAAACAGCACTGTGGTTGTATCTACACCACATAGACTGCAGCTCATCACTACCTTCTCAAGGGCAACTCGGGATGGGCAATAAATGCTGGCCCAGCCAACAAAGCCCAAATCCCGTGGATGAATTTAAAAAAATGCGACCTCACCAATTTAAAAATAATCTGGTTGATTTCAACTTTACCCTTTCTGAAGTGCATATTCTGTCTGTTATTTTTATAACAAAAACTAGATGAACAAGCTGAATAAAAAACAATTATAGGCACCTTATTCTTCTATGCTAAAGCTTTCTCCTGCAATGTAGTTGGCAAAATTAACAAAAATAAAACAAAAATCCATTAACAAAAAGAATTGGAAAAGACAAACTGTAACACTCAACAAACAAGACCAATGTATCCATTCCAAAATAGCCATAATTATTGTTGTGTCTAACTTTTGCAAGTGCAACCAACATTCTAATACTTTTCAGCAAAAATGATTGGACTGTTGATTGTCTGTTGGCATGATTTTTGAAAACATAGGACCATCTTGCTTCTTAATGGGACAAACATTAGTGAAGTAGCATCAAGACTCTTGTAATGCAAACCAAAATAGATAAAGGAAAACCAGAGCTAAGTTTCAAAGAGCATTTATAAAATGCGGTGTGGCGCACTTGCATGTACTGGAAGCTTCATATATTAATACACAGAGTCCTGTACTTTGCAGACAGAAAGAACATTTACACACATTGTGCCTGTTTCAGCTAAACAAAATAAGCAACTGCCATTTGTTGACTCATTCCTCAGGGCAATGCCTTAACTAATCAGGGTCAAGCTGCCTGGTTTAAATTTCAAACAATGCTTGGTAGTTAACTCTCAATCACCATGAATGGTGCATTATTCATGGCAATGCCTCTACCAGTCAGAATCCACTTGCCAACCAATTAGCACTCTCTTCTCATACAGTGCAAATTGTTGTTTTCCCCTTATATTAGTGTTCTTGCAAAGTGTCCTGATGAGTACAAGATGAAAAGCTTCGACATGTCTCTTTTTTCAGCAATACTCAAGTTCTGCGCTACCAAATGATCATTTATTAACTCCTTCAATAAAGTACTCATATCAGATATTACAGTAAGATGATTACTGTAAATGTCAATTTACATATAGATAAATAATGTTTGTATTTACCCCAGCCGGACAAAAAAAATTAACTCACCAATCACAAGTTGTGCCTTAAAAGAAAACAAAAGAGGGGCATGAGTCTTAGTTTAATGGACAACTAACCCTCTTATCAGCATGTAATCCTCTGACAACCAATGGGCTCCCAGATAACCTGTCCACCTTCCCATTCTCACTGCACTTGTACTAGATGGAAGCATGGACCTGCAAATTCTTACCTACATGCATCCAAGCCTCATGATGCATCTGCTGCCATGCCTTACACTGCATTCACCTGCCTGCTCGCTCCCTCTCCTTGCTGAGATACATTGCCTGATGCTCTCATGAGAGCCACATTGATATAATGCCACCATTATATTTCTCCTAATGATGCAGAAAAAGTCATTGATCCTGAATCCCTAAGTACCACCTAATTTCCAACAGATCCTATTATTGCTGTTGGGGTTGGGTGAGGGGGTGAGATGTGATACAAACATGGGGGAAACTCACACCCAGCAGGCTTTTTTGGACTCAGCGCTGAGTTCAACCAGAGCCCATTTCGCTGGAGCAAGGTCAGTTTCCCACAGTGTGTAGACTTAGAATTTTGAAAAGTAGATAAGGATGAGTGTGGATGGTTAATAAGGACTGTGGAACTGTCAAGCTGTCAAGTTATTTAAATCTCCTGCTCTTTAAATTATGAAAATAAAACAGCCTGCAGTGTCCCTAAATTGAAGGAAATGGTGCTAGGGAGAAATAACCCTGAGTGGCCAGATTTTTGTTCCAGGGTGGAGCAGGTACCTATTGGGGTAAGGCCTGCCACCCCCGGAAACAGTTCTGAGGCAGCCGCACGGGCTGCCGAGTGCTGAGGCACACTGTTTAAAAGGTCCAGCATGAATAAATCTGCCTATTAACTTTGTTCATTTTTCCACAGATGCTGCCAGACCCACTGAATGTTTTCAGCACATAACATTTTGTTTTCAATTTCCTGTAAACACAGTGGGCAGAATTTTTCCGATGGCGGGGTTTCTCCCCCTGGCACCGTGGAATTCAGCAGTGTGCGCATCCCTACCAATCAGGAATGCTACGCACCCATTTCGGTGGGAGGTGGGCTAAAAGCCCTTGTGGTCTTGGAAGTGCCACCAAGCACTCCCACTAGTTGAAATGCTGGAGCCCCGGGATAAAGGTCTTGTGGGGGAGGGGTGGGTAAGGGGGACACAGGAGGGGGTAAAGGTGGGTGGGAAGTGACGCTTTGAAGGTTAGACAGGGAGGCAGCACCAGGGGTGTCCAGACCTCAGAGGGAGGTGCCCAATTTTGAAAGAGAGCCAATAGTGGAAGCGCACCCCCTGCCCCCAAGCCTGAGCAGGGTAACCTGCTAGGCCTCTCCCAACACCCCACCCTGCCTCCCACCCCGCCCCCAGTCTCTGAACCCCTCCCACTGGCTTCAAAATTATGGCCAGGGCAGGAAGTGATCCTTAAGTGGCCATTAACTGGCTACTTAAGGGCCTCTATTGGGGAAAGGATGGGTGTGGGTGGGGCACCCTAAGCTATCCTTCCACCCTGCAAAATTGAAGACGGGTTGGGGGGTAGGCAAGAGGGTGGCAGAAACGTCAACTGGGGAATTTTACAGAGCCCCCCCTCCGCCACCATGGGTAAACTCACTGGCCAAGTCCATAAAATTCAACCCTGTTTTTTGCTTTTGGATAATTACATTTTTACAACCTCAGGACTTTTTAAAAAACAATTAGATTTTGTGATCTTGGAGTTAAACACAACTTCATCCTTCAGTTGTTGCAAAACTGCATATCCATCAACGCAAGTATAGAACATATCTTTTTTTAAAATTCATTCATGGGATGTGGGCGTCGCTGGCTGGGCCAGCATTTATTGTCCATCGATAGTTGCCTTGAGAAGGTGGTGGTGAGCTACCTTCTTGAACTGCTGCAGTCCATGTGGTGTAGGTACACCCACAGTGCTGTTAAGAAGGGAGTTCCACGATTTTGACCCAGGAACAATGATATATTTCCAAGTTAGGATGGTGAGTGACTTGGAGGGGAATTCCAGGTGGTGGTGTTCCCATGTGTCTGCTGCCCTTGTCCTTCTAAATAGTAATGGTCGTGGGTTTGGAATGTGCTGTCCAATGAGTCTTGGTGAATTCATGTGGTGCATCTTGTAAATGGTACACACTGCTGCTACTGTGCGTCAGTGGTGGAGGGAGTGAATGTTTGTGGATGTGGTGCCAATGACGAGGATTGCTTTGCCCTGGATGATGTCCAGCTTCTTCAGCGTGGTAGAAGCTGCACTCATCCAGACAAGTGGAGAGTATTTCATCACACTCCTGACTTGTACCTTGTAGATGGTGGACAGGCTTTGGGGAGTCAGGAGGTGAGTTACCTGTCACAGGGTTCCTAGCCTCTGAATTGGTTTTGTAGTCACTGTATTTATATGGCTAGTCAAGTTCAGTTTCTTGTCAGAGGTAACCCCAGGATTTGGATAGTGGGGGATTCAGTGATGGTAATGCCATTGAACATCAAGGGGCGATGGTTGGATTCTCTCTTGTTGGAGATGGTCATTGCCTGACACTTGTGTGGTGCGAATGTTACTCGCTACCTGTCAGCCCAAGCCTGGATATTGTCCAGGTCTTGTTGCATTTGGACATGGACTGCTTCAGTATCTGAGGAGTCGCGAATGGTGCTGAATATTGTGGCCACCATTTTCCCCCCGTTGAGGGGGGGGTGTGGAAGCGTATGCTGGTGGGTGGCCCTCCGATCGGCGCCCCTGTTTGGGGGTGCACCACCATTTTATGTGGGCAGGCCAATTAAGGCCCCGCCCAGTATGACGTCCTCCAGGAAGCACTATGTGCTCCCTGTGTGGTCGGGGGGGATTCCCTCAGGCAGGAGTGCACTCTTTTGCACGAAAGAGTGCACAGATCTCTCTGAGGCAAAGTGCTGCCTCAAGGAGATTGACTCCGATGTAAAAGTTGAATTTCAGCTAATATAAAAAATTCCCTGCCATGTCCCCTCATGTGACATTGTCACATGAGTTGGGACATACCCATAACTTTTACTGAAACATTTGTTAAAATTTTAAAAACCCTCTTGAAACCTCATTCCGCCCGTGGATGAGGTTTAATGTTTTTTCCGAGGCCCACCTAGGCTCCCGGCCTGCCTGCCAACCTTAAAGTCCATCAATCAGGTTAATTAGTTTTTTAATGGCGTGCCTGCTGAACTGAAAATCTAAATGACGCGGGGTGACGTCGGGATGCACGCCTGTCATAATTCCACGTCATTTTATGCGTCGGTGAGCGAGCCCCAGCCCTGCTCACCGACAGGAGAAACCTGCCCTGCACAATCATCAGCGAACATCCCCAATTCTGATCTTATGATGGAAGGAAGGTCATTGATGAAGCAGCTGAAGATGGTTGGGCCTGAGAAACTACCCTGAGGAACTCCTGCAGTGATGTCCTGGAACTGAGATGATTGACCTTCAGCAACCACAACCATCTTCCTTTGTGCTAGGTATGACTCCAACCAGCAGATGAAATTTGCTGTTATATAACAAAGAGCAGTGTGGTACATTTTGACCTTTTGCAATAGTTAATATAATGTGAGCATACATTATGATTGAGTTAGATAGATTTTTGGTTGACAAACGAGTCATGGGTCATGGGGGTCAGATAGGAAGATGGAGTTGAGACCACAATCAGATCAGCCATGATCATATTGAATGGCAGAGCAGGTCTTAATGGCTGAATGGCCTACTCCTATGTCCTATGTTCCTATGATGTCAAAATAAGTGAAATGTCATCTAATCCTATAATATAAATAAATACTATTTCTTATTTTAAAGTAAATGCAACAAAGAGTATACTACTGGTATAAAGCTGTTGCTTACCATTGGTATTCTAAAAGAATCAATGGCTGTGTTTTACTTCAATGGATTGCATTAAACTATCAGGACCCTATTGAACAAATCAGAAGGTTTTTTTGCATTTATGATGAGAATTACATTCCTCCTATTCATTGTCGTTGATGCTATTTTTGTTGCATAATAGAACACATGCAACCCAGAACAATATATTGAAGCAATATTTTACTTCAGTTTATTTCTTCCATTGTGATGAACACAGGCAATGCCAGAGCAAAAAAGACTCAAAGCATCTTTAGAGAAACAAAGTCTCTTTAATTCTTCATTTATATTCCATTGTAACACATTTATAAGACATCTGATTCACAGCGTACAAGGCATGTTTGTAATTTATTGCGCTTTTTAATGACAGCAAATAATGAGTACAATTGGGAGTCATACAACCACTAGTTAACAATTTAAAATACAGATAAAACCTAAAATTGACAGCCTATGGTGAGCTAATTGATTGTGCAAAAGATTTGTTAGTAGCAGAGAAAGTCATCTGGGTTTGTTACTGTCCATATAGACCATTTGCACAGGAATGTAAGGCAATTAATTGCATTCCCCAATTCTGAAATTTTTTCATTTTTGTTGAATGCTGGCTTTTTTCTCCAGTTGCCCTGTAGTCAGCTAACTGTAGCCCACTGCTTTAGGTATCTGGCGCCAACAGTAGCAATTTTACTGCCCATCACCAAGTGGAAAGCCTGGTTCAGGGATTCTACCTGGCACTTTGCCAAGTTTTAAAATTTAAGTAGGCTAACCCCCAAAAAATATACAAGGGACAAAAACAGATACATTAGATGGGTACAAAACATCCACCACACTGAGTTTACATCAATTTTCTACAAAAGCAGAAAAGTTAGTTCCAAGAATCTTTAGCCTTCAACTTGATGGACCTTCTCCCAATCATCTTCCTTAACTTTAATGGAAGATTGGCAGAATCCTGGTGAAATGGCTAAAAATGGCCACTTAAGTCATTTTTCAAGAGGTTTTGCTGACCATTTTTTGGAATTACTGTGGCACAACAATCTGTAGAAATTCAGGCCCAATAGCGCTTGGAGGAACAAGAGTTAATCAGGATCAGTCAGAATATTTCCCCCAGGGGGGAATCTAGAACCAAGGGGCACAATTTCAAAATAAGGGGTCTCTCATTTGAGATGAAAAGGAGTTTCTTTTCTCAAAGGGTCGCTAATCTTTGGAATTCTCCACCTCAGCCAGAGTGGAAGCTGCACCATTAAAAATATTCAAGGCTGAACTAGACAATTTTTTGATCCACAAGGGAGTCAAAGGTTTGGGGGGCAGACAGGAAAGTGGAGTTAAGGCCACAATCTTATTAATGCCATGCTCTTATTAAATAGAAGAGCAGGTTCAAAAGGCCAAATGGCCTACTCCGGCTCTTATTTCTTATGTTCTTATAGCATCTCTGAGATATTTATACTGTACTAACGCATATACCGGGCTTTGGGTAGGGGATCTTAACATGGCAGCACATTTGAACCCTGTGAACTATTGAGCTAAAGCCCATTCCACTGCTAGAAAGGCAGCTAAGTCAGATTGCCAGGCAGCTGCCAAGCTGCCACAATCTACATCCTGGGTCCTCTCAGGCCCAAGCTCCTAAATGTTGCTCTGAGCCTCTCATGAGCCCAACAGCCCGTGGGGCAGCAGCTTGTCAAAGCACTAGAACATGTAATGAAGCACTTAAGAAGAGGATCTCACACCAGGGTTACAATTACTGTGTAGGCATTTGTGAAAGCTAATCAAATAACTTAAAAAAAAAATCTTTGGCCCAGATTTTCACTCTCGGGTCAGGTGCGCATAAACCAGCCATTTCCCGACCATGCAAACGTGTCTAGGGAAAAACGGGCCCGGAACATCGGATTTTTGTTCTGAGGGGAAGGGTGGAGAGCCGCACGACCTGCATTAGAAGTTAGGCCCCGCCATCTCCAGAACAAGTGTGGAGGCTGCTGGGTGGGGAGATGGGCTGGGCAGAATGCCTGCTTCTGTGCACCGGTACTTCAGTGAAGTTATTGAAAAAATTGAAAACAAAACAAAAAACAGCCCTCCAGCCCTCACTGCTCACACCCTGTCACCCTCTATAAATCCCCCATGCCCCATCCATGCCAACCCATGCTGCCTCATGCCCCACCTATACCCAATGGCCCCTCATGCCATCTTATGGCACTCTACCAACCTCCCATGGCTTTTCATACCCCTAATGTCACCCTGTACCCCTCCGCCACCCCCTATGGCTCCTTATACCCCCAATGTCACCCTATGCCTCTATACCCACATCCTATGGCTCCTCATATTCTCTATGCCAGCCTATGCCCCTCTACCCATTGCTTATGTTCCCTCATACTCCCTATGTTAAACCATGATGTCCATGCATCCCCATGGCCCTTTTGAGGCTCTATTCCAACTTAGTGCCAACTCATGCCAGCCAATGTTGCCACCCACCACCCTTTTCCTTGCCCCCTCCTTGCCAATTCACCTTTATTCCACCATGAGAAAACCTCAGGAGCCATGCTGACAATATAAAGCTTTATGTCTATTGATGACATCACTATTTTTAAAAAGTGTCTGGTAAAAAAGCGTTAAATATTTTGAAATCTTCAACTAATCTCTTATGAAAACAAACATTTCTATTCTATAGCCATTTGAAGCTGCTACTTAACAAGCATCCCGCTGTAATAATATTAGGCTGTAAAATCAGTCATGCAGCACAAATCCTATAATGATAGCTGTCAGACTTACGTCAACAGGCAGAGTGAAATATCAAGCACTGTTTTTTTTAAACTCCATACTTTTTTTTTAAGTTAAGGACAGCTTTGACAGTTTTTTGACAGCTTGACAGCTCTTTGTCAACTTGTAAGTTCATTGACAGCTTGATAATCCCAATTCATTTATGCACTTTTTATGCACAAACATGTCTACTTTTAACAATCACAAAGAGGACCTAACTTACACCAAATTTATAAGGGCAGCTACCTCTGGGAACCACGGATGTGTGATTTATAATCCTCATTCTGTCCCCTTGCTCCCCACCCTGCAAAAATGATAGAGGTTGGCTTTGGAGGCAGAACCTGCAGATTTGGGTCTCTGCCAGCTTCTTTGTGCAGACCAAGAGGCAATGTTCAGACTTCAAACCCATCAGGAGAGGTGATCACTGCTAGAGAAGAGAAAGACCTAAGGGGAGCCTCAAAATGGAGGTGCTCACAAAGGTCTCCTTCTTGAATGGTGAAAAATATGACAAAGTACCATGAGGGGCTTTAGATTAGAGAGTTGACCCCTCCAGATGAGTGCCTGTGGCCATTCCTGGACTCCTGTGAGCATTGTGGCCTCTGTTATTGCCATCAATGGCCTGTCAACCTCATGCAAGAGATGGCTTGGCTCCTGACACATCTTTTGGCGGGGGTGGGGGGAGGGTGGGGGCAGGGGGCGCATGCTGGCAAGTTGCAGCACTGGTGAAAATGGCCATTGATCTGGGCCTTAATTGGCTTCAAAGCCTTCCTGCATCTGTAGAGCAGGCTATCAATTCCTGTGAGAGCCTGTACTTGGGAGGACGCCTGGGATTATGACAGCATCAGGGTTTTTCATTAATTTCCCCTGCAGAACCGCCCCCCCCGCCCACCCCACTTCTAAACGTGGGAAAATTCAGCCCATTGAGAATCATACAGCACAAGAGGAGGTCCATCATGGCTGTGCTAGCTCTTTGATAGAGCTTTTCAATTATTCCAACTTTCCTGCTCTTTCCCTATAGCCTTGCAGTTTGAATAGATATTCAGTTTTCTTTTAAAAGTTATTCTTGTATCTGCTTCCGCAACTCTTTCAAACACTGCATTCCACCTGCTAAGTAAAAAATTCTCATTTGATTTTCCCTTTAGGCTTTTGTAAATGATCTTAAAACCATGCCCTCTGGTTGCTGACCCTCCTGCCAGTGGAAACAATGGGCTGGATTTTGTGGCATACCTGGAAATCCAGTTTCCAGGGACAAAAGCAGGAGCTAACCTTGCTCCTATGGCAGGCTGCAGGACCATATGTCTGCCAATGGCAACCACTTAACAGACCACTACCAGGGCCACCGTCCAATTCAGGATGTCAAGAGACCAGCCAAATCAGAGGACGGGCAGCCCAGTAGCCTCAGCAGTACAACTACTAGTGGTGACCAGTGCTAAGGCTGCAGCTCCATGACAAAGGCTTCTCAATGGCAAGGTGCACTTGAAGACAGGTAAGTTTGGTTTGGGGAAGCCAAGGCCAGGCAAGAGCTGGCAACTGGGGAAGTGGTGTTGTGGTGCACTGTGACATTGCTGTTGGGGTGGCCATTGCCACAAGGAAGGCCGTCTGAGGGCCATGGAACACCAATCAAGAAAGATCTCTTCCAGAATCTGCTGGGGGACCACCCAGGTAACTGGTTCAATTGGTTGCCAACTAAGGTTCCTACTGCTGGCAATAAGCCATGGCAGCAAGAAGACATAAGATTCCCCTCCTGATGCCATTTCCTACCATATTGCCAGTCCTGCTGTCACCCAGCCCATCTTAAATGGACTGGGAAAATTCAGTTCCATGTCTTCTTATTTACCAAAGCGTTTCATAATTTGGAAGCTCTTTATTAAACACTTCATTAACCTTTGCGTGAAGGAGAACAATTCCAGATACTCTAGTCCTAAGCTTCAGTTACAAAGCTCATGTAATTAGTTGCACCCACGGGCCAAATTTTCATCAGCCTGCAGAGTTGCATTTCAGTACATGAAGAGCCACACTTAGGTCCAGATCTCTTCAGAATTATGGAGACTCTACACCTTAGCCAAAATAGCGTTGGCTCTGAATCTGCAAGACCCATCCCCATTTCCATTAGATCCTGTTTTCACTTGGGGAGAAAATGGGGCAGGGTGTGATTTACATATGGGGGAACCTAGACCTAGCAAGGCCATTTGAACTAAGTTCAAACAGGCCCCGTTTTTGGGCTGGAGCGAGATTGGTTTCCAGCAGTATGTGATTTACCATTTTTAAGAGTAGACGTGAATGTGCACAAAAGGTGAATAGGTTCTGTGGAACTGTCAAGCAGTCAAGTTATTTAAACCCCCTGCTCTTTAAATTTTGAAGAAAATTCCTGCTGTGCCTGTGAGTTCAAAAAGACTCAATGGGTGTTCTGTAAGCACAGTTTGATTGACATCTTCAAAAATGTATTAAGGAATTAGAGTCTATGATGTGGGGCTATGAATATAAAAGTTTGTTGTTAACGGGATTAAGTACCTGATTGTATTTAAATGCATTGTTTGTGCTTTTGTCAATGATGGCGTGATACTTATATATAGTGACGTTTGTAATAGGTACTTCGAACTTTATTTTATTTCATCTCAGCATGGCTCCTGACGTCTGCCATGGTGAATACTGGATGAGGTGGCATGGAGATTATAAGGACAAAGGATGGTGGGTGGGGGGTCATGGGTGGCATTCTTTGGCTCTAAGTTAGCATAGGGGCTATAAGGGGCTTGTTTGGAGGGGCATAGATCGGCATGGAGGTTATGCAGGCCCATGGGGTTGACATGGATGGGGAATGGGGAATGGGGAGTGGGACGAGGAGCCTTTTGCAAGTCAGAAATGCCTAGAAAGCAAAACTCACACCTGCTCTGCTGAGCTCTGCCTTCATGTTTCAAATGGTAGAAAAAATAAGATTTCCTCTTGGACACCGCATTTGTCTAGTAGTGTGGAAGCCTGCTGAGGAATCCGGAACATTCTGAAAGGTAAGTATAGTGTTTTTTCACCTTCAAAAGTCATTACTAAATACAGTATTGCTCTATGTAGATGTGTTTTTGATGCAGTGATTCGTCATAGGGAGCTGCCCTTTAAAGCTAAATTGACCCTTACATTGATCAGACTTGGGTATTTGTGCACATGCATTATTGTGCTTTTCCAATGGAGAGAGCACCATAAATCCATGAGGTAGCATGGGTAATTTGAGGGGGCATGGGCTGGTATGGGGATTGTTGGGGGGTAGTGAAGGGTGAGGTTTAAGGGCCTTCAAACATTATTGGGAGGTGGGTACTGGGTTGGAGAACCAAGGAAGGCCTTCTATCTAGCACACCACTGTGCCCACACTCCTCACACATTCTATCACAGTTTTCAAACTGCATTGCAAATTTGACCCTGGTGTGGAATGATAAAAGTAGCATGCAACGTCACACATGGGTTGAGTGTGCAGTTTGTGAGCCGCAAAAGATCATGTTTTCCCAAGCCCAGAGGAAGATTTGGCCCCATATGTCAGGGCTATTCTTAAGTTGCCACCTATTTAAAAATTTGTTCTATTTAAGAGTTTGCTCCATTTTTCTAGGGAATCAGGGAAATGGGGTAACAAAAATGAAATGAGACTTGAGAATTTAAAGATTTTTCTCACTTAAACTCAAATGGTTTCAGTGTATTCTGACAATTGACCGTAAGGTTAAGATTGGGAGAATATTGTGCTCAATTGTTGCCACTGTTAGGCAAGAAGGCAAAGAAAGAGCCCAGATATGATAAATTACAAGATTTAAAGGGGAGGTTAAGAAAAATTTCTTTACATAGACAGCAGTTAGGATGCGGTATTCTTTGTCACAAACCATTATTGAATTATTTTAAAAGGGAATTAGTTGTTCGACAAAACGTAATGTTAAAAGTAAGGAAAGAGACCAGGAGAGGGAGATTCAGTTCAAGAGATTCAGGAGGAAAGTTTTCATGGATCAAGCTATTTTTTCTGCGCTGCATCTTTGGGTACATAAACTGGATCAGGGCAAAATGTTGTCAAAATTCTAGATTATTCTGATCCAAAGTATCTCCCTCTCTAAGTGCCTCGTCTTTCGGTGGCATACAACCATATATATGAGCATACAAATTAGGAGCAGGATTAGGGTCCTCGAGGCAGCTCCGCCATTTATTAAGATCTGAATGTGGCCTCAACTGCACTTTCCTGTCTGCCCCCCATAACAGTTGACTCACTTATGAATGAAGAATCTGTTTAACTCAACCTTGAATATATTCAATGACCCAGCTTCCACTGCTCTCTGAGGCAGCAAATTCTACAGGCTAACTCTCCTCATTTCCATCCTAAATGAGAGACCTCTTTATTTTTAAACTGTTTTAGTCTCGCCCATAAAGGAAACATCCTTTCAGCGTTTACCCTAGCACGTCCCCTCGGGATCTTATATGTTTCATAAATCACTTCTCATTCTTCTAAACTCCAATGGACACAGAATCAACCTCTTCAACTTTTCCTCAAAAGATAACCCATTCATACCAGGAATCAGTTGAGTAAACCTTCTTTGAACTGCTTCTAGCACAATTTTATCTTTTTTTAAGTAAGGAGACTAAAACTGTACACAATATGCCAGATGTGGTCTCATTAAGGCCATGTACAGCTGTAGCAGAGCTTCCCCACTTTTATATTTCATTCCCCTGGCAAAAAATGGCAAAAATCAATTTCCCTTCCTAATCACTTGTTGTAACTGCATACTAACTTTTTGTGATTTGTGTACCTGGACACCCAGATATCTCTGTACTGCAGAGTTCTGTAATATCTCTCAATTTAAGTAATATCCTCCTTTTCTATTCTTCCTGTGAAAGTGGGCAAGTTCAAAATTTCCCACATTATACTCTATCTGCTCATTTTTTGCTCACTCGCTTAACTTATCTACATTCCTCTGCACATCCTTTATGTCCTCTTGAAACTTTCCTACCTACATTTGTGTCATCTGCAAATTTAGCAACCATACATTTGGTCCCTTCATCCAAGTCATTGATGTAGATTGTAAATAGTTGAGGCCTTAACACAGGTCCCTGTGGCACTCCAGTAGTCACATCCTGCCAACCCAAAAATGATCCATTTACCCTTACCCTCTGCCTCTTGTTAGCTAACCAATCCACTATCTATGCTAATATTTTAACTCTATGCCGTGAGCTCTTATTTTGTGCTGGAACCTTTGATGTGGCACTTTATTGAATGCCTTTTGGAAATTGAAGTACACTACGGCCAGAATTTTCCCCTCGTTGGACAGGCTCAGCGGGAACGGGCGGGGGCAGACAAAAATCCGATCGCCGCCCGTGATCGGCTCCGCTTCCACAATTTCACCCGGGCAGGTCAATTAAGGCCTGCGATGCGCGGATCGCGAGTGGCAACGCTGAGCGCTGCCTGTATGGGCGGGGGAAGGAGGGAGAGCAGGCCTGGGGCACAGAAAGAGCGTTTTAATCTCCCTGAGGCTTGGAGCTGCCTCAGGGAGATTGAAGTTATTTTTGAAAAAACTAATAAAGACGTTAAAAATTTTAAATAACATGTCCCCTCATGTGACTCTGTCACATAAGCTGGGACATGCTTTTAATTCAAAAATAAAGTTTTTAGTTAATGTTTATTTGCTTTTGAAATCCTCATCCTGCTCATGGATGAGGTTTCCTAAAAAATGTAAAGATCCCCTGGCCTTTTCGCCTGCCCACCAACCATAAGGTTGGATGGGCAGTGTTAATTTGATTTTAATTACCTTGTTAATGGCCTTAATAGGCCTTTCAATTATTGGTGGGCACGCAGCCAACTCCTGCGTGCGCCTGCTGAACGAAATATCGTGCATCATATCATGTTCCGGCGCGCGCCCGCATGCCGAACCTAAAATTCTGCCCTATATCTACTGGTTCCCCTTTATTCACCTTGTTTATTACTTCTTCAAAGAACTTTAATAAATTAGTCAAACACCATTCCCTTTCGCAACACCATGTTGACTCGGTCAGATCGCATTATGATTTTCTAAATGTCCTGCTATAACATCCTTAATAATGGATTCTAGCATTTTTCCCATGATGGATGTTAGGCTTATTAACCTATGGTCTCCTAATTTCTGTCGCCCTCTTTTCTTGAATAGAGTTTTTATTTTAGCTATTTTCCAGTCTGCTGGGAACTTTTCAGGATGTAGGAAATTTTGGAAGATCAAAACCAAAGCATCTACAATCCATGCAGCCACTTCTTTTAAGACCCTAGGATGCAAGGCATTAAATCCTGGGGACTTGTCAGCTGTTAGCTCTAACAATTTTCCCAGTGCCCTTTCCTTGGTGATTGTGATTGGTTTAAATTCCTCCCTCCATTTTACCTGTTGTTTTAAAAGTATTTTTAGAATGTTTTTTGTGTCTTCTACAGTGAAAACAAACACAAAATACCTGTTCAACACTTCTGCCATTTCCTTGTTTTCCATTATTAATTTCCCAGACTCAGCTTTTACAGGAACAACACTCACTTTAATCTCATCACATTGCACAATATCAGCTCTAGAATAGCTTGCTCCCTGATTGGCACTAGAATCTACTGCTCCAAGAAATTGCCCAGAATACATTCTATGAACTCAACTTTCAGGCTATATTTAACAATCTGATTTGTCCAATCTATATGTAGATTATTGAAGTACTTTTCTTACAAGCCCCCATTATTTCTTCCTGTATACTCTGTCCTACAAAGTAGCCACTGTTGGGGGGCCTATAAACTACTCTCAACCTTTTCTTATCTGTACCAAACTGATTCTAGATCTTGATCTTTAGAACTAAGGTCATCTCTCACTACTGTACAATGTCATGCTTAATTAACAGAGCTATTCCACCACCTTTTCCAAGCTTCCTGTCCTTCCAAATGTCAAATACCCTTGAATATTCAAGTCACAGCCATGGTCACCTTGCAACCATGTCTCTGTAATGGCTATCAGGTAATACGTATTTATATCTATTTCTGCCAACAGTTCATTCATTTTGTTATGAACACTGCATGAATTTAGATACAGATCCTTTACTTCTGTCTTTTTACCACATTTGCAAACCCTGGCCTGGTGAACTCTAAAGTTTGTGTGCTCCTTACATGTAACATATAGTTTCTAGCATCAGAGCGGCTTCTTTAAGCAGAAGTGCAGACTTTTCCAATATTTTGATAGCCACACTGGCAGGTCTTATAGTTCAGCTGATATTGGCAGGGTGGATGAGTTAGGCTTCTCGTATATCTCCTTGGAGCATACAGATTTGTAAGAGCGCAACCTTCCCCTGGTGAACAGAAACATCCATACGGAGGTGTGAGGAAGTAGTCTCTGGGTTAGTTCAACAGTTATAACACCAATTAATCAGTCAGCAATTAATTTGTCACAATAAATTTGCTGTAAAAATATGTAAACGCTGCATCCTTATTCTTTACTGAGTATGATTCATTAAATTCATGCTGTTTTAGGGCTCTTTTGAGACCACACGGGAGTTGTCTCCTTCACATCTCTTGCCAACTTCTCTTAATATTCTCATAAAACTTCTGTGACTGTTCAAAGTGCATCACCTACATTAAATGTATGACTTTGGCTACATTTAAATAGAATGAAGTCAAATCAGAGAAGCTAAATGGCTCTTCCTGAAACGATGGATACAATTTCAAATGTGCTGCGCTTAGCGATGGATATTATTTATTAGAAAATTCTGCTGAAAGACTAATTAATGAAAATGGGATTACGCTATTAATACACAAGATTAGGTGATGCCAGAAACATGATTGAAAAATGCTTTAATATTGTGGACCATTGTGGAAATATATAGTTTGGGTATCAAGGAGGTCACTTTAAACAATAAGTATAGTGAACCTAACCACAACTACTTTCTTTGACGTATAGCTGTATGCTTACTTTGTATTAGGAAGGGCACAGCTAATATCTCATGTGAGAATTATGCTCTTTTTTCACATTTATCCTTTTGTTACTTGGTGCCTGCAATTGTTAGTGTGAAATGGGTATAAATAATGTATGACAACAACATTAGGGGCTATAAATGTAAAATTACTCTCATCATTAAAAAGAAAGCATTTTAGTTTAAAGGAAATGAAAGTCAGGTCGCAAAATGATATGCACGTCATTCCATCTGATGTTTTAGCACTAAAATTTAATCCCCAAAAAGCTGCTGAGAATAATGATGCAATAAAACAATACATCATAATGCAGAAAGGAAATGGGTGGTAATAATTGCAATAACCTTTCAAAATCTAGCAGCTTTTAAAAGTATTAATTTCTACTTCAGATAATTGGAAAAGACACCTGGGCAGGCAGGCAATTTTTTTTATGGGATTGCACTGTCACTAGTGTAGATTGTCTTTCAAATCAGAATGATCGTTTAGCACTAAATGACAGTGAATCTTAGAAATGGGTCTCCTTAGACAGTATTTGCCATAAATTACCAAATGGAATTTTCTTCAAGGTCAGTCGTAAAAAAGATGGCAGGTAGAAAACAGACTATATGGCGCAAAGGCAAAAAGCAAGACCATAGGCCTGAAGGAAGCTAGCATTACATGCTGTGAAATAAAGTTAATGGACTGACAACATAAATTATCACTAAAGTATGATAGTCTACAAGCTTTATACTAAATAGCTGGTTAGTGCAATAAAAGCTTCTATCTTGTCTAAGAAGCACAAATCCATGGAGGCTCATAGTGAAGTCGTTATGTGGCAAACGATAAAATCTTTAAAGCTCAGATTCAGTGCATAGTATTAAAGTCTGTTATGCATTCCACTCATGATAATAGCTCTGAAAAAGAGAGAGAAATCTAAATTGATGTGTCTGGTAATCGAAGCACAGCAAAGGGATTATTCAAACTTATTCACTGGATACTTTATTACACCCGGGACATAAAGCAAATACCAATCTGCTTTAGGCCAATTACTGGGGTACCATACATCACTTTGTCCTCATTTGGTCACAAAACCCTGCCATTTTAAAAGTAGATAGCAACAGTGTCTGCACCTGAAGCATTTTGTCGACTACATCACTGGTACAATGCATTGGCTGGATATTTTGGAATAAATTCTAGAAATTAGTCAATAAACAATGTTCCTCATAAAATTTTATTGCTGTGCATGGCCAGCTTTTTTGTGTGCTATTTAACGTGGGACAAGGCCTACACAGTACCTTCCAGACTGCTGCACAGACACACATGCATGCAGTTTAGTGGGGAAATTGCCTATAAGTTCCAAAAAGATTTTTTTTTTCAATATGGTTGCCTTACACAATACCAAATGTCATCTTTTCCACTCCTTTGAATTAAGAGTTATATTAGACAAAGCTATAGGATTTGGATGTCATTTCAAATAGTTGGTTCACAACTAATGTTAGAAGAGCATTTTCATCCTTACAGCAGCACACTGAATGTAGGTATATGCTTCCTTTTTATCTCTGATACAGCTTTTGTAGTTGATATAAAGAAAAGTTTTGTTCTTCTGCACCAATGAAATGAGAGACATATAGGCTGCCACTGAAGCTACACCAAAGTCGATCAATATTCTTTAAGATGGTGATGATAATAAGACAGAAGCCAGGCCTGTTAGATAAAGTGGAATGCTTTGAATGAAGCAGATTAATAATCCATTTTGAACATTTCCTTATTTCTAACCAAAAGATCAATTAAATTAAAGACACAAATCCTCATAAACATAACCAGTGTGACAAGGGTTTCATGTTTGAATCAGGATTTCTATTAACTCCAGATAAGAGAAATCAATTTACACATCTTCATATTGCAGGCTGCTTCATCAATGATCAATTCAAACTAAGAACCAAATAGATCGCTAAAATGTGCTGCCATCTTTGGGTGAGATTTGGTATCGAGCAGCATTTTTGTGCGAAGAACTGCATGAAACCCAAAAAGGAGGATATTTGTGCTTGGGCCCGGAATTGTGTATAATCAGAGTGAAGAGGGAAAACTTCAGTACATTAGAATTTAGTGCTGATGTTTAACTGGTGTGATTACGTTCTTACCAAGAGTAAACAAAACTGACCCAAATACCCCTGCATATACATTTTCAGTATACCAACCTACTCCTAATTTACTTACATTTTGTAAATTTCTGATCCAGGCATTGAATCGTATAACTCAGCAGCACATTGATGGGGCTTCTGTTCCTTGCCTACTTTATTCAGCAGCATGAAATGTTGTTTTGCAACGATGAATAAATATTAATGAGGCCATGACAACCAGTTTCTTGAGTGTTTCACTGACATGTCAGAATTTGGTTGGGCATCAGGCTGGAAATGGAATTCATAATAAATGAGGTTATTCCAATGTGCGCAGGTGAGCAAGTTTTAAATTTTTACCAATAAATTAAATGTGATTATCTCTAGTCGACTCCATAGAATATTTTGACCCATGGTGGTCATGGCAGGTGTACCACCTAAATTCTAAAAATATCCTAATGATGATACCTCAGGTGCCATGTTACTGTTGTCTTCATTCCCTCATTAGCAGTGCATAACAAATGAAACATCCTGTGGCAAATGTGAATAGAAGCAGATTATGACTGAAAATGTGTGAAATGGCAAAACACATTTGCATTGGGAAATGTTGCACAAATGCTTTTTTTACGAGGATTGAATATTACCTTGAGCCATGTTCCAAAATCTCCAACTGCACAAGTTCTCAGTAATCAATCAGTGCAGCGATCATTCTCAATAAATTACATAATTTCATTGTCAAAGCAATTCATAGTCTAACTGGTCAGAATAAAAATAAACAAATTATTTAATTAGTTTTTCTCACAGGACCTCAAAACCGTGGAACTCTTTAGCTCAGTTCATCGTCCTTTACTCTCTATAGACTCTAAGGAAACCCAAGCTCAATATTACCTAATCACCTCTTGCCTCCTTCTATTTGTAGTCTTGGTGGTGTCCTGTGCTGTACCACCTGCTTCCTCTGCCACCTCTGTACAAGATCATGTTATTAGAATGAAGGGAGATAGAGAGGGAGAGATAGAAAATTTACTTTGTATGCTAGAGTACCCAAATCATAAACCCCTTCTTTGGAAATGGATTTACAATTTAGTGATATGAAGCATGCGGAGAAATTCTTCCTTTAGTAAGTGCCTGGTTCCAATTCATAATCAGTTGTAGACTGAGTAATTACATGTTTGAACTACAAAATTACAAATTGGCCTTGTACCTAATTGAATTATATATACCTATAAGATTTTCAATGAAGAATTCAGTTGTATAATTAATACAATCATTTCTGAAGTGAACTGGCTGAAGAATAAAACAGGCAATGCTTTAAACCCCCTCCGTTCAGCAGGAATGATGTGGGCGGGTGTTAAGGTGTCGGGGTGGAAGGGAGTTTCTGCCACATTCCTGTTGTATTCTCAGCTGACAAAATATTAACTTACTTGAAAATGGGCTGTGCACCCACAAGCAATAAGGGCCTAACTTAAATGGTAAAATCACAACAACCTGGAGTGGGAGGCTTTCACAACTCCAAACCCACCAGCAAAACCTGGCATCAGAGATCCAGATAAGCATTTTTTAAAAAATTTTTGTAAGGTCCCTTGTTGCTCAGCAAGGAAACATTGGGACTATCTTCCTCCAGGCTTACCTTACCCCCTTGCAACAGAGCAAGGCTTTCCTGATCTCTTTCTCACTCCCTTTTCCCAAACACCTCGGATCCTCCATTCAAATTGTAAAATTTATCTCGATCTGCACTTCTGACTTTATTGTCTGCATCCTGCCTTCACTTTCTTCACACCATCCAGCAGCTGTTCATTCAGACTCCAGATTGTTAAACTCAGCACTTAAAAAATATTTGAACAGAGGTCTAATCCTGCACATGACAACCAAAATCAAAAAGATTACGAGCTAGAATCAAGAAAGGCATCATGTCAAGCACAAGCATATGCTAATCGGCAGAAACTAACAATGGCATAAAGAAGATATTTTAATCAACCCCTTCAAAATAAAGCTGATTAAATATCTGACTGGGAATAGGATTGGAGTAAATAAGGGTAATCACAGACAGAGAGGATTACATACCCTACAGAACACTAAAATACTTTGCTTCTGGGGCAAGGTGGAATGGATGATGCTCATGAAGGACAGCAAGCCAAGGATGAATAGGGATGATTCCAATGTATGTATCTATAGTAGGGCTCCAATTTTAAGAAAGGTTTTAGCAAACAACATCATGCTATCATTGGAATCTGGTTGGCAGGAGGTAATGCTTAATGGGCGTTATTGGAACGATCAAACTGAGAGGGGCATGAATGGAAAAATACTAGTTATTTTTTATAGTGAAAAGGGTTGGTGCTTACATGGCTGACCATCATATCCAATTTTGAAATGCATTAAAAAGCTGCAGTAGTGACGGGGAAAATATATAAGGCAGCAGATATACTTTAGTATAAAGAATTGTTTTTTGCATTAACCACTCAAGGACTGTGAAATAAAATTTATTGTAAACATTCAGCCAATAAGAAAAAACAACCGACTTTTAAAAAACCCACCCCACAGCGATATTACACTGCAGTGGCCTTAACAAGCAGAGAGTGGGATTTCCGCCCTTCAGTGGAAGGAAGCCCCGCCCTCAAGAGCTGCTGGCCAATCTGATTGGCTGGCAGCTCTTGCAATCCCAGCAGCGCTAGAACTCAGTAGTGCACACTGCTTGGTCTGCAAGCAGGCCCCGGATAAGGAGGAGTTGGTCACTGATCCCAGGTAAGTCCCGAGCACTTTGGGCAAGGAAGGATTGGGCACCCTAGGGATGTAGGTGAAGGGAGAGGAGGGGTTGGAGGCCAGTTGGGGAGGCACAAAGGGAGATACAATCTTGGGGGAGGGCATTGCCTCAATATGTACAGGGGGTTACCCCTGAAAGGATGTATCCCCCCCTCTTCCTTCCAAACACAGCCATCCTACTTTCGCTCACCTTCCACTGCTCAGCATATTAAGCCAGTAGTCCTGTGTTGTAGCTTCACCAATTTTTAGGTATGCCTAGCATGCTCTCCTGCACTCTTCATTGGTTCAATGGTAATGGAAGAGTGAAGTATATGCTGAGCAATGAAGTTACAGATTGTGGTTGAGTACAATCCTGCTGCTGCTGATGGTCCACAGCGCCTCATGGGTGCCCAGTTTGGTTTGCTAGATCTGTCTGAAATCTATTCCATTTAGCACAGCGGTAGCGCCACACAATATGATGGAGGACATCCTCAATGTGAAGACAGGACTTCATCTCCACAAGGGACCAATACTGTCATGGACAGATGTATCTGCTATAAGTAGATTGGTGAGACCCAGCTTCAATATGCTGCAGACCCAATGTAGCAGCTATCCCCTTTATGACTCGGCCACCCCAGTCAGTAGTGGTGCTACCGAACCACTCTTGGTGATGGACATCTAAGTCCTCCACCGAGAGTGCTTTCTGTGCCCTTGTCCCCTCAGTGTTTCTTCCAAGTTGTGTTCAACGTGGAGGAATACTGATTCAACAGCTGAGGGAGGACGGTAAGTGGTAATCAGTGGGGTAATTATTTGTAACAAAAATAAAAATTGCTGGAAAAACTCAGCAGGCCTGACAGCATCTGTGGAGAGGAAGACAGAGTTAACATTTCGAGTCCATATGACTTCTTCAGAGCTAAAGAGAAATAGAAATGTGGTGAAATATAAGCTGTTTAAGGGGGGTGGGACAGGTGGAGCTGGATAGAGGGCCAGTGATAGGTGGAGGCAAAGGAGAGATTGCCAAAGATGTCATAGACAAAAGGGGTGTTGACGGTAGTGATATTGTCTAATATCACCACCGTCAACACCCCTTTTGTCTATGACATCTTTGGCAATCTCTCCTTTGCCTCACCTATTACTGGCCCTCTATCCAGCTCCACCTGTCCCACCCCCCTTAAACAGCTTATACTTCACCACATTTCTATTTCTTTTTAGTTCTGATGAAGAGTCATACGGACTTGAAACGTTAACTCTGTCTTCTTCTCCACTGATGCTGTTAGGCCTGCTGAATTTTTCCAGCAATTTTTGTTTTTCTTTCAGATTTCCAGCATCCACAGTAGTTTGCTTTTATATTAAGGTATTTTTTTTGCCCATGTTTGACCTGAGCCATAAGACTTCATGGGGTCTGGTGTCAATACTGAGGACTCCCAGGACAACTCCCTCCTAACTGTATAACACTGTGCCTCCACCTCTGCTGGGTCTGTCCTGTCAGTGGGACAGATGATGATGATGGTGTCTGGGATGTTGTCTGTAAGGTATGATTCTTTGAGTGAGTATGACTATGTCAGGCTGTTGCTTGACTAGCCTGTGGAATAGTTCTCTCAATTTTGGAACAAGCAAGCAAAGCTTTGCAGGGTCTATAGGACTGGGTGTGCTGTTGTTCTCTCCGGAGCTTAGGACAGGGCCACTTTGGACTAAGATAAGGATAAATCTCTTCACTTGGGGGAAAATGAATTTTGAAATTCTGCACCCAGGTGGCTGTGGATGCTCAATTGTTGAGCATATTTAAGATTAAGAATGACAGGTATTTGGACATTGTGAAATCAAAGGATAAGGGAATAAGGTGGAAAAGTGGAAAAGACCAAGTATAATGTTGTTGAGTGGTGGAACAGGCCTGAGGGGCCATATGACCTATCCCTGCTCATATTCCTAAGTTGCCATGTACTTATGATTGTAAACTTGAAATTCTATTCACACACAAACCTTAGTCAAATCCAGGCACCACAAACTTATATTCATAGACATTTACAGTACAGAAGGTGGCCATTTGACCAATCATGTCCGCACTGGTCAACAAAGATCTGACAACACTAATTCCATTTTCCAGCGCTTGGCCCATAGCCCTGGAGGCTATGGTAAAGCAAGTGAAGATTTAAGTATTTCATAAGCTATAGAAATGCATGCTTCTCTCAGCCAGATTCATGTCTTCATGCAAAAGAAATCTCTGAGAAATAAAAGTGTTTTTACAACTTAGAATAAAACCAAACTAATTGTTACAGTCAAGTGAGTAGTGGTAGAATGGCTCCCCTTCTTTTTCTGCCTCTCCGTTGACCACAACAGGTGTTTTCAAAAGAATTTGCTTGTCAATCAATGAGTATTTAACTGTTTAAGTGCTGCGATTGTAAAATACATACATACCATTTTTCTTGTAAGTTTTAAAAGAAAAGGAAATAGTATTTATTGTCCTTAACACCTAATAGATAAAAAAATCATAAAAACACTCCAACTCAAACGCATGCAAGAGACACACACACATAAAAGTAGGCTGCAAGGAGGGAGAATAGGTTAAATTGTTTGAGGGTGTCCAAAAGAAAGTCATATATGGACCCTGTAGGTTGATATATTGGAAGGTTTCAGGTTATGTTCAGTGATTTTTTTTCTGGATTCCGTGCAGTGGCAATTTAAAATCTTGACAGGTGATCTCTGTTTTTCCCTCAGAAGTCAGCAGCTGCTTGGTTTACATTGAAGAAGCTGCCTGCGGTGGTTGGCTAGTTAGATACAGGCAGGGCAAATGGCTGGAGAGAGAGACAGGGACTATGAGTTCACCTCTTGCTGTTGCCCACTCATGGTCTGTCTGACTCTAACCCTGGAAAAGCAGTTTCTTTTTTTTAACACAAATGGCTAGCTTGCAATCACATGACCTCCATTTACAAACTAGCCAGTTACTAAATATGGTCACAGCAAGCTGGGGAACTCTCATTCCATAGACATAAAAACAAAAAACAAAAAACAAAAAACTGCGGATGCTGGAAATACAAAACAAAAACAGAATTACCTGGAAAAACTCAGCAGGTCTGGCAGCGTCGGTGGAGAAGAAAAGAGTTGACGTTTCGAGTCCTCATGACCCTTCGACAGAACTAGGCGAATCCCGAACTAGGGGATTCGCCTAGTTCTGTCGAAGGGTCATGAGGACTCGAAACGTCAACTCTTTTCTTCTCTATCAATGCTGCCAGACCTGCTGAGTTTTCCCACTCTCATTCCATGTCCATTGTTTAAAGTGATTAGATTAAACAGTCAGTGGAGTCTGCTTCTCAGCTGGGGTCTATTGTCCAAAGTGATTGAGTCTAGTGGATTGGATTGCACTCATCTGAATAAACAGATTCTATCTGAATGTCTGTGAGTAGTTCACGGGTTGCGCCATTCTTACTTACTTAGGCTGATTGTCCTGGTTGGTTATTTCCAGACAGCACAACTCCTTTCAGCTTTGTAATTTGCAAGGTGAAGCTATGTAAATATTTGGCCATCTTAAGAACTGCTGGTGTCTTAAAACATGTTGTTCAGTCTTTTTAAAACTTATCTTGTGGGTTCAGTCTACTCAATAAATGAAGTCATTTTTGATATAAACACGGTTTTATACACCAATATTCAAAGAACACTGGACAGCAATGAAGCAAAATTCCATTTTATTGTACGCACTGAGTTAGGATCTCAACCTTACGGGCAGAATTTTACGGTAGTGGAATTTTACGTTCCCACTGAAGTCAATGGGGTTTAGAATGCCTCGCCACATTTTACAGCCCTGTCCCCACCAAAACGGGGCCATAAAATTCTGCCCTACTTGTGTAAGAAATGGTCTGTTCCAGTCAAGTATCCCTTTTATCACTGGAATACATTTTGCATAATATTCATCTGCCTTATGATTGAAACACAATTTTTCTTCTCTCCTAAAGATTAATAAAGCCTTTTAATTAAAAGACTTCAATTTTATCCAGCAGTGCAAGACAGGTTTTAAGCAAAATGGAAACAAGAAATGCCAGAATATTGATATTATTGCTAAGTTTTTAGGATCTGGTGGAAAGCAAACTCTATGCTATGAAAAGAACTAACAGGTTCACTTATCAGCTTTTACACAGATATGAATCTGTAAATAAATAAATGTCATAAATATGTTGTTGTCTTTAACAAAGTAGAATGAGGTAGATATCATATTGACTTCATTTCCTTTTTCATTTCCTATTTGGAAGCTGATGCAAGATTCATCAGCACAAAGTCAGCATGACTCCGGATTTACTCTAAAGTGTTTTGACACTAAGTTTAATAAAGCATGAAGAACTCATTAATAAGTAATGATCTGCGGCGCTAACAAATAAAGCCGATTACATCAGCAAAACCCCGGAGTAAATCAAATCATTCTCCAAGAAATCTGACTTCTTTAACCAATTGTAAAAGGCTTTTCTCAAAACAAGCATGAAGCAACCCAGGTAACGACCAAAAAACAGCCTATAACACAAAATATATGCACCTCTGATATTTATTAAGCAATATGTATGTTGCAAATTTCCACTTTTAAATGCAATTTTTAAAAATTATTTGTGGAGTTTTTTAAAAAAAACTCTGTAATCCCTAATTCTCGTTAGTGTTTTAAACTGTTGCAATCTTAATACCTGAATAATTCAGAAAGAACCACTAAAAATGGTGGGAGTATTTAAGATAAAACTCAGGTTAATCTTTGTACCCATATCCTCTTCATGTGTACATAATATACTTCAGTGTAGACGTGGTTTTAATGATAAAGAGCATGGTATTTCAAACCTTTAAAAAAATCCTTCTTAAAGTAAAGTTAATTTACTACCAGTTAAGCTCTCCTTTAATGAGAACATTTCAGCAGTAATTGCTTTTCTCTGGTTACACCATCCTGAAGGATGACAGACAGCATTAACATTCTAAACCCAAATTTCCATTTGGAAATTGCACAACCACGCAAAATAATAATTCAGTCAATCCCATTGTGACTTCTATTTTATTAAAGCATTCTGCTCACTTTTGTGCCAGTTAAAATTGCGATTGTGGTTTTGCTTACACCAGTTACCACCCCAAAGGAGAAGAAGTAGTTCATTTTTTATTGAAACTTGCACCAGCTGTAGTAACTGCCATATAATGGATGACAGGGGCTGTGCCAGCAAGATCTGGGCCGTGCTGGCATGCTGAGCTTAGAGGGCAAAAAATGTTATTTTTAAGTTCCAGATTGCAAAATAGACTTTTCACCATTTCAAATTAAAGCAGATTTGTTGTTTGCATTATGTGATAAAGGGAAGCTAAGGACATAAAGATGGACATGACTCTCAACTGATTTATTTAAATGGGCGTCTTCCAATTTATAAATGAAAAAGAATTACATAGGATTACATAGGATATGCCATGTAGAAACAGGCCATCCAGCCCAACCAGTCCTTGCCAGTATTTATGCTCTACTTGATCATCCTCCCACCTTTTCTCATCTAAATCTATCTATTGTAACCCTCTATTTTCTTCTTCCTCATGGCATGTTTAGTTTCCCCTTAAATGCAACCATATGCTTTAATCACCCCCTGTGGTAAAGAGTTCCACTCTTAGGGTAAAGTGGTTTCTTCTGAGATGCCTCTTGAATTTTTTAGTGACTACCTTATATTGATGGCCTCTAGTTATGCTCCATCCTGCAAGAGGGAACACTGGGCAGGATCTTTAGGTCAGCGAGCGGGGGGCTGGGGCCTGCTCACCGATGCGTAAAATGATGGGATGATGTCGGGCGGAACACCTAACGTCACCCGTGTCATTTCCATTTTCATGTCGGTCAGGGAGCAGCTGACTCAGCCGTGCACCTGCTGACCTGTCAACAGCTATTGAGGCCATTTAAAAAGTACTTAACCTAATTAATGGACCTGCCCGTCCAACCTTAGGGTTGTCGGGCAGGCCGGGAGCCCTGGTGGGCTTAAGAAAAAGCATGAAACCTCATCCACGGATGGGATGAGGTTTCATGAGGGTTTTTTAATATTTAATAAAGGTTTCAGCAGAAGTGATGGAAATGTCCCAACTTATGTGACAGTGTCACATGAGGGGACATGTCAGGGAAATCTTGTTTTTGTCTCTTTAACACTTTTAAGTATGGAGCCGAATATGGCAGCACTTAGCCTCAGGGAGATCAGTGCGCTCTTTCGCATGCATGCATGAAAAAATGCATTCTCGGCTGAGGGAATCTCCAACCCCACCCCCCCGGCCCACATAGTGCTTCCTTGGCGAATGTCAAGCTGGGCGGGTCTTAACAGGGGAAAACTTTTCCCATTCTCTCTGATTCCACTCTATCAAAACCTTTCATAATTTTAAAGACCTCTGTTAGGTCATCCAACCTGTTAGTCCTTTCATGATATGCCTTTCTGGTATTATCCTTGTAAATCTTCTCTGCATCCTCTCCCGTGCCTCTGTTTCCTTTCTCATAATATGATGACCAGAACTGCAAGTAGCACCCTAAGTGTGGTCTAAACAAGGCTCAACACAGGGTTAGCATAACTTCCCTATTTTTCAATTCCACCCCTCTAGAAATAAAGCCTGGTGCTTTATTTTAGTGATATTGCTACCCTGTGGTGTAACTTTTAGTGCTTGGTGTATTTATACTCCAACCTTTGTTCCTCTACCTCACCTAGACTTGCACTTTCCAAGTAATAAGTGACCTTCCTATTCTTCCTAACAAAATGCACTACCTGACATTTACCTTTGTTGAAAATGATTTGTCAAATAGTTGCTCAGTCTGTAATTTTATTAATGTCCTCCTGCAATTTGTTGCAGTCCTCCTCAGTATTATACTTGTCATGCTTTGTCAGGGCCATATTTTGTTTTATAAAGCTCCTGTAAAGCATCTTGGGGCGTTTTATTACATTACAGGTGCTAGATAAATGCAAGTTGTTGTAAATGTTGTATTGGAAAAGGTTATCATGTGGTAAGTTAATGAACCTGTATTTACGGGATTTTTTTTTATCTTTTTCAATATACCTGCACACCAATCTTCTATAGCATTGAACTTGGGGGTGAGGGGAGAACAATTTTGACCTTTGGGCAATGATGGGATTAGATTGGATCAGATTTTGCACTCAGCAGTTAACAAATGATCCCAGCCTTTTGTTACACTTTCTCACTGACTTTCTATGGGATTTTATACTGGAACTTACAAATCTTAGTCATTTGTGCTTTATCGCTAGGCAAAAAAAAAAAATGGCAGCAGCACGTCATCCAACCTTGCTACATCCCACTTGTATTTTCATTTACAATGTGCCATCACTAGTTTTGTGCCTGGTAGAGAAAGTGAAAAACTCATTATTTCCTTCCCTCCCAGTGCTAAATCTAAAATGACACAATAGGCATTGTACCATCAACAACAATTGAGATTGGAATGAGAAAGAACTATTCAGCCAATCAAACCCTCCATCAGCTATGGAAAGCATGGATTGTTATTGCTATTCTCTAAGGTTCAACATCGTCATGCACTCCAATAAACTGATACTAAATCCCTTATATCAGGAGTTTACCCTCACTGCCTATTAACTGCTCATGCAGTTGCATGACCTGGACTGCTTCTTGCAGGGTTTTGGTGAAAGAGGCCCAGGAGTGAAAGTCTTTGGTTTGCACTCTACCTTTCCCCTTCTACCCATCTGGCAATTAAAATTAGGGCTTTGATCCTGGGCTTTCTCCCTGTCCAGGAGTTGGCCGATAAGGCTGCCAATTAAACCTGTTGGCCAACTCCTGGAGGCAGCTCCTAGAAACTATCTTCTGCTGTTTGAAAATAAATTTGACATTCCTATGCCAAACGTGCACGTTTGTTGGCATGCTCTTAATTATCTCAGGCAACCTGGATTGACAAGTTTTAATACAGTTGCCTTGGGCAACTTTGGGGGATTTTATTGTTTTGTGAGTTAAATTCCACTTGCAGGTGGGTTTCAGCTGAGAGTGTTATAGGTGAGCAGGAGAATGGGCTAAGCATCAAATTCCTAGATGACATCAATTTGAAGCTTGGGCTATATTAACTCCTGCATTTTGTAAACATTCCACTAGTCAGTTGCCGACCCAAAAATAGGCACCAAGAGATAGCTGACCAGCTGCTTTCAAGAAAAGATCACTCAGCATGAAGTCACCGAGGCGGAGTAGGGCAGGAGGCGGAGGGGCAATGTTGTTACCAGTAGGGTGTGTGGGCATAGGATGCAACCAAGGACAACTGAGGCCTAAATTTTTATTGTAGGACTTGGTGGCCACATTAGACACCCCATGAATCAGAGATTAAATGTGATTAGGGTCTGCACGACATCATAGAACTTGCATTTACTTTTATTAATGAGGATCCTGCCCAAGTCAGGTGGGTACCTTGCAGCCTAAAAGAGAATGGTTCAGTTACAGTAGTAACTGGTGGGAATGGTGAAGGGATAGGGCATTAACCTTTTGGAGGGGATTTTAAATGTGTGATAAAAACAAAAAACTGCGGATGCTGGAAATCCAAAACAAAAACAGAATTACCTGGAAAAACTCAGCAGGTCTGGCAGCATCGGCGGAGACGAAAAGAGTTGACGTTCTGAGTCCTCATGACCCTTCAACAGAACTGGGTTGACGTTTCGAGTCCTCATGACCCTTCAACAGAACTGTCCTGTTGAAGGGTCATGAGGACTTGAAACATCAACTCTTTTCTTCTCCGCTGATGCTGCCAGACCTGCTGAGTTTTTCCAGGTAATTCTGTTTTTGATTTTAAATGTGTGTTTGCCACTTCAATCTGTGCAGGGTAAATTAAAATTGCCCCCTTAATAGTAACTCCAGTGGCCTAGCACATACAGCTTAATATTTTTAAATTTATGAAGAGCAAAGAAGTTATCCCCAATGTTCTGGCCAATATTTATTCCTCAAACAGCATCACAAAAAAACAGATTACTTGGTCACTATCACATTGTTGTTTGTGAGAGTTTGCTGTGTGCAAATTAGCTTCCATGTTTTCTAGAATGCAACAGCAACAATGCTTCAAAAAGCATTTCATTGAATGTAAAACACTTTGAGGCAGGGGAGATAGTGGCTAGTCACTGGACTAGCAATGCTCTGGGATGTGGGTTCAAATCTCACTATAAGAGCTGGTGGAATTTAAATTCAATTAGGAAAAAAAATCTGGAATTAAGTAATTGTAACCATAAAACCATTGTTGTAAAGATCCATCTGGCTCATTAATGTCCTTTAGGGAAGGAAATCTACCATCCTTATCTCATCTGGCCTACATATGGCTCCTATACCCTGATTCTTAACTGCCCTCTGGAATGGCTTTGCAAGCCACTCAGTTCATGGGCAAATAGGGATGGATAGTAAATGCTGGCCTTACTAGTGACACCCATGTCCCACTAAAAAAGTGTGGTGGTCATGGAAAGCACCATATAAATGCAAGTCTTTCTTTCTTTCCGTTACGGTTAATAACGAATTGACCCGATGGCCTTTGGGTTTTTGAGGAAACCTCATCCAAGAGCAGGATGAGGTTTCCATTATTAATTTGTAAAAAAAAGTTTGGGCAGAATTTTTATGATCTCTATGTTTAGGTGAGTAAGTCTGATGTGTGGACATTTTTTCTGCCATTTAATTGGCCAGCCAGCATGAAATTGCGGTTGGCAGCCGATTGAGGGCGGCAGACTGTTTCCTGGCCACTCCTGGGCCCACCCACTGTGCCCGCCGGACGACCTCAAAATTTTGCCCAATGGGTTTGGGATTTTGTAAAAAAAAAACACAGGAATTTGATGCAAATGTGCCAAAAATGCACATGATTTTTGTTGCACATTTTATATCTGAATTTTTGTCTGGATCTACTTTATAGAATAACAGAAAAAAATTCCAGCACATTAAAAAATATATAAAATGCCACTTATTGCCTGTAATGTACTGGAAACAGCACTAACTCGAGTTGGAGATAATTGTGATTGACTTCATGCAGATCCCAAGGATTAATATAATTGAGCTCTGTGAACTGAAAGGTAATTTGGCCAAATCAAAAAAGCAAGCAGCCAAAGCAGCAATAACTGAGTAGGAAAGGGCTGATGTTTAAAGATACGTTACGATCATTATATTTGCACTATATTTCTGTTTAAAATTTCTCAGTATGGGATGGCAGATTTAAATGCGAATCACTTCCCAGAACTTAAACATTTGTTTAATCTGGGTCAAATAATTTTTAATATTGCACAAAGCTAATTTGCAGAAAGCTTTTGCACTACAATTGGCATCCGTCAGCTTTCCTTGATTGTAAACTGAAATAAGCTGCTTTGCATGGCAAGCAGTTCCAAAACGGAGATCAGACTTCACAGCTTTAAAATACCAACTGAAAAATATCTTGTGGCAACATTTCAGACCTTGCAGTGATGAGGGTTCAAAAATTAGGGTTAAAACCTGCTGGGAGCATATTAGAGGATCATTATAATCCACGTTCCAAATTAAACACATTTTGCTCACCGCTGCTTTTCCTTATGGTTATTTTTGTGGTGCTGTACAATGTCTTTAACACCAGTCAGTAGTGAGTTACCATCTACTTTTATTTTGACACTAAAAGAATCCTCTAGAATATCTTTAAATGTTCAATTCTGATTAAATTGTTAATTTTTAACATTTGTCTGTCAGACATATTATGAAGATGAATGCTTTGACGTGTTTAGCTCAGAGTAGAGATTACTTCCCTCTGACTTGACAGTACAAATTCATTCAGAATCATCAGAAAAGCATGGTTTTAACTAGGTCACATTACTTAATCCTTCTGGGACTAAGATAACAGCTATTCATCCATCACTTTATCAAACAGAAGCAGATTCTCAATAAGAACTTTCACCCACTGAATTTAAAAAGTGATAGTGGCAGCAGCATAAGCTTTAACCCTTTCAAACCAATCCAGCCAATTACCTCCCCACCAGCCTACCTTCAATCATCAAAAAAGTGATGAAAAATGTTGTCGACAGTGCTATCAAGCAACAGTCAATCACCAATAACATGCGCATCAATGCTAGGTTTGGGTTCAGCCAGTACCACTCAGCTCCAGACCTCACACTGCAGCCTTAGTCCAAATATGCCAAAAGACCTGAAAATACATAGGTGAGGTGAGAATGACTGCCCTTGACATCAAGACAGCATTTGACCTAGTATGGCATCAAGAAACCCTAGTAAATTGAAGTCAAGGAAAATCACAGGAAATCACTTCACTGGCTAGAATCATACCTAGTGCAGGGAAAGATTGGGCTGGATTTTCATAGAGTCAGGGAGGCTTCGGGGACATGTAAAAATGGCAGCTGGGTCCAGATTCCTGGATTTCTGACTTCACCCCCAGGATTTCCAATTTTCAACAGAGCTGGTTAAGGTGCTAACCGACTTGGGTCGCAAGTCTGCACCTTGCACTCCCGACCTGGCCCGCTCCATTGGGAGGATAGGCATGTCCTAGTTCTCTGCAATTTTCACAAACCAGATTTAAAGGAATTGTGGTTCATGGCATCTCAGAGGTAATATGCCATGCTAAGCAATGCCCCCACCCAGCCCCATGGCCCCTCATACCCCCCATGCCAAGCTATGGCACTTCCACATCCATTCACCCTCCATACACATTATATAGTATAAATGGACCCTATAGTAACGATAGGGTGTATTTAAAAAAGCATTAAAAAAGTCATTCATTCATGAAAATTGTTTTTACTGCAGGCCAGATATTGTGTCCAGATATTTTAAAGTATCAATAACAGAAACTGCGAGCACTTGAAACCCCTATCTTTGTAAATAAACATTGTGAAATTGACAGAATAGATTAGAGAGCCAGAGATGTTAATCATGCAATGTTTACCATGGGAAACAGCTGTTTCAATACTCGAATGGATGCCTGGGCTCTCAGCCAAGCCTCGTTATGCATTCTTGCTTGAGAGCCCAGACATCCATGACAGTGCTGAAACAACTATTCCTCGGGGTGAACATTGTTTTATTGACAGCTCTTGATCTATTCTGTTAACTTCACAATCTTTATTTACATAGGGTAAAGAGCTGCCAAGAGCTTGAAGCTTTTACTACTGATAACGTAAAGGGGCTGCATGATTAAAATTTTTATTGAGCTGTAGCAAAAGCAATTTTTATGAATGAATGACTTTTTAAAAAACTTTTTGTCACATCCTATTGCCACGATAGTGTCCTTTGCTTCTATATGTAGGTAAAGAGGGTGAATGGGCACGGAGGTGCCATAGCCTGGCATGGAGGATATGAGAGGCCATGGAGGTGGGTGGAGGGCATAAGGTAGTATGGGTGGAGCATGGGGAGTGTGTGGGGGTGAGGAATTGTGAGGGGTGAGGGCTAGAGGGCCTTATTGGTTTTATTATATGTGGGACAAAGTCCCAAAGCACTGAGGCAGGCAATTTAAACAGCCCAACTCCACACATGGCAGACCCTGTAGCTTCCTCCAAACGCTTTCTGGGGATGGGAGGCCTGACTATTGATAGCACCCACCACCACATGAACATCTGCCCTGCACCCCCCACCACCCCCCCCACCCTCACACACCCCCCCCCCCCCCCACCCCCAAATGAAAATCCTGTCTTTGTGGAAACTTTTTCTTGAGGGGTGTGCGCTAAGCTAAGAAATTTCCCAACTTCTGCTACCTGCCTCAAAGATGAAAATCCAGCCTACTGTATTAGCTTTTATGGCTGGATTTTCCGATCAACATGGGAGATGCTGACCAGTACACGTTTGCACCTTCTGAAATGTACAACTGATCCGTGTGTGACTTTTCCCAGGACTTTCGTCTTCTTGTAAAGGGGTTAGGTTTGTAGTGCATTTTGCAAGCCATGGCAGAGTTCATGAGGAGTGTGGGTATGGAGGCAGGCCAGTTGGAAGGCCTACCTTTGTTCTCCAACACAGCAGGCCAGTTCCCAATGTCATTGCGAGCCCACTGAAAGGCCTCTTGAACTATGTCCCTGACCCGCTCACCCTCCTCCACCTTATCCCTATGTCTCCTCAGGTCACCATGCCAACCCATGCCCCCTCAGATTGCTCATGCCACCCCTAACAATCTAATAAAACCCTGAATTCAAACACTCTATCATTGATATGGAAATAAAAAAAATCTGCTTCAGTGTAAAAAAATTATAATCCTTCAAGTGCCTATTGAGTTTTTTATAAACAAACAAGAAGCCACATCAACAGCATATAATGTTATTACAGCCTCTTAAAAGTTTTAATTTTTCTTCAATAGACCACCTGCTGAGCTGAAGCAATTCTAACTTTTGAAACCCAACCAAGCATTCATAATGGCTAAAGCCGTCATAATGAAAGTTTCCAGGTACATTGCCTGAACCTGGCAGAACAGATTAATGCCCCATTTTCAATTCAAAGCAGTGTGCCTTTTAATCAATGGAGGGGAGCAGGTGCAGAGTTTATTTTTTAACTTTCAACAGCAGTGTTTTTTTCAAACAGCCAGCACTGTCAGTCGATTTAAACCACAGTACAAATCATGACCACAGTGGCTAACTTTAAAAAAAAATGCATTATGGCACTTTTGTCAATTGGAAAAGTACTGTAAAGCATGACAACAATGGCACAATGGTGGTAAATGTAAGAGTCAACTTACCTTTGCAGTATAGATCACAGATCCTTATGATGAATTGCTGCACTAAAAACACATCTACATTACAATACAGCATCTAACAGTGACATTTGAAGGCGTCAGAACATTTTAGACTCACCTTTCAGAATGTTCCTGACTCCTCAGCAAGCTTAACCCAGTGGTCACAAACATTTCAAGGGTGTGCATTATTTTTAGGGCTTCCAAAACCCGTACCAGCATGTAAAAAAAAGTGTACAGGAGGAATTTCAATTTTCCTGTGGTCCTCACAATGGGGATCCCAACCTCAGAAGAGATGCGTGTATGTTTTGCACAGAAGGCCTTCCTGACCTGTCAAAAGGCCACACAAAAATGGTTTGGGTTTGGGATGGCAGAGGAAAGTTTTTTTTCATGAAAACAATTAAGTTCAACGTTTCGCCATCTGATTTGCAACACCATTGGGAGACAAAAATCGGGCCCTTTGAGTCCAATTATGTCAACCCCAGGACATCACTTCAGCAGTCCATTTTTCTGTTTAATTTTTCTGCATGATTAAAATTATTTGGTCTCTCCATTTTCTCATTTTGCTTATTTTATGCCTGTTGCCTGACAAGTGGCCTTCTCCTTTGTGAAGAATGTTAAGGGTTAAAGGTGAGCAATGGGAGTCTGTGAAAGGGATGAATGGTTGATTGTGGGATTGCTTTCTGCTAGGGGTTGGGGGGGCTGGGTGTCAAGTGGATTCAGAATTTGGCTGCCAGAAAGCTGCACTGCCTCCATCTAAGGAAATTGCACCAGAATCCGGTTAACCTGAACATCCCAGACAGCTAAGCACACTGATGCCCTAGCAACATCACGTTCCCCTTCCTGCTCCTCACGTTGCTTTACCCCCTCCTCCAGAGAGGCCATGTATTTAGCATCTTCTCCTGGAGCTGCAATTCTCACTGCTGCATTATGTGTGAAAGGTGCAACAGGTCACATTCATTCTAATTACTTGGGCTGGTGCACACTGAAGGGTGCCTCAGATTTGTCAAGGCACTTGAGGTGCATCTTCAGCATCCCGATTGTTGGTTCTAACACAGCCCTAGAGGTCAGGTGGCTTCTGTTGTAACTTCCCTGGATATAATTTTCTGGGCTCCTATAGGGTGTCATCAGCCAAGCTTGATGCCTAAGAACCTTTTGCTAACTCAGCTTCAACGTGTAAAGATCCAAAAGTGGCTTGGCTGACGCAGGACAAAAGCATCATGGCAGCTCCCTGGGAATATTACGCAAAGCATGCATGATGACCTTTTTCTGGTGGTTGCACATGAGCTGCACATTTGCCCTTTTGGGTTTCCAAAGACTCCAGGATGATCTGGGGACTCTTCGATTGCCATGCAGGTGCAGTCAATGACTCCCTGGACCTGTGGGAAGTCAGTCAGAGTGGCAAAGCTGAGGGCATTCAGACTGATCCCATTGGTTGAAAAGTGTACAGAAGTCCTGACCCTGGCAAATACAGCCTCAGTCTCCGGTGAGACATATTTGTGGGCAACATATTGGAAATTCTACAGTTATTTTCTGCAGGTCCCTGCAAGGAGCCAGAGGCAAATAAATTAAGAGTGTGGTGACTCTGATAGTGACTGGCAATGTGGGTCCACCTGGCTCCACTTGGCAGGAGATCTTCTTTCATGAAGCAGCAAATGTAAGTGACTACCTGTTGCAAAACTCTGAGACTTCTGAGGCACTGCAGCTTGCTCATGTGTAGGAAGCTGATCCTCATCCATAAATCCTGTATTAGGACATATCCTCATCCAAACCAAAACTCTGTTCTCAACCCTTCTCTCTTCTGAAGTGGGTGGAGAGGAAACAACTGCTGCTGCTGCTCCTCTTGTTCCTCTGCATAGACAGCTCCCATGCCAAACTGAAGGTTGACGGCTGGGAGGTGTAGTTCAAGATCAAGCACTAAACTCCTAAGTAGTAGAAATGACATCCAAAGCAGCGAAATAACACTCTCAGAACATTTCCTGTGAACAAAAGCCTTTCACTTAGGCAAGGAAGCTGGCTCAGTATTTAAAGGATAATTTAGGCTGCCACTTGTTCAGCTCCCTCTAATTCCGTTTCCTCTCACCTTAATTTCCCTGGTGAGTTCCACGAACTCTGGGAAACCTGTACACATAGAGCTAAATTTCAAAATCCCAGTTGAAGCAGCTGATCATGAGGACTTTGCATATTATAATTGCCAACACACATCTCAAATGGGGGGTCCCTGCTCACAGACAATCGTGTGGGGTTAAAGGCGGAAGTCGCCAAATTAGTTGCTGGCTTCCTGATATGCCGTCAGTTTCACAACTTCAATCATCTTTACAAGTTAAAATTCACCCCCCCCCCACCCCCACCCCGCGACCCCCCCCCCCCACCCCTCCCCGCGCCCCCACTGTCACCCACACCCGGTGTTGCTATTTGCAACTTCAACCCTTGTCTTTTTAAATTCTGCAAACATTTTTCTAAAGATTTCACCTTTCGAGGAGTCTGAAGGAAATTCTAAACAATCAGCAAGGTTGATGGCTGCGAAGTGTAGATTGCACTGATAGAACTGTAGTATTTTATATTGAGCAGTTTTAAATTCTCTTCTGAGCTCAAAGGTATGTGGTATAAGGTACCAGATGTGAAGGTGGATTTTGGAGAACAATCGCACATGCAGTAGAGAAATCAGTTCCAAGATATTTACAAATTTCTTTGGCGTTTACTGTGAAGTGAAGTACTGTGAAGTACTGAAAGTATAAAAAAAGAATAAAATACTTTTGGTCCCTTGCTGACCCTGCAGCTTAGCTTGTACTAGGAAGTTCATGACATTACTGACTGCAGACATAAAGACCCTGATATTTAAGGGAAGGCAGGGAGGGAGCAGGGTGGAATATCTAGAGAGTGTGGAAGTCCTGTTGAATTTAACAGCAGGATCTCATTATCATTTATTTTATTTCCTTTGCACCCTGCTACCGGCCAGATTGACAGGTTGGCCAGGTGCCAGGCAGGAATGCGTATGGTAGAAGGCTTCAGCATGTGATAGACAGAACCAAGCGATCCCACAATGAATGGATCAGATCAAACCTCTGCAGTCTGCCACATCTGGTTATGAATAGTGGTGGACAATTAAATAACTAACAGGAGATGGAGGTCCCACAAATATCCCTTTCCAAATGATGGGAGAGCCCAGCACATCAGTGCGAAAGACAAGGCTGAGGCATTTGCAACCATCAACAGCCGGAAGCGCCAAGTGGATGATCTATCTTGGCCTCCCCCAGAGATCTTCAGAATCACAGATGCCAGCTTTCAGCCACTTCACTTCGCTCAATGTGATATCAAGAAATGGCTGAAGGCACTGGATACTGATTAGACTATGGGCCCTGACAATATCCTGGTTTGAATACTGAAGACTTGTGCTCCAGAACTAGCTGCACACCTGGTTAAGATGCTCCAATACAGCTACAACGTTGGCATCTACCCTACAATCTGGAAAATTGCTCAGGTATGTCCTGTGCACAAAAGCAGGACAAATCCTACTCAGCCAATGACCTCCCTATCTGTCTACTCTCAATCACCACCAAAATGATGGAAGGGGTCATCAACAGTGCTATCAAGTAGCACTCACTCAGCAATAACCTGCTAACTGATGCCCAGTTTGGGTTCCACTACGGCCACTTAGCTCCTGACCTCATTACAACCTTAGTCCAAAAATGCAAAAAAAAGTGCTGTACTCAAGAAGTGAGGTGACAGTGACTGCCCTTGACATCAAGGCAGCAGTTGACTAATGTGGTATCAAGAAGTCCTTGTAAAAATGAAGTCAATGGGAATCAGGAATAAAACTCTCCATTCTACTAGCACAAAGGAGTTTAATGGAATACTCACCACTTGCAGTTCCAACAACACTCAAGAAGCTTGGCACCATCCAGGACAAAGCAGCCCTCTTGATTGGCATCCCATCCACCACCTTAAACATTCAAGTTCTCCAACACCTACATACAGTAGCAGCAGTCTTGCACTGCAGCAACTCACCAAGATCCTTTGACATCACCTTCCAAACTCACAACCTCTTTCAATTAGAAAGACAACGGCAGCAGATGCATGAGAATACCACCACCTGCCAGCCACACACATCAAGAAGGTAGCTCACCACCGTCTTTTGAGAGCAATTAGGGATGGGCAATAAATGCTGACCTAGCCAGTGATACCTTCTGTGAAAGAATAAATAAAAAAATAGCCAGGCACCATTGGGAACAGTACACGATAATCGGGAGAGATGGCGGTACGGTGAGGGGGAGGGCGGTTTGGAGTTTCACAATCAGCAGGGAGAGGAATATTGTGGCATGGTGGAGGGGGTTTTTGGAGCATGGCAATTATGACGGAGAGCGGTGGGTGTGGGTGAGTTGGTTTGAATGACTACGGAAGTGAGGTGAGATTGCAACGGCCAGGAGGTTTGCCTGAGGGGCTGGGGGACACGCTCCTGTTCATCCTGGCTCACAAGCAGTGCCATAAAAAGCACTTAACTCTTTGTTCTGGCTGTTGCTTTCTCTATTTTGCTGTTAGGTTTTCCAAACACTCGGAGATTTGGCTGATCAAGTTTAAATTTAAATCCGGCTGCTGACTGCACAGTGGGAGCCTGATTTAAATATTGTAAGGAAGCGTCCCACCACTGCAAGGCACTACACAGATGTGGCACACAAATGGCAACTGCAAAAATGATGGCAGATGCATTCACAATGGGCTGGGCTGATGTTTCAGAATTTTGAATGTTTAAAGTTCCTCCATCCTAACCCTCTCCTACTCATAATTGTGGGAAGGAGTTAACATCGACCTCATAGTCAATTGTTCTGGACAACCTTTCTGATATTCTCCTATCCAAAAGAAGAGATTAATTGCTACTTTTGCATTGATATAAGGTACTATCAACCAAATATTATGAATAATTTACCAGAAAGAGAATGTAAGCACTTGAACAAAATTCTCCTTTAGCAGGTAAAGTCAAATTTACAGCCTACAATATAACAGGCAGCTGTGTTTTTCTCTCCATTGCTGTTGCAGACTGTGCAATAGAACTCAACCCCAGTGTTACAGATCTGATTTTCTTTAGTCTGTATTTTTTTGCTCTAGATATTGTTTTGGCATGTAATGGGCAGAATTTTCTGCTTACCGGGCGGGCGGGCCCGACCCAATCTCCGGCAGGCGGGGAGCTGATTCTCGCCGGAGAAGCGAGCCCTGCTGCCATTTTAAGTGACGCCCAGCGTGACGTCCAGCGGGAAGCATTATGCACTTCCTGTGCGGGCAGTGGGGGGGGGATCCCCAAATGCGAGAGACCGCTCTTTCTCGCATGCACACTAAAGACTGCATATCTCCCTGAGGCTAAGCGTTGCCTCAGGGAGATCGCTGACAGTTGTACAAAGATTAAAAATAGAAAAATAAAAAATTTCTTAATATGTCCCCCTCATGTGACAATATCACAACAGATTGGACATGTTAATAAATTTCACTAAAACTTTATTAAACTTTTTTAAACCCTACATGAAACCTCATCCCGCCGGTGGATGAGGTTTCATGTTTTTTCAGAAGCCCGCCGGGGGTCCTGGCCTAACCACCAGCCTTAAGGTTGGATGGGCAGGGCCTTTAATTGGCTTAATTACCCTGTCAATGGCCTCAATTGGCCATTGACAGGTCGGTGGGCAGACAGCTGATCTCACTGTGCCCCTGCCTTCCTGAAAATTTAAATGGGGCGGGATGATGTTGGGGGCTCCCCCAACGTCATCCTGCGTCACTTTGCGCGTTAGCGAGCGGGCCGCACCCCCGGCTCGCCGACGGCAAAATTCTGCCCAATGTTTCTGAATAGAAAGGTCGAACAGCACCACCTGTGTCCTGAAGAGTATTTCATTTTCTCAGACAGCTAGTTAAAATAGACAATCTTTCAGAAAATAAACAGAAAACTGCCTTTTGTTTATTTCTGCTCCACATTTTATCAAACGTTTTTATGTGATCTGCATCTTTGAAGGCAAAAGAATGAGATTACACTAGACGGGCTCAGGCCTTAACCACAAGTACATTTACTCGACAGTAATAGAACAGGTGAATACTAGCAGTGACATTTAATATTTTCTTATAGCTGTTACTAAGCTTAGTAGAACTTAATAAATTGTTTCTGAGCACTGTGCCGTTCTAATAGAAGTAATGTTTCTTCCAGAGCAGTGAGTTTATTTTTTTTCTCAGTGTTTATGGAAACCAACTGACATAAAGATTTATTTTACAGCTTCAAGCAGACTCTGAAATTTGAACAAAATAGGTTGGTACCTTTCAGGATTTTGGCACTTTCAGAATCTATTACAAGGGGGTTGGAATACAAGAACAAGAGAGCCTTGTAATTGTAAAGGGCTTTGCTGAGACCGCACCTGGAATACTGTGCATAATTTTGGTCTCATGTCCCCAGGGAAAGATTCATTTTGCCCTAGAGAGGTGCAACAAAAGTTCACTAGATTAACTGCTGGGATGAGAAAATTGTCCTATGAGGAAAAATTGAGTAGAATGGGCAGATACTCTCATGAGTTTAGAAGAGGGATGACCTCATTGAATCATACAAGAATCTAAGAAGGCTTGATAGGGTACATGCTGAGAGTTCTTTCACCTGGCTGGTAAGTCTAGGACTAGGGTGTAGAGATTCAAGATAAGAGGTTAGTCATTTAGGACTGGGATGAAGAGAAATTTCTATACTCATAGAGTTGTGAACCTTTAGAATCCTCTACCCCAGATGTTCAGTTGTTCAGTACATTCATAGTTGAGGTGGATAGATTTTTGGACTTCAACGGAATCAGTGGATATGGGGATTGGGTAGAAAAGTGGAGTTGAGTTTGAAGATCAGCCATGATCTTATTGTATGTAAAGCAGGCTATAGGGGCTGTATGGCTTACTTCTGCTCCTATTTCTTATGTTCAAGAAGATTTAAATAAGTATTGCAAAAGCAAAATACAGCTGATGGTAGAAATCTGAAATGAAACCAGAAAATGCTGGAAATGCTCAGCAGGTCTAGAGATGCAACAGATTTTAAACAAGTACAGATGCAGGGAAAGGAGGGATGCAAAAGAAAGCATGTGATAGGTTGGAAGGCAGAAAAAATTAAATGACATAAGGGATGATGACACAAAGTAAAAAGGAGGTATTAATGGAACAAGAAAAGAAACAAAAAATGGGTCTAGAGGAAGTGTAAATGACAAAAATAAACTCATTACCAGCAGCTGCTGTTTGGAAAGAATGGGAGTAGTATTTATGATCTGAGATTTTTGAACTCTATGTTGAGTCTGGAAGGCCGTGAAGTGCCTAACTGAAAGACAAGGCACTGTTCCTTGTGATGTGTTAACCAGGTGTTCCACCTGATCCCATGGGTTTACTGTCTGGTGAGTTAGCTTAAAATCATCCCTGATATCTTTAAGTAATGCAGTTTTTAGCACCATATGTACTCTGACAGAATTGGCCACCAGTCTCAGATTAATAATCAAATACAATTTAGAACTTTGGCTAGTTCTAAAACCATCCTACAAGAAATTTCTCTGTGCTACTTATTATCAGAGAATAAATTTAGTGGTGGTGGATATAATCAACTGGGAGGAAATATGACAGTAGAATGAAAAGCTGCAATATAGGTAAGTAGCTTTTCTAAAGATGAAGTTCAATACCCTTTACAAATAATAAGGAAAATAGTATAAGACAAATTAATCATGGCAACAGCCAGGGTAGTTGTGATTAATGTATAAGATTCTGCATCTGTAATCACAGGTCAACTGCCCATTCATAATGAAGAACATCTTTCTGTTCTTGATGGAGAGTGTGATTGGTGATAGGAGCCGGTATGGTCACATAAATGGCATAATAATTCCACTGAACTTTAGAGAACGAGACCAGGTAGCTAAAGTGCAAGGGGCTTTCCTGTTACTGTGTCGGGGTTTTGTTGAGCTTAACACCAAATAGGTATGTATGTTCTCAGCACTACAGATGTTTTTGAATTGCATGGCTACAATGGAAACTGAGCAAGCGCCTGACTCTAACAATATGGCATGCCTGCTAGTGCTGTGCAGCATTGTTGTAACAAGAGACATTGGGCAGAATCTTCCGTTCGATGTGTGGGGACGGGACCCGCATGCCGACGCGTAAAATGATGCGCGGTGACATCGGACTTGCGTCCCGACATCACCGTGCGTCATTCCGATCTTCAGTTCGGCAGTTGTGCACTGAAGTCAGCTGCGCACCTGCTGAACTGTCAAAAGCTTGTTACAGCCATTAATGAACTAATTAAAGTACTTGTCAGGGCTGCTCATCCAAGTTTAAGGTTGGCGGGCGGCCAGCAAACTTAAACGAAGCCCAGACGGCCTTCGTATTTTTCATGGAATCTCATCCATGGGCGGGTTGAGGTTTCATGAAGGGTTTACTAATGAAATAAAATGTTTTATAAAAATTCATAAACCTGTCCCAGCTCACGTGACAATGTCACATGAGGGTCATGTCTGAGTAATTTTATTTTTTTTCCAATGTTTTATTCTGAAATTAATCTCCCTGAGGCAGCTCCGTGCTGCACATGCGCGAAATAGCGCAGGCCCTGACTCTGCCTCCTCCCCCCGCCCGCACAGGTAGCGCTGAGTGCTTCCGGGTGTGCGTCACACTGGCGGGCCTTAATTGACCCGCCCACGTAAAATGGCTCTGCGCCCACTCCTGGCCGGCCCACCCAATGGGGAGTAAATTCTCCCGATTGTTTTATCCACCTCTGTATCTGCACCTCTCCTAAAATTATCTTAAAATCAATTGCAATGCTTTGCAGTTTGAGTCTTAAAACAGCAACTAAGTGCGAACATCCCTCTTTGTTCAGTACATTATCAAGTCAATCAAGGAAATGAGATGATGAGCACATCTTTTTATTTGAATATAACAAAAAGCCTTAATCTTGTAGATAAAAAAGTCTGCAAATACCAGATAAATCATTTGACTTCTTTTAAACCATTTTATTGCACTGTTTGTTTGAAATATCCTTGATATATTTATACATATTGCTTGAATTGACTTTCATTAGCGAAATGAGTGTTGGTTTCATTTAGCAGGCCTTACACTTCTGATTTAAAATAGCAATGTTTTTTTTATGTACAATTTTGTTTAGCTTGGCTTTTTTTGTTGTAATATTCCATATATAAACAAGTATGTATGTGCACAGAAACTATAATACATGTATATTTTTCTTTCTTTCATGTACATGCACAAAAGGACACACCTTCCCTGTTAAAAAAAATTCAATAAATATTTTACTTCAATACAGCTTTGAAATTTGCCCTTGCTTTCCAAAATGATTTGAAGTGAAGTAAACCTCCTTACCATAAACTGTTAAAACATCCCTGAGCAAGCTGATTGAATGGTACTGATGTGCTGTGGAAAATTAAGTGAATTACACAAAATGCAGACTTATTTTAAATTTAGCTCACAATAGGCCAGAATTTGCTATATCAGAATATCTAACACTATCTTCCATTATAGAAGCTTGCCCCCTGAACCTTCAGCTCAGAAATGTTTTGCCTACAATGTTGCTCAGAGTGTGAGCTGATAATGACACAATGAGGGATATCTGAGACCTAAGTGAGCAGGGCAACCTGTTGAGATTTAAGGATTCAGACTAAAACATAGGAAGGACTGAGAAGAAAAATGAATTAGAGTGGTGAAATCAATGCCAAATCAGGCGGTGCAGAAAGAGAAATAAGTTGAAGGGGACTTAAATTTCAGCCCCCTGCACCATCAGTGGCCCTGAGATAGGTTTGAACTGGAGTTGGGGGGGAACTGATTGGAAGATGGGCTGGCAATCAGGAGGGGGCCAAGTGGGAGCTGGCATAGGTCTCTAGCACTGCAGTGCAACCACTCCTCTTGGCTCCACATTCAGTCAATTGTATTTTTCTTATTTGTTCATCAGACATGGGTGTCACTGGCTATTTATTGCTCATCCCTAATTACCCTTGAGAAGGTGGAGATGTGCTGCCTTCTTGAACCGTGATAGTCCACGCATTGTAGGAACACTCACAGTGCTGTTAGGATGGGAGTTCCAAGATTTTGACCCAGCGACAGTGAAGGAACAGTGATATAGGTCTGAGTCCGATGGTGTGTGACTTGGAGGTTGTTATACTCCCCTACATCTGCTGCCCCTGTCCTTTTAGGTGGTAGAGGTTGTGGTTTGGAAGGTGCTGTCCAAGAAGCCTTGGTGAGTTGCAGCAGTGCATCTTGTAGATGGTACACACTGCTGCCACTGTGCGTTGGTGGTAGAGGGAGTGAATGTTTAAGGTGGTGTGTGGGATGCCAATCAAGCAGCTGCTTTGTCTGGGATGGTGTCGTGCTTCTTGAGGGTTATTGGAATTGCACTCAACCAGACAAGTAGAAAGTATTCCATCGCATTCCTGACTTGTGCTGTGTGGACAGGCTTAGGGGAGTCAGAAGGTGAGTTACTCTCTGCAGAATTCCCAGCCTCTGACCTGCTCTTGTAGCCACAGCATTTATGTGGCAAGTGCAGTTCAGCTTCTAGTCATTGGTAATGCCCAGAATGTTGGGGGATTCAGTGATGGTAATGCCATTGAACATCAAGGGGCGATGGTTAGATTCTCTCTTGTTGGAGATGGTCATTGCTTGGCACTTGTGTGGTGTGTTACTTTTACAAAACTTAGCTTTTTACTAGCAGGCCATCAAGGCCAGTTAGTTCGGCCGCATTTTTGGATACAACCAGCCCTGCACTAGTTGTTCTCAAAGCAGACAAATTTTGGGTTGGGGCCTCAAAAAGCATTATGCCCTCCATTTGCATATAGAAAGGGGCAATTACCTATGTCAGGTACAGGTCCTTTTTCAATATGACAGGTGTTGCAGTTAGTGAGCAGGTATGCCCCACCCTTCATATTCGAAGTTTAGCTGTCTGTTTTGCACAACCCTATTGGGTTACTAAGCCAAGACATTTTTAAACATATAGAGCAGAGGAGGGTCTATTTAAAGAGCCCTTTGCTCACTCAATTTTCACAATAACACAATGTTCCAGTGATATTGTGCAGTTTCTTGAAGTATTTCATTATGAGGTGTATAACATCTATTTATCCCATGAGCTGCCTCAAGGAACTGAAGGTTTTTAAAATTAAAAATTAAAAACTTAAGCAATGTTAAAAACATGTCCCCTCATTTGACTCTGTCACATGAGCAGGGACATGTGATGAATGATATTTAAACATTTTTATTTAATTTTTATTTGCTGTTGGAAAACTCATCCTGCCCATGGATGAAGCATCGTAAAAAATCCAAAGGTCGCTTGGCCTTTTCATCTGCCTGCCAATTGAAAGGTTGGACGGGCAGCGAAAAATTTCATTTAATTATTACTTTAATGGCATTAATAGGCCTTTTAATTGTCAGCGGCCACACTGCCGACTGCCCCGTGCGCCCGCTGACCAAAATATCACGTGAGTGCGTGACAACGTCGGGACGCTCGCCCGACGTCATCGTGCATCATTTTACACTCGTTTGGGTCAGGTGCGCGCCTGCCTGACAAGCTTAATATTCTGCCCTTGGTTTCATCTAACAACGAGCTGATATAGACACAATAGGCTCAATGGCCTTGTTCTGTGCTGTAAATATCTGTGGTTCTTTATGTTGAAAAATGAACTGGAGAATTACACTCACTTTCCTACTTAACATCAAATATTCTCTGCTATCAGATTTGCAGATCAGGAGGAGTATTATTTGGACATTTAGCAATGAAATAATCCTTCTTAATATTCCTTTGAAATTGCCTACAATATTACAGAAACTAACTACTGAAGTAAGCCTTTTTGAAGTCCATTAGCATTAAACACCTGGCTGGACTGTCCAGGTGCTGGCAGCTCACCACCTTCATTTGCACTTCAAGCACTCAGTTGCCAATTGCGTCCCAGATCAAAGAAAGTCTTCAGGCTTTTGCAGATAAATCAGCATAGGTCTACTCTTTTAAAATTAAGACCAAGAATATGAGAAATAAACTTCTAAAAAAAATCTATGTTACAACAGTTCAAAAAAAGTATCAAAGCTAGGTGGACTGAATTTCAAATGATTTGTCACACATCCACATCCGATAAGCTATTGATACCACCCCTTCCATCCCTCTCAACCCAAGTCCCCAGTCAGTCTTGTCAGTGAGTTTTATTGGGAGGATGTTGATTGCAGAATGGTGTCTCTTAAAAAAGTCTTCGTAGTCTTCAGTAGGTGAACTGTAAGTCTTCATTAACAACTAGAACTATTTACACATGTACAGTAAAGGGTGCAGGCTAGGAGCTTTCTCCATGCATAGCTCTTAACCAGTCTCTGTTGAACACCACACTTACCCCTGGGTCTGGGTCATGTGCCTCCTTACATCTCTGCCAGGGTGGTACTGTACTCAGTCCCACATTAACCCTGTATGTGCCAGACCCTTATACTACAAGTTTTGCCATCCAAGTTTATTGAACTGTGCCGGACTGTTGATGCAAGCAGTATCTGACCTGTAACTACTAGACACTCTGTGCTCTACTATCAACTTTTTTTCAACATTAATCAAAAATCATACTTTATTTTATGTTTGATAAATTTTAGCTTTGTTCTTTCAGAGTAGGGGCACAGTAGCATAATAGTAGCAATCCAGGAAACTGAGCTAATGATCTGGCAATTTGAATTCAAATCTCATCATGGCAGCTGGGGAATTTAAATTCAGATAATTAAATAGATTTGGAATAAAAAGCTAGCATCAATAATAGTGACCATGTAACTATGGGATTGTCATTAATAGAAAACTGATGGTTCACTTTAGGGTTTTAGTTGACGGGCAATATGATCGGCACAGGCTTGGAGGGCCGAAGGGCCTTTTCCTGTGCTGTACTTTTTATTGTTCTTTGAAACCTGCCATGCTTACCCGGTCTGTGTGATTCCAGACCCTAAGCAATGTGCTTGACTTTAAACTGTCCTCTGATATGGCCTAGCAAGCCACCCTGTTGTCAAGAAGGCAGCTTACCACCACCTTCTCAAGGGCAACTAGGATGGGCAGCAAATGCTGGCCTTGTCAGTGATGTCCATATCCTGTGAATGAGTTAAAAGAAGCCACATTAATCTCAAATCTTTATCATTCACTGTGCTCAGTAGTGGATTATGATGCTTCGGGTTAAAAGCATTATCTAATTGGATTCACATTGACTGTTTTTATATTGTCACTAGTTACAGCCCTCTACCCATCTGGAGAGTTGAAAACATTATTTTGTTTCCATTGCGAGGCTTATGCAAGAGTAAAAATGCCAGTAGCAGTACTGCACCATGAACCTGATAATGCCAACTTTGCCAGGCTTCACATTGTAACCTAATATTATCAAAAACACACCTCTTCAGAGATTGGATTAACCATAGAATGACCTTGCAACAACTGCAATGCAAATAAAATGCACAAACCTAGCCCCTATCTCAGAAGCCTAACCATTTGATTTCAAGCTAACCTAAGGATGAAGTTAGGTATAAGTATGGATGCATCCAGCAGTTTCACATGGAGCAGTTTCACATGGAGCAGTACTGACTTCAATAAGAGTGCTGCAATTAAATTGGCATTACTGCCTTTGGAGATATAAGCCCACCCAATGACATGGTTTTCCTTGGTGCCTTCAGAGGCAATAGTGCTTCAGTAACAATGTAAATGGTTGATATTGGGAAAAGCCCAAAGACCTGTAAACAAGGTTGTGAAATGATACATTTAAATGCTGGAACTTGTATAAAGTTATGGATGTGCAATTGTTTATCTATTGTCAGCAATGGCACCATGTTTCTCTCATAATATAAAAGAGGCAGATTCCACAGTGCTGAGAGTCACAATGCATCACAGAAGTGTCTTGAGTTAAAAACAGTTCTGTAATATAAACAAGACACAGATAGTACATTAGGACAAGAAGTGCAAGGGACCTGCTGAGAGTACAGACTGCAGATTCACAACTCTAAATGAACTAGGCATACACACCATCTGGCTTCTTCTTGGACCAGAAACTACATTAGAAAAGATGCAAATTGTTGGATTATTGCAAAGGGCAAGGCTCTGATCGACAGAAATAGTGTATCACAGTTCAAACAACGTAATCACAATATAGGACAAAAACACACCTGCCAGGATTTTACTCATTTAAATGAAGAGGTGCAAACTGCAGTCTAATAACATCTCTGAGCACATTTGTGCTAGAATCTAACAGGGCTAAAATAGTCAGGTCCCAATATCAGAGTATTTCAATCTTCTTTTCAGCTTTAAACCCTTCAGAAATTGTCATCAACATAGAAATCCCCTTGATAATATCGGAACAAGATTGTACACCTCTTCACAAAATAGAATGGCAGATTTCTGATCTCCTGCCATGAGGATCCCTTGCCCATTTCTTGCCATGAACCATCAAATCAAAGAACCAGATGCTGTGAAGCATTTTGAGGCATTCTGTGGCAGTGAAAGGTGTTATATAAATGCAGGCCTTTCTTTTATCAGACACTAAAGCAACCCAGTGTACAATACACAACGTTTGTTATTTGTCCTTGGGCCTTTAAAATTACATTTTCTCCAATTTAATGCCCCCAAATTAGGCCTACACAATGTTGCAGTCCTTGGATTTGTCTCCTAACATATTTTTAACATCCTTCATCTTCAAAAATGATTTGCACTTAAATTTGTGTAATAACTATTAGAGAAAGCATTTAATTTGCTGAAATAGCATGGCTGGTAAAACCATTTTTCAAAAATCTTGCTTCTAACGTTAGCAAATGTAGGCAATTTAAAATAATTCTGTGTAAATTATGCTAAAATCTATCCTTAGCTCCACTGTTCCTGATCCACATGCTGCTCCTTGATTACAGTATCCACATGGATAAGCTTCCATATATATTTTGAGGATATCTAACCCGAATTCTGCACCACTTCTCAGTACCTTCATGCTGAACTTTGCGTAATGAGGCTGTCTGTCCAACATCCAGTCAAGGATGTGTCATGACCTTCTCCGACTGAATGTCAGAAAGACTGAAGCCATCATTTTGAGCCCCTGCTGCAAACTTCACTCTCTTACAACTTGTTCCTTGCTAAGATTGAACCACAATGTGCAAAGCCTTGCTATCTCATTCAACCTTAAGATGAATTTCAACCCCCTCACATCTAATTGGTGACTTCTCTCTGTGGCGCCTGCTGGACGCAGTGGAAGGCCGCCACAATGTCCTCTACCTCCGCTCTGGCTGCAGGAGGTCCATGAGTGTCACCCCTCTGGCTTGGGAGGCAGTGACAATGGTGGTCAGCACCAACACGGCACAGAAGAGGTTTGCCATCCAGTGCAGAAAGAGGATAAATGATCTCATCTGTGCCGCCAGGGTAAGACAACGATCTCATCACTCTAAACTCAGACACTCACAAACCCATCACACATTCACTGACATCTCACTCATTACCAGCTCAAGGAACATCACCACTCACTCTTTCACACACACCCTCACATCTCTACCTGGTCTCAAATCCTCTGGATACTGCCTCTGCACCCCTCACCCTCTTGAAACCACTTTTTTTTATTAGTTCATGGGATGTGGGCATCGCTGACTAGGCCAACATTTATTGCCCATCCCTGGTTTGCCCTTGAGAATTGAGTAGCTCGATAGGCCATTTCAGAAGCCATTTAAGAGACAGCCACATTGCTGTGGGTCTGGAGTCATGTGTAATCCAGACCAGATAAAGATGGCAGATTTCCTTCCCTAAAGGGCATTAATGAACCAAATGGGTTTTGCACAGAGCAACATGTGTCCCCACTCACCCTGGAATACCCACCCATCCCCCTTCCCCAGTACAGCCCTCGCCCTGCAGCCTCTTCCTTTGCCTGAGGTCATTTCTCTCCCTTCCGCAAGCAAGGCCTAGCCCTGCAGCCATTGAAAAGCCACCCCCACCTTTACAGCTGGTCTGGTAGATAGAGACTGCTCATAAGCCCCCCTAAAAGTGATGTGGTGCTGCCCGTGAAGTCTGGCACTGATGGCCGCGAGTGATGCCTGAGGCAAGGTCGGCAAACAAGCCTCAAAATCCCGAGCGAAGTGCAGCTCGCCAGGTGCACGTTGCCTATGTTCAGTTGTGGAATACATCAGCTTGCAATTATGCTGACATGCCAGGATGACCCAGTGTGGGGGGATGATTCTGACAGGCAGGCAAGATGATGAGATACAAATGCATTGAAATTAGGTTCCCAATGTTGGATGGCGGGAAAGGTGGCCCACCATTGATGGGCAGAGCAGACAACTGCAAGCTGGCGTAAAACTGATTTTTGATCTTCTCGCCATATTGTCCGCTCATGCCCACCATGATGCCTGATGCTAATAGGGGCAGAAAAGTCCAGTGAGTCTTACTCGCCCATCAGCCACCTCCTTACTGATCCATATCAACTGTCCTCTGCAAAGTGAAAGTTACAGTCCACCTCCCTGTCTTTGAACCTTTTGATGACTTCACCTCACCTTTTCTTCTGAAATTCCATTAGCTTTATAGGCTTGTTGTACATTTTAGTCTTTAGAGTTTGGCCTTTTCTGCATCTGTCTTTCTCTTTGCCTCATCATGGGTGTCAACACCTTCGCTTCAACATGCCCAACTGCACTTTCTGAGCTCTCCCCCTAAATTTTTTCACTATTTCCCTTTTCACCTTTCAAAGCCCAAACATTTTAAAAATCAAACTTCAATACACACCTCCTAATTGCTTTGTGCAGAGATCAAAATTTGTTTCTATTTGTTATTCGCATTAAGTTGGAATGTTATTTATATTAAGGAAAGTATATCAATGCAAATTATTGTTGTGAACATCTTGTTCAAATTTCTTAAATGTTGAAAAAGTAGTTCAAGTTGATTTTCACTTGGTTAAGAGGTAAAACTGAGGACCTGTCTTCCCTTTCAGGCGATAGACTCTGCACTCTTTGAAGTGTGCTCTTTTTGTGCCTTGGCTGACATTTAATCCTCAACCAACTTCAATAAAACAGCTTAATTGGTCATTTGTCTCTTTGATGTTTGTGGGACCTTGGTGCATGTGTGCAAAATGGCTGCCGTGTTTCACTACATTAGAATAGTGACTACACTCCAAAAATATTTCATTGACTATGGAGCGTTCTGGGACATCCTGAGGGCACGAAAAGTGTCACATAAGTATAAGATTGTTTCTTCTTTATTTATTTTTACTGCATCAGCATGGGAGACTACAGGCTGTTGGGCACCAATGCATCCAATGTATTTATACCTTTTCCTACTTTACGCTCAAAGTGGTATTCATTGGTTGTGAAGATCTGTGGGATACCCCGAGCCCATGAAAGCTATTGTATGAATGCAAGGTTTTTCTTCTTTCTGATGAGAATTTATATCTAATGATTTTCAGTTACTGGAATAAGAAAAGATATTAGATCTTTTAAAATATTATGCGGCTTGGCAGTGAGCTCTGCTGTACTGGAATTGGATGAGTAATAGTGAAGGTGAAAGTTATTAGCAGACATAGAGATTAGTTCAACAAATTTTCTGTGGTATTAAAATAGTAAATACGTAATTGAAAAAATCTCTTACCATCTCATTATCAATAAAGGGTTCAGATGATGCCATGAATTTTGAAAAATACTCCCATCAACTAGACCACAATCTGTTTAATTTTGTTTGGGTTATATGTTTACTGGCACTAGTTGCATTACTCAAAGCCAGCAGCAAGTGCATTTGATGTTGCTGCGTGAGCATGTCTGCACTGCAGGATTAACTACATTATCACTGGAAATGGATTGAATAATAATCAACAAACAGTTGATTACAGACAGCATGGTGGCTCAGAGCTTTCGACTGCCAGGACACACTGCCACAAAGCATTACATCATAGTTTTGATCCACTACTCCTCAGAAATGTAAATCTGGCAGGCTTGCTACAGGGCTTTGGTGAGAATAGGTTATGAGATGTTCTGAGGGACATGAATACATTGCATTGGAAAGAAATCGTTTAAAGTATCTCCACTGGACCTCAAACATATACATCCTGGCAGTTAGTTGGCAGGAACATTGGAGGCAGCTTGCCAACCCTGGTTTTTCAGAGGCAGAAAGTGTGCAGAAGTGGGGAGTACTGTGCTGGAAGAATTGTGTATAAAGCAAATGTACATTTCAAGAGAACACAATATAGATTTAAAGAAACATGTGGGATCTCCCAGTGGGAAGAGGAAATTGGAAGGAGAGTCACATTTCTTTTTCCTGTACATGCTGTCAGTTGATGAAAAGTAACACTGGTAGCAGCCTGGGAAAAGTATGCCCAAATAGCCATGTCTAGCATTTGACCTAGGAAGGAATTTGGATGAAATAGGATGATTTGGAGAAATTAAAATAAGCAGCCTGGAAGACCTATCACACACCTTCCACCCACACAGAGACATACACCTTGGTGGGACCTAGATCTAGAGCAGGCTTGGGTTCACATTCTGGTGGTCACCGCAAGGACACGTGTCCGCAGCAGGAGGAGGCAGGTTTAGCCGACGTCCCCGGCACTCGGAAGACTGTTGGGAAAGAGGCCTCTGTGAGGTCCAAGTCAGGTGACGAGCATTTACAGGCTGTGCGAGTCCTTCCCCTGCACCCCTACCCACACTAGCAGTTCAGCTGCATGCTGCCAGACCGCAAATGATTCTGGAGGGAGAAGTGTCTGTGTGGCAGGGCCTTTCAGAGCCTCATGCAAGCACTCTCCCATATACCTTCCTCCAGCGCACTAATGTCAATGTCCCAAACATTTTCAATGCTGCCTGCTGGGGTTCTCTTTCAGTTGTCCATCTGAGTGCATCTCCACCCACCCATGGATCGCGCTCCCATGCAGTACCCGTCCAACACGTGGCTCCACTCACTTTCGATTTGAGAAAACATGGTCATAGTTTTTTCGTAAACTCCCCCATCCTTTCCCCTTCCCCAGTCACCCATGTCCTTTCCCTCATCACTGTTGACACCCCACCCTGGCATCACCTTCCAACTCCCCACCTTCACCTACCAACCCAAATCCTTTTCTTTCCAGGGTGTCCAGGTGAATGTGTACATTCCTTACCTTCTTGAGAATATATTCCCATCCACAGTGACCTCCCTGACCTCATCTTTCCCCCAGCCCCAGGGTCCGTGTCTGCCTCTGAGTCCCCACCAACAACCTCGCCATCCCTTCTATCTCTACTGCTGCACCCTCAGCCTCCCACCCTTCCAGCTCACTCTGCCCCCTCTCACACTCACCATTCCCCCCTGCCATGCCCACTCTTAGTTCACTCCAGAGGAGGCAGTCATTGACTCCACAACGCCCAGCCTTGCACCTGAATATCTCCCCCTATTTACTCCCTCCTCCAACCTTAATCCCTCCTCCACCATTACTCTCTTCACCACCCTTACACCTTCCTCCCCTTGGACTCCTTCCCCCCACCCCCCCAAACTCCTATCTCTCCCCGGACTCCTTCCTCCCCCTGGACTCCTTCCCCCCACTAAACTCTTTCACCCCTCTGAACTCCTTCCCTCCTCCAAACTCCTTTGCCCCTCTAACTGCTTCCTCCCTCTGAACTCCTTCCATTACACCTTTGTACCCCCTCACCCATGCACCTACCTCCCCACTTGCCACATTCTCTCCCATTGCAACTTCCTCCCCAGTACACCCTCCTCCCCCTCCAAACCCAACCCTCCTGACACCTCCACCCCCACCAACCTCAGCCTCCACTGACACGTTCATCACTCCTTCCCAAACTCACCTCCCCCACGACAACTTTGTTCCCCCTCCCAACCTCATCCCAACGCCCCCCCTAATACACCTTCTTCTACCAGTCAGACCTACCTCTCCCACCCTCATCCTAATACCCCCATCCGATACACCATCCACTCCCACTCACAGCTGAATCTTTATCTCCTGCTATCTCACCGAACATCGTAGAAGCCCATGGCCAAGGCCATGATGTTCCAAAGCAGACCCAAGAAATCAGTGAAGACCTCCCATCTTCCAAGAGCTGCTTTGCGGCACAGCCATGTCCATGAGAATCTAACCAGCATGTGATGCACATGTTCTTCCAGGGTCTGGTAGCTGTAGGGCTCTGGCATCTTCTGTATCTCAGATGTTCGTGATCTGAGCAAGGCCTTAACGGTAAGTCCTGACTTCTGCAAGTCGCACTTGTCCAGGCATGTTTTGGGCTGCTGGCGTAACAGAAAATCTGTCACGATATTCAATTCCGGTTTAACGGGATGCAAAGCAGGTTCACACCAGCCTCAAGCGGGATTGGCATTCCGCCATGGTGGACACCATTGGATGATCCCACTGTGGTTTCATGCCAGCATAAAATTAATTTCTGGCCTTCTCACCACATTGTCTCCCCTCCCTCTGCCCCCCAACAGCCCACCATGATGCCCCAACACCAATGGAGCTGGAAAATTCGGCCATAATCTTCATAAAACGCTGGATCATAATCTTTGTGCCATTTTTAAAAACTATATTAACAACTGATGTTGAAAGTAACAGATTTCTTTTGTAATACTACATTGATGGATGAAACATGTGTCATATTAATTAGTATAATAAAGTATCTTATGTAGTAGCATGCTGAATGCATTCACACAATAAATGATCTTCAATATTATCAAAACAGTTCTTCATTGGTCTTTGAATAAATATAAACACTAAGTATATTTACACTGCTTTAATCATTATCAATCCTAGCATCAATATATAAATGTACTGCACTGTGCTATCTCTATGGTGCAGTGCAGCATACTGCAACCATTGCAGATATAACACTATAATCTGCTTTTAGACTATACTCTTACACCAGTGTGCACTTTGTATTACCTTGCTTCTATCACATCCTTCAGCTCACATTATTTATAATGATGATTTTCTTGTCTAGGAGAAAGCTGTCTCATGACTCCATTTCTTGAAGACCTTTCAGAAATCCAATATTTCCTTATCAAAGCACTAGCAGCCTGACAAACTGCTGGTAAGTCCCATTTCAGCTGCTATTATCACATCACATTAAAAGGTTCATATTAAAATCAGACTCACCTATTCTGGTAGCATGTTCAGTGCACTATAAAATGGCCTGCAATGCCAGTGATATCATCCCACGTGCAGCAGCAATGGCACTCAGTGATGAAACACAACAACACTTACAATCAAAACTGAATGGTATATGATTTATTTCCCTTTCTGTTGGCTTACCAATTCTCCCTACCTAAAATGAAGGCACTGTTTGACAGCTGCTGGAAGCCTCCTGGTGCTACTTTTAAGAGGCCATTCTTAATATTTGAGCCTTGGCAATGGATATTGAGAGGCTCCGCAGTTGTTTGGTGCATCACAGTTGGACCTGATCTTGTCCTCACCCTATGTCCATGCATAATCACATTCCAACAGAACTCACTGAATAGTGATCCAGGGGAGGAACGCTGGACAATTGTTTTATCTCCCCATTCCACAACGGTTGAGGCTAATTGCAACTTCATTGTGAAAAGCATTGTTTAAAATATAATGAAAGATGCAAAACACCCATTATAAGTAGAATAACTTGTGAATTACCTGTACAAGACACTGGATAGAAATGGATAATAAAAATATGCCAACCTCCAAAGCTAAGATTGAAATGTATTAGAGATGAGAACATAGTCATTCATAAGGTTGTTTCTGTGTAAGCAAAAATACCGAAACAAGAACCAAAAGTGATTGCCTAGCTAATACATTGGCCGGAATTTTCCACCACAATTTGGTGTCGCACGTAATGGCGGGCATATGTGGGCAATATGGTGAAAAGGCCAAAAATCGGTTTTACCCTGTCATGATACTGTTTGCGATCATCCATTTCACCTGCCAATGGCAGACCACCTTTCCTGCTATTCAATGTTGGGGACCTAATTTCAGTGCATTCGCATCTCATCATCTTGCCTGCCTGCCGGAATCATCCCCCCACCTCGAATTTACCTCCAACGCCGGTGTGATGTCAGAATAACATGATTCATAACACCATTTAAAAGGTGTGCACCTGGCGAGCTGAACTTTGAGGGGAACTTGGAAGTGAGTGCATGCTAACGAGGCACAGCACCCGCAAGGGTCACCCTTTCGACTTCAAGGAAAAGGCACCACGCATTCAGGCAAGGGTATAGGAAATTTGCTTTTTTCCAGCTGGCTGACAGTGCAGTGCCAGCACAAGGGCTGCCCTGCAGTTGGGGTGAAGTTGGGAGGGCAAGGCAGCAGTCTGGTAGCGCATAAGTGCATCCGGGGGGCAGGGGGGTGGGGGTGGAAGCGGCCATGCATTAAGGAAATCTTGTACAAAGCGAGGATTCTTCCGCAGCTGAGACAATTCCGGCGCAGTTACATTGACACGCTTGGAGTCAGGCCTTTAGCTTATCTGCCCACTCAGGCAACTAAGAGGCATGAAAGTGCCACCAAATGCTCCTGAACTTTGCAGCACTCAGGCACAGACAACCGTAAGGGCTTCCACTCACTGAATGTTCAGCTGGTCTGCAACCACCATAATGCATCCTGCAGGTCTGCACATGATTCCTAGGAAGTGTCCACAACTCCTACATTCTCAGTCGGCCTCAGATCCCTGATGTCTTCCAGAGACCACAGAGGCTCTTCGGGGTCAAGGGCTACACTCGGAGGATGTGGCTGATGATGCCTGTGTGGTGGCCTCAGACTGCAGCAGAGCAAAGGTATAATGAGGCTCATGCTGCAACTCGCATTTTGGTGGAGCAAACCATTGCGATGTTGAAAATTCCGGTGCTTGGATCGGTCTCGTGGAGCACTACAATACAGTCCACAGAGGGTGTGGGAGTGCACAGGCTGCCGGGTCCAATGGCGACCGGGCAGTCTGTTTAAAAGAAGGCCTGGCAGCCTTTTGTAGGCTGCTCACAATGGCCAGTTCCAGGCCGCAGCAGAGGGGCTCAGGTGAGCAGGCCAGACTGCAGGGTAGGGCAGAGGAGCAGGGCAGGCTGCAGGGTAGGCCAGCGGGGGGCCAATGCACCCCTCATTTTTCTGATGACTGCCTTGCCACCTTCCTTGAGGGGGTTGCAGAATGGTGGGAGGTGTTGGTCCTCCAGATGGGAGGAGGAGGCCCCCCACAACCAAATGTGCCTGGGAGGAGGTGGTGAGCTCCTGCGACGTGATGCAGTGAACCTGAATCCAGCGCCACAAGCGCTTCAATAACTTGTTGCGCTCTGGCAGTGTGAGTACCATGTTGGCAGTGGGCATTTAACCCAGCAGGTAGCGTTACCCTCTGAGGCTGCTCTGCCCCCCAAGACTTAATGTCGTGACTGCATTGAATCATTGAGGTGTCGTGGCAACGAACCATCTGCTGCCCTCTATGCTGCACATGCTTTTGCCTCCTTGCTATGAGAGGAAATACTGTGTGGTTCCTAATGTGATGTAGGCAGCATGTTGGGGGGTGAGGAGCAGGCCCAGTATCTTTGTCTGACTGATCAACAGCAGCGGGGAGAGGAGGCACTGGAGGCCTGATATGCCCCACTCAGGTTGGGATGTGCCGTGCTCGAAGAGAGTCCATGTGCATTTTGCCCTAGTCAATGGTTTTCTCTCTTTTCCAGAAGAATGCTCATACCCCGGCCGAGCGTGTGAGGACTGGAGGCAGCCAGGCACAACTCTCCATATTAAGCCGCGTCGAGCAGGAGGCCCTTGAGCTGGAGAGGCACCATGCATCCTGGTCTCCTGGTGTCAGTGAGGCTGGGGTGGCACGGCCAGGTATTTAAAGCTAACTGTGAGGTCCGCATTGTCCTCCCAACAGCCATAGCACTGATGATTGTTAAATTAGTTATTGTTACAACATTGCTGGACCATTAGTTGTAGAAGGATGAGCACATAATGAGCCGGGGGTACAGAGATGAACTTTGTCATTGTCTTCACACTAACTGATCCACTGTCCTTGCTCTCCCTTTCAGCATCATCAGAGCATAGCCAGGAGGAGGAGCAGCCCCCTCTCACACCTGAAGTCCCACCAACGTCACACCATCTTTGCCAGGCAGGCAGCAGCGCAGATAATAGCACCTCGGTGGGAATTTGAACATCGGCTAGCATCTCAGGACACAGCGGTGAGGGCACTTCACAGTCGCTGGAGGACCTGGCAGAGACAGAGAGTGCCCATGGCGCCAGCAGTTGGAGGACTGAAGGGGACCAGCCACAGGCTCAGTCGCTGCCTGATGATGTGCAGCAGGTGCAGGAAGTGCGGCCAGGTGTGTGGGAGTATCTGGGGGAGATACATGAGGCTATGCTTGGCTTGGTCTCTGTGGTGGAGGAGTCTACGCAGGTGCTGGCTGAAGCAATGAGCCACCTGTCTGAGCATCATGTGTCCTCCATGGAGAGAGTGGTGAATCTCATGGAGAGCCTACTCTAGGAGACCTGCCAGGGCTTCCTGGGGATGTGCTTTGATCAGCAAGCCCTCACATCGGCATTGACCTCAGCTGGTTACTGCCAGTGTGGGAGATGGTGTGGGCATCAAGCTTCCCAGCTCATTGCACATCAATCTTTGGTGAGAAGAGAGGTCTGAGGCCTGTTGTCTTTGCGGGCCCCTTTCAGGGTGCTCCGGATGAGGGCACCAGCTCCTTCACCCCTCTCCCAGTGACCGTATCATCTGGTGAGGCTGCGACGACTGAGGTGATGCCAACTGCAGAGCAGGCTCCACGGGCCAGAAGACGGCCGCCACGGTCATCATGGCCAATAGGACAGCAGAGTCAGCAGGCTGGCTCAGATGCCACTCCGAGTGATGGGGCAGCACCAAGACGTAGCACCCGAAAACGAAAACATAAGCCACATTTGGCACACCATGGGTTTCTTACTGGTACTTTTGTGTTGGCCTGAGATTAGGTCCTTATGATTTCTTTTTGATTATTTACGCTATTGTTTAATATTTGTGATAACTTCTGATTCACACATTAAATGCCACGTGTGCCACCATGGCTGAGTTTGCCTCATTTCCTCTGCATGTGTATGTTTAAGAGAAGTGTCATGAGTATCTTTCTGGACATTCACCTTTACGTACAAGGCCCTTATTTAGTGCTGGTGACCTGGCAGATTTTACACTTAGCTGTCGAGTATCAAGGCGGCAGCCCAGGCTTGTCCTCCTGGTGATCCATCTGTGTTGTGGTAGCTGAAGGTTCGTTGGATTAAAGCATCCTGGGTGTCCCTGCTTCCTTGAAGTAGTCCCGGGTCAGCATGTACCCCCTCAGCATTTCCCTGTACGTGCTCATCCTCAGAATCACTGCTGGATTCATCATGTGCAGCCACAGACACTGCGTTGATGTCTTCATCGTCCACTGCATCCCCCCTTTTCCAGTGCCACATTGTGGGGAGTGCAGCATGCAACCACTATCACCGAGACACGATACTGGAGTGCACTGAGCGGTCCAGGCATCGGAAGTGCATCTTGAGAAGACTGATAGCTCTCTCCACCACAGCCCTTGTGGAGGCTCCTATTGTACCGCTGCTCAGTTTCTGATATTGGATGGCGCAGAGATGTCATGAGCCAAGTTCTGAGGGGATAGCCCTTGTCACCCAGCAGCCATCCATCCAGCCAGGTCAGAGCACTGAAGAGACTCGGCTGGGAGTGTCTGAGGATGTAGGTGTTGTGGGAGCTGCCAGGGTGCCTTGCACAGACTTGCAGAATCAGCATCCTGTGATCACACGCTATCTGCACGTTCATGGAGTGGAAGCCCTTCCTGTTGACAAAGGGCTCGGGATCACCTGCTGGTGCCTTGATGGCCACATGTGTACAGTCTATTGCACCCTGGACGCGGGGGAAACCAGCAATGGCCATGAAGCCTCTGGCTTACTGTGTCTGGCTTGCCTAATCCCAACAGAAGTGGATGAAGGTCAATGCACACCTGAACAGAGTGTCTGTAACCTGCTTGACACAAGTGTGGACAGTTGATTGGGAGACACTGCAAAGATCACCCACTGACCCCTGGAAGGAGCCAGAGGCATAGAAGTTGAGGGCAGTTGTGACCTTCAGAGCCACTGGCATGGGGTGTCCACCCACACAGTTAGGGGAGATCTCAGGCCCAATCATATAGTTGACTGTCTCTCTTGACAGTCAGAGCCTCCTTCGGCACTGCACCTCAGACATACTGTAACCCTGGCAGCAGGATATGGTGTCTTCTGCGGCCCTTTCCACCTTGGACTACCTCTTGGCCCTGCGCCTCTTGTGCCTGCGTCTGTCCTCCCAAAGGTGGCTGCCCTGGGGGCTGAATGTGCACTCTTGGCCACTTCCCCCTTCTAGCCCTCCCTTCCTCCTCAGAGGAGCTGCCTCCAGTGGACAGATCAGCTCCCAGGCTAAGGGAAAGCTTCCTGAAACCTGCAGGCCCGGAAAAGATTCCTCACTGCAGAGTGCTGACCTGAAGGTTAAGAGTCCAGGAAAAGCAGCTGGGATGTGTTCTGAAGTACTGCAGATCACACAGGCAAGTTTGAAAAACTTTCTCCAATAAATACTTCACAGAGCAGATTCACAGCCCCACTGAGCCTTCTTATCCTGCCCGTGGATGAGGTTAATAGAAATGTCTCCCACTCGTCTTCCTGTTGCGCCTGTGCGCCGATCGCACAGGCGCCGAAAAATCGGCGATGAATGATTAATGGCGTTAATTAATGGCAGGCACGCACCGGACTTCATTGCGCGCCCGCCCAGCTTGCCCGATGTCACTGCCCGTCATTTTATGCATGGACGTGTGGGGCCCGCCTCCTGCACGTCAAACGAAAAATTTTTCCATTAAAACGGAACTCAGCTGCACAAGTTGCCAAGTTCATAAATTCAATGAATACTGATTCATGCAATGATAGTGGGTCTATATTGTCATGTTCTAGTGCTGCAGCGCAAATGTCTATGACTTCATTAGGTGGAAAATTGGTGAGTAGGCTAGCAATGTGAAATGAGCGCATGGACTCAGCATTCCTATCGATAAGCAAGTCCTGTATGGTCTTTGCAAATGTGAAGGAGACCTTTACTGTGTATTTGGAAAACTGGCTCAAAACTGGTTGTAACAATTCGCCCAATCATTTGGCCAATTCATGTTGTGCAGAGCAGGTCATAGATAAGAGAGTGTATAAAATGAAAACACTTAATTATTACTACACGTTCTCAGTTTCAGTTCTCACTAATTTACTGCAGTTTTGATCAAAATTATAACAAAAATAATCATACACTGCAATTGCAATTGCTTTACTGACAGAATTGTCACCTCATAATTGCAAATCAGATTAGTTCGTCATTGTTATATGAAGTACATAATAGCATTCTGATGGCCAGGCCACATCTTCGGTCCTTAATAAACTGAATTGGGTGAAGGAAGTGGAGAATGCTGAAGAGGCAAGTTTTGGAGATTTGTAGGGCTGGAGGAGGTTATAGCCATCTCTGATTGCTCTGCTCATGCCCACCTTCTCCCTCACACTGTGCAATCAACCTGAAAATTGATATTTTTATATCCTTGTAATAGTCCATACATTTTTATTTTACTGGTATCATGAGTGAATTTTAGGATAAAAACTGCAATGTTGCAATGTAGGCAAGAGTGATTTGAGTTTGAAGGCAGAGTTAACCCTGACACTGGGTGGGAAGAATTTTACCGGATCAGGAAGATTATTTAAAAATAATTACCTGTAATGTTACTGAGGTGGACTCCAATATTATTTCCATTGGTATATACAAATTGTGTTGGGGTATTAAATAGAACGTTAGATCCCAATTGAAATAATTTATTTTGGCTCCTGCCTGTTTCAGGCAAAATCACTAGAGGCAGTAGGTGGCAGTCTTCAAAAAAACATTTTGCATGCCTTGGAGCAGGTGGTAGACAGATAAAAATTGCCGCCATATATTTTAATTTGATTTTAGAATTGGATTCTGTGCTGCAGGGAAAGCAAGTCTAATGACTGCAGCAATCGTCTTATATTAAATGTGACCCATTCATGTAGACATCTATAACACAGACCTTTTTATGCACATTATTGCAACTAACCAAAATAAATAAAGCAGCAAAACAGAAAAATTGCAATTTTGAAATTGAAGCCCAGATTTTTGCCATGACGGAGAACCTCGCCGTTGTGGCGATAATCCTGGAAATGGCCAGAAACCATAAGTCCTGCCCCCAAACATGGCAAGCTCCATTTTTGCTGGGGTGGGAGTGGAGTCAGGCTGGGGTTCATGCATGCACAGTTCACGGAGGCGGCTGGCCATTTAAGTCACCAGCTGCCTCCACTGAAGTAGGATTTTGGTAGGCCAGGAGTGTGAAACCCATAGTGTGCAGATTAGATCATGTAAAAACTGGTCTGAACTTGGTGGATTCATTTGGATAGAAAACCTCCATTTGAAGAGATAAGGTACCCCTTTGGATCTAGTCCTGGGATACCTTTGGGAAAGGTAATCCACCCTTTGGGATTGTCAAAAATAAACATGATTGTGCGCAAAAAGTGCATAAACTCATTGGAACTATCAAAGGATACTATGTGAGTTGGCATGGGGGTAAGGGCAAAGGGTAGTGGATGGGGGCATGGGTTAGCATCAGTTGGCATTAAGTTGGCATGGGACTATAAAGGACAATGAGATTGTAGGGGGCACAGGGGATATGAGGGCTATGGAGGTGGGTAGAGGGTCACGGTTTGGCACAAGAGCATGAGGGGCCATGGGGGGTGGGTAGGGAGCATGAGGCGGCATAATTTGTCATGGTTGGGGTATGGGGAGTATTTGGGGGTGATGGGGGTTGAAGAGCGAAGGCTGGAGGGCTATTTTGTGTTTTTTTAATTTAATTCAACACAGTGCCGGAGCACAGAGATGCATTTCCAAATCAGGGTTGTGTTTGGCTTAGAGGAAAACTTGGATACCAAATAATCCTGACTGGAGCGGGGCTAATGCCTGGTCCATTCAGGGCATAGCAATTTCATAAATGGGTCTTAAAAATGCTTTAGACCCATTATTCCCATTATTCCAAGGTCCATCTTCTATTTTAGGCTGACATGAAACGATCTCTGGAATACCTGAACCATTATGGCATAGGAGCAGTTTTCAATTCTAATTGGCCACAAAATTAGACTTCTGTGCCAATACCCACCTACCCCACCACACTTTACGTCCGGAAAATGTGCACGATAAAATTCATTATACTCACATTGCTCACTTTTCATTCCAGCACAGGATTAATTAGGAGTTTATTTAAAGAACATGGTTATTTAAGCTTGACAATAGATTAATCATTATAATACAGTGGTTCTTGCCAGTTTTCAGAATTACAACTATTTTATGAGCTGGGATCCAAAACAATGCATATTCACATAAATTCTTCCTAACTTTCTTTGCAATGTTTCATTGTCCTTTGCCAAGTTTGAATAATACATAGGGATTCTGTTTATAATTGTTTATACCTGCTCCCTCCCCCACTTCGTAATAGGTCAACTACACCATCTCTTGGGAGTCCCATCCATTTTTTACCCTATAAAAAATGCATATATTTGTAATCTCTTCCACTGAAAGCAGCATAATTATTCTGTATTGCATTGATTTCTGAAGCTATCTCCAGCGTAATCCCTTAACCTTGATACCTTTGAATTTCATGTAATAAATTAATGATCTTTCTATTAACCCACATGAACTATTTCCAAGTTCCCAGAGAAAAGCAGTGAAACTCTGTCAACGAGATGACTTCAAGTGATAATTACATCACCAGTAGCTGGTATGTGTTTATCGTATTTTGACACAACTCAACTCAACAATTCAGTCAACTGTTTAATCTGAGTACATTAAAGGACTATTTATATAAAAAATGCAACATCATCAGCTAATAAATACATGGAAACTTACAACAGAGCTTAAAAAACTCAAAACCAAATGACTGAAAAATCCTCATATACAGTACACACACTCATAGAGACAGAATCCAATTACTAAAAGCCCAGATAAGTTAAACCCTGATTGCCAAAAACTAGGTTTTTTGAACCTGATAGAAGTACTGTTGAAGTTTAACTGGCTAAAGCCACAAAAGTGCCCAGTGGAGAACATTGGTAATCCTTCAGCGGCATATCCAATGGATCACCTACTGATTTGCTTGTGGGTTGGCTGGAGATCAGTGGTTAGAATGCCAACTCTCAGTGATCAATCAATGAGTCAGGATGGATATAAAACCTTGGAAATGTCCAACATGTCTGATCAGACACTAGAATACAGAGACAAAAATTGAGATGTCCTGATTTTTGGGTGTGGGGTTCGCGATGTGCCCTTGCTTGTTCATATCGAATGGGCAACATGCAAAATTCATGTACCCACCTCATCTGAATGATTGTGGCATTATCTGGCATGCCTCCAGCATTGCTCTCTGCTCCGGGACACTGCCAGTGAGATCTGCATAGCGGCGGGGGTGGGGGGGTGTTGCTAGCAGTATTGTTTGCATGTGGTCTGGTGCTCACCAACAACCTGCAAGAGCTACGAGATCTGGATATACTTTCAATCTTCAAGTCCCTCACATTCCTGAGCATCCAGAGAAAACCAGTAACAAGCAAGGAGCATTACTATCTGTATCTGATCCGCAAAGTTCCACAGGTCAGAGTCCAGGATATCCAGAAAGTGAAACTGAAGGAATGTCAGGAAACAGATTGAATGTTCAAAAACAAATGTGGGCCACAACTTGCAAAGGATATTACTTGTTCTTCTTAAAAGCAGACTTTTTCTGCTGGGAAAAAAAAAAGGTGCAATGTAAATTCTTGGCAATACTAGGGCAGACAGCAGGATCCATAGTGATGGATATGGTGCTGAAGGGATTTAGGGTGCAATTGGGCAAGATGCCATGGTTTTGTGGGGAGCGCTGGGGATTGAGGGGGTGTGGAAGAGAATCCCCCTCAGAAAGGAGTGGGAGCAGATGGCCAGGAAAGTCAACTCCAAGAATCTGGACCGGAGGACGTGGAAGCATTGCCACAAGAAGTCTAATGATCTCACCTGGGTGGTCAAGGTCAGTGAATACATCTGCACAGATTTCCTACCCACCATATCAGCTCCCTCTCTCACTGCTCAGTGCACCACACCCCATTACTCACCCAGCAGTGCTCCCTCATACTCAGGACTAAAATCCAGATAGTCTACCTCACCCTCACATGCCTAGCAATACTGCCATCTCCACACCCACTTTGCGCTACCCACACGCACCTCCATCAATTTAACTATGGTAAGCATATCGCCCAAATACAGCGCTACACAAAAACTGACATTCTGTCTTCACCCTTGCAGACAAGATATAACCAGAACAGAAAGGAGCGGAGCAAAACCAGCACAGGACAAAGACGCCTGCATTTTTTGAGTCCTAGAAAGGAGATTGTTCCCAGCATTATAGTACCAACTGCAAGAAGGCCCATAGCATTTGATGTCACTGAGAACATCAAGAATGATGCTATGTTCCTGCCTTATGCCCCTTCTCAGTTTCCAGCTCACCCTCATCCTGCTATCTGACTGATGTTGTGACCATGGACCTTTTGTTTCCCACCTTACCCCCTTCACTCACAGCAATCTTTCCACCCTGAGTTCCTGCTTTCAGACAGCCAAGAACTGTCACCTGCACAATCACAGCAGCCCACAAGGAGGAAAGAGAGCAACAGCACAGCACAATGAAGAGGCCCCATCACTTGATTTGGCACTCACAGCCACCTGCTCAGATACTGGTATTACACTTACGTTGAAGGCTAGTTTAGAGTTGGGATCAGTGAGTCACTGCACATCAGTAGCCTGCAACTGAGCCATGGGTAAAAGGCGTAAAAGCAAAGTACTGCGGAAGCTGGAAATCTGAAATAAAAATAGAAAGTGCTGGAAAAACTCAGCAGGCCTGGCATCATCTATGGAGAGAGAAACAGAATTAACACTTTGAATCAAATATTACTTTTCTTCAGAACTATTGCAGTCTGTGTGTGGACAAATGGACTATTCCTCTGCTGTCCCGATGAACATGAGGTAACGTTCTCTCACAAATGCAGGAATTCATTTTAAAAAACACTTCAGAGTACTTTCAGGTATTGTGGAATAGAAAAGTTCCAAAGACATATCTTACCTGAATCAAGGTGCCTGAAATTTTAAATAACATTACTGTAGGGTCCATATAACATCTTCATACTTCTTCTGTCATGATTAAACAACACAGGCATTGCCTTCAAATCTGGTGCCCAATTTTGGGAACCTGTCTTCACATCAGATGGTTGGGCTGTATCAATAAAGGATAGTGCCAAATCAACGTTTTCCAGTGTAGCCAGAGTTTGCTCTTGCACGCACCCATGTCCTCCAACAACACCATGCGGGCCATGCAGGGGGTTGGTGGTGCCCCAGAATAAAGAATTGGGTTGTCGTAATGCTGATCAAAGTGACATTATAGTTTAATTTCTCATTTGAAGTCTGCCAGAGGATCATCTCAATTCTTATATTCCATCGCCACACATAATACCTTGGAATCAAATTGACTCCAAAGGTACCTTGTTTATGTGCAATGCATTTTGATATTTATTACAGTTAATCCTGGTGCCTTGTACAGCTGTGTAGGCACTAATCAGACTTCAAAGTCACAGTTAATATATTGATGTTGCTGTCAATTCAATCACACTCTTCTTTTGGGGCGTCTCATTACCTTACATTGCATCAGCTGATAGCTGTAATATTAAAACATATGCAAGGCTGTTTACATGTAAGGAGCCCATGTCCAAAACCAGAACATAAGATGATCTAGAAATATAGAAAATTTGAGGCACAGAAGGAAACCATTTGGCCCATCAGCCAAAGAAAATCTATCCAACCTAATCCTATCTTCCACCCAGCCCAAGAGGATATGGCACTTCAAGTACATACATTTAGTATCGCTGAAAAAAGAGAGACATTTTTTACCGAAGCTTTGCTTCTTGCACTCATCAGGACAATTTGCATGAACAACAAATGTAACGGAACAACAATCTGGTATTCTTGTGAATTGTCCTGATGAGCACAAGATGAAAAGCTTTGATAAAAAAGTCTCTTTTTTTCAGCAGTACTCAAGTTCTGTACTACCAAACGACTATTTACATAGATTTACAAAAATCATTCTTAAAAGATAAAAGAGCAATAAACACCAACAATGCAATAGATATGATTCTGCACATTCTGTACAGTACAGTATACCTTGGGTGCCTCAGGATGTTAATTGTTGCCTCCACCTTCCCTTCCTCAATATTATAATGGTCAGTACAGCGAACATGACAGCCCATGATTTTTACATAGCTTAACGATTACAGCATACATCAGAGTATTTTGCAAACTATAAGACTAAAAACCTTTATACTTAAGAATGCTTCATTAGAGATTGTAAAACCATCAGAGTACATAAAAGCCATCAAGGTTTACACATGATAACTGGCTTCAAACAAAAGGCAACAGACAAAACAAGTGGAAAGGGGCGTGGATAGGTTGGGCAGTTGAGTTTATAGGTAGAAAGTATCACTCAATGTAGACAAACGTAAGGTAATGAGACTAGGGGAAAAAAATTAAAAGTTGGAAAATAAACAAAATGACTCCAAACTACCGGGTAAAAAGAAGGGTCTAGAGGCATTGGTCAGTCGTTCACTGAAATCAGCAGCACAGCGCGCAAGATTAGTAAGAAAGCTAACCAGACCTGAGGTTGCTTAGGCATAGGGATAGATCACAAATCCCATGAGGCAATAATGAGTCCAGTAACACCATACCTAGAGCACTGTTTGCAGGTTCTGGTCACTGAAACACAACGATATTTAGGTATCAGCAGAAGTACAATAAAGGGCAATCAAACACTAAATACCTTTTAAGGCATCTAATCTATGAAGAGGGTTTAAAGAATCAGGCAATATTCACTCTAAAGAAGAGATGACTCAGAGGAGAAATGATATGTCTTCAGCACTGCACTGTTGGAAGTGCTGTCTTTCACACGAGACATGGGCCCTGCCTGCCATCTCAGATGGACATAAAAGATCCCATGACACAATTCTGACAAAGAAAAGGGGAATTTTCCTGGGTGTCCCGGCCAATATTTATTCCTCAGTCACCACAACTAAAAAACAAATTAGCTGGTCATTATCTCTTTACTGTTTGTGTGAATATACTGTGTGCAAATTGAATGCCACGTTTCCTATGTTACAACAGTGATGACACTTCAAGAGTACTTCACTGGGTGTAACGAGCTTTGAGATGTCTTGAGGTAGTGAAAGGAGCTACAAAAATGCATTTTAAGGTAACAGATAAATTAATACCCTGATAATGTATTTGAAATTGGAACAAATTCTACAACCAGTGAAATGGACTCAAGCTTAGAAAAGTGAAAGTAAACACATCTGTTAGATTTGCCTACTTTATACAGAGAGTGAAGAACATGTTAAATTGATTATTCAGAGAATGAATGCAGATTCTGTGTAAAAAGAGAGAAAACTAGAGATATTTGTGGGATTGGGCAAGTGAGAGGTTTTTGGCACTGTCTGAGAGGCTGCACTCTCTTCCAGTTCTGTACTTTTCTATCACAACTCATTGCCATACTGAAAATCCCTGAACCAAACCATTAAACATTTCTGAAACAAAAACAGAAAATGCTGGAAAAACTCAAAAGGCCTGACAGCACCTGTGGAGAGAGAAAAAGAGTTGACGTTCTGAGTCCGTCTAACCCTTTTTCAGAGTTATAGAGAAGTAGTAGTTTCAGATTTCCAGCATCCGCAGTATTTTGCTTTCACATTAAACATTTCCATTTGCCTCATCTGGAATGTCCAGTTTCTTTCCTCAAGGACATGCTTCGCTTACTAAGCCCTCAAAACTTAGGTCCAGATTGCGAAGAATTAGGAAACCCAAAGGATGCATAGGAATGACGTTGGATTTTGGGCAGCTAAAACTACACAATTACGAGCACTTTTTTGCAGTTACCATGACATGAGTCTAAAGAAATGGGAAAAAAAAGCCCCCAGGACAGCTTTTCCATCATATGAGCCAATCTGAGTGGTCAATCATCCACAGCATCCTGGAGTTCATGGGACCTGTCTGACTTTGATACTGGATCATTGACCATCCTGTGGAATGTCAATTCAGTTCTAATCTCTCCCACTGGGAAAAAAAACTGTAAAAACTGGAAAATCGGAGTACTGGTCTGAACTGGCATTCCATTTTAAGGCATACAAGACCAGTTCAGACCAGTTATCTTATTTCCCAGTTTTTATTGTTTTATAATCTTGTTATATTAGATATAACCTTGCACCCTCAGTGTGCTCCCAGCTTGTAGGGGTAGGCCAAGTCTGGTCATCTCCTCAGCTGTATCAGTGTGTGTGTGGTGAACCTGAGTGCTAAGTGATGGTGTATACAACAGGTTGTCATGACAATGGTACAGGACCCCTCCCTGAGGCATACTGCAGCACTACACCTGGTCAGTACAGACATTGGAGTCTTATCTTTTGGAGGTCAATAGCCAACTTGATCATCACTCAGGTCGACCTATAGCAAGCATTATAATGTTCTTCAGCTACAGAGCAAGATGTTCACATCAGCATTATCAACCATGTATTAAGTGAGTAACTCTTGTCCCCGACTGTCAAAATATATATGCATTGTGACAGCTCCCAGGCACCTGGGCACACATCTGAAGGATGTGCTTTTGGTTGCCACAGACCAGTTGAACATTGGTTGAGTGGAACCGTTTCCTGTTTATGAAGGTTGCAGCCTGATCCAAGGGAACTTTGATGGTCACAAGGGTGCAAATACCGTGCCTACTTAGGGGGAATCCTGTGAAGGTCCTGAAGCTGATGGATTTCTCTGCCTGGCTGTCAGGATCAGCTCTGTAGTCTGCCTGGCTGTCAGGATCAGTCCTGTAGCGCACATAGCTCGGCCTCTTAAACAAGATATTGGCAACCTCCTTGCTGCATCAACCCCACATATGTCACCAGCACAACCCTGGAAAGAGGCAGAAAAGTAAAAATTCAAAATCTTAGACTAAATCACGACAGCAGCATTTAAATGAGAGTTAATTATCTGCACAACTAGCACAATTTTTCCTTAGTTCTGTTGAAGGGTCATACGGACACGAAACGTTAACTATATTCCTCTCCGCAGATGCTGTCGGACCTGCTGAGTCTTTCCAACTATTTTTGTTTTTGTCTTCCTGCTGCATCATAACAACAATGCTGTTTCGGGAGTTTCCTGCTGCTGATAGATTGTGGACCCAGTGTCCGACATAACGTATCCACTCCAGTATGTCTGCTCCTGATTTTATGGCCCTCTTTCCTCACAACCCACTGCTGAGTGCCCCAGTGAACTCTGTCCGAAGCGTGTTGTTTGTGATGTAAATTTATTAAAGTAGTTTAATTCGCAGATTCAAGATGGTGATGGAAATACACTAGCAGTGGGAACAGAAAATTGCTTATAAGTGACATATAACTGGATTAGGATAATTAAAGAGGAGTGCCATAACCAAATTTTGAAAGCCCTCAGACAGTGTCAAAAGGGATTCTTTCATTGGCTAAAGCTGAAGAGACAGGGGACAAAAAGGGAACAGGCAAAAATAAAGAAAATGGAAACCCAATGTGCTGGAACCAGTCTGTATTTAGGCATGTGACAGCAGCCCAGTATCCAATCGCCTACTTAATTGCTGCTGAAATGGGTATAGCACTGAATGTGTGAGGGTAGGCATGTCTTCTGTCATATTATCCCTTAAGTCATCATTGAACCTAATAGGTTAGCATTGACACTTCATAACTCAGCATTGAAGTCAACTCAACACTGCATCTTTGGAACTCTGTTCCTCAAAAGGCGGTTGAAGCAGAATCTTTGAATACTTTTAAGGTAGAGGTAGATAGATTCTTGATAAGCATGGGGATGAAGGTATATCGGGGGTGGACGAGAATGTGGAGTTGAGATTATCAGATCAGCCATGATCTTATTCAATGGTGGAGCAGGCTCGAGGGGTTGAGCGGCCAACACCTGTTCCTAATTCATTTGTTCATATTTGCTGAAAACTCATCCGTCAACATTGATGCTTCAGAATCAAAACATGGTCATAAAGAGGTCAAGCTTCAGATTAAAGCTACTATTACTGCCAGACCTATGTTACATCATATCCTTCTAAAATATGCTACAACTTCATCCACTGCAGATCCAGACCTTAAAAACACAGGGGGCGGGTGTTTGACCTGGAAGTGCACGGTGTGCCTGCTCCCACTCCTGCCTTTTAAAGGTGCCGAATAAAGTGTTTATCAGCCGATTAGCGGCCACCTGCTGGGAAGCTACAACAACCTACGAGAAACACAGGCAGGGCACCCAATCAGGACTCCAGGGCAGGATGCCTGGGGACAGAGGAGACAGGCCATGGAACGGAAGTCAGTCACAGCCATCATTCAAAGGCATCCTAGCACAGGTTGGTGGCAGCTGCACAACAATTAGTGGTCTGGAAACAGAAGATTGGACCAAGAAGACTTGTAGATCCATTGAACTATTGGAACAGTAGCAGGTAAGAGCTTGTTCTACATTTTGGTGACTATTGTGCCAGCAGTATATTATTCAGGACCCTTGCCAAGGAGGAAAGAATATTTGAGCACACCTGTTCCATTCCCTTTCTGAATAACGAGTGTTTAAGAAAAGATTTAAAATCTATCCTTTAACTCTCTTTGTCTCTATACAAAGGCTCCAAGGTCACCATATGGCGGACAGAATGGAGAGATCAGCTGCTGAGGGTCCCAGACCAGGAACAGCCCCACAGTTTGATGATGATTCCCTGCGAGTCCTCTCCAAGCTGAGTGATCAGCAGAAATCCTCATGCCTGGGAAGAGGAGAATTTGCAGCCACACCAAAGCAGCCTGGAAGGAGGTCGGGGAGGATGTGAACAGCCGTAAGGTCATCCACAGGGCATGGCTGCAGTGCCGTAAAAGTTTCAATGACCTCGATCTGCCAGGGTGAGTATGCAACCATTTTCCAGATGGACTCTTATGGAAGAGTGTGAAGGTCAAGTGTGGGATTGCCTAGAGTCTTGGTCAAGTGTCAAGGCGGCATGAAGCCACTTTGCATGACAATAGGGGATTCAGGAGTGGGGGAGGAGTGGTTGTTATGAACTGCAACACCTGTTAGCAAGAATCATTGAGAATTGTTGGCCACTGACAAAGGGTGCATTGGGCACACAATTGAAAGAACGATTTTTCCATATCAGACTCGTTACAATGCCCTTTTTTTATTTGCAGGGCAAAAAATTCCTGAGAGAGGGCCACGACTAGAGGTGGTCAACCCAATTTAGTAATTTTCACTCTTCTAGAGGTGGAAGTGCTAGAGCTGGCTGCGAACAAATGGAGTCACACCATTGGGTGAGGTGAGGTTGGAGGACAGCCACAGGTGGTGAGATTCCAAGGGTGCAAAGCTCTCTCCTCTAAAGGTAGTTCTGAAGGTGGTGGGATGGTGGAGGTTGAAACTCGGGAAGATGTTGGGGAGTTAGCATTGATGGGCTTGGATTTGGGAAGGGATGTGTGTCTGTTTTGAAGCGACTGATGTTTAAACACTGGGGACCATCTCCCAATGGAAGTACGTCTCTGAAATCATCTCAAATGATAATGGTGCCCCTCATTTTCACCATAGGTGAAAAATTGCCAGCTGCACCCACCACCCACCATTGACTAAAGTTAAACTCTGAGGAGAAGAGTGTCTCAGAGGGTGCACCGTCACATCCTCACTGTGCACCCAGCACCAGCACCTCAGTGGGTATGCGCAAGAAAACTGTAAGGCCCCACACTCTGGTGCGACCAGCTGTCGGAGGCTGAGATAGAGCAGGCCTCTGGCAATCAGAGGAATGTTGGAGATGACCCAGATGCTCAGCTCCAGACAGATGATGAGCTCTGGAGTTGACGGTCAGGCCGAAGATGCTGGAAGTGCAGCACGAGGCAGGTGGAGATGTGGCAGAGATTCCAGAAGAGATGCATACAATGGCATGAGCAGTGGAGGAGGCCATCCAAGCTATGAGTGCTGCCATCACGCACTCTTCAGAATGCATGGCTTCCTCCATCAAGAGACTGGTGGCTGTCATGGAGGGCCATACCCAGCAGTTCAGTGATGGGATGCTGGCTATGTGTTCTGACCTGCACTCCATTTCTTTGTATCTGAGCTCTGGTGTCCAGAACCAAAGTGAGAGGGGGATGAGGTGCCAGGAACCACACTGAGGTCCTGATCTCTTTCAGGAAAGCAAGGATGGCCAAATGGACATTACAGCAGCAGGTGAGCAGCTGCTATTGCCATCATGGGGCACCTCTCAGGACACTCCTGATAGAGGCAGCCTCCCCTCCACCCACAAATGCCTCAGAGTGCCATGGCAAAGGATGATCCTCCTGCCACTGTGCTCCCACCACACTGGGGCCCTCAAGGCCTCAGTCGAACAGAGAACGTGCACCAAAGTCATCCCAGGCAAAGGGGCATTAGGATCAGCAGCCTCTCTCCACAGCTGGTGGCAAGAGGGAAGCACCAAGCCGCAGCATCTGGAAATGATTTTATAAAAGCGCCTCATTAGTCATACGTGGGTTCACAAGGGTGGTTGCTTAGTTTTGTTAGGTCTGAAATTTGTTGATTTATTTTGTCAGTAAACAATTTTTCTTTTCAGCTCTGGCTGAATTAGTGTTTCATGTTTGTGATGTGCTGGTTTTGATTTGACTTGGCTGCATGCTCTTAAGGGAGTTTGTGCTCATTGGCTTCATTTAGTACCTCCATATTGGCCCATACAAAGGTGGCTCTGCTGTCGATGAGTGGGAAATACCAAGAAAAAGTGAGGGTCGCCAAGATGGTCTCACAGATCAAATTACAGATTGCTAGCCAGAGCTTTGTATTATCAGCAAATCTCGTGCTCCCCTGAGATGCAAACATCCTCTGCACCAGCTTGTGAAGCTGGCTGGCTTGGCTCAACATCATCATCAAACTCATTCTCGGACTCCTCGTCAGAGGATGGGCCTTACTCCATTAGATCGTCCTCTGCCAGGGCTTCCTCTCTCTCTGGAGAACCAAGTTGTGCAAAGTACAGCAGACCACAACCATAAGTGAGACCCGAGCGGGAGAATATTAAAGAGCGCTGTCTGCCTGGTCCAAACATCAAAATCTCAATTTAGCAGACCAATGGTCTGCTCAATGATGGCCCTGGTGGAATTGTGGCTCAAGTTGTGCCTCCCCTTCAGCTCAGAGGGCAGATTTCAGACTGGGGTCATGAGCCATCTCTTCAGGGGTGGCCCCTTGTTATCCAGAAACCAACCATCCAAGGATTCCAATCCACAGAACATCCCTCGTAATTGGGAGTGTCAAGTACATACGCATCATGACTGCTGCCAGGATAGTGTGGATACACCTGCATTACCCTGTCAGTGGTCACATTCAAGCTGCACATTGATGGAATGGAAATCTTTTCTGTTAGCAAATGTCCCCGGCTATCTCAATGGCACTTCAGTTGCCCAGAAGGGAAAAAAATGTTCAAACCAGTGTTCTTATTTCCCAGCTTTTACTGTTTTTTCCTTCTGGGTGCCACATGTCTGCAATTTATTACCCCTTGCACTTTTGGAAATCCTGCAATGTTAGCAAAGCCTCTGGCTCTGTCAGCATGACCGGTGTTGTCATCACTAAATGAAACTAGCTCATGGTTACACCTGAATATTGCATCTGTAAAAACCTTTATGTAATTATGGGCCACTGGCTGCAAAATCCCATAAAGTTCTCCGGATGATGCCTGGAAGGAGCCTGAGGCAAAAAATTCAGGGACAAGGTGACCTTCAACTCCACAGGCACAGGGTGTTCACCAACATAATGAGGCAACCTCCCCAACCAACATATCACACAGTGATGTGACTGTCTCACTGGAGACATGCAGTCTTCTCAGGCACTGACGCTCTGAAATTTGAAGGCATGTCATTCTTTGACGCAATACTGTGTTGGCAGGATAGTGCCTTTGACTACCTCTGCCTGCCTGATTTTGTTTTCTCTCTTCCTGAGGTCTTTGACCAGCTTCCCTCCGCCATGTCCTTCTCCTCCTCACTGGAGGAGGAGCTTCCTCCAGAATGGACAATACTCATAGGGACACCGATCTCAGAGTCCAATACTGGAGTGCAGAAAGTTCATTTTATGCCTATCTCTAGGTGCCCTTCCCTGACAATATCTTCCAGTGAAGGCTCAAAATAATTATTAAAGTAGCTTGTAGTATGAGCAAACTCTCCCACCTTCTCCAACAGGCTCTTCTGCTAAAGTTAGCCATTGTCCCACTTTTTATCCACCTTTGCAATGCCTCCTTATACCTGGTGTAACTCCCTCCATACATTTTTCCCATGCACCCACCCCCCTCCGAAAAATGGTGTGGGCAATGTAAAATCTTAGCCTATTGGCCTTTTAACAAGCCTAATAGTTTGCTAATTAGTTTTATAAAAATGATGGGCGCAAAATCGGCAGGTAGCCCAGTTTCAGTATTATTAGAGACCAACGTGATGATATCGAGTTAGTAAACCGATGTCACCAGACCGGATTTTACTTAAATGCAGGGGAAGCAGCGGTCCCAATTTACAAATTTAAAATTCACCCTCCAGGGACAAAATATAATTAATTTACAATTGGTAAGAGAAACTAAGTGCCAGTTAAAAGAAAAAGGTGCACAGACAGGAGATGGTTGGAACACACTTAATGCTATGTGATCTTCCATTTACTTGATGCAACACTGAACATTCATATCACATGGACATTGTTTCCAGCTGATGCCTGAACGTTGAAGGAGCAGGTATTGACATGCAGGTTGAACATGAACTAAATGAATAGTCAAATGATAACACCTGCCTGCTTGCTTCCATTGCTGCTGTTTCCACTCCTGGGAACACATTAGGGTGCAAAATGAGTGAAGCTTTGCGGGATAGAACCCCTACCCGTTGCCCATTATTAACTGACTGCTTCAAAGCTGCAACAATGCGTGAGCAGTGGAAAATTCAGGCCACAAAGCAAGAACTGGATAGATGTCATTACATACATAACAGAGCTGATATTCTGAGTACTGCTCCTACAGTACCTCAACTGACAACCAGGTCTGTCAGGAAGCTTTGAACATGCTGCCTGTGATTTCCTGATAAGCATGGTAGGAAGGTAAGGCTCCGTCCTGACAAAACACATTGAGAAAATCAATCCGAGTATGTCAAATTTCATCGATGTTTTATTAATTACAAAGAATATTCAGTGTGGAAACAGGCCATGTGGCCCAACTGGCTTATGCCAGTGTTTATGCTCCACTTGAGCCTCCTCGCACCTGACTTAATCTAACCCTTTCTGCAAATTCTTGGATTCCTTTCTCCTTCATGTGCTTACCTAATTTCCTGTTAAGTGCGTGATTCGCTTACTTTGTGTGGTAGTAAGTTCCACATTCTAACCACTCTCTGGCCTGAATTCTACCCTCGGGGTGTACCTGAAACCAGCGCAGCTGGAAGTGGATGTAAAACCCGTTCCCGACCGAGTTTGCACTGTGAACACGACCTTACATTGGGTAGCCAATTAATGCCCACCCAGCATGAAACGTGATGGCTGGATGTGTTTTCCATGCACGGGGGTGGGAACGTGTCGGGCGCCGGGTCCAATGGGGACCAGCGGGGTGTTCAAAAACGGAAGAGGCAAATCCCTGTCAGAAGTTGAGGAGGAGGTTGAGGGAGCTGCTTTGAAGCAATCCAAGAAGTGTCCTGGTGTGCAGTTATGACCTCAGCACCTGGTCATGGAAGGAGGGAGGGTAAGTCAGGGTAGGCAGTCTGCCCCGTCACCCCGATTGTCAGATAATAACGATCCCAGGAATGAAAGGCTTAACTACGAGGAATGTTTGAGGGTCTATACTCGATAGAGTTTAGAAGGATGAGGGGGGATTTGATTGAAACTTACAGAATACTGAGAGGCCTGGATAGAGTGGACGTGGGGAAGATGTTTCCATTAGTAGGAGAGACTAGGACCCGAGGGCACAGCCTCAGAGTAAAGGGAAGACCTGTTAGAACAGAGATGAGGAGAAACTTCTTTAACCAGAGAGTGGTGAATCTATGGAATTCATTGCTACAGAAGGCTGTGGAGGCCAGGTCATTGAGTGTATTTAAGACCGAGATAGATAGGTTCTTGATTGGTAAGGGGATCAAAGGTTATGGGGCAAAGGCGGGAGAATGGGGTTGAGAAACTTCAGCCATGATTGAATGGAGGAGCAGACTCGATGGGCCTAATGGCCTAATATCTGCTCCTATGTCTTATGGTCTTAAGGTCTTATAAGTGCCTAGGAATGCTAGTCGAAAAGGTCAATGCCAGGTGGCATATCTCAATGCCCAAGGATGGCAACAGAAGGCCGCCCCGCCTGATTAAGAAGGCCTGGACAGAGGCCACTGGTAAGGTCAGTGGACACATGGCTTCAGTGCCACAAAAGGCTTAATGATCTGCTGCAATCAGCAAGGGGAAGTGCAGAAATGTCATGGACCTGTGCTGAGAACTTTAGTCGGGTTGCTTGGAATGTTCAGGGTTCTGAGAGTATGTATGCCAACTGGCATTGAAGTCTGCCCTGCCGAGGCTGGGATGTCAGCACAACTGGCCTCAGTGCATTGCTGGGTGAGATGTGCCACAGTGAACGCCTGCCTAATGCCTGGGTGGGAGGGCAGGTGGGAACCAGAAAAGGGCATTCAGGGAGACGGAGCAATAATGAGGTTTTCTATTTTTCCCTGTCAGGAGAAGAGTATTGGAGCGCCACAGAACGGATGGAGGAGTGCCAACTCTGTGCATCCTCATGAAGCATGAAAGTGATGCACAGGAGCTGGAATGCCACCAGCCAGCTCACTCCTCTTGGTCGCGGTGAAGTGGGAGATTCGGATAAAGGTAAGAGTGCAGGTGACAGATGCGTGAGCAGTGAGTTCTGGAAACGTAACGGGTTCCTCTCATCAGAAATTGAACTGTCGTAGCCCGAAAGACCATTGAAGCACCAATGCAGATGGCACCATGCAGCAGGTCTCCACTGTATCCTCAGCGCACATAGCATGCATAGTGACTATGATGATTGAATGTACTGATCTTTTGCCTTCCTCTCGCAGATGTGCCATCCACAGGAGCCGCCGGCGACCCTGAGGACCACCCATTGAGCTCCAAGGAAGACATCAGACCTGCAACAGCGTCACACCATCTCTCTGAACCTGGCACCAGCGCAGATACTCAGGCGTTGAAGGGTAATGCATAGTGGTGAAGGCACATCACATTCACTTTAGGAGCTGGCAGAGTAAGAGAGGTCCCAGAGAGCTGACAGTGGGAGCACAGATGGAGACCAGGACCATACTTCTCCGAGGCAGATGATGAGCCTCTGGAGACGTCCATCAGGCAACAATTGCTGGATGTCCAGTGGCATGCGCAGCGAGATCTGGCAGAGATCCATGGTCTCCATCATGGAGGAGTCTGTGTGGAACGTGAGTCCTGCATTGACCCGTAATACCTAGTGCACAGCCTCCTCCATGGAGAGAGTGGCAACTCTCATGGAGACGCAGCTTTAGGTGCAGACTCAGGAGGTCTCTGCCAGTGTGAGAGATGGATGAGGCACCAAGTCTCTCTCCTAGGCGCTTGTCCATCAATGGTGAGCAGAGAGGTACAAACGCACCTCATGCTGGCAGACGAGCTGCCTGTCATCTCTGTGGACTTCTCTCAGGGCACTCTGGACCATCACACCAGCTCCTCTACCCCTCTGCCAGTGGCCGCAGCATCTAATGATGCTAAGATGGCTGAGGAGAGCCCAGCCATGGGGCTGGACACAGCCTCCCAGGTGAAGCTGGTTCAAGCTCCGGTGGCCAGAGGATGACAGCAAAGGTCATCAGGGCCACCAGGACAGCAGAGTCAGCCGGCAGCCTCTATCACCCCTGCCAGTGAAGAGGGGGTGGGGGGCACCAAGATGCAGCTTCCAATGACATAAGTTGAAGGCACCTTGAGCAGAATGGGACGTGTCACAGGTGACATTTATTTGCATTAATTATTTTGACACTTGTGTTAGGGATGAACACTTGTTCATTTGAAGTAACATAAACATTTATTTGACTTAAATGGGCTGAGTTTGCTGGATGGTTTGAATAGATACTAGATGCAGCACAGGCTTTTAAAAGTATGATGGTGTGTGGTGCAGGCATACTGGGTTGGATTCTCATTTATTGCTTGTTAGCAAAAGAGACGGCGCCATTGGTTTGATGAGGCATTGATGCCTTGGGTACCTAGTTGAAGATTTGCTGGAGCAAAGCATCCCTGGTGTCCCTGCCTCCATGAAGGTTCCTGTCCTCTGCTTCGAGGTCTTCACTCTGCACCTCCCCAGGCTCTTCCACTGAGCCTTCACTTAAGTCATCCTCCCTGGCCTGTGGAGCTGCCTCACTTTCCTCAGCTTCCAGTGGTCCCCCCTTCCCAGAGCAAGGTTGTGCAGGGTACAGCATGTGACGACTATGAGGGAAACACACTCTGGAGGATACTGCAGTGCTCCCACTGACCGGTCCAGGATCTGAAGTGCATCTTCAGCAATCCGATGGTCCTCTTTACAACTGCCCTTGTGGAGGCATTATCCCTGTTTTATCTCTCCTCGGTTTCAGTGCTTGGGTGACAGAGTGGGGTCATCAGCCACCTCTTCAATGGGATAGCCCTTGTCACCCAGGAGCCATCCATCCATTTGTGCAGGAGCCATGAACAGACTTGGGGCAGGATTTTTCGCATCGACAAATGGGAGCGGGACCTGCTTGCTGACGCGCAAAATGACGTACAGTGACATCGGGGGGAGCTCCTCCTGACGTCACCGCACCCCATTTAAATTTTCAGGAAGATGGGGGCGTAGCAAAATCAGCTGCGGGCCCACTGACCTGTCAATGGCCAATTAAGGACATGTTAGGTAGGGAAATTTTATTTTTCTAGTTTTATCTTTTTTACATTTACAACCGATCTCCCTGAGGCTGCAATTAGCCTCAGGGAGATGACTGCGCTCTTTCATGCGTATGCGCGAAATAGTGCACTCTCAATTTTGGGATTTCACCCCCCCAGCTGCACAGGGACCGCATAGCGCTTCTGTGCAGATGTCACGCTGGGCGGGCCTTAATTGGCCCGCCCACATAAAATGGCACCGCCCCTCCGATTGGGGATGCCTGCCCTTCAACCTCCCCCCCGACGAGGGGAAAATTCAGCCCTTGGTACCTGTGAGTGCCACAAGACATGAGCATTGTGTGAGCTCCTAGGGTAACGGACACAAACTTGGAGAATCTATGTCGTGCGGTCACAGGTGATCTAAACAATCATTGAGTGGAACCCCTTTCTATCTATGAAAGCTCCCAGCTCACCTACTGGTACCTTGATGGCCACGTGAGTGCAGTATATTACACCTTGAACATGGGGGAACACAGCCATCGCAGTGAAGCCTTCTGCTCTCTCCGCCTGGCTCGCCTTATCTGTCCGGAAGTGGATGAATGTGTGGACGTGTCTAAAGATAGGGTCGATCATGAGCTTGACACAGCTATATGCAGCTGATTGAGAAAGGCCACCCAGGTACTGCACTGAGTCCTGAAAAGAACCAGAGGTATAGAAGTTGACGGCTACTGTGACCTTCAAAGCCACCAGCATGGGGTGTCCGTCAACGCAGTTGGAGACGGTTTCCGGACCTGCCATGTGACATATTGCTGTCACTGTGTCCCTGGAGAGGCGGAGTCTCCTGCAGCACTGGACCTCAGACATCTGGAGGTGGAGCGCTGCCTGAACACCAGACACTGGGTAGTGGCATCTTAGCCATGCCCTCCTGCCTTGGCCTCTCTGCTGGCCCTGCATCAACGGAGCCCATGCCTCTCCTCTTAAAGGTCTGTCCCTGGAATGCTGCCTTTGCCCGCTTGGCCTCCTCTCTCTCCTGCCCCTCTCTTCCTCTTCAGAGGAGGTTCCACCAGCGGAATACACTATCTCCATTAGATGGGATGCAGAGGAGCAGTGCCTTGAAAATTAAGGGGCACTGCACTGCAATACTCAGAGGAACTTTCCAGGGAAGATGAGGACCTGAGATGCTGAAATGCAGGCTTGACAATCAAACGAGATGCAAAGAAACTCTGGGACAAGGCTGTATTCACAAATCAAAGGACCGGCAAAGACAGAGAAAGTGCTGCTGCTCCAGGGACCTTTTACCCTGCCTGTGGATTGGAAAATGATTAAAACATTTAGTGACGAGTTAAAATCGCATGGGCAACATAAAGTCACGATCAGTAGGCTTTTTAATGACCTTAATTGGCCCTTTAATTGTCAGTGGGTGCTGCTCCGACTCCCACGTGTGCCCGCTAACCTCAATATTGCACTCACGCGTGATGACATCAGGATGCACGCCCAATGTCATATGACACAATTTTATGTGTGTTCAGGTCAGGCACATGCCCAACCTCGGAACGCAAAATTCAGGCCTCTGAGTAAAGAAATTTACCTAATTCTTTATTGGACTTATTACTATCTTCTATTTATGACCACTAGTTTTAGATTCCCCCACAAGTTGAAACATCTTCTTTGTGTTGCTTTAGTTGTTAGAGGATGTGTGAAACTATGGGCTGAATTTAATCCAGACAGCGGTGGCCTCAGCCATTTCTGGGAGCTCACACGTGATTCCATGGCCACCAGGCAATTAACTGTTTGGTTTCTGGATCTTGCTTGCAAAAGTTGCCAGCCAACCATAAGGCCAGCATTCTCCAATCCCAGCAGCACCACCGGGATTTGGACTGGACCAGTCAGATGGGTGGGACTGAGGTAGCAGAGACCAGTCCGGCAGGCCCTGACCAGTGGGTGGGGAGGTTGATGGTGAATGCATAGGAGATGTTTGCTCAAGGGTAGTCTTTGCTACTGAGGGGGCCTCCAAGGATCACAGGATGCTTGACCTGGAGAACCCTTCCCTCAACCCCTGCTCACAGAATGGTTGCCAGCTTTTATTGGGGGACATTCCCACATGGCATAGGCCAGCGGTGGCAGGAAGAGGGATTTATGTGGCCCTTAAATGGCTGCTTAAAGCCTTAATTGGCCTCTGGGTGGGAAGGCCATCCTCGACCATCTCCACCCCTGAGGTATTGAACAGAGTTGGGAAGGTGATGGTCACTCCATGCCCACCTTTCCTCTTGGTTCTCCAGGCCTCCCACCTCACTACCTGCTCCATGGGTTAGATTAAATTCTGCCCTGTAGGTGAAAATTCTGTATAATCATTATGTACAGAGGCCAGAGTGGCCTCCTGGACTTATTTTGATTGCCTAAATAGGTCAGAGAGGAATTTTCTCTTTGTCCCTCTCAATTTTTATCTTTCCATTGCCCCTCCCAGAAGATCATATGGTTTTCAAGTAGAAGGGGGAAGTGGCTCTGTTGTAATATAATAGGCCCCACAAATGTGTGGAACAGGTTAGATGGGCCAGTGGTTCTATCACTAGTCCATCTCTATTGCATGCTTGCATCTAACTAAACAGAAAATGTCAGACACGGGTTAAAGTTTTGAACACGGCCCCTCCTATTGATGACAAAATGAAAGATAAGCAAGCAAACATTCTTGAAGCACAAAGAGGGAGTGCTGTTTGAACAATCCATAACCTGCTTAAAAGAAAAGCAGGAGGGGGTTACATATTGGTGTGTAATAAAACAAACTGGCTCACCAGGGAGCATGGTTAGCTGTGAAGAAGACTGTAAATGACTTCAAGAGAACAAAGACGTTAGCAGATAGACTGGAAATTGCTAGACTGCTTGAATTGAATGTTTAATGTGAAAATTTTGATATAATGCATTTTGTGAGAAAGAATGAGAGGATGTGAACATGGAAATGTAATTTGATAAAAATTTTCTTAAAAAAACACATGGGTTTTTTGATTTTATAAATAGGGGGATAGAACAAAAACAAACTGAGAGCTATTGCTAAAACTAGACAAATTTTTTAGTTAGGTCACAGATAGAATATTGGAGGGAATTTTCAGTCCCCTTTCCCCAGGTGGAAACAAGGCAGTTGCTCCCTGAAAATGGGCCCATTGCCACCTTCGCTATCGGTGGCCTCTCTTTACCTTCACCCCCGCCACTTCAATGGCTGGCTCACTAACTCTTCAGGATTGGCTTGAAGCCTCAAAGAATTAAAAATTGATCTCCCTGATATTGCTGCGAGGAGCCCAGGAGAAAAATAGTAGGAGCATTAAAAAAAGACTGTGTTCTGAATGTTTTTGTTTAATAATTATAAAAATCTTGGACATGGGGGGAAAAAAAATGTTTGACCGGCAGTCAAAAATCTTCCAAACAAATAATGAAGAATTTGTTCGCTGTCCAATTGGTGTGGGGAGGCAATGTGCAGTGTGTATGAGCATCTTGGTTGAACAAAGGCAGGGATATTGCAGTTGCACAATTGAGGCAGGAGGTTATGTGAAGGTCCCTAAATCAGGTAGTATGCCATTTAAAATACAAACTAGGTTCCAATAAATTACATAGGTTGCTGATTGGCCTTTATGGACTGAGTGGGGCAGAGCTTCTGCCAGGTACATTCTGATGAGTATCAGCATTCCAGGTGATGATAATCCCAATGGTAATTTCCTCTTTACTTCTCTGGGACCAGGAGGAGCAAGACTAGTTTGGTCCATTGCCCTTCCAGATCCCATCAACCACCTGCTCTCAGCTCCTCAACAAGACATCAGTCCATGGGCCTACCATGGTTAAAATCAAAAATTAAGGATAGTATTAGATCCAAAGGGGAGTCATATAAAGTTGCTAGAAAAAGTAGCAAGCCTCAGGATTGTGAACAGTTTAGAATTCAGCAAAGGGGGACAAAGGGATTGATTAAGAGGGGAACATGGAGTATGAGAGTAAACTTGCAAGGATCATAAAAGCAGACTATAAAAGCTTGTATAAGTATGTAAAAAGGAAAAAAGATTAGCGAAGACAAATGTTGGTTCCTTACAATCCAATACAGGAGAATTTATAATAGAGAACAAGGAAATGGCAGAGCAATTAAACAGCTGTTTAGGTCTGTCTTTAAGAGGAAGGCACAAATAACTTTGCAGAAATGTTAGGGAACCAAGAGTCTAGTGAGAAGGAGGCGTTGAAGGAAAGTAGTATTACTAAAAAAATAGTGCTGGATAAATTAATGGGATTGAAAGCTGATAAATCCCAGGGCTTGATAATCTACATCCCAGGGTACTAAAGGAGGTGGCTATGGAAATAGTGGTTGTGTTGGTTGTCATCTTCCAAAAATGTTGGCAAATGTAACCCACTATTTAAAAAAAGGAGGGAGGGAGAAATCAGGGAATTACAGATTGGTTAGCCTAACATCGGTAGTGGAAAAAATGCTAGAGTCTATTGTAGAAGATGTTATAATAGGACACTTAAAAAATTAAGATTAAAACAAGATTAAACAAAGTCAACATGGGTTTATGAAAGGCAAATCATGTTTGATAAACCTACTGGAGTTTTTTGAAGACGTAACCAGCAGAATAGATAGGGGAGAACCAGTGGATGTGGGGTATTTGGATTTTCAGAAAGCTTTTGATAAAGTCCCATGTAAGAGGTTAGTGTGTTAAATTAAGGCGTATGGGATTGGGGGTAATGTTTGGCATGGACTGAGAATTGATTAGCAGATAGGAAACAGAAAGTAGGAATAAAAGGGTCTTTCTTGGAGTAGCAGTTGGAGACTACTGGGATACCACAGGGATTAGTGCTTGGGCCGCAGCCATTCACAATATATATCAATGATTTGGGTGAGGGAACCAAATGCAACATTTCAAAGTTTGCTGATGACAGGAAACTTAGTGGGAATATGAGCGGTGAGGAGGATGTTAAGGTGCTTTGAGGCAATTTAGACAAGTTGAGTGAGTGGGCAAATACATGGCAGATGCAGTATAATGTGGATAAGTGTGAAAATAAAAGACACAGCTAAGATTTGACTTGGTGAAAGCGTTTAAAGTCATCATTGTGCAAATGCTCATATTTCAGTTAGTGATGACAGCAAAGCAATGTAATTGAGAGTACCATGTGGCAGTCTGATATCTCATTCTGTCACCAAGTATCCGGGAGACCCTAATCTCTCCATCACCAATGGCCACCCTGCCGATCTTCATGTCCACCTCCACCTCTGTTGTGGTCAAGGTGTCGATGGCTACAGGGTCATATTCTGGTTCTCTGCCTGCCTTTTCTTCTGCAAGGAGAGAATACAGAGAGTCATAAGTATCAGAAATGGATTGTGTGGCAAGGATGGAATGATAACATTTGTGGAGGGTATATGTGAGGGATGGGTGTGACATGGCACAGAAATGAGGGTGAGTGTTAGCTGTTCAAATGAGGACGTGAGAGAGAGGAATGAGTGCAGCTGCAAAGTGTGATTTGGGCTGAGGAGTGCTGTGCAGGACAATGCTGGAGAATCCAGAGTGTGGTGGCTGGCAACTGAGAGAGAGAACAAAAACAGAATTACCTTGAAAAACTCAGCAGGTCTGGCAGCATCGGCGGAGAAGATGCCACTCGCCTTTCCTGTCCTAATTTGATCATTGAACTTTCTGCAGCTATGTGTCCAGCTGTGAGGCACCACAGTTTTGCTGATCATTTCTTCAGCTATTTTGGGTCACGCCTGTTTTGCTTGAGAAGCTGGCCTCTTCCTCACAGCCACCGGGAACAATTTATTTCTTCGGGCATTCACAGCTTGCAGCATGACATCCGGAGAAGAATCAGAGAGCTGGGATGGGGACAGCCTTTCCATGTTTTGCATTCATCCTTTCTCTCGCATCAGTGTTCTGCAATAGATCCACTCTGAGCCCTGTCGGGCACCCTTTCAAAGTTCCCCTTGTTTTTGGAGTGGTGACCGATTTGTTTAAGAGAGTGGCCCCTTTAATTTTTTTTGCGCAGCCACGGACTGTGGTAATTTAAAGGGGCCGACTTGTGCACACCCTGTGTGGGGACTTACAGGCCGCATAGCTTAGAGAGATTTTTTTCTTTAAAGAGAAATCCTTCAATTAACAGGTTGGTATTGGTGGGGAGAGGGGTGGGGGTGGGGCTCCTGCCTGCATTCGGATTAATAGAGGGATCCAGAAGCGCAATGTTAATGCTATGGCTGAGTTAAAGCCAGGGCAAAGCCTACACCACAAATTACCACCTGATTCTAGTCTCACCCAAACTACATGGTTGATTCCCAGAAGGTCTATTTCCCAAAAAGGTTTTTCTCATAACTTTGGTGGGGGAGTACTAGAAAAATTTTAGTTCTCCAAAGTTTCTGCTGCTCTTTGGGCCAAGTTACAGGACAGGGCAGATCCTCATGTACATTAGCATTTGCAAGCAACTCTGTTCTGAATATGGTAACTAGAGATAGGCAATGCAGTATTGCCAATGTAATTTACAACCCAAGAGCAAAATGAAAAGCAAAACAGTGTTTAATTAATTAAAGAGGGAAGGTAAAAGGTTCAGAGCGTCACTGACCATACTCATTACAGCAGGAAGTCAGCTGAATCCTTGTGGTCATTCAGGACGCGGGGTGGATTTTTTAGCCCTCTACTAGGCGTGGTTTTTCCGGGGAGTCGGGAGGAGTGGGGGGTTGGAGCATGTAAAATATGACAGGCGGGGAGCCCCAGCCTTCCTGCCCAACCCTGGCCTGGTCCCCATAATACCATCGATGGGCAAGGTGCCCACTAGCCTGCCCTCTCTTAGGCCTACTGAGGCCCTTAAATGGCCAATTAACAGCCACTTAAGGACCTCAAACCACCTCCACTGCCATAATATATTGGGCAGTTGAAGGCGTGCAAGAGTGGGAAGGCTGTTCGTTTTCACCACAATTGGTGAAAGGGCAGAAAGAAAGAGGGGGTACCTCCTTCAGGGTGTTCTCCATGTACATTAGGGGCACATCACCTATGATTGCGCCCTCCCTTTGTGCCTCCCCACTTGGCCTCCAAAACCCACTCCCCCCATGCATCTTGCTCCCTCCCTAGGGTGCTCAATCCCTTCCCAACCAAAGGCCGAATTTACATACCTCTAGGGTCCATGATGTTTTATTTATGGAACTGCTTGCAGTCCCAGCAGCACATAGCATTGAGTTCTGGCGCTTCTGCAAGAGTTGCCAGTCAATTTGATTAGCCAGCAGCTCTTGAGGGCAGGACTTCCTTCCACTGAGGGACAGAAAGCCCACACTCTGTTTCTTAAGGCAGCTCCAGCATATTATCACTGTGGGGCGGCCCCTTTTAAAGTGAATTGGTTTGTGATAATACACCTCTCCCCTGAATTTTAAGAAGCACAATATTTTATCAAAAATCTCATACAAAAGCCCAAGTTGCAAATTAACTAGTAGACATTACATTGTAATGCTAACTATTCATTGCACTTATTCTTCTTTCAACATATCAAGGCTGCTAAAATTATAATGGGTGGAAGAATTCGGGAGCGGGTAGGCAGGTAGAGGGTTAATATATGAAAATTGAAAACCTGACTCCAACCTCTCTTGATCCCTGGTTTTAACTGCATCAGTGGATCTGGGTTTCCCAGTTGCTAAACCTCTCCACCGTTGCCACGTGCACATCACCATTGTTATCAGATCCAAAATGTCAGCGATCAAATACAGTCCAAGGCAATGTGTTGTAAACTACTTGTAAGGACAAAGCAAATTATTTTCAGCTACATTTTACAGAATAATATCTAGTTGAATGAACAAGGCCGATGATGGCAGCTCTAAACTTATAGCCAAATCAAATCAAAGAAACAAGACACAAAATCAATTCTGACACAAAAGAACCAATATCTAGAGAATAAGCATACAAGAAAATTTTTAAAAAAGCATTCCACACCATCCTTGCTGTTAATCCGCTCCAAAAAATAAATGCGATTAAACCTTTCCAAGCCTAGCTAAAACTAAGGCAGATAATTTTAACCTATCTCACTGGGCAGGAATGGGACTGGGTGGAATATTGGTTTTATGCCCCACCCAATATTACTGTCTGTTGTTTTCAGGGTGTAAAACAAGCACGCTGCCAAATTTTATTAGTTTCCCAATTGGTGGGCTAGATTAAAATTGCCCTCATGACAATGTGCCACCTTATTTGGAGACACAGGAATAGAATAAAATCTAAAAGTAATTTTAACCACCCTGTCCATCAGAAATCAATGGATGGTTTAAGTCAACAGTGTGACTTACCTCTTAGCAACCCACAATTTTCTATTTTAACTTGCTCCTTGTAGAAGGCAGCCACCTGTTAGAATCCCACTTTAAATATGCATATTAGGTTCTGATAATAAGGTGAAGGCAGCAGGAACAGGATCCGAGGTGAGAAGAGGTCCAACAGAGAAGTACTTTCCTTGTGTAGTGCTCCTCTGAGCCTTATAAAGGAAAGTGTATCACTTCCCTGCCTAAACTCCCCTTTCCTTCTTGCTAGACCCCTGTGAATCCCCTTACCTTGCTACCAGTGACTGTCCTTCTAGAGATAGACATTCGTCACCCGGGAGCAGCAGAAAATTTGTGGCCTTATTTCTTTGACCCTTGCCAGATTTTGGGATGCCCCTTTTGAAGTGAGAGTTCCAATTTGAGTTTCATAGGCACAACAGGGTGGACACCTCTAATGTGCCCAGAATAGCACGGATCACCCATCCTAATTATGAAGTATTTGTGATTTGGATCAGGGTCTATACCTTAAGATGTAGATGGTCAGGAGTCTCACTGTGTTTCTGGTTAACATGGTGGAATAGATCTTCCTTTTTATTGTGAAGTATTTTGTGTGTGGAGTTGAAAGTGGAAGAGCAAGGACCTGAAATTTTGAGGTCTTATAGTAACATAAGTTAAGCAAGAGTTTTCACCGGCACAAATCAGAATGGTTGGCACAGCACAGTGTGCAAATGCATTTTAAACATTTAGATTACTTTCAAGTCAATTTTGGTCTTAATTTTCTTCTGAAGAAGTGTGGGTGGAGGCTTGTAGAGCATAAAGACAGCTATACACCAGCTGGTGCAAAAGGCTTATTTTTATGCTGTAAATTCTATATAATTCATTGTAATTGTGGCCCAACAGGGTGGAGCTGTAAGATAAAAGCAAAATACTACAGATGTTGGAAATCTAAATTAAAAACAGAAAATGCTGAAAAAAACTCAGCAGGTCTGACAGCATCAGTGGCGAGAGAAACAGAGTCCTACTGAGTTTTTCCAGCATTTTCTGTTTCTATAAAATTAGGGTGGAGCTATAGATGCGAGCTCCTGTATATTGGTAACTAATCCACTCTTCCCAATTATATTGCTCCCCATTGCTAGCAAACAGTAATTTTGGAGCAGTATAACTACAAGGAAAGTAAAAATTATACATGCACTGAATGAGGAGGAAAAAAATATCATTTGCCCCAACCCGACTCAAATAATAAGCATACAACAGTACAAATAGCATTTAAAGTATTGGACAGATTGTCCTCTATAATATATTACTTGTAAGCATCACCTAAATGAAGTAAAACTTGGCAACAAGGATCATGCATCCAAATAGAAGCCTGCCCAATTTTCCACTTTCTGCAATACTAACTGCCTAAATACTGAAAAGTCTTTGCCATTGTGTTAGCAGACAATGGAGCCTCGTTTTTCCTGACCTTGAAGCTAAAGTCAAGACTATCCACTGTAGTTTAGTAGATGTCATGCTGACCCATACAGAGCAGAAGTTCCCACATTCAATGTCTGGTCTGTGTTGAGTTAACTGGTTCTATGCACGGTTGCCTGTCAGGTTCTGCAATTAGCCTCAGGACCACTGGACTATAGAGCAACACAAAAGAAAATGAGTTTCCTGCACCGGTAGCTATCCATTGAGCCCAGTGTCATGTGTGCTGACAACAGTCTCGGGTAGGATTGGGCTCACTTGTGATTATCACTCTTAATCATTGAACTTGCTGATTATCACTGCTTAAATATGACAAATAGCCAAAGGTATCAACAATTTACTAATGCCTGTGAAACTGCAATGATCAGCACTCACTGAAAAGAATGGGAGAAAAGAGAAAAAAAATTACAAAAACAAATCAGGGAACTACCCCAGATACATCCATAAGCCAGGGGCAGACTAGGAAGGCATGCACAAGAAAAGGTGTTTCATCCCCCTTACCCTTTCCCCTTGTTGGGATTTTCAAGTTACCATAAATGGGGAAGAAACAAAGCAGATTCCTGCTCTGTCCCAATATGTGACCATTCCTCTTAGTAATACTGTACCCACCCTTCCCCCTCTTGCAGGAGGCTGAAATTTCTTGCTGGAATGTTCCCATTAGTTTTTTCCCACAATATGAAACTAATACCAAACCTAAGAAAATAATGAGAATATACATTTGAAAAAAGATATATAATAAGCTGTTCAAGACTTTAGATTGCTTCATAGTCCTCAAAATAGGCATCTGTGTGCATCATTACTGCTCGGAGTACAAAGCTTTCTTCCCTTGGGTCTCTAATGCAGCATCTTGCCAGAGTCCTAATGCACCTGAGCTCCATTTGAACTATGAACACAGACTTAAAGGTGCTTGTAAATAATGCAAAAACAAATCAATACTAATTTGGATCATTCAAACACGTGGCTTCCAAAGAGACGTTCTTAAGCAAAGCCTTCATTGGACGACTAATGTTACTTTCAAAGTTGTAAACATGCAACAATTAACAAAGATTAATCAATAATCAATTTGGTTTAATATTACTTAGATGCTATCATTTCACATTCTACAGGTTATATTTTGTCTTTACTTAAAACCAGCATTTTATTCAGTTAAGATTGATCTTTTTCCCCTGCTGATTATTTCCAAGGGAGGTACATTGCTTTCTCATATGTTAGACCACAAAATCTACAATTTTCTATATAATCAGATTGAAGATTAACCCTTCCCCCCTCCTGGCCTGCAATTGATTTTTTTTCTTAGACATGTTTTCAAAAAGATTACACAATTCTCAATTAAACAATCTACTTGCAGGAATCCTAACATGTTGCATATTTAAGTAAAATGATTTGCAAGAAAATCTGATCATTTGTCATGCTCATTAGCAAATTATTGGTTCGTTTTCTAAGTTTTCCAGTTACAAGTTTTACAGTTAAATACTGAACAAATGACTTGGATGTCTGAGCTTGTGCTACCTATTAGAGTGTGAACATAGAATGATTGGCCCCACCTGATTTCTATGCCAAATGATGGGAGAATGAAAAAAATAAAAGGGAGCACTGTCAGTGATTAGGGACAAACATCATTTAAACAGCACAGCTAGACTAACATGTAGACAAAAATATCTTGTGTTTCACCTTACACCTCATAGTCAGCTGGGAACTCATTGCAAGATGCATTGACAGAATTCATCTCCAGCATAAACAATAGTGTCTGTCAGGATCGCATGATCCTTCTGCACTGTAGAAAAAAGCCTGAGGCGACACCTGTTCAAAACCAACCGTGTGTGTGTATGTGTGTGTGTGTGTATTAATAATTCTGTAATGTATTTATATCTAACTTATTACTCTGCCAGACCTATCTAAAATTTCCTACAGTCAAAATGTTTTGGGAGGAAATAAAACTGTAATAATTTGGGCATGGTTTTTAAATTATTGCTGAAGACAGTGTTGGTACAGATATTGGTAAAGGAATGTTCATGATGTCAGCCTGACATCTCTCTGTCCGTTATTTTAGCTGAGACATTAATTCTGTCCTATTTGCAGCAGAACCTTTCAGACGTAGATTGGCATTAGCAGTCACTTACGTACCCCCTGGAACCCTACCAAACATCCCAGATGACGAAAATGGTCATCTTTGCCTTGAAGGACGAACAAGAACCCATTAAAAGACAAACTGGCTGGTGTCACAGTTAAAATAGCAGACAAATTAATAATAAATGTTCATTTGTTAAATTGCTACCAGTAGTTTCTAGGGTAATAAAACCCCAGCTATAATTCCATGTTATGAATATCTACTGCACATTAAGAGATTTCCTGGATGCGTACTACATATGTGAAGCTTTGCACATTGCCAAAAAATTGTGGGCAGAGCCTCCATGCTGGCATAATTCGTTGGGCCACAAGGCTAACTTTCCGCTGAGAGCATAAATTCATAAAATGAGCACATGGTTTTCAATCCGATGATTGAAAAAAAGTCATGCCATGTACTTTATTATTGTTTGATAAACTTATTGCAATATTTCTTATTAAAACACATAAATGGGCTAGATGGGCTGTTATTGCAGCTGTCAAGTTACATTTTAATATCTAAAATAATTTTGGTACAGCTTCTTCATGTACTTCTATATCCATTCTTCCATATCCACAGTTGGCAATAAACAATCAGAATATTTGACGTATTTCATTACTATCTATATTAATAAAGCCAGGTGGGAACAGTGGGCAGAATTTGTAGCTCGGCATGTGGTCGAGCGCCTGAACCGCTCGAGCGTAAAATAGCGTGTGATGACGTTGGGCGAGCACCCCGATGTAATCCCACCCTGATGTGATATTTCGGTTGGCAGGCGCATGCAGAAGTCGAAAGCGCACCCGCCGACAATTAAGAGGGCAATTAAGCCCATTAAAGTTACAATTGTCCCTGGTCTTTTGTGGTCCATCCAACCTTATAGTTGGTGGAGGGGCGAATCTGCTAAATGGACTTTGTATTTTTGATGAAACCTCATTCAAGGGGGGGATGTGGTTTCTGCTATTAGATAAAAGAATAAAAATGTTTGGACAGAATTTTCATTATCTATATATTCAGGTGACTGATTCTGAAGCAGGGGCATTTTTTTCTGGATTTCAAAATCTTCATTGATTACTTTTAAAATCTTCAGCTCCCTGAGGCAGCTCTCTGCTTTCAGGGAGCTTTCATTCCATGCTCCCCCGCGCCTGGCCTCCTCCTGCCCCCACCCCAGCAGCACTAAGTATTTCAGCATGCATTTCACACTGGCTGGCCATTAATTGGCCAGCCAGCGTGATAGTGGGGTTGGTGTGTTGCGGTCTGTTTCCCGGCTGCTCCCGGGCACTGCCGTCATGCGCACCTGCCAAACTAAAAATCCTGCCCAGTGTTTTAACTGACTAAAAATAAATTAATCCACTTCACTAGTTTAGAACCATAGAAAAGTTACAGCACTGAAGGAGGCCATTCAGTTCATCTTGTCCATGCCAGCCCGAGGACACCCAGGTGCCCTTTCTAATCCCACCTTCCTTCACCCGACCCACAGCCCTGCAGCTTACAGCACTTAAGGTGCTGATCCAGGTACTTTTTAAAAGAGTTTAGATTTTCTGCCTCTACCACCAACTTGGGCAGCGAATTCCAGACACCCACTATCCTCTGCGTAAAAAAAGTTCTTCTTCATGTTCCTCCTACACCTTCTGCCACTTATCTTGAATCTGTGTCCCCTGGTTCTAGAATTCTCCACCAAGGGAAATAAGTTTATCCTGTCCACTCAATCTATTCCCCTCATCTTACATCTTACAAAAGAAATGTGTTAGTTTATTATTTAGACAGTATAATTTTTAATGGTTTGTTTAATCATAAACATTACATTAAACAGAATTTACTTTCAATTAGAATAAAAATATCTGAGACAATGAAAGTTAAATTCGTGCAGGGGATACATGTAACATCCCAGAAATAGCTTCCAATCAGGGTATTGAGGGGAGGGAGGAACTCAGGAAAATTACAATCACCAGGGTAGTGGTACTGAGAAAATTGTTGGAGCTGTGGACTAACAAGTCCCTGATGGACTTCATCCTCGGGTCTCAAAAGAAGTGGCTGGGCGATAGTTGATGCATTGGTTTTAATTTTCCAAAATTCCCTAGGTTCAGGGAAGGTTCCATTAGATTGGAAAATGGCAAATGTAACTCCTTTATTCAAAAAGGGAGGGAGACTGTAAGTAGGAAACTACAGGTATGTAAGCTTAACATCTGTCATAGGGAAAATGTTAGGAGTTATTATTAGAAACATTATAGCAGGGGACTCGGAAAAATTCAAGATAATCAGGCAGAGTCAACACGGTTTTGTAAGATGGAAATCATGTTTAACCAATTTATTGGAGTTCTTTGAGGAAGTAACATGTGCTGTGGATAAAGGGGAACCGGTGAAAACAGAGTAGTCATAAATTACTCTTTTTCTGGTTGGAAAGTTGAAATGAGTGGTATACCACAAGGATCAGTGCTGGGGCATCAACTTTTTACAATTTATATAAATGACTTGGATGAAGGGACCGAAGGTATAGTTGCTAAATTTGCTGATGACACAAAGATAGGTAGGAAAGTAAATTGTGAAGAGGACATAAGGAGCCTATAAAGGGATATAAATAGGCTAAATGAATGGGCAAATCTATGGCAAATGGAATATAAACTGTGCAAATATGAAAATGTCCGTTTTGATAGGAAGATTAAAAATTTAGTATATTACCTAAATGGTGAGAGATTGCAGAGCTCTGAGGTGCAGAGGGATCTATCTGGGTGCCCTAGTGTATGAATCACAAAAGGTTAATATGCAGATACAGCAAGTAATTAGGAAAGCTAATAGAATGTTATCATTTACTGCGAGGGGGAAATTAATACAAAAGTAGGGAGGTTATTTTTGTAGGATGGTCGAGCTGTACTATTAATGATAGAGCTGGTCAGCAGACACTTCTTGGGTGGAAATTTTATGTTTATTTACAATATACACAGCAGCAACCACGTGGCCTGAATTTTCCCGTCGGCGAGTTGGGGTCGGGGTCCGCTTGCCGACGCAAAAATAATGCGGGATGACATCGGGGGGGAACAGATTCGCTGTCCGCCTGCTGACCTGTCAATGGCCAACTGAAGCCATTGACAGGGTAATTAAAATAATTAAAGGCCCTGCCCCGTCCAACCTTAAAGTTGGTGGGCAGGTCAGGAGCCCCAGTGGACTTCTGAAAAAACATGAAACAGAAACAGAAATACCTGGAAAAACTCAGCATGTCTGGCAGCATTGGTGGAGGAGAGCACAGTTGATGTTTCGAGTCCTCATGACCCTTCAACAGAACCAAGTAAAAATAGGAAAGGGGTGAAATATAAGCTGGTTTAAGGGGTGGGGGGGGGGATTGTTGGGACAAGCAGCACTGGCGGGATGAGGTTTCATGTCTGTTTTTAAAAAGTTAAATGAAATTTTAGTCAGATTTATTAACATGTCCCATCTTGTGGGACATTGCCTCATGAGGGGGATATGTTAATAATTTTTTGATTTTTCTATTTTTGTTATTTAAAACACTGTCAGTGATCTCCCTGAGACAGCACTTAGCCTCAGGGAGATGCGCGCTCTTTTGCACACGTGCGCGAAAGAGTGCACTTTGACAGATGGGGAATCCCTCCCACCCCACACAGAAAGCGCATTGTGCTTATCGTTGGTCAGCCCACTGGACGGGCCTTAATTGGCTCGCCACTTAAAATGGCGGCTGGGCCCGTTTCGGCGGTGGTGATCAGCTGCCCGCCCGCCACCGAGCCAGTGGGTCCCGCCCACCCATCAAGGGTAAAATTCTGCCCCATGTGTGCTTTCAACTCCAACTCTATCTCTACACTGACTGCTGAGGTAGCCCACACTACTCTCCTATTGGTTACTATAGATCATGTGATCTTCCTTGCCAAGTATTATTCTTAAAGATACATTGCTCACTAAATAAAATAAATAATTACTACAGTTATGCTTCAGTTATACAAGACATTGGTGAGACGACATCTGGAGTACTGTGTACAGTACTGGTCTCCTTATTTAAGAAAGGATATAAATGCATTGGAAGCAGTTCAAAGAAGGTTTACTCGACTAAAACCTGGAATGGGAGTGTCGACTTTTGAGGGAAGGCTGGACAGGCTAAACTTGTATCCGCTGGAGTTTAGAAGAGTAAGAGGTGCCTTGATTGAAACATATAAGATCCTGATGGGTCTTGACAGGGTGGATATGGGGAGGATGTTCCCTCTTGTACAAGAATCTAGAACTAGGGGTCACTGTTTAAAAATTAGGAGTGGCCCATTTAAGTCAGAGATGAGGAGAAATTTTGTTCTCTCAGAGGGTCATGAGTCATTGGAACTCTCTTTCTCAAAAGGTGGTAGAAGGAGAGTCTTTGAATATTTTTAAGGCAGATGTAGCTAGGTTCTTGATAAGCAATGGGGTGAAAGGTTATTGGGGATAGGTGGGAATGTGGAGTTGAGGTTACAGTCAGGTCAAACTTGATCTTATTCAATGGTAGAGCAGGCTCAAGCGGCTGAGTGGCCTACTCCTGCTCCTATATTAAGTCTTGTATTAATTCTTTGTTCAAAATATTTGGTGCAGCACTGCACTGTATGTTGGAGATGAATTTGCTGCTGACAGATGCAGTGCCAGCCTTAGATGAGTGGTAGCACTCTCACCTCTGAATTAGAAGGTCATGGATTCAAAACCCACTTCAGAGGCTTTAGCAAATAATGTAGACTATCACTCCAGTGCAGTGCTGCTGAAAGGGTGTCATAGTGCTGGGGGGATGTCTTCTTTGGATGAAAGATAAATATTACACTGCAGGCCCATCTACCCTCTCAGATGGATGGCAACATTCTCATGGCACTATTCAAAGCAGGGCAGTTGACCTTTATTCATCAGACAACAAATAAAACAAATGATTGACTAATGTATTTAACTGTTGTTTGTGAGACCTTGCTTTGATTGACTGCTGAATTTTCCACAGTGACAGCACTACAAAAATAACTTTATTGGATTCAGAACACTTCTGGACATCTTGAAGTTGTGAAAAGCACAATATAAAGGCAACCTCTTACTTACTTCCACCCACATTTTTTTAAATTTTTCCGTTGTGAGGTTGCAGGACATTAATTTTGGCCTTGTACATAATTATTGATTTAACAACTAATGTTTGCATTTAAATTAGCTTCTTTAATGTAGGAAAATTCCCAAGATGCTTCACATGTTTGAGATGGAGCTCTGTGAGCCATTACTTTTAAGTAAGCTGAACTTCATTGAAATCTCTGGCTTTTTAGAACAGGTGGGTGCCTTAAATTGCCAGGCTATTGAAGGGACAAACTTACCTGGAGTTAGTGGCAGAAACTCCAGGTAGAAATATCTAAGCATTTACACTTTGCAGCCCTATATAGGTTTTTGGCCCCTACTTGTTTAAAGTGATATTCTAAACAACCTAATTCAGACTTCAACCTCTATGAAGAGCCTAAATGCCCATGGCACATAACGAAGACAGCCTCAGAGGTGGTCACTAGAGAGGAGGCTCAGCATGTTGCCTTTGGAGGATCTGAGGCAGAATTTAAAATTGAAGAAGCATATCAGAGTGCATCATGGGATCACCCAGGCTTGGCCTAGTTGCGGATATAGGTTTTAAGTGTTTGCCATTTGGAAAAAAAAACTAGAATGCATGTGACCTTTTGGCCAGGCCCAGAAACCGATGACTAGCCTATGGATCAGTCCATGGTAAGTTAAAGAATGTGATCTTTGGGTCAGGATAAAATAAGTTGATGAATGGTCAATGAGTTAAAATGTAATAAACTGATAGCTTTACCTCAGGGTCAAGATATGCAGATGACCAGGCACAGCAGGAAAATATCAGGATATATAAGCAAAGTTTATGTTTTGAAGTGAACTGTGAATGTCGTTTGTGCTAAAGGTCAGGCCATTCCGTGTGCGTTTCACAAATTCCTCCAGAACTGCGGAAGTGATGAACAGGTTATTCCATGTTTATGTTGTAAACTCATTTTTAATTAAGGGTATAACAATTACAAATACAAGATAAGAACATTGTGAGTTAATGATGTTACCCAGAAGATGGTGTATATAACCAACAGAAACTGTGTAACTTCAACTTGCCTTTTAGGGCATTTTGAAAGAGCATTTTCCTTGTGTGCGCTTGTACTAAATAAAGAACTACTGTTGAATCTACCTACAACCAACTCTGTGTTGAGTGTCTTTAGATACTGCACAACAATTGGCACTGGGGCAGGATGTCCACTAGCGACCGAGCAACAGATCGGTTGGACGCAGCAGGCGGGTGGGTACTTTTACTTTATCACTCACACTTAGGAAGCAAGTCCGGCGGTTGTGTGCTACAACTCACAGAGACCCAAACCTGAGAGTTGGCTGAAGGTGAGGAAGCAGGAGCTGCTCAGTTAGCCACAAGCTGCCAGTAGGGAACAACAGATAGGTCAGAACCGTTCCTTGGTGACAGGCCAGGTAGAGCCGCACCAGGAGACAGGCAGGTCAGAACCCCCAGGATGCAGTCCAGAGGTGAGGTACCATAAAACATGTCCAGAGTAGATGAGAATGAGTGGAGACCGGAAGGGTGGAAAGCTATATTTTTAAACAGATAGAAATAAGAAAATAATAAAGAAAAATAAATACATAAAAAAATCAGATTGAGAAAAAGCAAAATAAAATAAATGCGATGTAAGCGCCAAGACTGAAACTTATATCCCCAGAAAGTACTGATGACATTGACTCAGGAGGACTGAGAAAAAAAGCTGCAGAACGTGACAGCCAGGATGATGACTGGGATTGGGAGCAGCCACTGGAATATAATGCCGTGGCTCCCTCAGCTACGCCTGAAACACAGATGAAAGGGCAGTGGGCATGGCCCCCATTGTACATGAACAGTGGCGAGACAATCAAGGGGACACCCAAATGAGAGTAAAATATGTCCCTCGCACCCCTGCCAAGAGACAAATGCTAACTAGAGACCTATCTACCCCTGGACAAAACCACGTAAGTACCGATTTCTGGAACAAATGGGAGGAAATAATTGATATCCACTCATTCCACCATGAGGACAACAAGTCCTAGTGAGATCTAAGGTGTCCACCAGGTTTGGCTACAGATGAATAATATAGTTACCAGTGGGGGATGGGGGGTGGATGAGCACCTGGGGCCTAACAGAAGCAGGTGGATATAACCGGTTCAAGAGACTGGTCAAAGAAGGATTGGGAAATGCCAGATCCAATTGGTCAGCGGTTGTAGGTGTGACACAAAACAAAGGCAAATGTGCCTATGAATATGCCGAAAGAAAATATACTGTCTTTAAAATAAAAATTTTAGAAATAAATTACAATGCTGTGCTTTTTTTTAAACAATCAAACTGTACTACTATAGAACTGTGAAGGCCAGTTTGCCCTCACAATATAAAGCTAAGATTAGAGCCTTGAAGAAATTTGGCAGCAATCCAATTTGAACTTTTCAAAACAGATGAATTAAAAATGAACTGCTAAAATTATTTCTGAGTCAGGTCATTGTTAAAGGGGGGTGTTGCTTGCAAACATCAATGATTTACAAAAAAAAAAATCTCTACAAAGCAATCTCTGTCATTACCAGAATGCCTACCAGAATGCCTCGGTGCATAGCCACAATCAATTGTGCTAACTGGTCTATAAAGGTTAGTGTGATGACTGGGGGAGGCCATCTTACATACCAGAGATGCATTGGTGGAACTGTTAAACACTGGTAGATTAAAAGCAGTCTCAGGCAGCCAGAGAGCTACATGGGAAGCAGTATTGCTGTCAAGGGATAAGTCTTTACTGGACCATTGCCCCTAGCTCTAATAGCTATAATAATCAGTTCACTCGATGGTTAGAAGCATTTGTGATGAGAGATTGTTCCGCTAATACTGTAGTGAGAATTTTCGCTGAAGAAATTATACCTTGATGGGGATTACCCCTGCAGATAGACTCAGATCAGGGAACACATTTTACAGGTAAAATAATTAAACAGGCACATACCCTGTTGAGAGTTAAGCAAAGGTTCTATATACCATACTACCCACAGAGCACAGATATGGTGTAAAGAATGAGTAGAAACCTCAAAGCATCATTCTCCAAGGCCATTGTCAAAATGAACAAGGGCTGGGCTGATCTGCTACCCAATATCCTGCTGACACTGCCAGCGACTCCTAACCAAGTGACCAGACTAACCCCATTCGAGCTAATGACCGGACAAGCCATGTGGCTTCCCGAGGGGACTTGTACAGGCAGTGAATACATAGGGCCAGCTCGGGAAAGGGTTAAACGATTCTTCAAAGAGACAATGTTGGCATTGGTCACTTAACACAGCAGGTCGGCTTTCCCCCCTGCTGCCCCCACCACCCCCCACCCCCAAGTCTGAGTGTGGTGACTGCATTGAATCATTGATGGCCTGTGTCATTTGCTGAGTGGGCAAGCAGATATTGCCTGTACCGAGGTCACCCTGAGAGGGTGGTGAAGAGGTGGGTTCTGCGCCCGCAACATGTGGTACACTGAGTCCCACACGACTGTTTTGGGGGCAACCTGAAGGAGCTGCACCTAGGTGCAGTGCTGGAACTCCAGGACATGTCAAAGACAGGGTGATGACATGCTGGGAGGGGAGCTTCAAGGTCGCATGACAACGAACCATCTGCTGTTCTCTGTGCTCCACGTGCTTGCGCCTCCTTGCTATGGAAGGATATACCATGTGGTGCCTAATGTGATGTAGGCAGCATGTGGCCAAGGGGGATGTGGGGGGTTGGGAAACAGGCCTTTTGTGTGAGTGTTTGGCAGCAGTGGGGTAGGGAGACACTGGAGCCCTGATATGTCCCACTCTGGTTGGGGTGGGCCATGCGCAAAGAGAGTCCATGTACAATTTGCACAATCAAGGCTCTTCTCTCATTTTCAGGAGAAGAATGCTCATAACACGGCAGAGTGCGCAAGGACTGGCAGCAGCCAGGCTCAGTTAGCCATTCGCAGCCGGTTCGAGCAGGAGGCCCTCGATCTGGAAAGACGCCAAGCTCCCAGGTCCACTGGTGTCGGTGAAGCTGGGGTGCCATGGCCAGGTATGTATGGCCAGCAGTGAGGTCAGCTTTGTTCCCCCAACAGACCTAGCAGTGCTGAATGTTAAGTGATTTAATTTTGCAACATGGCTTGACTATTGCTTTTGGAAGGATAGTGCATAATGATCCAGGGGACAGGGATGCACCTTGACATTGTCTCCATATTAACTGACCCAATGTCCTTATTCTTCCTTTCAGTATCAGTGGAGCAGGGCTGGGAGGAGGAGCAGCAGAGGCCACCCCTCTCACATCTGAGGGCCCTGTAGTCTCACCAGCATCGCACCATTTCTGCCAGGCAGGCACCAGCGCAGACACTAGCACCTCGGTGGGAATTAGAACGTTGTCTAGTGTCCCAGGGCACAGTGGTGAGGACACTTCACAGTCGCTGGAGCGGCTGGCAGAGATAGTGAGTGCCCATGGCGCCAGCAGTCGGAAGACTGCAGGGGACCAGGCGCATGCTCAGTCGGTGCCTGATGATGTGCCTCTGGAGTCAGCCATAGCACAGCACAGGCAGGAAATGCGGCTGGGCATGCGGGAACATCTGGGGGAAATACATGAGGCTATGCTTGGCTTGGTGTCCGTGGTGGAGGAGTCTACGTGGACGATCGCCGAAGCAATGAATCACATGCCTGAGTGCCAAGCATCCTCCATGGAGAGAGTGGCTACTCTCGTGGAGAGGCTCCTCCAGGAGACCCATCAGGGCTTCCTAGGGATGCACGCTGACCAGCAAGCCCTCACATCGGCATTGACCTCAGCTGGTCAGTGCCAGTGTGGGAGATGGTCTGGGCACCAGGTTTCCCAGCTCAGTGTCCATCCATCCACGGTGAGTAAGGAGGTCTGAAGCAGCTGCCTGTTGGCTCTGCAGGCTCCTCTCAGGGTGCTCCGGATGAGGGCGGCAGCTCCTCCACCACTATCTCAGTGACCATAGCATCTGGTGAGGCTGCAACAACTGGGGAGATGCCAGCTGTGGAACTGGCAGCTCCCTCCCAGGTGGGGACATAGCATAGGCTCCACAGGCCAGAGAACAACCGCCAAGGTCATCGAGACCAACAGGACAGCAGAGTTAGCAGGCTGTCTCAGATGCCAGTCCCAGTGATGGGGCAGCACCAAGACATAGCACCTGAAAATATAAACATAAGGCACCTTAGGCGCACCACAGGTTTACCACTGGTGCTTTTGTGTTGGCCCGAGATGAGGTCTTTATGATTTGCTTTGAAGTGGAACACCCCTGTCATTTTTTTAGTTTAAGTTTCTTTGCTTGTGATATTAAATTCAGACATGTGGCCATAGCTAAGGATGCCTCTTTTCTTCTGCAGGTGCATGGTTTCCAAAAATGTTATGAGTGCTTTGTGGGAAATTCAACTTTATTAACAAGGCCCTTAGTTGCTGTTCCTAACCTGCCAGACTTGGCACTTAGGTATTCAGTATGGAGCCTACTACCCAGGCTTGTCCTAAAAGTCTACCTGTGGTGTGCTAGCTGAAGGATCATTGGATTAAAGCCTCCATGGTGTTCCTGCCTCCCTGGAGTATGCCCGAGTCAGCATCTTACCATCTCAGCATTTCCCTGTGTGTACTCATCCTCGGACTCACTGCTGGACTCATTGTGTGCAGCCGCAGCTACTATGTTGACATCTTCATCATCCACTGCGTTCCCCCCTTTCCAGCACAAGGTTGCAGAGTGCGCAGCATGCAACCACTATCACTGACACACGATCTAGGGGCTACTGCACCCACTGAGCGTTCCAGGCATTGGAAGCGCATCATGAAAAGACCGATGGTTCTCTCCACCACAGCCCTTGTGGAGGCGTAGCTCCTATTGTAGCGCTGCTCAGCCTCTGTTCTTGGATGGCAACAAGGCGTCATGAGCCACCTTCTGAGGGGATAGCTCTTGTCACCCAGCAGCCAACCATCCAGCCGGGCTGAAGCACCGAAGAGCCCCGGCACCTGGGCGTGTCTGAGGATGTAGGCATCTTGGGAGTTGCCTGAGTACCTTGCACAGACATGCAGAATCTGCATCCTGTGGGCACACACTATCTGCATGTTCATGGAGTGGAAGCCCTTCCTGTTGACGAAGGCACCGGGCTCACCTGCTGGTGCCTTGATGACCACATGTGTACAGTCTGACCACATGTGTACAGTCTATAGCACCCTGGACACGTGGGAAGCCAGCAATGGCCGCAAAGCCTCTGGCTCACTGTGCCTGACTTGCCTGGTCACAGCGGAAGTGGATGAAGGTCAATTCACACGTGAACAGAGCATCTGTAACCTGCTTGACACAAGTGTGGACAGCTGATTGGGCGACACCACAAAGATTACCCACCGACCCCTGGAAGGAGCCAGAGGCATAGAAGTTGATGGCTGCTGTGACCTTTAGAGCCACTGGCATGGGGCCTACCCGCCTGCCCGTTGTGCACCAACCCGAAGATTGCACGAGCGCCGAAAAATGCCCACCCCCACACGCCAATGGGAAAATTCTGCCCTGTGTAACTTCGAATTGCCTTTTAGAGCATTCTGAATGAGCATTTCCTTGTGCGCACTTGAACTAAATAACGAACTACTGTTGAATCTACCCACAGCTGACTCTGTGTTGAGTGTCTTTTAGAAACTCCACAACAAAATCTACAAAGTAGTTTTATAGGCAGAACAGTAGTAATATGGGAATGGTTAAATTATACTCAAAGGGGAAAGTATTTTCCTTGCAGATTCCTTCATGTTTTATCTTTATTGTGTTTTACATTAGAAATATTGAATTCAATTTGCTGTTTTCTTTTAGGGTTAGTTCAAACACAAAAATCATTGTTCTCAATATACTCTGTCCTTTTTTATCTTAACTCTGTCTTACAGTCTCTTCTGACATTCAGCCCCTGCCCTTGACCCCCAACTCTGTCCTCCCCTTAAAAGCTTCCTTTTCTTGAATTACATGTTTCGTTCCATAACCCTGATGTCTTCTGCTAATACCGACAAATTTATAAGTAGGCAGAGACCTGGGCCCTGTTGAAAGTACAACTGCGGTATGCCAGAAAAGCCAAGGATTTTCAACCCCATGATTTGAACTGAACAAGGGAGTTAATTATTTCTTACTCATGTGGGCATCGCTGGCAAGGCCAGAATTTATTTTCCATTCCTAAATGCCCTCGAGAAGATGGGGACAAGCTGCCTCCTTGAACTGTTGCAGTCCATGTGATACTATTGGCCTGATTTTCGCTACCAAGGCTGGTAACCCAAGTCAGGAAATTTCTCAACTCAGCAGACCGTTCTCAGTTTAAAGAGCCTGCTAGACTCAATTTTAACTCTGGGGAGGTGGGAACAGGATTAAATCAGGCCTGCCAAACTTAAAAGCAGATCCTAGGCACCCATGGGGGCAGGCAAGTGCCAAGGCAGGGCCAGTTAGAAGGTTTGGTTCTCTGGGATTCCATCCCAATTATTTTAGAAGCTATTAGGCCCTTCAGCCCTCACCCCCCCAAATCACGCCCCCTCACACCCTCATGCCACCTCCATGCCAACTCATGATCCTGCCCACCCCATGCCCCTTTATAGACCATGCCACCTCCATGCCAACATATGCCCCCACAAATGCCTCATGCCCCCTCATACAGACCCCTCCCCCATGCCACCTCCATAGCCGCTCACCCAGTATCCATCATGGGTTGACCTCAGGAGCTTTGTGAAGATGAAAAAAATCTTCCAGCAATCTACTATGCTCTCACTCCTACAGACTTGATAGTGAAAGGAACCACATTCATGCTACCCATTCAAAGCCTTTAAATCTCCTCAAGTAGTTAACCTCTTCTGAAAATAAATACATTTCTATTCCAACCCCACATCAAAGACAGCTAATCCTTTAATAGCTTATTTAAACTGTCAATCAAAATGATATATGTTTTTGAAACTCAGCCAAACATTCATCTCAGCGTAGTAATAGCCTTTGGGGGAATATCAACAAGGACCTCTATTGAAATGACAGGACCAGCTGCTACTATTTTTTTCTAACTTACACCAAATGGCTTGTTAATCAAATCAGTCCAGCAGGGTTTTTTTTAAACTCTCACTGACAGTATCAGCTTTTTTTCCCCATGTTTAAAGGGCAAGGGATTTAAAAAATTCAGACCATGACACTTAAATAGACATTTTCCACCCTTCAGGAACATTTACATCTACTGCATAAATTTGAGATCCCAAACTGCAGCCCAAGGCCTTTGGCATAGCCTAAATGGGGTTTATTTGAACTCAACAATAGGTTCAAATGGCCCTGATGAGTTTGGGTTTCCCTCATGTGTGAGTCACGCCACCCCACCCCGTCAATCCTTTCCCCGCCAGTAAAAAATTGGGAAATGGAGCAGGACTTATGACTGTGGAGTCTCCCTGACTTGCAAAAATCTGGCCCTTTGATTCTGTTTGATAAAACGTGGGCAAAGATGTAATATTTGTAGAATAAAAGAAAACTCAAAGGGGTTTTTTAAAATATGTCAAGAGCAAGAGAATAATTCGGGAAAGAATAGGGCTAATTAGGGACCATAGAGGTAATCTGTGTGTGGACCTAGAAGATGTGACTACAGTCCCCAATGTATACCTTGCATCAGTCTTCACAATGGAAAAGAATAGCGCAGGTATAGACATCAGGGTGGAGGACTGTGAAATATTAGAGGAAATTAACAGAGACAGAGGAGGTACTAGCAGGTTTAGCGGACTTAAAAGTGGATAAATCCGCAGGCCTGGATGAGATGTATCTGAGGCTGTTGAGGGAGGCAAGGGAAGAGATATCAGCAGCCCTGGCAGTAAGTTTCAAATCCTCTCTGGCCACAAGTGAGGTGCCAGAGGACTGGAAGACTGCTAACATTGTCCCGTTATTAAAAAAGGGAGGAAGGGATAGACCAGGAAATTACAGGTCAGTCAGTCTAACCTTGGTGGTGGGGAAGTTACTAGAGAGAGTTCTGAGGGACAGAATATATCTGCAGTTGGAGAGACATGGATTAATCAGGGATAGTCAACATGGAATAGTTAAGGGAAGGTTGTGTTTGACAAACTTGATCAAATCTTTTGAGGAGGTAACCAGGAGTGTTGATGAGAGTAATGCATTTGATGTGGTCTACATGGAATTTAGCAAGGCTTTTGATAAGGTCCTTCATGGCCGACTGGTCAAGAAAGTAACAGCCCATGGGATCCAAAGCAAAGTGGCATGTTGGATCCAAAATTGTCTGAGAGACAGGAAGCAGAGGATGGTAGATGGATGTTTCTGTGACTGGAAGCCTGTTTCCATTGGGGTTCCACAGGGCTCGGCGCTGGTGCCCTTCCTGGTTATAAATTATTTGGACTTAAATGTAGGGGGTATGACCAAGAAATGTGCGGGTGACACAAAAATTGGTAGGGTGTAAATAGTGAGGAGGATATTCTTAAACTGCAGGAGGACATCAATGGACTGGTCAGGTGGGCAGAGCATTGGCAAATGGAATTCAACCTGGAAAAGTGTGAGGTAATGTACTTGGGGAAGTGTAACAAGGCAAGGGGCTACACTATGAATGGTAGGAACCTGGAAAGTACTGAAGATCAGAGGGGCCGTGGTGTGCACATCCACAGAACTCTGAAGGCGGCAGGATAGGTAGATAAGGTGGTTCAGAAGGCATATGGGACACTTGCCTTTATTAGCCGAGGCATAGAGTACAAGGGCAGGGGGGGTTATGCTGTAACTGTATAAAATGCTGGTTAGGCCACAGCTGGACTACTGCTTGCAGTTCTGGTCACCACATTATAGGAAGGATGTGATTGCACTGGAGAGGATTCAGAAGACATTTACCAGGATGTTGCCTGGGGTGGAGGGTCTGAGATTTGATGAAAGATTGGATAGGCTGGGGTTGTTTGCCTTGGAGCAGTGAAGCCTGAGAGGGGACCTGATGGAGGTGTACATGATTATGAGGGGCATAGATAGGGTGTATAGGAAGGCACTTTATCCATTAGTAGATGGATCAATATACAAGGGGCATAGATTTAAAGTAAGAGATGGAAGGCTAAGAGGGCGGTTAAGGAGAAATGTTTTCACCCAGAGGATGGTGGGAGTCTCTGGAACTCACTGCCTGAAAGGGTGGTTGAGTCAGAAACCCTTGTAACATTTAAGAAGTATTTAGATATTCACTTGCATTGCCATAGCCTCCAGGGCTATGGGCCAAGCGGTGGAAAATGGAATTAATGTAGTCAGACTTTGTTGACTGGTGTGGATACGATGGGCCGAATAGCCTCCTTCTGTGCTGTAAACATCTATGAGTCCGTGGGCAGAATTTTTCAGTTGGCAATTTGGAGGCAGGGCCTGCTTGCTGGCGGGAAAATGATGCGGGATGACGTCGGGGGGAACCCTAGCGTCATCCCGGTCCAATTAAATATTGAAGAAGGCTGGCGGACAGCGAAATCAGCTGTCCGCCCGCCGACCTGTCAATGGCCAATTAAGGCCATTGACAGGATAATTAAGTTTGATAAGTGCCCTGCCCATCCAACCTTAAGGCAGGTGGGCAGGCCAGGAGCCCCAGCGGGCTCCTGATAATACATGAAAGCTCATCCACAGGCGGGATGAGGTTTCATGTCCATTTTTAAAAAGTTCAATAAAGTTTATGTGCTTCTTATTAACATGTCCCATCTCGTGTGACATTGTCACATGGGGGAACATGATAATAATTTTAATATTTTTTTATTTTTAAAGATTTTTATACTGTCAGTAATCTCCCTGAGACAGCACTTAGTCTCAGGGAGATGTGTGCTCTTTCGTGCGCATGTGTGAAAGAGCGCACTTTGACAGATGGGGAATCCCTCCATCCCCCGCACAGGAAGCGTACAGCGCTTCCTGTCAGGTAGGCCTCTGGATGGGCTTTAATTGGCCCGCCCACTCAAAATGGCAGTGGGCCCTGTATCGGCGGCGGAGTGCGGCTGTCTGCTCGCCACCGAGCCGGTGGGGCCCGCCCACCTATCAAGGTAAAAATTCTGGCCTATGAGTCTATTTTATGTCTGAAGAAAGAAGCATATTGACTTCATGCTAGTAATGCAGTGATACAAAGGCAGACATCAGTGGAATGGCATTCCAAATAAATTCTCCTGATTTATAATGTTAGGTTGTAAAGTTCGAGACACATTGGGGTAGAGTTTCCATTAGAGTGTGCCAAATCAGCATGAAAGATTGATGAACTTCAAGCGCAATTTATGTCCAGCGCAAAATGAGTTTCTGTGGCCTTTAATTTAGGTTTAAAAACATTGCGCTGGAAGATGCCCCACCCATGAAACTATCTATCCCCAGATTGAATTAATCACTATGGTGAGTTTCTGCTAATTATGTTCATTTTCAACTCTTCAAAGGGACTCTTCAAATTAAACTATATTTTAGGTCCAAGGGCACTAATAGACCTTTTATAAATTAACATTAATAATATTCAATGTACGAAAAAAAACTGATTATATATCATTCAAGCTATTAATGATTTTGTATAGTTTCGAACTCATTTTCAGTTATTTAAAATCAGGTTACTCACAAGCTGTCGATAAGACACTCTTATTAAAAAAATGCTTATTTTTTGTGGTAAACCCATCTTTAGCTGCTATAATAAAATTGCTTCCGGTCACCAATTTTAAACATTTCAATTAACATTTTTACATTAAAAAATAAAGAACTGCATTCTATTCTGCTGCCACATCGGTTGACAGAAGATGTCAAATTTGTGATTATGCAAATGATTTGCGTGAAAACTTGAACCATAACCTCATTTCAGAAAATTAGTGCAATTTTAAGCACAGTTTGCACTGAAAGTAGATACAATGCCCCATTCTCTTGCATTCCCTATTATATGTGACTGCAGAATGTAATGGTAAAGAATGGCAAATTAAAATTGTGATTATTCATTTTTTTTTACATATGTTTGTTCAAGTACAGTAATACTTGCCTGCCTTGTCGCATTATTACTTACTATGCAAAATAATGACCCAGAATTAGTGATTGTAATGATAGCAAAGCTGTCAGTTGTTGCCGTCATTATTGTGTGAAACTGGCAGCAGCTTCTAATGTCTGCATATATGCAGTTATAGACAGAAATCCAGAAGTTGCTGTCAATGATACTCTGCTCCTCCACAGAGTCACGATAACATATTTAACAATTTCATTTTGACATAGAATGTCGCTATCTGTATTTATAAAGCTATAGAGTTTTATGACACATTTACACTCCTAGCAATTCCCTGTGGGTAAGTCCCTGCTTTCAGCTGAGCCATCACATGAGGTGCCAAATGGAAGTGAAGCACTCCTCTAGAGAGAGGGCGAGGAAATGAGTTCACAGGTCAACTTGTGCATCTTCGAAATAGCTCCTGGTCATCAGTTTAAGAATCACATTATAAAAAGGGAACTGTGGGTGGATTTTGTGCCAAAGGAAGTAGTTCTAAACTAACCTGGGAAAGACAGTTCACAATTTTTAAGGCCTTCAATAATATATTGATGTTAGATTTATGGAATATAAAATATGATTGAAACAATGGAGTTCTTATATAAGCGCATATGTGCTTGCCCGTCTCACTCCCCTATTAAGCTACCTATGCCTCTCATAGATTTCCACCAGGCTACACTCATGAAGCCCTTTCCTCTGTTGTTCCCTGCAGCTGTACTCCCACTTGTCGAGACAGAGATTTGGGCAAGGAAGGGGGACAAGGGAAGAGGAGGGTCGGTTGGGATATGGGGATTGGGGGGGAATTGGCAGGGTGGAGCGGGTGAGGGGTATGGGTGAGAGAGAAATGATTTCTACAAGCTACCAAACTTGCAGAATGTACAAATCACTGTTTGGTGTGGTCTCTTCACTCCTTAATTTTCATTGATCTGAAAATTACATACCTATAACTCAAAATTTTCCAGTCCTGGTATTTTATTCAGTTACCTTACCCTTTCTAATAATATCATAGCTGCATTTTCCCAGCCTTTCATAAAGTTTGGCTGCATATATCTGGAACCAATTCCTGTAAATTACGCTGCTGTCACTAATGGTTCTTTGCTCATTCTGTTACGATTTCCACCCACCCATGTAAAGCACAAAGCACCCAGTTCATAGGAGGAAATTCTTCGTGTCTCAGAATCTTTATTTCATCCCCTCTGCAGCTGCCACCTTTCTCCCAAAATTGTTATTTTTTTTTGTTATTGCCTACATTACCTAACATCCCCTTCAAAAATGTTATGCTTTGCCACCTAAAAGAGTAGGTCACATGTGAAGGGAATGGTTTGTCTTGAGCAGCAGCCAACATAGCAACCCAGAAGAAAATATACTATTGATTCTAAAATATATATATACATATTTCGCATATTTTGTATACAAAATATATGTTAAATTATTTGAAGAATTCCAGTCATGAGGTTGATCTGTATAATTTGAACTGATCACAATAACAGTAGATACAGTAGATACTGAGTTAGTTTACACCCGTGTTGTTTATCCTCTCATTTCCTTTCCCATATTTTATCTATAAACATACTCCGAGCAACGATTCACTGATACTACAACATAATATTTAAAAGGCATATAAGCAAATGTATTCCCAACAGATTTGTGCATAAATATTAATTACTCATATAAAGATATCTCAGACCCACATTCCATTTCAGATCTTCCTTAATTTTCAAATGAGATTTGAATTATTCAAACCTACATTAATAAACTCAGCTGGTTGTTCTGCGTCACTGCCTGCCTTTACTAGGGGCTGTGGTGCTCATACAGGCAGATGTGGTGAACTCCAGAGACTAACATGACTTGCTTTGCAGGGCTATCGAGAACTGAAAGAAACAAGCTTATGCTGATTTGTCACAGGTCTTGAGGGATCCAAGAGACAAATTAGATACAAGATGAACACTGTGAGTTCTCCTGTGCTGCTGTAACTGATTAATGTTGCATATACAACAGGTTTGCATAGAAGTTGCCAATTCCAGCATACTCTAAGTACATAAAAAAACTGAGGAATGAGAAGTCTATGGGTGGAATCAGCCCAGATTTGCATTAAGTGTGGTAGCGGGTGGTAAAACGACATTTTACCCACCAGCTGCAATGGTGGCTTTTCACGCCATATCATCCCAAACCCGCCACATTAATTATGCATTCCCAGGATACATACTGTTTCAATGGTGGGCGGTTGGCCATTTGCCATGCTGTCACCTCACCATTTCATCACGCCAGGCTTCACAGGGCTCAGTGCTTCCAGCCCAGGACCGCAGGAAAGAAGATATGGCCCCAAAAGGCAAGAAGACTGCAGCCCTCAAGCACCTTCTGGATGCCGTGGAGGCCTGCTATGATGTCCTGTACCCCCGCTCTAGCCGCAATGGGGGCAGTTACATTACCACTCCTGCTTGGTAGGCAATGGAAGTGGTGATCAGCGCCAATGTTGCACAGGAGAGGTTCGCCATCCAGCGCAGAAAACAGATGAATGATCTCATCCATGCAGCCAGGGTAAGGCAGCCACTCATCACTCTAAACTCACACACTCAAGCCCATCACACATTCACTGGCATCTCACTCACTGCCGGCTCAAGGAGCATCACCACCCATTCTCATACGCATACCATCACATGTCCATCTGGCCTCATCTCTCCTGAAAACTGCCTCCTCAGCCCTCACTATTTTGAAGTCACTTACACAGATCAACATGTGCCCCCACACACATGTACAGCTCTCGTCCTGATGACTCTTCCCTTGCCTGAGGCCACTTCTCCCCCTTCCTCAAGTAAGACCTTGCCCTGTAGCCATTGAAAAGCCAGCCACATATGGCTGATCTGGTAAGTAGAGCCCATGAGCCCCCCTAAAAGTGATGTGGTGCTGTTTGTGAAGCCTGGGGCTGATGACTGCGAGTGTTGACCAAAGCAAGGTAGACAAACAATCCTTGAAGTCCCAAGCAAAGAGCAGCTCGCCAAGTGCACGCCTTATATATGCTGTTGTGAAACACGTTAGCATGCCTTCCCACCTTCATGGGCCGACGATCCGGGAGGGCAGGAGGGGTAAGTCTGGCTGGCTGGCCCTATGATGATATGCTGATGTATTACAATGAGGTTCCACACATCCAATGGCGGGGAACACAGCCTTCCATCGGCGGGTGGAGTAGGTGATTGCAAACTGGTTTCATGACGTCATGAAGCCGATTTTTGGCCTTCTCACTATATTGTCTGCTTACACCGCCAAACACACCTGATGCTGGTGGGCACAGAAAATCCCAGCCTCTGAGTGACACATAATGATTAAGACCTTTAGGGAAAGAAAATTAGGGCTGTTGCTACTGGAAAATCATGTTTGCAACAATTTAAAAATATATATGTAGGTGTGATATGTGTGGTAAAAATCCAACAACTGTATTAGGATAATATGCACATTCATCTGAATTTCCCTTCCCTGTGTGCACAGAAGATTTTCATTAGCAGATCGGAAACTGCAAGTGACAATGATTAATGACTGCACTGAAGTACTGGTTTGCTGATAAGAATCTTGAATGCTTAATAAGGACATGTGATTCTGTTACCTGCAAACAATCTTGAAGATTAGGAATGGCAGAGTTAGCTGGTGTTTGATTCTGAGTTATTTCTTTTTACCTGAAATGAGTCTTGTTCCAAATAGACTACATTGAATGAAACCCCCACCAGGCATTCCAGTAAATATATAAGATGGGTGCTGAATGTCTGTATAGCTTGGCAGATGTTTATAAATAATCTTCAACCTTCACTGAGCCAGATCTAACTTAGGCTATCCCATCAAGTACCTGTATGATAGCATAAATCTGCAAACTGGCAGAGTCAGTTCAGCTCCCAGGTAACAACAGCTCAAAGTGGCAAGCGGTGCATCAGCATTGCGACTGTTTTGCCTTTCCAGCTAAAGGAAGAAGAATAGCGGTAGAATACAGCAATGAAGGAATTCAAATGGAGACTGGGCAACAATATATCAATGCAAAACATGCTGATCCCTATTGTTGTAAATGTATCCTATAGAACTGGTCATTTTACCTTGACTTAAACTGACCATTCTGTTTCCAGAGAAATTAAAATTGGGCTAATGAGTCAGATGTGTAACTTGAAACCTTTGGACTGATAGAATTCAGAATTTTACCCCAAACTATGTTGAAAATGCTTTTAAGACAAATGGCAGCTGAAAAAAAGCCAAACTGTAAATTGAAATCTTTAAAACATTTGTCATTTCAATTCCACCATCAACTGCTGGGATGGACGAATATAAGAGAGCTGCTTGCAGCAGGATGATACAGAGCTCTTTCTGTCAACTCAACAAAATGCACATTTTCAAGCACTCTTTGTTCTGATTTTATTTATGATTTCAAACCATAGCTCTTATCTCCATTTACTCATGCTTTCCCAATATAAATGACAAAAGTTCCTTCTGCCTAATGTCATCTTAGAACCAAATTCTTGAGTTTTGTCCCATTGTAATGACTGTCACAAAGGCCAGTTCAACTGAGTAGGGGTCATGTGATTTGTTCAGCCAATGTGTGGCTAGCGCGGGAGAATACATCCTAGGGAGGGGTTTCTTAGGGAAAAAATAGGCTGTATGTGGGGCTGGCTGTATACAGCAGTGGAAGCGCTTGTGTATGTAAAGTTTGTTTTGCTTGACTAAGAAGCCTCCTTGAGTGTGCTTCTACACCTGTCCTCTTGCCTACAGTCATTCAATCTTGGTTGGTGTCCTACACTATGGCTTGTCGATAAATATCTCACCCTGTTGCTTCAATTCAAATTCTTGTTTGGAAATGAAAAGTAATATTTTGTCTTGTTTTGAGTAAATTGGCAGAAATTTTAAATCTTTATCACAAGATTCTTAATATTTATTAAAAATTAGAACAGTGCATCAAAAATGTGTACAGTATTGATATCAGGTTTTCGGAGGCATTATATATGAGAGTGAAATGTGAATTTCATTATTGGTGCTCCTTATGAAAACCAGCTACAGAGAATTACAGTTAATGACAATGGTTGTTTGCAACACTATTTCTGTTCATTTTTGGGCAAATTTTTAATATAAAATTTGAAAACTAGTGATGTCATCGAGAAATGGTTTGGGAGAATGATGTAGCTCCTTAATGTGACACACAAGGACCAGGAGAGGAGTGTACAAATGGTGCTAAACACCAGGGCCTGTGCTCTCAGGAGGTCTGGGGCCCCAGGCTCACCTCTAAGCTTTTGCTTTACCGGCAGCACCTCCCCTCTGCGCAGGCGGCAGACAGCCATATCCACAGGCTGCACTGAATGGACGTCACAACTCTGAAACCCGGCCACTGTCCCTAATTTGATGGAGCTCCTGGACACGGCATCCTAATCGGCCGCATCCAGGGAGATCCAGGAGCACCAGGTGCCAGTGCACTCCCCTCTCCCATGCCTTGGTCAGCCCCACTGCTGTGTGCAGAGCACATAAGCAGTTCAGGCGATGAGGGTGCAGCACTGGAACTGCCTTGGGCCTACACTCATGCAGATAAAGTGGGTTCATGAAAATTGTGTGGCCTCCACCTTGACCTTTATTGGTGCAGGTAGGTCATGAATAGCCACCACCACGCCCCCATCCCCCACCTAAAGAAACCACTAAAAAACTTTTAGCCCAATTTGTTGGAGGAACAAAATTGAAAAGAATTATCAGTTAGAAACTGCTGAAAAGGAGAAAAATCGCTTAGATTTCCAAAAATGGCATAAATTAATAAGGTTCCAATTAGGGGAAGAAATTGAAAGGAAAGAATTGCTTCATCATTTAAAAGTTATTTACAAAGGTTTAGCTTAGCTCTTAAAGTACAAGTTTTTTATTATATTGTATTATAATAATATATTATAAGGCTGTAAATTGTAGAGGGTTAATGTCTGTGTAAGTAGTATTATCAAAGCACTGGAGAAAGTGGGAAAGGAGATGTCTTGAGACTGGGAAACAAAAAAAAAACTAAAGCAAGCTCCTGTACAAATCACAGGAGAGGATAGAACGATCAGCCAATTCTTCACAAAACTTCTTGTTCAACGCTATAGTTCAGGTAGAATAGTTTCCAAGTCACCAGGGTGACCAGGACAGTCAACAGGCTGAAAGGCAAGTTGCTACCAACCCCAACTTACATATGAATTCCACCGAGGCTAACTCAGAGTGTACGCCACCAGTGGTGTACACACGACCTGTGTTAGTTGAACCCAACACCTTAGCTTGGACCCGGTCCCCTCCTCCATACTTGGTCACCAGAACTTGGGGCCTAGTGTTCTCTGTCTAGCTCTGCTTCTTAAACGAAAGGCAAGAAAGTTTTTATTAGTTAGCTCTGCTACTTGGCATTTTTTAATGGGCATTGTTGTTTGCAGTTCTTATGAGGTTCAGATGTTTTGGATGTTGCTGCCTGGATGCTGTATAGGGCCAGGTTCAAAGAAGTGGAGCTGATTACATAACATGAATGAGTAAGCTGTGTGATTGTTTGACAATGCAGTGATTGTAAAGTGTATCATACTGAAACCTATGCTTTTGATGGGCTTTATAAATAGAGGCATAGAGTACAAAAGTCAAGAGATTTTTCTGAACCTATATAAAACAGTTTGACTTCACTGTGACTATGGTTCCCAGTTCTGGGCACCCAGAGGATGTGAAGGCTTTGTAGAAGGTTCAGACCAGATTCACTGGAATGGCTCCAGGGATGATGGATTACTGAGAAGCTGGGATTGTTCTCCTTAGAGTCAAGAAGCTTGAGGGGATTTGATGGAAGTATATAAAATTATAAAGGGTTTATACAGGATAAAGATAAACTGTTTCCAATGGCTGAAGGATTGATAATCAGATGGCCCAGGTTTAACATCATTTAAGTTGCTTGGCAAAAGAACCAGAGGCGACACAAGGAAAAACTTTTACATGAAGAATATTTAGAATTTGGAATGCATTCCCTCGCTGATGTTGTGGTGGATAGAGATTCAAACTAGTGTTCAAAAGGAAAGTTGATAAATACTTGGAGATAAAAAAAAAGGAAAGAGCAGGTGGCAGTGGGGTGGGGGGTGGTGTACTATTGTGGTTGACTGACTGGATTTCTCTTCAAAAGAACTGGTGCAGACTTGATGGCCTGAATAGCCTCCTTCTATACTGCACTGTTATAATCTATAGGAACAAGAGCATACTCGACGGAAGCTGTCAATGGTTAAAGGGCAGGGGGGGTGGTGTGGGGTGGCGGTGGGTGGTGGATAATAAGGGGCCCGGAAATAGGAGAAGCATCAGGGCACATGACTTATTTCCCTGGTCCTGGTGATACACAGTGTATGATCACTGAGGCCCCATAAAGAACCTGATATTTTAGTGGAGGTGAAGGGCGAAGGCACAATATTGGGGAGGAAATTCAGAGCATAAATACTTGGTGATCCTGCTGAATTTAAGGGCAGACCTCATCTCAACTTTCATCTTTCGTTTCCAGGCCAGCATCCGGCCTGATTGAAAGGTTGGCTGGCGGCCAGGTGAGGAAGGCAGCAGCAGGAGACTGCAGCCAGAATCCTGGGAGTATGGATGGTGGCAATCGAGAAGATACGATTGGGGCCTGGTGGGGGTTAGAGGAGAGGAGCTTGGCAATGGCGGGGTAGAGATTGGGGCATGGGATGGGCAGGGTGTCAGCCATTGAGGCAGCAAAGAAAGGAGGTGATTGTCAGAAGGGAAACCAACTGCTTCCTTAAGGGGTGGCAGGGGAACCACTCCTGCTCCTTCTGGCCTGCAAGCAATGCCAAAAAAAAAATCACCAACATGCTGGAGCCAGCAGCTCTTAACTCTATTTCACCACAAGAGTTCCCAGCTGTTAAATTTAAATCAGGCTCCCAATTGCACTGCACGGTCAGTCCACAAGCATGTTCCCAACCTCCCAATTGTTTGTCATGTTCCAGTGAAGCCCAATGGAAGCTGGAGGAACAGCATCTCACCTTCCGATTCGGCACTTTACAGACTTCTGGACTCAAAACTGAGTTCAACAACTTCAGACCATGAATTCTGCCCTCCATTTTGAATTGTTTTCTCCCAAGTGCCAGTCTGTATCTTGTTCTCATGTTTTTGCTTTCAGACAGCGCTGACCTTAATTTTGCCATTAACACATACTCTGGATCAATGTTTTGTGTCTTTAATACTATCATTATCACTCACTTTGTCTTTTGTACCATGACATTGTTGTCATTTAATATCCCACACCCTCTAACCTATCCCTGAACTATTTTGTTCCGTCCGCTCTTCCCCCAACTTTTTCAAAGAGCGTAAAACCCATCACATCTCCACCTCTCTTAAGTTAAGAATAAGAGTCAAATTGGACTCAAAACATTAATTCTATTTCTCTCTTCACAGATGCTGCCAAAGCGACTGAGTTTTTCCAGTACTTTCTGTTTTTATCCAAATTGCAGCGTGTGTCCCGCCTTGCAAGAAGCAAGGTGATGGGTTGATGACGTGTTCCCCAATTTTGTATTTCTAACACCCCTGTAAGACCCCTCCCAACCACTGTGCGGTTAGTTAGTATTGAGGTCAATGAGAGTGTCTTTGCTGATATTAATTCAGCAGACTCAAATAGTCAGGCTCTGTAACTCAAAGCCACCAATGATCATTACATACTGCTTAAACACATAATTCATTTTTTTGTACAGGAACATGGAAATAATTATCATTCTCTGTGGCCGATCAATTTTAGAAGGCTATTAATGATGAAATTCATTCTTTAAGCTTTAATGGAGGAATGATCCGTCATGCTTTTATTTCAAATTGTTTGTCATGTAAGTGGAAATGCTCAGTCAGCAAAATTAATAATTCATTATACCACTGGCTATTCAAACAGTTTTCAAACAAAGTATTTAAACTGTGACTTGAACATGTTACCATTTACCTATTTTACATTTTGGGGGAGGCAATGATGTAGTGCTATTGTCACAGACCCAGAATAATGGTTTGGGGGCCAGGTTTCAAATCCTACCACTGCAGATGGTGGAATTTGAATTCAATAAAAATCTGGAATTAAAAAAAGTCTAATAATGACCATGAAACCACTGTCAATTTTTGTTAAAAAAACCCATCTGGTTCACTAAAGAAAATCTGTCATCCTTACCTGGACTGGCCTACATGCCACACACAGACCGACAGCACTGTGGTTGACTCTTAAATGCCCTCTGAAATGGCCTAGCAAATCGCTACAAAGTTCCTAAAAAAGGAATTAAACCACTCAGACCATCTGGCATTGACCTAGGCACCAGAACGACAACGGCAATCTCAGCCCTGTCAATCTGGGGGCTAGTGCCAAAATTGGGAGAGTAAAGCAATAGCCTGACATAGTCATCCTCACAGAATCATATCTTACAGATAATGTCCCAGACTTTACCGTCACCATCCCTGTATATGTCCTGTCCCAGTGGTATACAGTCGGGAGGGACTTGCCCTGAGAGTCCTCAACATCGACTCCAGACCCCATGAGTCGCATCAGGTCAAACATGGGCAAGGAGACCTCCTACTGACTATAACATAGTGCCCTCCCTCAGCTGATGAATAAGTGCTCCTCCATGTTGAACACCACTTGGAGGAAGCAATGAGGGTGGCAAGGGTGCAGAATTTACTCTGGGTGGGGGTCTTCAATGTCCATCACCAAGAGTGGCTCGCTAGCACCACTACTGACCGAGCTGGACTGAGTCTGAAATGACAAGGTGCTAGATTGGGTCTGCAGCAGGTGGTGAGGGAACCAACAAGACGGGAAAAACATACTTGACCTCATTCTCACCAACCTGCCTGCCGCAGATGTATCTGTCCATGACAGTATCGGTAGGAGTGAGCACTGAGCAGTTGTTGCGAAGATGAAGTCCCGCCTTCGCATTGAGGACACCCTCCATCATGTTGTGTGGCATTATCGCCATGCCAAATTTCGAACAGATCTAGCAACTCAAGACTGGGCATTCATGAGGCCATCAGCAGCAGCAGAAGAATTATACTTGAACACAATCTGTAACCTCATGGCCTGCCATATCCCCCATTCTACCATTACAATAAGCTGGGGGATCAACCCTGGTTCAGCCAAGAGTGCAGGAGGGCATGCAGCACCAGGTATACTTAAAAATGAGGTGTCAACCGGGTGAAGCTATAATAGAGGACTACTTGCGTGCCAAACAGCATAAACAGCAAATGATAGACAGAGCTAAGCAATCCCTCAACTAACGGATCAGATCTAATCTCAGTAGTCCTGCATCCAGTCATGAATGGTGGTGGACAATTAAACAACTCACTGGATGAGGCGGCTCCACAAATATCCCCATCTTCAATGATGGAGGGGCCCAGCACAGCAGTGCAAAAGATAAGGCTGAAGCATTTGCAACAATCTTCAGCTAGAAATGCCAAGCGTATAGATTCACCTTGGCCTCCTCCAGAGGTCTCCAGCATCACAGATGCCAGTCTTCAGTTAATTCGATTCACTCCATGTGATATCAAGAAATGGTTGCAGGCACCGGGTACTGCAAAGGCTATGGGCCCTGACAACATTCCGGCAAAAATACTGAACACCTGTGCTCCAGAACTTGCTGCGCCCCTAGTCAAGCTGTTCCAGTACAGCTACTATAACATGGGCATCTACCCGGCTGTGTGGAAAATTGCCCAAGTATATCCTGTACACAAAAAGTAGGACAAATCCAACCCAGCCAATCACTGCCCCATCAGTCTCCTCTCCATCAACAGTAAAGAAATGGAAGGGGTCATTAGCAGTGCTATCAAGCTGCACTTGCCTAGCAATAACCTGCTCACTGACGCCCAGTTTGGGTTCCACCAGGGCCACTCAGCTCCTGACCTCATTACAGCCTTGGTTCAAACATGGACAAAAGAACTGAACTCCCAAAGTGAGGTGAGAGTGACCGCATTCGAAATCAAGGCAGCATTTGACTGAGTGTGGCATCAAGGGGCCCTAGCAAAACTGGAGTCAATGGGAATCAGGGGGAAAACTCTCCACTGGTTGGAGTCATATCTAGCACAAAGGAAGATGGTTGTGGTGGTTGGAGGTCAGTCATCTCAGCTCCAGGACATCACTGCCGGAGTTTCTCAGGGTAGTGTCCTCAGCCCAACCATCTTCATCTGCTTCATCAATGACCTTCCTCCCATCGTAAGGTCAGAAGTGGGAATGTTTGCTGATGATTGCACAATGTTCAGCACCATTTGCAACTCCTCAGATACTGAAGCAGTCCATGTCCAAAGGCAGCAAGACCTGGACAATATCCAGGCTTGGGCTGACAAGTGGCAAGTGACATTCGCACCACACAAGTGTCAGGCAATGACTATCTCCAACCAGGGAAAATCCAACCGTCGCCCCTTAATGTCAGTGGCATTACCATCACTGAATCCCCCATTATCAACGTCCTGGGGTTTATCATTGAGCAGAAAATGAACTGGACTAGCCATATAAATGCTATGGTTAGAAGAGCAGGTCAAAGGCTAGGAATTGTGTGACGAGTAACTCACCTCCTGACTCCCCAAAGCCTGTCCACCATCTACAAGGCACAAGTCAGGAGTGTGATGGAATGCTCCCCACTTGCCTGGATGAATGCAGCTCCTACAACACTGAAGAAGCTGGACAACATCCAGGACAAAGTAGTCTGCTTGATTGGCACCACATCCACAAACATTCACTCCCTCCACCACCGACGCACAGTAGCCACAGTGTACCACCTACAAGATGCACTGCAGGAATTCACCAAGGCTCCTTAGACAGCACCTTCCAAACTCACGACCACTAGCACCCAGAAGGACAAGGGCAGCACCACCACTTGGAAGTCCCCCTCGAAGTCATTCACCATCCTGACTTGGAAATATATCGACCGTTGGCATAAGAGATGCGAGACCCCTCACCTCCATCAAGTATAACACACGCAAAAACAATTTTTCAGAGATGCTTTGCATTTTATGCAGAATTTTTAAAGATGCTCCGAGAATATGAAAGGAAGAACTGCATTTATATAGCACAACTTCAGAATATCCCAAAGTGCTTTACAACCAATGAAATACTTTTGAAGTATAGTCGCTGCTGTAATGAAGGAAACATAGCTTCCCTTCTTTTCTTTAAAATAGTGCCATGGGATTTTTAAAGCCCAATTCAGCTTAATATCACAACCAAAGGACAACATTTCCAATACTGCAGCACTCCATCAGTACTGAACTTAATTGTGTACTGAAGTCCTAGTGTGGGATTTGAGCCCACAACCATCTGACTCAGAGGCAAGATTTCAACCACTGATTCGCAGCTCAGGCATATGAATGCTGGCTGTGCTCTCAAAACATTTAAAGTGTAACAGTCCAGAACAGAGTACTTGCATACTGTATAAATGATTAGAGCTCTTGTCTGGTGCTGAAAATTTGATTTGTAGCCTTGCAGGATAGACCAGATATAAATGCAGACTAAGAGGCTTTTTTTAGAAAGTCACTTATACTTTAAAGATCCTTCATTACTCAGGAAAAAGGCAGAAAATGGTCGCTTCATTTTGCGGTCACTTGGAGCTTTATATATGTTATTCACACACAGCATGATGTAACTGTGCTTCATATCACCAATAGAATATAAATGCCACGGACCAAATATTGCACAATGAGTGGAGATCAGTGCGTAGAGAGTTAAAAATTGCATGGTATCAGGGTGCCTAACATGATCATGATCCCTAGATTATGCCATCTGATAGCGAACTATTAATTCAAAATGCTCACAAGCTTCTCCAAATATTTTTTTTCCTGTTATGCTGCATCAAAAGGTTTCAAGACAGCCCAAATAGATAAACCTCTAATAAATCTACTTCCTTCAGTTTACCACACTGAAATTAGCTATCTGATAACATATTGTACCCTTGCGACTGGCTTACAGATGGGCAATGGCAAAGATGATCAGGCCTATTGAAGCGGATTTAATGACAGCGATGACTTTAGATATCTACAGGTAAAGGTCAGAAAAACATTTTTGAAAATTTAAATTTAAAAGGCTAAAGCTCTATAAACATGATTCAGCACAGAGTATGGCCAGGATTTTATTCCCCCGCCACAGCGTGTTTCACCACCCCCCACCCCCCCACCCCTCCCCCAGCGGATGCAGCAATTCATTTAAATCTTCATTCAATTTGGCGGGGCAGTAATATCCCGCCAGGCGGGAGAGGCCATAAAATCATGGCCCATGTCTTTAAAGTGCTTCACTCGAAAATACTTTTTATAAGGAAAAATATCCACCATTTTTAAATGGGAGCTCTCAATTATTGTCAACTACAATTATTGTAGCATTTGAGGATGGCTCCAGAGTCTCTTTGATGCAGAATTATGTTAACCCAAAGTCATCAACTTTCAGACCCTGTTGGAAATTCTACATATGTAGATCAACTGAACACTACTGGTCACTAGTACTGAAAGCTGATACATCATTTATTAATCCAGCTGCATTCCACTTTTGTCTCGTGCTGTTCTTGGAGTTACCAAGTTATTAACATTATTACTAAGTTATCAAGATCAGTTTGAAATCTCATCTTCCACAGCATGAATGTAAGTCAGGCTTTTTGAATTTCCAGCATCCGCAGTTTTTTGTTTTTATCGCTTATATTCTCACTAAGCGCAACAAAAACAATAATACCATGACCTTACATTTATATAGTACCTTTAAAGGAAAACCATTCCAAGGTACTTCACAGAGGTGCAATCAAAACAGAATCAATAAACAAGATGAAATGTATCAATCATAGTTGACCTACATCAAGTAAGCCATTAATTTACAAGGTAATTATAGGAAAAAATTACAAAAATACATTACAAAATGTATTTTGAATTACAAATGTAATTCAAAATGTGCTTTTTCTTGATACTGTGGTGTAGATTTTTTCTCACCAGTTTAGCATTAGATATACATTTTCAAGTGTAGCTTAAGCTGTCTTTCGTTATTGAAAACAAGTATATTAGCAGTGCAGAAAAATGCAAGTCAACGATTAGGAGATAATGGGGTGTTTCATGTTTAAACGGGTGTGGTAATTAGGTCAAAGAGTAAGCGAATGCTATATGCTCAAAGCTTCAAGCAGCCACATTAAGTCTTATAGCACTCTGCACCCAATTCCCATAATGAAGGAATGATCCATGTACTAAATGGTTAAAACAAGCACTCTCGACTCTCTTACTAATTATGTCTGACGACTTGAGCTGATAGGCTATGTGATTTCTTTTACATTTGGTCACAGTCCTTGGTCACTTAAAGGAAGATGAAACTTCAGTAAACACCTTCATTTACATTGATTTAAGGATAGATGAAAGCAGAGATAGATTCTTCACAAAAGCAGATAGTCATAATATATCTTACTAGTCTTTTCTCTCACCCTAATCTTATTTACATTGTGAAAGATGGTTACAATGAAATTAGTTTTCACGTTTAGGCAGCTTGATGTATGCTGCTGTGCAAAGATCTGCAAATTCTTAATTGCAAATCAACCATCTGCAAAGAGTGAGACATTGATGAATTACTTTAGAAATTAAGTCTTTTAGCAATTATCAAAACTATTAACAAAAAAAAGACAACTTACACAATCAAAGTAATGACCTGATTTGCTGTTTAAGAGTGAGCTCAACATCTTGCATTGGAATGCATTAACATCACACCGAATGAGTCTTGGTTGTGTTTTATTCTGTATGTATATGGTTTGTTGAAAAAAAAACCCTGCATTCTATCCTTTGTTTCATTGTTTTACTGTTAACTAGTCCTGTAGAATAGAATCAAAATAACCAAACCTAACGTGCAAAGTACAGGGCAATGGTAGCTTGATTTAACAAGTCAATTAATTGATTATTTAATTCTCTGTTGATTTAAATTGTTAAACTTTAATCAGTACCAGGCCTGAAGGGCAATTAAGGTAGTTAGAATGCAGGAAATACTTTCCCATGTACAGCATGGTATTCCAGGCTTATGCTGCCAAATATCAAAAGCACAGAGAATAATTCACTCATAATGCTTGCGAACATAACACATATTGTTTATGGCTCCTTCTTCAGTTAGGGAGTCGCATAAAAATATCTCTATAACATCACTCTCCATACTATTATTTGTATATTTGTACATACTATTTGTTATCCCCCCAAGGATCATTTTGCAGTGAAGCTTTGCCCTGCATTTTCTCTATTTTTTCTAACACTTATCCAATTGCAAAAATCATAAATGCATCCCATAGGATCTTCTCAAGGTGCACTTTACAGGAAATGTGCTCCACCTCACTCCACCTCTCCCTATGTCATAGTCACCTCATTGACAACAGTATATTGAGTTGTTATTTTGTATCAACACACAAGTCTGTCATATGTCTGGCAAAACAGGTAAAATCAAGCAAATTTTAAATAAAAGAACATCTTTACCAAAACCTGCATTTATGTTTACTCATTCAGTGCTGGTGATGTCAATCCTCTTACGGATTGGAAGTGGTTTTAGTTTGTCAGTGTTGGCCTACTGCCAACTGGTATCATAGAAACTGAAATCCTCAAGAATCCCAACCAAAATGTTAAGAAGTCTACAAGTTTACCTATTTGATTAAGCCATGAAACATTTTGCTTCTCACAGTATTTGCATGCGCTTTTTAGATGTTCACATAATCGTAAGTACTTTAATCAGCATCATAAGTGAAGGGAGTTACGGATGTTTGCCAGGGATGGATTTTGTGTGATGCAGGGTGATCAGGAAGTCCGTGAGGAGGTGGGGAAGGGAAAGGCTCAATACATATTGACCGTGAATGAGAGTGGAACTGGCATCTTTGTGCCAATAATGTTCTGTCTTTCTTCATTCTTGTATATCTTTGATCCTCAGGGGTGGATAGGAGGGAGAGGAGGGGTATAAGAAAGAGAAAAATATTAATGGTCAAAGTTCAGGTTGTCTGTGTCTTTCGTGGGTGGTGGATTTGTTGGTGGTGGGCAGAGCAGGAAGTTAATTAATCAAATTAATTGACATTTCTTCAGGTTCAGTTACATTAACTTATGGATTTGCATATGCAGTATAAGTGCTCCAATCAGATATCTTCTTAGGAATCTGGCACTGCAATTACATAATTTCTTGCTGCTGCCAGTGAGCAATGTGTTAGTCTGCATATTGAAGAGTCACTATCCTCTCACCAGCAAACTGAAGAAACATAGGAGTGGTTACGGGGTGTCAGTCATAGAAGTCTCCCTGGCCATGGTTCAATAAACTGGAAATGAAACCATGTCCAGAATGTGTGCAGTGAAGTGCACCTGTGGCCACAGTTCCCAGGCTAGAAAGTGTCATAGAAGAATGGGATTGAGAAATTTATGTGATGTCTGTTTGGCATGTTATTTTGAGCTAGCGATTTCCATTCTATTACACATAAAGGTAAGGGGCCAGTTAGCTCAGTTGGCTAGTATGAGAATCAGATTAACCCCAACAGTGTGAGTTTAATTCCCATTGTGGGTGAGGTAGACTTGGGATCTGCTCCCTTGCCCTACCCTTGAGAGTAGAAGGCAACGGCAAAGAACTGCCAAGAAAATAGCTCAGGGTGAAGCACAGCAATGAATCAAAGACCTGACTTCAGGCAAAGCACTCATGAATGAAAGAACGCATGGGGGTCAGTCTCCATACAGCTGAGAATCATAGAATAATATGTAGCAGGGGAGTTGCACTAAACCCCAGCTCCTGATTTTGGCAAGGGGCTGGATGTTGGACCTTACCTTTTGTGGGGCATTTTTCACGAGGCATTCCCCACGAGGCATTCACCGCAGCTGCAGAGGAATTGTGTCGGCTGGGCCTCTGCCAGCTGGCGGCAATGGTGGAGAGCAGCATCCGGGGTGGGGGGTGGGGGGATGGGAGAGGATGGAGCCAGAAGCCCTGGGTGTGGGCTGAAGAGGAGATGGAGGCAGAAGCCTGGAGGAGAGAGCAGAAGAAGGAGCCATGAAGAGATCAACCCGAAACCTCTGTCGGTGTCTGGAGAACCAGTGAGGGGAATTGGAGCAGGCATACAGCTAGAGACCAAGGAGGGCTTTCTGGACAGCACAGCATCACTCTGCCTCTGAGAAGCCCCAAGGTGAGGAAGACACCCTTTGTGGTCTGGATGGCAAGGTAACATCTCCCATGTTCAAGGAAATTAACAAGTGGAATGCTACGAGAACAGTGACCCCCTGCCCTCCAAACTGCCCCCCCAACCTTGTTTTTCTTGCTGCCAGCAATAACTGACACTCTGCTGGATGCAAGGCAGCCCTGCTCCCACTGTTCTACAAATAAATTTGCTACCCAGCTGATTCAAGACAGGGAGTTGAATTCTTTATTTTTTCTTGTGTATCTGGAGCATCAGGCCATAGTTGCCCATTAAATTGAACTTTTTCATGAATGTACTTATAGATTTGATATGGCTGGAATAAAGGATCACGGTGCTGGGAACTTTGAGTATTCCATGTGCTTTAATCCTGCATTGCAGGTACAACAGAAGGAGCCCATTTGACTCATTTTGCCTATGGCAGCTCTTTGAAAGATCTCTCCAATCATTCTCGCTCCACCGCTCTTTCCCAAAGCCTTGTCATTTTTTTTCTCTTGTTGCGTCTCAGTAGTCAGCAGATCAAGTTTTTTTTCTTCCCTATTATTTCCTACCTTGAGAGTCTAGCTAAATTCTTGATTATTTGAAGCAGTGAGGTGTTGGGAAGAATCCATGTTAAAGCTAGTGCATTGAGAGGCATGCTGCTGGCCAGCAGTTGTTTTAATGTGAAGTCAGGAAGAACATGCCTGTATTACGCAGCTCACTTTCAGGCAAGTTTGTTTTTTTACCTTTTGGTGGTAGCCTGCAGAAAACTAGTTAGGTTACACACAGACCCATGATTTCCCGAGTGCAACTGGTCAGACTGTTTAAGGCATGGAACCTGAACATGTCTTTTCATACCTATCTTACTATGAGGGTTGGCACAGTTCTAGTTCAGAATGGGAGGAGTCTTGAGCCCTTAAAAAAACAATCACAGGCCAGGACAATTTCCGGGTCTCGACCTGACATTGGATGTCAGGGCACCCACCTGGGAACTCTTCCCTGAGGTAGCCAATGAAAAGGCGCCTCCTCAGGTTAGATGGTGGCCATGTCTGCAAATGGCTGTGGCTACAGTGGCGGATGGGGTGGGGATGAGTGTAGGAGGCATCACAAGTCCTCCAGGATAGCTGCTTGCAAGCCGCCTTCAGGCACCCGCTAGGCTTGGCCCTCACTGTGGGAGGCGTTCGTCACCATGCTGGGCTGGTAGACTCTGTCATCGGTGGCCAGCCTCCAGGAAGATTGCCTGGAGTTGAGAAGGTTTTGACTTGTTGACCTGATGCCAAGTTTTGCTAATTTCCTATGTCTGCAGAACAGGGAAGATTCCGCCCAATTTGTGCACATGCCTCCCACCATATTAAATGGTTTGGCTCTTGTTTTAAGCTTGTAAAATGACCACCGTCAAAATTCTACACCAATGTTCTTCTGTACTGGTAGAATCAAGATGGTTTATACAAAATAATCAATAAGTCGTCAACAAACATTATTTGTGCATAGAAAGACAGAGTGAAATTAAAGCCATAGCACTTTTACAATATTCTAGTTTTGACTGTTAAAATGCATTATTGGCGTGAATTGACCTGGGCAATTTGTAAGTAATCACATTAAATGAGACCATAGACTAAAGTTATTGCCAGTAAAATTATCTGCGATTGATTTAGCCATTTAAAGCAATTTGAAATGAGTTTAAAAATACTAATTAACTTTACATTAGCAGATTTTTTTAACCATTTTGAATTTGCTTTGCAAAACCATCAGATTACATTGGGGTTAGCATAGAGTTAAAATCACTGCAATGTGGGTGAAATTACTTACAGTGTATCTCCATGCCTTTTCTAGAAACTCACACAACAAAATGTAAGGTTTACATTTATCAATTTTAATCAGTGTATTAATTTTGGAAATACACTCAAAACCCGCACACATTTCCTGTGAAGACTTGACACTACATTCTTGGTAACATTGTGACATTTGCAATTGTGCTTCATAAGGTGATAGGAAATTCTTGCCATGAACTTCTTTTCATTCAACCTATTGTGTGTAAAATGGATTCCATTGTCCAATTGTTCAATATAAGTGTTCAACTACAGAACTGCAAGACCATAAAAACAAAATAATATACAATAACTTTCTTTTAAAACCTATAAAATTTCTCAGTGTTGGCTGGAAAATAACATATTCTCATCCTCTTGTGACTTTTTAAAAATTTGTCCATGGGATGTGTGCATCACTGGCTAGGCCAGCATTTATTGCCCATCTCTAAATGCCCTTGTTCAGAGGGCATTTAAGAGTCAACCACATTGCTGTGGGCCTGAAGCCACATGTAGGGCCAGACCAGGTACGACTTGTAATGTAACCAAGAAGCAACCTATATATTTGATAGTTTAATGGAGAGGGTGGGGTGGTGGGTGCTGCTCCTCATTGTAAAACACTAAAAACTTATTTTCAGTCATCACCTCTATGGGGAGGATTTTTCCATCGTCGGGTGGGCTTGGCGAGGGTGGGTGGGGGCAGTCGGGAAGTCGACGCCTGACCAAGATTGGGGCTGGACTGTAATTTCATGCTGGCGGGCCAATTAAGGCCCATCCAGCGTGAAACATGAGCTGCAGCGCTCGGTGCTGCCTGTGTGTGTGGGGGTGGGGTGGGGAATTGGGAAGGGCAAGTGCGAACTTCGCACATGCACTGGAAAGGCTCCCCGAGGCACAGGGCTGCCTCAGGGAGATGAACAGTTTAAAGCATTGAAAATAAAGATTTTAAAAATGTTATAAAACACGTCCCCTCATAGACAGAAGTTTCCCCCCGTCGGGGGGTTGTGTGCGGGCGGGCGGGGGCGGGTGCAAACCCGATCGGCGCCCCCAATCAGGGCTGCGCCGCCATTTTACATGGGCAGGCCAATTAAGGCCCGCCCAGCGTGACATGCGCTTGGAAGCGCTGAGCGCTCCCTCTGTGGGCGGGGGGGGGTGGATTCCCTGAGTGATTCTCTGCGCTCTTTTGCATGCAAAAGCTGGGCGGGCCTTAATTGGCCCACCCATGTAAAATGGCGGCACGGCCCCGATTGGGTGAGATTTGCTTAATTTATGGAAATTTGGATAAAGGTGGGAAAAAATTTAAGGACATGTCTCCTCGCATGAAACTTACATGAGTTGGGAAATGCCCATTATTTATTTCAAAATTTTTTATTTAAATAATAAGCCCTTCTTGAATCCTCATCCCGCCCGTGAATGAGGTTTCATGAAAAATGCAAAGGCCACCTGGGTTCTTCACCTACCCGCAACCTTAAGTTTGGACAAGCAGCTCAGTTAACTACGTTAATTACTTTTTAGCAGGCCTTAATAGACCTTTGACAATTCAGCGGGTGCACAGCCGAGTCGGCTGTATGCCTGCCGAACTGACAATCTAAATGACGCGCAGTGATGTCGGGACGCCCGCCCAACATCACCACGCATCATTTTACACATTGGCGAGCGGGTCCATGAGCAGGAACATGTTATAAATGAAATGTTAAATTTTTAATTTTATTTTTATTTACTGTTGGAAACCTCACCCCACCCATGGATGAGGTTTCCTAAAAATTGCAAAGGCCATGTGGCATTTTCACCTGCCTGGCAACCATAAGGTTGGATGGGCAGTGAAAAATTTATTTCCATTATCTTTTTAACGGTCTTAATAGGCCTTTTAGTTGTTAGCGGGCGCGCTGCTAACTCCAGTGCACATCCGCCAACTCGCCCAACGTCATCGTGTGTCATTTTACGCTCGGTCGGGTCGGGAGTATGCCAGCCCTACGAGCTAAAAATTCTGGCCTATATCTCTAAGCACACTTCCCTGGTTTAACATGAAGAGGTTTATAATGCTTATAAAATCATCTTAAAATAGTAGTGAACCAATCTTGGGGGATTTATTATATTCCAACATTAATGTCAAATTGCATGTGGAGAAAGATTGGAAATGACAGATGAATTTTACTTAAGTTTTGTTCTTTCCCTCCTGTTTTTCAAGGGCTGTGAACACAGCACTTTGTTCCTATCCAAGAGGAGCTGATAGTTAATTCCCGGGCCACTCTATAACTGCCCACTAGGAGGTGTGTAAAAGCAGCCAGAACAACTCCTTTCTGATTATATCCCTTTGTATGAAACCCTTTGCAGAGCGACACTGTTAAAATCGACAACTCACTGTGTGGGGAATCACTGACACCAACCACTACACTGTTGGATGTGCACAGTTCTGCCCACCATACAGATTATTCAGCATATGGACATAGGCCACTAATTGAGCAGAGCTAGATTTTGTGGTGCAAAAATGAAAGATCAGCTGATCAAGTTAGATCAAAATATAACACGTGTGTAACATCACTTCTCACAGATTGCCACTTTTTCTCCTGAAAACCCATGTCAATTTTCATCATCAGTGCACACAGGTTGCCACTCATTTGCACAGGCTTTTCATGAACACACATTTTAATTATCACTTTCTTGTCAATGACAGTCAGTAAGCAGCCACAAGTCCTTCATTGTCTCTATTTGAGCCAACACCATTGAAATAGATGTAAAATTTCAGTGACATTTTACCTGTATCACAAAAAAGAACTTGAATGGAGAGGAATATTATAAACTGACACTAGATGGCAGTGTCAGAGGTCATTCTGCGCTGGGTTATGAATTGCAACTTTACGAAATGGTGACTGCCTGGAGCTAATATATATTTTTACCATTAAGAGTTTTCATTTTCTACCTTTTTAAACTCAATGGATTTTGATTGAACTGTAAAGAGACGAAAAGAGGTTTTAGCGAGATTATAATTATTGTAATTTCTGGTAAAACACATTTAAGGATGCAGAGAATGCAGAGAGGAAACTGAGTGACAGGATGAGGTCAACACTGGTCTTTCCTCACCAGGACCCAAACTCAAATCCAACTATGAAAGTCTCCTTTGTGTGCTGGCTATAGATAGCAACAACAATGTGGAATTGTTTAGCTCCTTAATTGTAGTAAAACATAAGGCGATTTACAGAGGTGTAATCAGACAAAAATTGACACAGGGACAAGGAAGGATACTTGGAAAGGACCAAAAGCATAGTCAAAGGGGCAGGTCTTAAGGAGTATGTTAAAGAATAAGACAGAGTTAGAGTGAGGAGAGGTTTAGTAATGGAATTGCAGGGCTTAGGACCTGAATGCTGGAGACATGGCCTGGTGGCTGTAAAGATTAAACATGGGCTAGGTCGGGTAGTTTCAACCGGTTCTGTGTGGACATTGACTCATAGTATAAAACTACTTCTAATTGAGGCAATCTCAGTTGAAAAGGCCACAGAAGGGCTGAGGTGGAGAGTGGAAAAAAATTGTCACATTGGTGCTGCAGCATGCTTCTCTTGCCTAGGTATTAAGAATTGTTGTTGGAATAGAGTAAAGGGAACTCTGAGCCTGGCTGTGTTATACCTGACCTGGAGAATGTTTAATGCTGACTCTGACCACAGCAATGATATCCATCACCTTGATGAGCTCAAAAAGTGCAGAGAGAGAAGTTGCCCAGATCACTCAGTGAGTTGAAATGAGGACAATCTTAAATTTGATTCTTGGTCTGTGATATGTTAGCTGGTCTCAGCTTGGCTAGCAGCAGGATGTCTCTTCTAGTTGAATATCCTGCCAACACTTGTTACAAACACATCACATGTGAATATTAAACTGTTGAACAATGTACCAAAGTTCCTGGCAAAGAACCAATGCTTTCTAGAGAGGGGAGAAGAGCTTGTGGGAGCAATTGGCAAAAAAGCTACGAAAATGATTGCAAATCACATTTATACACCACCATCATTCTGCCTCAATTTTTTCTATCCACCACTAGTAAAATCTATGAATTCAGAATAAAAATAAAGATGAGTTCAATCTTGTCTTTTGATCATATTCCTCACCACATAAACTTGCTTCACTATCTTCAGCCTCCCCTGTGCACCTGGTTAAATAAGTTTCAGATCAGAATGGCATTCCATGTTTAGCCCATGGGAGGTGCACTTGCAACAGAGGTTGGATTAAACAAGCGAAGTGTCAGTTTTCACCAAAGGTGGTACAGTCAAGACTCACCAAGGTATTTTGATAAGCACTAAATGAATACTATCCATGTTGGTTGAGAGAGGAGTATTAATTATTGCCAAATCTAGTAAAGTACGGGCCTTCCCCACTATGCTACTGGAATTCTCCTGAGGTGGCTTTTAAAATCTCATCCCACGTAAACTACTTTCCTGGCTGCATCACCCCATTAAGCCAATCTGTGATCTGACATATTTAGAGTCATTTTCCAAGCTGTTGCAAACATCTTTTAATTTGGGAAGTCTATTTAGGACTTCACTGTGCCTCACTGATTTCAGTTCAATTGTTTCCTCAGCCAGTAGAGCATTTCATTTTTTCCTGAAGGTCACTGCAGGCTGGCTCACTAGAAGCGTACAATCTTTTCAGCTGTGCTGCATTCTGTGCTACAGTGTCATTAAGATAAATGAAACAATGCATGTGTATGCCTGCTTCACCATTTACAATTATTGAATCTATTATCCTACAGAGTAAATTAGACCATCACTGAATGAGCAGCTGGAAAACACACCACAGAAATTTAATTTCCTTTTTGTTGAGGCAGGATGCCAAATTTGTGTTTTCTTACAGTTTCAGACAATCATACACATAAAAAAATCAGATGCAATGCTGGTGGTTTTAAAAAAATAGAATAATATTGACAATACAACTTCCTATGAAAGATGTTGCATGTGGATTGGAGCGCAGTGAGCACTACACAAAATGTTATCTTTCTGCTGGCAAAGCATGGGTTAAGCTCTCTTGTACTAACACTGCAAAGGTCATGCTAGCTTTTCTTTGGTACAGGCATTGCAATGCATTAGCATTGTAGCACAAACAAGCTTTTCACGGTGCACCCGCACCTCACCCGCCCCCCCACCCACCCACACACACAGACACAGACACACATACACATACATCTTGTACCTGCTGTCAAAGTGTTGAAGCACCATCCGATTAACTGGAACTTTCTACTTCATTGCTATCCAGGCTATTTAACAACTATCAAAGTCTTCCTGGTGCCAAAAAAATCCTTACACCCAATGAAGAGAGATTTTCATTTTTGTCCTTACCTATTAGGCATCCTCCACAGGAGATGGCTGATGTTGTCTTGTGTTGGTTCAGTACAGAATATAAGGGAACTTGAGTTCAGACTGAATTTCCCCAAATCCCACAGAGGCTGACACCAGGTGCCTCACACACAAACATAAGCACATCACGAGCAGCTTCCTGCCTTTCAGTGATGTCCATTCTCATTCTGAAGTATACTGCCTCTGCTGCTGCTGCTGCTGCTTCTGCTGCTGCCTTATTTTAGTATTCTGTTAACAAACCAACCTTAGTCTTCACTGCAGCTATATGAACATGCGTTAGTACTGTCCCAGGCAAATAGATGCTCCAGCTGCAATCAGCTGCTGCCTCTCTCTCTCTCCCTGATGCTGTGCAACTACTGGCTTATTACAGTTCCGCATCTCCAACCACTCATGCTGAGTGGGGAATAGGAGGTCTTTGGAGGTACGTATTGTCTGGAGCCATTAGAAGTAGACTTATGGCAGATAGCATACACAGCCTGCTGCTATCTGGACAGCTCTTCTGGGACAGACTCCTAGCTGCTTCTGCGTAAAGCTGAACAAAGCTGAGTTTGTTATTTTCTTCTGCATCACCAGTAAAAGAAAACACTACATTATCAATGATAATATAATTAAAACAACCCCACTGGATTAGAGAAGAAGGGGTGGAGTTAGGATAATTCAGTCAGCACTCAGCTTTCACCCTGAAGAGAATGACCTATTAGGTGTCTAAATTTGTCAGCATCATTTATTCATGTAGAGATTACAATGTTTCATCTGAGCCTGAGGGGTGGGGAAGGTGGGGGGTGGGGAGGCTCAGTACTGTAAGTTCCGGTGCTAGACTATCAAATTAATAATGTGACCCTTTAACTTCTCAAAGTTCGATTTTAAAGCACAGCTTTGGTCCTTCCTTTTAGCTCTCACAAATCGACGGTCAGCTAATCACACAATTTCATTATTGCAACACAGATTGAAGAAAGATAAACAGTGGTGATAAAGAATTGCTTTATATCCTAAACAATTCAGAACATGCTCCTAATAATAAAACAAGTTTAATATTCTAATTCCTTCCAGTGGTTTTCATTACGCATGCTGGATTTTTGAGAGGAAGTTAATCATCAGCATTTGAAGTTCTTATTTATATAAACTGCAGATGCAATTTGACAAGCCTGATTCTGAATTTTAAATTACTCCAAATATGTGTTTTGCACTGTTTCAACTGCATCTAAGTGTGATTTTTTTTCAAAACACAGACCCTCAGTTCCTATGCTGCACACTGCAGAAGCAATTCAGCACTCGAAGGGTTACTCAGGTTTCCCATGACAAGTAGCTTTCGTGAAGCAAAATAAATGCTTCCTCTGCAATTTTTATTAGCATATAAATAAAACAGTCTATTCAAAAAAAATCAACTTATTCTCGGCAATTTGCTTCTCATGAAAACATCATCAGTAGAAAATAATGGAAGTTAATTTATATTGCTTCTGAAGTTTCCAAGAAAAATATGGACCAAGGTAAAAGCAAAAAAATTGTGGATGCAGGAAATCCAAAACAAAAGCAGAAACAGAAATACCTGGAAAAACTCAGCAGGCTAGCAGCATCGGCGGAGGAGAGCACAGTTGAAGTTTCGAGTCATCATGACCCTTCAACAGTTCTGTTGAAGGGTCATGATGACTCGAAATGTCACCTGTGCTCTCCTCCACTGATGCTGCCAGCCTGCTGAGTTTTTCCAGGTATTTCTGTTTCTGTTCTTGTTTTGGCCCAAGTTAAGTTCATTTTAACATAACCGGTGGGAGGGTGAATTTTATCATTAAAATATTCTTTATGTTATCAAAGGAGGGTGACTGGTGAACTCGTAATAGTATAAACAAGTTCCTCTAACTCATCATTACTGATCTGCCATAATGAGTAATGACCATAGGCCAGTTTCATTAGATAAGGATCCAACAACATGCACCAGGATTGAATTCATGATAACTTTGTGCTCTGTATGAATATGCAATCATTTTAATGATAATGATATAGTAATGGTATTACAAGGTATTACACATTTAAATTTGCATTGTAAATTTGTCCAGTAGTTAATAAGTTCACTGTTCTGTATGATGTAGTAAGATTAGAGTCCCACTGCAGAGTGTCTGACTTGCACAGTAATCAAAGGAGGGAAAGTGATCACTTTTACTGCTATAGTTGCATGCTGTAGTTCCAACAACGGTTCACTCCAATCTATCAATCACATGCATGATGATTTTCATCTTTTCTTCATCAAGCCACTAGGTGGGGTATTCCACACTAGGAACTGGCAATCCAATCTCTTTTGCTTGATAGGAAGTGTATTTGATGAAATGTGTCATTTTGTTCCACTGGAAACCTGACAACAAATACTTCCACAGCTAGTACATTTTGTTGTGATATTGCACATCGGGGTGCATGGGGGGGAGGGGGGTGGGAGGTGTGTTTTGAGTGGTGGGGTGGGTGCTGTCGGTAGGTGTGGGTGGGGGCTAAGGTGGCTTGAAACTGTTATTGGCAACATCTATCTTTACTAGTTCAGTTGAATCAGCAACTGTTGGGTTTTCTGCTGTAAGCTTCATTACTTTTTTCATCACAGGTTAGAGTCCAAGAGCTGTGTGATACTCAGATCCACACTGTCGCCTCTAAAGAGCTGTGTAAATCCTGGGTGGTGATAGCACACCATCTTCACCAATTGAATTAATACTATTTTTATAGGGTTGAATGAGCTCAGAAAATCCTAATAATACAATGCTGACAAAATTGAATGCTAGCAAAATGGTTGTGGGTCTTCCTTAAACAAATACAATGCTCACTCACAGCCAACCAAGAAAAAGAATATTGCAGACAAGACCATCACTAACCAGATGCAATTTCTCCCTAGCTCTTAAACCATATGTCTTTTTATTTTTCGCTTGATGCATAGTGTGAATTGATGGGATAGGAATTTGTAAATATTGTGCCCTTTTTCAGATACAGGTATAACGCATATCAGTTTAGCAGTGGGATAGACTACACCCAACCTGGAGAAGCAATATCACATTGCTAAATTCTTTGGGCCCTTGTTTTAGGCATCCCACATAGGCTCCAAAAGCAGGACTTAAGCCCCTTAAATTAGGGGCCTACTGCTGATTCCATGACCCCATTGAGAAATTTATCGGAGGTGAGTGGGGCAGGTCCCAAATCTGCAATAAGGCCCATGAGCCAATTTGCATCAATCCTCAAGCATCTTAATTCAGGCAAGATCTAGTCACTCAGACCAATGTCTATCACTATATGTTGATAAATTTTACTTGTACATCTTTTTGGATGGTGTTTATTTTATTATTTATGCTAATGTCCATTTATACCTGCCAATTTTTATAACATAAATAGGATTAAAATGGCACTCTAATGCATTATATTGATGTGTGTTGAGCTATAAAGGAAAGTCAGTAGGTTATTTATAAAATAAATGCTGTCTCTACTCTTCCTCAACTATGGAGACGATATTTTTTATTGCAATATGTATCACAAAATCTCATGCACTTAGTGAAACCATAAACATATTCTTCTCTATGTATAGCACACACAGGATACCTTCCCTAATATATAATAACTCCAATCTCTGAAGAGTATAGTTTACTACCGCAATATATTTCCATTTCCTACACCAGCAACTCTCATGCCTCCTGTAAGCAAGACCACTTAGTGAAAAATCAGTGCTGAAATACGTGTGGTTTATTTTTTTGATCTTGCATCCACAAGCCATTAGATTGAGACCACAAAATGCATCTGATCATTTTCCATCAATGTGGACTAAACTTGAGCACAGATTCAAGAGCTGAAAGGGTTTTGTGTAAACTCCCCGTGGTGCACAGAAGCTGCATTTCAATGATTCAAAAGTGTTTTTCTTTTGAAGAATGCTTAAAACAAAAATATAATTATTTAGCATAGCAATTAATGTTCCAGATTTAATGCCTCCTCACAAATATGATATAATGTAACTGGAAAGTTAAACAGACACCCAAAAGCTCTGAGAAAAATGGATTACAGAAAGATTGGCTACAATCTAGAGAAAGCTGTCCAGCACTGGTGAGACGTCACATTTTAACTTCAACTAACCCCTGAGCTGTTCTCCTCTGGATCCACGACAGATTGAAAAAGTTATTGGCTCTGACACTTTTGGCTGTATTCTGATCTAAGCCCTGTGAAATATAAACATCTGAACATCATTTTTAATATGCCAAATGTGCGCTGCATTACTATATTTGTGGTGTGGTGTGTCCAATAACCATAAAATCCATAATCCTCCTGTTAATTCCAAACTGCCAAGGATAAAAGTCATGGGAACTGCTTAGGCAATTGGCACACACATCTACGATGATATTCCTGATATTAGATACCACCTGTTCATTATTGAATGGAAACCTTTCCAGTTGGGATAGTCATATGTCTTTTCAGCAGATGGCCTGTTCATGTTAGTAATAGGATGTCATCATTCAAGGAACCCTAGTTTCTGTGTAAGAGAATGGTTGATGTTTGTTGGCAAGTGTCAGAGAGTTGCATTATAGATTTTATAGATCAGAGGGGTTAAGTGAAACTTTATCAAGTAAGTGTTTAAATAATTCAATAAGAAGAGTAAATATGTACATCTTACACTCATGTATTTGAAGGCATAATCTCCTGGGTTGGTGCAAACTTTATCTGCAAAAGAAAAGAAGCACATCTTTAGTTAATATCATAGTGCTAGATACCGGGAGCAACAGAGGGAAAACATTTGGTGGACATTCATTAAAGAAGGGAAAAAGTACATTTTCCAAGAACTGGATTTTGCCATCCTGATGTGGGGCAAACTACATCAAACAGAAGCAAATAGGGGTGAGGGACCAGAAATCTGAAATTTCAACCGCATTCCCACTGGCCGCCATTTGACTGGCACAGGAAATGCGATGGGTTGCGATCCCATGTGCATGCATGATGTTGGGGCTGCCATATTGCTGCCATTGAGTTTGAGATTTTTTGGCAAGGTGGGAGGTGTCTGAAGCTTGTGTGAACCACATCACATCAGAGGGGTCACGAACCATGGGGTAGCCCATTCTGGAGCCAGACATCTTTAACAGGTAAGTTTAAAACTCGTTGCCAACTTCACATGTCATAATTAGATGCTCTATTTAAGTATGTTTCTAATACAGTGGTTGATGATAGAGCTTTGTTCTTAAAAGGTAAGTGACCATTAAATTAACCAGCTTGTGAAAGTGCTCAGATGCATTAGAATACTTTATTTCCAGTGGACATGCTCTTCTGCATTCAACAGTATAGAGATTCAGGTTTTAATATGCCATTGGATCCTGTGCTTTGAACTTTACATTGGCTGACAGCCCAGCCATGTGAAGAGGCTTTGAAACAGCTTAACAGGTGACTGACTTCTTTGAGTGACAGACCAGCCATCTGTTCAGCCTTTGAAGGAGTGGGACAGATGGTCATTTGTCTCATTACTTAAAATATTTCAATGTATCCAGCTCTGGAGATTTTGTTGACACAATTGTGCAATAAAATCTCAGTGTGAATGCTTAGCTGAGCTTTAAATCCCGTTGATAGATTCAAATCAGCAATAGTTTTTGATGCAACTGTCAAGGGGGCTGTGAGCTTTGATTTGACTTTTTGGAAGAAGTTTTTGAATGGCTGTTTGTCTATTTTGACAGTTTCATGAGCACCTCAAAGATCATCCCAATGTTATTATAGGGCTCATGAGTTATACCCATGTTGGATACAGCATGAGTAGGCATGGGATATTATGGGGTGCAAGGTGGTTATGGAAGAGGCATGGGGGATATGAGGGGCCATGGGGGTATGGAGGGGAAATGGGGGGGTGGTAAATGGGGGGGGGTGAGTGGAGGGTAGAGGTTGAAGAGTGGTGAGGGGTGAGAGTACAGAACTGTGCTAATGACACAGAAAACAGAGGCTGGCCTTCTAAGCTACCTGCCTGGGTATCCATCTGCCTCCATTCCTGCTTGGGACCTGCCCCAGGAGGCATTGACCCCTACTCTGGCCAATTCCTGCCACCCCACCATGAAAATAGTGTGGGCGGGCACTGCCAGGCTGGAGGTGGGATCGCAACATCAGGAAACCTCCCAATTCGTGATTTTCACCTCAAAGGGGAAAATCTAGCCCTAAGTGTATTTGCAAGAAAGAAAGATGGCCTCAGGCTACCCCAAAACACTTTACAGACAATGAAGTACTTTTGAAATGTTGTAAGAAACAAGCCAACTAATTTGCACATAGCAAGTTCCCACAAACAGCAGCGAGATAATGATCGGATAATCTGTTTTAGTAATGTGGCTGAATGATCAATATTGGTCAGAGCACTTGGAGTAGTTCCCCTGGCCTTCTTTGCAGAAGTACACTGTGATCTTTTACATCCACCTGAGAGAGTAGATAGAGCTATGGGAGACCATAGTCATTTAGAAAAGAAGGAAATAGTGCACCATATAAATGAGAAGGGCATTTTGAACAGCTGCACAGTCATGCTGCCATTTCATTAAATTGTGAAAAGGAAACCGTCTCAACTGGTCAAGTAGATCAAAAATAGACACATTTGGACTGGTTGAGTTTTCAGTTTGTAGTTCAGTGCTGGTCTGCCCTATTATTCAAAGAAAATGGCCCATCCTGTAGCAGGTGTATTTACTGTCAAATAAGCACTGAGTGTCATTAGCACAGACAAGCAGCTGATCAAACAAGTCAAGGGCCTCCACGTTAGCAGCAGCAAAACAGATTGATCACTTTTCATTCTAAACATGGGGTATGAAAGGTGAAGATGGAGAAAACTAAAACTCTACTTTTAGTTTTTTTTAAATACATTGCAATATCAATTTGAATCACTTATGGTTTAAAAGGTTTAGTGCTTTGCATTTAAAAATCTTGGTCAGTCACATTTGGGCATTTTTCAGATGCAAAATATATGTCAGACTAGGACTTGATTGGCTAATACCACACCCACATAATAGCAACAAATCAAAATTGATTGTGCAGAAATTTACCAATAAACATATGGTAAGCAGGTACAGTAACTATCAGCCCAAAGAATTGTGAAAATTACCAATCTGCATATTTCTACCGATAAAGTTACTAGAAAGTTGAATGGAAAATAGTTAAGTAGGTCAAACTGCATATTGCAACTGTCTCCAGCTGCTATTTTGTACTAAAACTAACGTCTGAAATGCAAAAAAGCACATTGAATAATAACCCCACTAAACATCCCTACACAGTTGTCATTTCAGTGTTTGAAAAATGTTTCCCTCTGAGTCCATCTTTTTGCTGGGGATTGAGTTCATGGGGTGCTCACTGCTATCACTGTATCACAGAATCGTTACAGTACAGAAGGAAGCCACTCAGCGCATTGCGTCTACACCAGGTTTCCGAATGAGCAATTCACTTTGTGCCGTTCTCCTGCATTTTCCCCATAACCCTGCACATGCTTCCTCTTCAAGTAACAGTCTAATTCCAAAAAATAAAAGCAAAATACTGTGGATGCTGGAAATCTGAACTAAAAACAGAAAAAACTGGAAAAACCTCAGCAGGTCTGTCAGCAGCTGTGGAGAGTGAAACGGAATTAATGTTTTGAGTCTGATATGAATTTTCTTCAGAACTGGAGAGAGGTAGAAATGTGATGGGTTTTATGCAATTGAAAAGGGGTGAGGGGCAGGTGGAGCAAAATAGAAAGTCAGGGATAGGTTGGAGGTTAGGAGAGATTAAAAGACAAAGATGTCAAGGAACACAAGACAAAGGGAGTGATAATGATAGTATTTAAAGACTAACACTTTGGTCCAGAGTAGGTGTTAATAGCAGAATAAAGGTCTGCATTGTCTGAGGGCAAAAAGCAGCATGTATTAGTAGCAAAAAACTGGTCAGTGCTACATGAAAACAAGATACAGATTGGCACTTGAGGAAGAAAAATCAAAATGGAGGACAAAATTATCACCTGAAAGCATGGATGACTAGGTACTGCTTTGCAGAACACTTTCACTCAGTCCATAAGCATGACCCCAACCTCCCAGTTGCTTGCCATTTCAATTCACATCTTGCTCTATGCTCACATTTCTGTCCTCAGCATGCTACATTATTACAGGGAAGCCCAATGCAAGCTGGAGGAACAGCACCTTACCTTCTGACTTTACAGCTTTCTGGACTCACCATTAAGTTCAACAACTTCAGGCCATGAAATGTGTCCTCCATTTTGATTCTTTTCCCCCATGTGTTAGTAGATATCTTGTTCTCATATATTTGCTTTTAGACTGCGCTGACCCTTTTTCTGCTATTACCACAATCTGCTATCTTGCTTCCAGACAGTGCTGACCTTTAATCTGCTATTTTCCATGACCACTGGTGTTGGTCATCGTGGTGGGCATGAGTGGACTATGTGGTGGGAAGGCCAAAAATCGGTTTCACGACATCATGAAACCAGTTTACAATTGTCTATTCCACTCGTCAAAGGTGGGCCGGGTTTCCCACCGGCACACGTCGGGACCATCATCTGCATTATAAGCCCAGCTCACCAGAATCATCTCCCCACACTGGATCATCCAAGCACGTCAGCATGATTCCACGCTCATGTGTTTCACAACTGAACATAAATGATGTGCATTTGGTGAGCTGCACTTTGAGACTTGTCTACCTAAATTGCTTCATGCAGCACTGACAATCATCAGTGCCAGGCTTCGCAGGCAGCACAACATCAATGTTAGGGGGAATCACGGGCAGGTCTCTCCTTACGAGACTGGCTGTAAGGTGGGAATGGCTTTTCAACTGCTGCAGGGCTATGGCTTGCTTGGGAAAGGGGGAGTATTGGCCTCAGGCAAGGGAGAGGCTACAGGGCTAGGGCATTACTGGGAAAGGCGGCTATCCCAGGGTATGTTTGGGGACACATGTTGATCTGTGTAGGTGGCCTCAATAGGATGAGGGCTGAGGAGGCAGTCTCCGGAGGAGATGAGGTTAAATGGAAATATGTAGGTGTGTGTGTGTGTGAGAGAGTGAATGGTGATGCCCCTTGAGCTGGCAGTGAGGGGGATGAATATGCTATGGCTTTGTGTGTGTGTGAGTTTAAAGTGATGAGATGGTTGCCTTACCCTGGCGGCATGGATGAGTTCATTCATCCTCCTTCTGCACGAAATGGCGAACCTCTTCTGTGCAGCATTGGCACTGACCTCTGCCATCCCTTCTCAAGCCAGAGTGGTATCACTAATGGGCCTCCAGCAGCCAGAGCAGGGGCAGAGGATATCACAGAGGGCTTCAACAGTGTCCCGAAGTCATCCCAGGGATACGCCACTGATTTGGAAGGCTGAGGTCCTCTTGCGTTTTTGGGGCCATGTCTTCTGTGCAGCAGTCCTGGGTTGGAAGCATTGAGAGGTGTGCGCGTGGCTGCACTTTAAATATGGTGCCCGGTGTGAGGAAGAGGCCTGCTGCTGATGTGGCAGGTGAATGAGAGCCGGCCCACCATTGAAATGGTGTGTTTCCTGGGAATACATGATAAATGAGGTGGGATTGGGTCAATACAGCATGAAAAGCCGCCATTGCAGCCAGTGTGTAAAACATTCTAAACGTTCTTTTCTCTGCCCTATATTTCCACTACTGTACTTAGTGCAAACCTGGGACAATTCCACCCTTAGTCTTTAATAGTATTATTACCACTCCATTTTTTTGTATTTCATGACGTTGTTGTCGTTTCATCTCTCCTGCCCTCCAACCTTTCCCTGAACTTCTATTTTGCTCCACCCTCCCCTCCCTCTTTTTCAACAGCTTAAAATCCATCACATTTCTACCTCTCTCCAGCTCCAAAGAAGAGCCATAATGAACTCAAAACATTAACTCTGTTTCTTTCTCCACAGATGCTGCCAGACCAGCTGAGTTTCTTGTCCCACACCCCTCCCCCCTTAAACCAGCTTATATTTCACCCCTTTTCTATTTTTCCTTAGTTCTGTTGAAGAGTCATGCGGACTCGAAATGTTAACTATGCTCCTTTCCACAGGTGCTGCCAGACCTGCTGAGTTTTTCCAGGTATTTTTGTTTTTGTTTTGAGATTTTCTAGCATTTTCTGTTTTTATAATGGTCTAATTTATTTTTGAAAGCCTCAATTGAACCTGCCTCCACCACACTTTCAGGCAGTACATTCCAGATCCTAACCACTCGCTGCATGAAAAAGTTTTTTCGCATATCACTTTTGCTGCTTTTGCAAATTACTTTAAAAGTAATCACTATTTCGTGTCAGTGTTTAGCAGACTACAACTCCCAGAATACATCAGTGCAAGCACTTCAGACAACAACTCTCAGAATGCAATTAAAATGGCCTCCTTTCTGATTCTAATGAACAATGTCATATTTTGGAGTCTGGGGAAGGTGCATAATGACCAAAGGTATTTTAGTGATTGACAGCCGAGAGGCCATTCACAGTATGTGCTCCTAGTTACTGTCTGGAAGCCTTTCCTGATGATGGGAAAAGACTGATGGCACAAAAACATAGAGAAATCATCATGAGGACAAGAAAATACTGTGAAGATAGTTATAAAATTCATTTTTATAACAAAAGCAACAGAAAAGGATAAAGCATGAATTTTTGAACTCTAAATGTGGTATATTTTTTAAACAGGTAAAACAATATAATCAATTGTATACAAAGCCTGATAGTGTATAATAAAAATAGCAAACATTCACAATATTATTTAGAATCAACTCTTCAATAATCAAAAGCTTTTGAGCAGCCTCAGCGCCATAAGCCAGAAATCTCAATGCCCAGAATGCCTATAATCCTGACCTCAGCGTCTAGGATGCCACTGCTTACTTTCATCTGGGGAATACTGACATTTACAGTTGCCAGAAAACAAAAATCTAGCTCCCTCAATATCTGCTTTAATTCAGGCCTCAATTGCAGGTCTCTACTGACTCAATTCCCAATTTGATGACTGCCTCATTCCCACACATTCCAGACAAAAATACTCCATTTGTCACATCATGTCATGGACTCCTGGTGACAACACGATAGAAGAACCACTAGTGGTATATGTTTCAAGTCTGGTCTGTAGCATATATCACACTTTAAGATGCCTGTAGCACAAGATAATAAATCATGGGTTTCCTATTATTGGTTAAAATTTTGGAGAAGCAATCAAATACCAATCTATCACTTATTTCAATGGCCCAGATCTTCCATGGTGTGGCAATCATCGCTCAAACTTTTCCATTCACCAATGCTGCTCCACATTTTGTGTCTGGTCTTCTGCACCCAGCTTCTCCAGAAGTGCAAGATACAGTGTACTTCAGGGAACACCATTGCACCGCTGAAACGTTGGGGACAGACAGACAAGTCCCTTTTTCACGACACTAGATGCCATATGGTAAGTTAAGCGTGTAGTATGAATGTTAGTGAATTGCTGAATGGATGAATGAGCAGGGTAGTAGAGTGTGTAGGCAGGTAAGGTAAATGGGTAAGCGGGTAGGGTGGGTGAGGTGGTAGGTGGGTGGGGTGGCAGGTGGGTGAGGTGGTAGGTAGGTATGATGGTAGGTGGCCAATATTTATCCCTTGAACAACATCACTAGAACAGATCATTTTACTTTTGGGTGTGAGGTGGCAGATGAGTAAGGTGGCAGGTGGGTAGGATGGTCAGTTGGGTAGGATGCCAGTTGGGTGAGGTGGTAAATGGATAGGATGGCAAGTGAGTAGGGTGTCAGGTGTAAATGGGAACAGGAAGTTAGAAAGGCCATAGAAAGACTATTTGAGTTGACAAAACTATGGTAGATGGAATTCAAAGTGAGGAAGTGTAAGACTATTTATTTTCAACGTGAGAAAGACAAATCAAAATATTTCTTCATGATAGACCAGCAGCTATGGTGAAACAAAAGGATGTGGGTATCCATGCATGCTGATCACTCAAAGCTAATGCACTGGTATAAAAAGTAATCAATAAGGCTAATGGAATCCCAGCCTTTATCTTGAGGGCGTAAGAGAACATAATTGAGGAAGTGATGATTCAGTTGCATAGAGACTCGGACAGAATCCTTCTGGAACACTGTGTTCAGTTTTGGATACCAAACCTTAGGAAAGTTATATTGGCCTTATATGTTGTATATTTTATATATCTCAGAGCTATGCAGAGATGTTACAAATACCGATGGACAGAATATTGCGCTCATCAGGCGGGCACGTGCCTGACCCCAATGAGTGTAAAATGACACATGATGATGTTGGGCGAGTGTTCTGATGTCATTGTGCACTCGCACAATATTTTGGTCGGTGGACTTGCACGGGTGTCGGCAGTGCACCTGCAGACAATTAACAGGCCTATTAATGCCATTAAAGTAACTATTTAATGAAATTTTTTGCTGACTGTCCAACCTTACGGTTGGCCAGCAGGCGAAAAGGCCAAACGGCCTTTGGATTTTTAGGAAACCTTATCCGCGGGCGGAATGAGCTTTCCAACAGCAAATAAAAATAAAATAAGAATTTTTAAATTTCATTCGTAAGAGTCACATGAGGGGACATACTTTTAACATTGCTTAAGTTTATAATTTTGAGTTTATAAATCTTCAGTTCCCTGAGGCAGTTCTGTGCCTCTGGGAGATTTCATTGCATGCACCAGCACGCATGAGTGAACTTCCGCGCTCACCCTCCTCCCACCGCCACCCCGGCAGCGCTGAGTGCAGCAGCACACATTTCACACTGGCTGGCCGTTAATTGGCCAGCCAGCGTGAAATCTGTGTTGGGGCCCGATTATGGGCGGTGGTCAACTCTGCGACTGCTCCTTGGCCCGCCCACCGTGCCCTCCCGATAAGGTGAAAATCCTGGCTTATGTGTGTAACAGGCTTTATTCACAACGCTTTAAAATGTCTGCTCCATGCTTCAGCATGAGCTTCCAGTTCTTTCTACAGCTTTGTTTACTTTTCTCTGAGTGCACGCTAAGACTTAATCAATCAAACACAGTGAAATCCAACAATAAACAGACTCGCATAATCAAACATAGAACAACTGAACACTACAGGATATAGCACGAGACTACATTCTAAAACATGGGGCACTGTCTCTGGATAAGGGGCCAATCATTTAGGACTGAGATGGGGAGAAATTGCTTCGCTCAAAGAGTTATGAATCTTTGGGATACTCTGCCCCAGAGGGCCGTGGATGCTCCATTGTTGAATATATTTAAGGCTGGGATACATAGATTTTTGGTCTCTTGGGGTTAGGAGATATGGGGAGCGAGCAGGAAAATGGAATTGAAACCCAAAATCAGCCATGATCGTACTGAATGGTGGAACAGGCTCGAAGGGCCATATGGTCTACTTCTGCTCCTATCTCTTATGTTCTTGTGAGCACAGATTCACGAGGATAATGTCATGGCTTAGAACAAAGAACAAAGAGAACAAAGAAAAGTACAGCACAGGGAAAGGCTGTTCAGCCCTCCAAGCCTGCGCTGATCATATTGCCTGTCAACTAAAACATTTTGCACTTCTGGGTTCCACATCCCTCTATTCCCATCCTATTCATGTAGTTGTAAGCTGCCTCTTAAACACCACTATTGTACCTGCTTCCACCAACTCCTCTGGCGCCAAATTCCAGACACTCACTACCCTCTGCGTAAAAAACTTGCCCCGCACATCTCCTCTATAGTTTTCTCCTCTCAGCTTAAATCTATGTCCCCTGGGAAAAAGCTTCTGACTATCTACTCTGTCCATGCCATTCATAATTTTGTAAACTTCTATCAAGTCACCCCTCAATCTCCGTCGCTCTAGTGAGAACAATCCGAGTTTCTCCAACCCCTCCTCATTGCTAATAACCTCCAGACCATGCAGCATCCTGGTAAACCTCCTCTGCACCCTCTCCAATGCTTCCATATCCTTCTGGTAATGTGGCAACCAGAATTGCACGTAATATTCCAAGTGTGGCCTAACCAAGGTTCTATACAGCTGCAGCATGACTTCCCAGCATTTTTACTCAATACCCCTGCCGATGAAGGCAAGCATGACATATGCCTTCCTGACTACCTTATCCACCTGCGTTGCCACTTTCAGTGACCTGTGGAACTGTACACCCAGATCCCTCTGCCCGTCAATGCACATAAGGGTTCTGCCATTTACTGTATAATTCCTGCCTGTATTAGACCTTCCAAAATGCATTACCTCTCATTTGTCCGGATTAAACTCCATCTGCCATTTCTCTGCCCAAGTCTCCAACCGATCTATATCCCATTGTATCCTTTGACAATCCCCTTCACTATCTGCAACTCCTCCAACCTTAGTGTCGTCTGCAAACTTACTAATTAGCCCAGTTACATTTTCCTCCAAATCATTTATGTATATTACAAACAGCAAAGGTCCCAGCACTGATGCCTGCGGAACTCCACTAGTCAGAGGTCTCCATTCAGAAAAGCACCCTTCCACTGCTACCCTCTGTCTTCTATGACCAAGCCAATTCTGTATCCATCTTGCCAGCTCACCTCTGATCCTGTGTGACTTTACCTTCTGTACCAGTCTGCCATGAGGGACCTTGTCAAAGGCCTTACTGAAATCCATGTATATAACATCCACTGCCCTTCCATCGTCAATCATCTTTGTCACTTCCTCGAAAAACTCGATCAAGTTAGTGAGACTCAACCTCCCCTTCACAAAACCATGCTGCCTCTCACTAATACGCCCATTTGCTTCCAATGGTAGTAAATCCTGTCACGAAGAATCTTCTCCAATAATTTCCCTACCACTGATGTAAGGCTCACCAGCCTGTAATTTCCTGGATTATCACTGCTACCCTTCTTAAACAATGAAACAACATTGGCCATTTTCCAGTCATCTGGGACCTCACCCGTAGCCAGTGAGGATGCAAAGATTTCTGTCAGGGCCCCAGAAATCTCCTCCCTTGCCTCCCTCAGTACTCTGGGGTAGACCCATCTGGCCCTGGGGACTTATCCACCTTAATATTCTTCAAGACGCCTAACACCTCCTCTTTTTTGATCTCAACATGATCCAGGCTATCTACACACTCTTCCCTAGACAAATCGACCACTAAGTCCTTCTCTTCGGTGAATACTGATGAGAAATATTCATTTAGTATCACTCCCATTTCTTCTGGCTCCACACACAGATTCCCACCTCTGTCCCTGAGTGGGCCTACTCTTTCCCTGGCTACCCTCTTGCTTTTTACATATGTACAAAAGGCCTTGGGATTTTCCCTAACCCTGGTTGCCAGTGACTTTTCATGACCCCTTTTAGCCCTCCTGACTCCTTGCTTAAGTTTCATCCTACTTTCTTTATATTCTCCACGGGCTTCATCTGTTCCCAGCCTTCTAGCCCTTACGAATGCTTCCCTTTTCTTTTTGACTAATCTCACAATTTGTTATCCAAAGTTCCTGAAACTTGCCATGCTTATCCTTTATCCTAGCAGGAACATGCCGGTCCTGATTTCTTATTAGTTAAATTATGAGGATGGTTGCATAAACTTGGCTTGTATTCTCTTGAGTTTAGGAGATTTAGGGGTGATTTAATCAAGATTAATTAAAGGAAAGAGATCTGATTTGATATCTACCAAAAACCTATGTCCTTTGTTGGGGGAATGCAGACCAATAGGCAGGAATCTTAAAACTAGAGTTAAGCAATCAGGAAGCATTTCTTCATACAAAGAGTTGTGAAAATGTTGAACTATCTCTCCTTGAAGACTGTAGATGAAAGGTTAATTAACTCAGTCAATCCATTTTTGTCAGGTAAGGGTATAATGCAGTATGGAGCAATGGTGGATAAATGAGATTGAGATACCGCTGTAATATAATTGAATGCCAGAATCACATGAGCAGGGATATGTTAAAAGTGAAATTTTTAAAAAATATATTTTATTTTTAATTAACATTGGAAACCTCATCCCGCCCATTGTTATGGCTGATATGGTTGGTATAGCGGAGTTATTTAAAAATCCCAAAGGGAAGCTTTAAACAACAGTCATAATGTATAATTTTAAGTGTTATGTTTGAGATATGACTCTAAATTCAGGAATCAGACCACCAGTTCTCGAGGCTTTACATTAAACTAAATGAAACATTTTATTAATTTACACAGGTTAAAATATATATTCACTTGGCTTCAAATTATTACTATCATCACTTTTAACAAATTCCCGAACTAACCTCCATTAAGGAAACAGCAACCCATGGACTTAACCAAACACGAGGCAAAGCATTTTCGCCTTACAAATTTGAAATGATGTTCTTTTCACTTTGGTTCCTGTGGAGACAGTTGAAGGCTTGCATCTGCCTTTTGATCTTACATTGCCTCTGCTCTGCACCTGGAAACTGCTAAAGTTATACCTACCACCCCATTGAATATAAATTCTCATTGTATCACCAACCTCTGAACTAAACCTCTCTAACAATAAAACCCCTTTCATAGTACCAATTTTATTAGTAATATAAACATATTGTTTGGTATCTGCTAGTTGTCAATTTTCACCCCACTTGATGCTCTACTCAAAAAATGCAAATGTCCTTTACCTCTCTGTTTACATCTCAAAACTAGTACATACCAAAGCACCCAGACTAGCTGTCTTTAATCCAATTAAGACACACCCACAGACTAAATTTCAATTTTAAAAGAAAAATATTTTCCAAAATATTATATACTTTAATAGCTTTACGACATCATGTATGAGGTTTCCTCAAAAATCCAAAAGCTGCATGGCCTTTTTGCCCACCTGCCAATTAAACACTTGGGCAGGCAGCAAAAAAATTCAATTTAATTAATTGGTTAAGGGCCTTAATAGGCCGTTTAATTGTTGGTGGGTGTGCTGCCGCCTCTCGTGCATGCCTGCCGAGCTAAATATTGCGAGAGCGCACTATGATGTTGGGAGGCTTGCCCGATGTCATTGCGCACTATTTTACTCCCATTCGAGTTGGGTGAGCCCGCGGGATGAAAAATTCAGCCTATGATATTCTCTGACCAATTAGATTGACTGTTTTTTTTCACAGGGAGAGACAATGCAAGGCTAGGAAGAGATTGGTCAATGTGGTTCCATGCACTGATCATGCACATCCAAAACAAAGAGAAAGTACATTAGCTCCTGGGCAGGCAACAACAGAAAGTTGGTCATGGTGAAGTGGGAGGGAAAATGTCAGCTACATCTTATTTTACATCTATATGATCACTGAATTGCTTTTTGATCTCAAGGTGTAGCCAACACTGATAAGGCTGCATTTATTGTCCATCCCTCATTGCTACAAGAAGAAGGTGCAGTCTCCTCAGAAATCGCTGTAGTCTTTGTGATGATGGTATTTCCACAATGGTGTAAGTAGAGAATTTTAGAATATTGGTCCAATGTAAAGAAAGGAATGGTGATGTATCTTTAAGTCAGGGACTTTGTGTGACTGGGAAGGGAACTTGGTGGTGCCTAGGACATAGATGCTCCTGTTGTCCCTGGTGGTGGTCATCATGGGGCAAGGATCTGCTATCAGAATAAGCGTGTCATGTTTCTACAGTGTATCTTATAGATTGAAAGCCACAGTGCCTAATGATGAGGGGAATGGATATACAGTATAACAAGGGTATCAATCAAGCAAACTGCTCTGCCTTCGATGTCACCAAACATCTTGAATGTTGTTGCACCTGCGCTCATCCAGGTGAGTGGTAAGTAATCCATCACACTCCTGGCTTGAATCATATACATGGAAGAGAAGCTTTGAAGATTGGAACTCAGCAACAGTGGCACTGTTGAAGGTTAAGGAGAGGAGAGTGAACTTTCTCTTGTTGGAAATTGTTATTGCTTGACTCTTAAGTGTTATGAATGTTAAAATCACTACAAATGAGACTAAAGGCAGAGAAAAGGGACAATATGTGAAGAAATAAGATGGCATTAGATATAGAAAGGCACTTAGCAATGAAGGTTTTGAATGAGTCATGTAGAGATTGAAAAGGAGTTTGTAGGAAACAAAACTTGCACTTATATAGCGCTTTTCATGGCCACTGGACCTCTCAAAGAACTTTGCAGCCAATGAGTTACTTTTGAAGTGTAGTCATTGTTAGGAAACGTGGCAGCCAATATGTGCACAACACTTAAGAGCCAACCATATAGCTGTGGGTGTGGGGTCACATGTCAGCCAGACTGGGTAAGGACGGCCGATTTCCTTCCCTAAAGGACAATAGTGAATGATATGGGTTTTTACAATAACCAATGATAGGTTCATGATCCAGATTTATTAATGGAATTTAAATTCTAGCAGTTGCCATGGTGGATTTGAACATGTGTCTCAAGAACATTAGCCTGGGCCTCTGGATTACTAATCTAATGATGGTACTACTACATCACCATCACCTCCTTTTTGTGCTGTTGGTGGAAGGATAAATATTGGTCAGGACACCAGGAATGACTCTCATGCTCTTTTTCATAATAGTGCCATGGGATCTTTTACATCCACACAAGTAGATCGACTGGGCCTCAGTTTATCATCTCATCTGAGACACAGTACCTCCAACAGTGCAGCACTCCCTCCGTATTGCAGTAGAACCAAAATAATGAGTTGGGGGGGGAAGCCAATGGTAAGGCTTAACGATGATTGTCGCACCACCGCCATGATGATGAAGCAGAGCAAGTATTCATGGGGCCAAAACTATATTAATAGCAGGGTCAGGGTTATAACAGTTCCAAATTGAAGTTGGTGAACCTACCACAATAGTAATGTCATTAGTCTAGCTGCCACTCAAGCATTATTCTTAAAGTGGCCTTCCCTTGCCTGGCCAAAAGTTTTTTTATTAGTTCATGGTATGTGGGTGTGAGAAAGGCCAGTATTTAATGTCCAGCCCTAATTGCTCTTGCTCTGGGACACCTTCATCAACCACTGCAAGCCATTTGATGTAGGTACACAGGGTGCTGTTACATAGGGAGCTCATGCATTTTGAACCAGTGATGCATTTCCAAGTCAGAATGGCATATAACTTAGAGCTGAACTTGCAGATGGTAGTCTTCCCTTGTGCTTTTGGGCCAGTGGTTCTCAAATTTTTGGGTGAGGGATCCCTTTTTAGATGAATTGGAAATCACAATAGAATATAATGCTCAGAATATGAAGATGCTGAATGTAAAGAGTGTTTTAATAAAGCTTTTGTCAAAACAGAACTTATTTACAGATACCAATGAGATAGGTGTGTCTGCTTCTTACAAGAGTCTGTTTATCCTTGACAGGAATGCAGCAGCCCAGGGAGAGCAGAGCATGAAGAAAGCACAAGGGAGCAGGGGGAGAGCAGAAGCACCGGAAGAGCATGTCGTGGAGAGAGCAGGAACCTCAAGAGAGCAGGAGCTCAGAGATCAGGAATGTGGTAGGGGCCTGGGAGAGCAGGAGCTTGGAGAAAACAGGATCATGCAGAAAGCAGAAGCCTGGAAAGAGCAGGAGCCAGAGAGATAAGGGACACAGAGAGAAAGGAGTGCAGAGAGAGGGTAGGTGATGGTGTAATGGTGTTGTCACTGGACTGGTAATCCAGAGATTCAGGATAATGCTCCAAGAATCCAGGTTCAAATCCTGCCTTGGCAGATAGTGGAATTTGAATTCTATAAAAATCAAAAATTAAGTCTAATTAGTCTATGGATGGCCATGGAACCATTGTTGATTGCTGTAAAAACCCTGGTTCACTAATGTCCCATTAGGGAAGGAAGTCTGCCACCTCACCTGGTCTGGCCTACATACGACTCTAGATGCACAGAAATGTGGTTGACTCTTAAATGCCCTCTGAAATGGCTTAGCAAGCCATTCGGTTGTATCAAAAAACAATAAAAAAGCATGAAACACCTGGCAATTACCTTGGCACCGCAAATGACAATGGTAAACCCAGCCCTGTCAAAGCTGCAAAGTCCTCCTTCCTAACATCTGGGGGTTTGTGCGAAAATTGGGAGAACTGCCTCATAGGCTAGTCAAGCAACAGCCTGACATAATCATACTCATGGAATCGTATCTTAACGATAATGTCCCAGACACCACCGTAACCGGCCCTGGACAGGTCCTGTCCCACTGACAGGAGATTCCCAGCAAAGGTGGCAGTACAGTGGGGAGGGAGTTTCCCTTGGAGTCCTCAACATTGACCCTGGACACCATGACATCAGGCCAAACATGGGCAAGGAAGCCTACTGCTGATTACCACCCACTGCCCACCCTCAGCTGATGAATCACCACTTGGAAGAAGCACTGAAGGTGGCAAGGGTGCAGAATGTACTCTCGGTGATAGACATTGAAGTCCCCCACCCAGAGTGGCTTGGTAACACCATGACAGATTGAGCAGGCTGAGTCCTAAAGGAGATTGGGGTCTGCAGCAGGTAGTGAGGGAACCAACAAGAGGGAAAAACATACTTGACCTCATCCGCACTAACCTGCCTGCCGCAGATGCATCTGTCCATGACAGTATCAGTAGGAGTGACCACCACGCAGCCCTTGCGGAGGCAAAATCCCATCTTCACATTGAGGATACCCTCCATCATCATGATGGTTCACCATGCTAAATGCAATAGATTTTGAACAGATCTAGCAACACAAGACTGGGCATCCTTGAGGTACTGTGGGCCACCAGTAGTAGAATTGTACTCAACATCAATCTGTAACCTCATGGCCTGGCATAACCCCACTCTACCATTACCACCAAGCCAGGGGATCAACCCTGGTTCAATGAAGAGTGCAGGGGCGGCATGCTAGGAGCAGCACCAGACATACCTAAAAATGAGGTGTCAACCTGGTGAAGCTACAACACAGGACTACTTGTGTGCTAAACAACATAAACAGCATGTGATAGATAAAGGAAAACATTTCCACAACCAACAGATCAGGTCTAATATCTGCAGTCCTGCCACATCCAGTCGTGAATGGTGGGGGATAATTAAACAACTCACTGGAGAAGCATACTCCACAAATATCCCCATCCTCAATGATGGAGGAGCTCAGCACATCAATGCAAGAGATAAGGCTGAAACATTTGCAACAATCTCCAGAGTGGATGATCTATCTCGGCCTCCTCCTGAGATCCCCAGAATCACAGATTCCAGTCTTAGGCCAATTCAATTCAGTCCACATGATATCAAGAAATGGCTGAAGGCACTAGATACTGCAAAGGCTATGGGCCCTGACAATATTCTGGCAATAGTACTGAAGACCTGTGCTCCAGAAATTGCCATGCCTCTAGCCAAGCTGTTCCAGTATAGCTACAACACTGGTATATGCCCAGCAATGTGGAAAATTGCCCAGGTATGTCCTGTACACAAAAAGCAGAACAACTCCAACCCAGCCAATTACTGCTCCATCAGTCTACTCTCAATCATCACTAAGGTGAGGGAAGGGGTCATCAACGGTGCTATCAAGTGGCACTTGCTTAGCAATAACCTGCTCACTGACATTCAGTTTGGGATCCACCACAGTCACTCAGCTTCTAACTTCATTACAACGTTGGTTCAAACATGGACAAATGATGAACTCCAGGGGTGAGGTGAGAGTGACCACCTTTGACATCAAGGCAGCATTTGACTGAGTGTGGCATCAAGGAGCCCTAGCACAACTGGAGTCAATGTGAATCTGTTAATGGGAGTCATATCTAGCACAAAGGAAGATGGTTGAGGTTGTTAGGGGACAATCATCTCAGTTTCAGGGCATCACTGCAGGATTTCCTCAGGGTAGCGTCCTAGGCCCAATCATCTTCAGCTGCTTCATCAATGGCCTTCCTTCCATCATAAGGTCAGAAGTGGGGATGTTCGCTGATGATTGTATGATGTTCAGCACCATTCATGACTCCTCAAATAGTCCTGAAGTAGTCCATCTCCAAATGCAGCAAGACCTGGACAATATCAAGGCTTGGGCTGACCAGTGGAGGTAACATTCATGCTACACAAGTGCCAGGCAATGAACATTTCCAACAAGAGAAAATCTAACCATCGCCCCTTGACATTCAATGGCATTATCATTACTGAATACTCCACTATCAGCATCGTGGGGTTTACCATTGACCAGAAACTGAACTGGACTTGCCATATAAATATTATGGTTAGAAAAGCAAGTCAGAGGCTAGGAATTCTGCAGTGATTAACTCATTTCCTGATTCCCCAAAGTCTGGTTGTCTATAAGGCACAAGTCAGGGATGTGATGAAATACTCTACACTTGCCTGGATGAGTGTAGCTCTAACAACACTCAAGACGCTTGACACCATCCAGGACAAAGCAGCCCACTTGATTGGCATCCCTTCCACAAACATTCACTCCCTCCACGACTGACACATAGTGGTAGCAGTGTATACCATCTGCAAGATGCACTGCAGGAATTCACCAAGGCTCCTTAGACAACACCTTCCAAACACATGACCACTCCACTCTAGAAGGTCAAGGGCAGCAGTTACATGGGAACACCACTACCTAGAAGTTCCCCTCCAAGCCATTCACCATCCTGACTTGGAAATATTTCACATGGCTTCAAAGGTCACTGGGTCAAAATCCTGAAACTCCCTCCCTAACAGCACTGTGTGTGTACCTACACCACATGGACTGCAGCAGTTCAAGGAGGCAGCTCAGCACCACCTTCTCAAAGGCAACTAGGTATGGGAAATAAATGCTGGCCCAGGTAGTCATGCCCATATGCCATAAATGAATAAACAAAAGAGCAGGAAAATGGAGAGAGAGGGAGAGGGAGAGAGAGAACCAGAAAGAGCAAGAGAGAATGGAGTACACAGAGAGAGCGGTGGAATAACAGAGATAAATGTGAAAAGAAAGAGCAGGAAGACACAGTGAAAGGAGAATGGAGAGGGAAGGAACACAAGAGAGAAGGGAGAACAGAGAGAGCAGTAACATGGAGAGACAAGAGAACAGAGAGGGAAGTAACACAGAAAGGAGAAAAGAGAGCAGGCACATAAAGAGAGAAAGTAGAAGAGGGAGAGAAGGAAGAAAGAGAGAAAGGAGCACAAAGAGAAGGAACCTGAGCAAGAGAAAGGAGAACAGAGAGAGAAGGAAGACCAGGAGACAATGGAATAAGCAGAAATCAGGAACAGAGGGAGAGAAAGGAGAAACAGAGAGCATGGGAACAGGTAGAAAGGTAGGATAACAGAGAGTGATGGAACACAGAAATGTGAAAAGAGAGAGCAGCAACACAGAGAGAAAGGAGAACAGAGAAAGAAGGAACACGCACACACACACATAAAGGAGAAAAGAGAGAGAAGGAACACACGAGAGAAAGGAGAACAGAGACCAGTAAGACACGACAGACAAAACAAGAGAGAACAGAGAGAGCAGGAACATGGAGTGAACAAGGAGAACAAGAGAGAGCAGTGACATAGAGAGAAAGGAGAATTGAGAGAGCAGTAACAACGAGAGAGAAAGGCAAAGAGAGAGAGAAGGAACATGGAGAGAGAAAGGTGCACAGAGAGCAAAAAGAAGGAGATGGAAAGGAGAACTGAGAGCAGAAACAGGGACAGAGGAAGGAGAATGGGGAGAGAAGGAACCAGAGAGAGAAAGGAGAATAGAGAGAAAAGGAACACAGCGATAGAAAGCAGAACAGAGAGAGGAGGAACAGTGAAAGGGGAACTGAGAGAGCAGGAACACAAAGAGAGAAAGGCAAACAGAGGGAAAAGGAACACAGCATGAGAAAGGAGTATGAAGAGAGAAAGAAGAACAGTGCAATTAGGAAGAACAAGAGAGAAAGGAGTATAAAGAGAGCAAGAGCAAAGAGAAAGAGAAAAGAGAGTAAAGAGAGTAGGAATATGAGAGAGAAAAGGAGAACAGAGAGAAAAAGATCACGGAGAGAGAAAGGAGAATGGAGAGAGCAGGAAAATTGAGTGAGAAAGGCAAACTGAGAGAGCAGGAACATGGGGCAAAAGATAAGCAGAAAGAGAGAGAAGGAACCCAAGTGAGAGAAAGGCAAACAGAGACAGCAGCAACAGGGAAAGAGAAAGGCAAACAGAGAGAAGGAACACGGAGACGGAAAGTGGTACAGAGATAGCAGGAAGATGGAGAGAGAAAGGAGCATAGAGTGAGCAGGAACAGGAAGAGAGAAAGGAGAAAATAAACAGGAAGACCAAGAGAGAAAGGTGCACAAAGAGAGTGCGAGCACAAGGAAAGAAAGGAGAACAGAGAGAGCAGCAACAGGGAGAGAGGAAGGAGAGCAGAGAGAGAAGGAACACAGAGAGAGACAGGAGAAAAGAGATAAGTAACATGGAGAGAGAAAGAAGAACAGAGAGAAGGAACACAGAGAGAGAATGGGGCACAGAGTGAGCAGGAATATAAAGAGAGAAAGGAGAGCAGAGCAATCAGGAAGACCAAGAGAGAAAGGAGAACAGAGAGAGCAGGAACACAGAAAGTGAAAGGGGAACAAGGAGAGCAGGAACATGAGCGAGAATGGAGTACAGTGGGAGCAGAAACAGGGAGAGAGAGAAAGAGGAACAGAGAGAGAAGTACACAGGATGAGAACAGAAAGCAGGAACACAGAGGGGGAAAAGGGAAATCAGAAAGATGAGGATAGAATGGAGAACACAGAGAGAAGGAACACAGACAGAAAGAGAAGGAATATGGGGAGAGGAGAGAATATGGCAGAGAAGGAACACAGAGATGGAAACAAGAACAGACAGAGAAGGAACATGGAGATAGAAAGGAACACAGAGTAGGAGTACAGAGAGAAAGGAGAAAGGAGAGGTTAGGAACAGGGAGATCGAATGGAAAACAGAGGGGGAAGAAGCATGGAGAGAGAGAGCAGCAGCTGTGAGATATAAAGGAGAACAGAGAGAGCATGAACACAGAGGGAAAGGAGAATAGGGAGAACAGGAACATGCAAGAGTGGAAGAAGAACAGAGAGAGCAGAAATAAAGAGGGAGAAAGGGAGAACTGAGAGAGCAGCAACTCAGAGGGAAAGGAGAACAGGGAGAGAAGGAACACAGAGAACGGGAACACCGGGAGAGAATGGAGAACAGAGGGTGCCAGAAGAATGAAAGGGAAAGGGGAATAGAGAGAGCAGGAGGACGAGGATAGAAATGAGCACACAGGGAGAAGGAAACACAAAGGAAGGAAAACAGAGAGAGCAGGAACACGGAGATAGAAAGGAGAAGAGATAGAGAAGGAACATGGAGTGAGAACTGAGCACAGAGTTAGCAGAAATACGAAGAGAGAAAGGAAAACAGGGAGAGATGGAACACAGAGAGAGATAGTAGAATAGAGAGAGAAGGAATACGGGGAGAGGAGAGAAAATGACAGACAAGGAACATGGAGATGGAAATGAGAACAAACAGAGAAGGAATACAGAGAGAGAAAGAGCACATGGAGATTAGGAAAACAGAGAAAGGAGAACAGAGAGGCTAGTAATAGGGACAGCAAAAGGAGAACAGAGGGAGAAGGAACATGGAGAGAGAAAGGAGAACTGAGAGAGCAGGAACACAGGGGGAGAAAGGAGAACTGAGAGAGCAGGATCACAGAGATTGAAAGGGGGACAGAGAGAGCAGGAAGATCAAGAGAGAAAAGAACACAGAGCAGGAACATAGAGCAAAAGGAGAACAGAGAGCGAGCAAGAACAGGGAAAGAGAAAGGGGAACATGAGAGAGAAAGGAGAACACAAAGAGAGAGGAGAGAGAGTGAGAAAGAGGAACAGAGAGAGAAGGAACATAGGATGAGAGGGGAGAACAGAGAGCAGGAACACAGCAAAAGAAAGGAAAACAGAGAGTTGCATCTTAGGGAAAGGAGAACAGAGAGAGAAGGAACACACAGAAAAGGGAAAACAGTGAGAGCAGGAACACAGAGAAAGGAGAAGAAAGAGAAGGAACACCGTGAGAGAACAGAGAACAGAACGAGCAGGAACACAGAGGGAAGGAACATGATGAGAGAAAGGGGAACAGAGAGAGAGAATGAACAGAATGAGAAGAAACACAGATCGGAGAACAGAGCGCGCAGGAAGATTGAGAGAGGGAAAGGGGAATGGAGAGATCAGGAATACAGAGAGGAAGTGGAACAGACAGCAGGAATACAGAGAGCAAAAGCAGCACAGAGAGAGCAGGAAGACAGAGTGAGAAAGGAGAACAGAGAGATCAGGAAGACGAGGAGAGAAAGCAGCACACAGAGAGCAGAAACAGGGAGGAAGGAGCACAGAAAGGAGAGAAAGGAGAACAGAGAGAGCAAGATCAGGAAGAGAGGAAAGGTAACTGGGAGAGCAGGGACATGAGAGAGAAAGGAGAACAGTGGGAGCAGGAGCAGGAACAGGGAGAGAGAAAGAGGAACAGAGAGAAGTATACAGAATGAGAGCAGAGAACAGAGAGCAGGAACACAGAGAGAAAGCAGAAAAGAGAGGACAGGAACACAGAGAGAAAGGGGAACAGAGAGAGCAGGAACATGGAAGGAGAAAGGAAAACATGCAAGGATGGAACACGGAGAGGGAAAGGAGAACCAACAGAGCAGGAACACAGAGTGAAAGGGGAACAGAGACAGTGGGAACAGGGAGAGAGAAAGTGGAACAGGGAAAGAAGGAAGACAGAGAAAGGAGCACAGCAAGAGCAGGAACATAAAGAGAGAAAGGGGACCAGAGAGAGCTGGAAAATGGAGGGGGAAAGGTGAACAGAAAGAGCAGGAGCACAGAGAAAGGAGAACAGAGAGAGCAAGGAGGACATAGAGAGCAGGTAGACAGTGAGAAGTGGGAACAGAGAAAGCAGGAACACAGTGAGAGAAAGGAGGAGAACAGAGAGATCAGGAAGAAGAAGAGAGAAAGGAGCACGGAGAGAACAGGAACATGGAGCGAAAAATGAGCTCAGAGAGAAAAGGAACCTGAGTGAGTAAAAGGTGAATGGAGAGAGCAGGAACACAGAGAGAAAGGAGAATTGAGACAGCAGCAACAGGGAGAGAGAGAGAGAGAGAGAGCGAGAGAAAGAGGAACAAAGAGAAGTATACAGAATGAGAGCAGAGAACAGAGAGAGCAGGAACAATGAGAGAGGAAGGAGAACAGAGAGCGAAGGAAGACCAAGAGAGAATGGAGCACACAGGGAGCAGGAACACAGAGGGGGAAAGGGCAACAGAGAGAATAGGGATACGGAGAGAGAAAGTAGAACTGGGAGAGAAGGAACAGGAAGAGACAAAGGAGCAATGAGAGAGAAAGGAGAACAGAGAGAGAGAAGGAAGACCAAGAGAGAACAGAGCACACAATGAGGGAAAGGAAAACAGGGAGAGAAAGGAAAACAGAGAGAGCAGGAACACAGATGAAGGAGGACGGAAAGAACAGGAACAGGTGAGAGAAAGGAGAAAGCAGAAACATTGAGAGAGAGGGAGGAATACAGAGAGATCAGGCACATAAAGACAGGAAGGACCACAAAGAAAGCAGGAATACAGGGTGCAAAAGGAGAACAGAGAGAGCCGGAAAAGGGAGAGAGAAAGCAGACCAGAGACTGTAGGAACACAGGGAGGGAGATTTGAGAACAGACAGAGCTGAAACAAACTGAGAGAAAGGGGAACAGAGAGATCAGGAAGACAAAGAAACATAGAAAATAGAAGGAGTAGCCCATTCAGCCCTTCGAGCCTGCTCCACCATTTATTATGATCATGGCTGATTATCCAACTCAATAGCCTGCTCCCATTTTCTCCCCATATCCTTTGATCCCTTTCACCCCAAGAACTATATCTAACTCCTTCTTGAAAACATACAATGTTTTGGGCTCAACTACATTCTGTGGTAGCGAATTCCACAGGCTCACTACTCTCTGGGTGAAGAAATCTCCCCTCATCTCAGTCGTAAATGGTCTATCCCATATCCTCAGACTGTGACCCCTGGTTCTGGACTTCCTGCATCTACCCTGTCTAGTCCTGTTAGAATTTTATCGGTTTCTATGCAATCCCCTCACTCTTCTGAACTCCAGCGAATATTACCCTAACTGACTCAATCTCTCCTCATATGTCAGTCCCGCAATCCCAGGAATCAGTCTGGTAAACCTTTCTCTGCACTCCCTCTATAGCAAGAGAGAAAACGAACATCAGGAGAGAAAGGAGAACAGAGAGAGAGAGCAGGAACAGGGTGAAAGGAAGGAGAGCAGAGAGGGAAGGAACAAGGAAGGAGAAAAGATAACAGAGAGCAACAATCCCAGGAATAAAAGGCTTAACATATGAGGAACGTTTGAGGACTCTGGGTCTGTACTCGATGGAGTTTAGAAGGATGAGGGGGGATTTGATTTAAAGTTACAGAATACTGAAAGGTCTGGATAGAGTGGACGTGGGGAAGATGTTTCCATTAGTAGGAGAGACTAGGACCCAAGGGCACAGCCTCAGAGTAAAGGGAAGACCTTTTAGAACAGAGATGAAGAGAAACTTCTTTAGCCAGAGAGTGGTGAATCTATGGAACTCATTGCCACAGAAGGCTGTGGAGGCCAGGTCATTGAGTGTATTTAAGACCAAGATAGATAGGTTCTTGATTGGTAAGGGGATCAAAGGTTACGGGGTGAAGGCGGGAAAATGGGGTTGAGAAACGCATTAGCCATGATTGAATGGTGGAGCAGACTTGATGGGCCGAATGGCCTAATTTCTGCTCCTATGTCTTATGGTCTAATGGAACATGGTGAGAGAAACGAGCACACAATTAGCAGGAACACAGGGAGAGAAAGGAGAGCAGAGAAAGTAGGCACATGGAGTGAGGAAGGAGGGCAGGGACAGTAGGAACAGGAAGAAAGAAAGGAGAGAGAGCAAGAACATGAAGAGAGAAAGGATAACTGAGAGGGTGACAACACGGAGAGAGAAAGGAGCACAGAGAGAGCAAGAACAGGAAGAGAGGAAGGAGAGCAGAGAGAGCAGGAACAGGGAAAGAGGAAGGAGAGCAGAGAGAGCAGGAACAGGGAGAGAGGAAGAAGAGCAGAGAGAGAAAGGAAAGATAGAGCAGGAATACAGAGAGAGAAATGAGAACAGAGAGAGCAGGAATGGAGAGAGAAAATAGAGAAGAGGGAGAGAATGAACACATAGTGAGAACAGAGCACAGAGTGAGCAGGAACTCAAATAGAGAAAGGAAAACAGGGAGGGATGTAACATGGAGAGAAAAAGTGGAGCAGAGAGAGAAATGGAGCAAAGTGAGCAGAAACATGGAGAAAGAAATGAAAACAGAGAGATCAGGAAGTCCAATAGAGAAAGGAGCACAGAGGGAGCAGGAACAAGGAGAATATAGAGAGCAGGAACAGGGAGAGAGAAAGAACAAGGAGGGTAGGAACAAGGAGAGATGAACCCGAGAGAGAGAAAGGAGCACAAAGAGAGTAAGAACACATTGGGGAGAAAGGAGAACAGTGAGAGTAGGAAAAGAGAGTGAGGTGGGGAGAGCAGAGAGAGAAGGAACAAGGAGAGTGAAATGAGAAAAGAGAAAGCAGGAAATTGGAGAGAGAGAGAGATAGGAGGAGAGAGCAGGAACACAGGGAGGGAAAGGAGAACAGAGAGGAGAACAGGAGCACAGAGAGTGGAGGGAGAACAGAGAGAGCAAAAACAGAGAAAATGGAGAAGAGGGAGAAAATTAACATGCAGTGAGAACAGAGTACACAGTGAGCAGGAACTCAAATAAAGAAAGGAAACCAGGAAGCGATGTAACACAGAGAGAGAAAGTTGAGCAGAGGGAGCAGAAACACGGAGAGAGAAATGAGAACAGAGAGAGCAGGAAGACAGGGAGAGAAAGAAGGACAGAGGGAACAGGAACACAGAGGGAAAGGTGAATAGAGGCAGTATGAACAGGGAGAGTGAAGATACAATGGGGAGAGAAGGGACTCAGAGAGAAAGGAGCATAGAGACAGCAGGAACAAGGACATGGAAAGGAGAAAATAGAGAGCAGGGACATGGGAGTGAAAGGAGGATAGAGAGAGCAGGAACAGAGATAAAGGGGAACAGAGCTGGTAGGCACAGGGAGAATGAAAGGAGAACAAAGGGAGAAGCAACATGGAGTGAGAAAGGAGAAAAGAGAGAGTAGGAACAGGGACAAGGGAAGTAGAACAGGGAGAGGAGGACCACAGAGAGAGAAAGGGGCAGCAGGAACATGGAGGGCAAAAGGAGAGCAGGGAGGGAAGTAATACAGAGAGAGAAAGAAAGGAGCACAGAGAAAGCAGGAAACCAGAAAGGGAGAAGCACAGAGAGACCAGGAATAAAGAGAAAAAATAGAACTAAGAGAGCAGGAACATGAGGGAGAGAAAGGAAGTCAGAGAGAGCAGAAACAGAGACTGTGAAAAGAGAATAGAGAGAATGAGAAAAGAGAGTGGTAACACAGTGACAGAAAGTAGAACAGAGAGAGTAGCAACATGGATAGGGAAAAGAGAACAGAGAGCAAAGGAACCCAAATGAGAAGATGGAGAGCTGAGAAAGTAGGAACAGGAATGAATAAAATAAAACAGAGACAAGGAACACACTGAGAATGGAGCACAGAGTGAGCAGGAACACGAAGAGAGAAAGGAGATCAGAGAGAGCAGGAATACAGGGGGAGAAAGGAGGACAGAGAATAGGAACAGGGAGAGTGGAAGGAGAAGAGAGAACAGGAACATGGAGAGAGAAAGGAGAACAGTGAGAACAGGAACATGGGAGTAAAAGGAGAACAGAGAATGCAGGGACAAGGAGAGAGAAAGGAGGACACAGAGGGAAGGAAGACAGAGAGAGAATGGAGCACAGAGTGAGCAGGAACACGAAGAGTGAAAGGAGAATAGAGAGAGCAGGAACAGGGAGATAGGAAGGAGAACATGAGAGAGCAGGGGCAAGGACAGAAAGGAGAACAGAGAGATCAGAAAGACAAAGGGAATGGAGAACACAGAAGGAACATGGAGAACAGAGAAGGAATATGTGGAGAGGAGGGAACAGACAGAGATGGAACATGGAGAGGGAAAGGAGAACAGAGAGAGCAGGAAGAGGGACAGAGAAAAGAGAATAGAGAGAGAAGGAGCCAGAGAGAGAAATGAGAGATTGGTAACACTGTGATGGAAAGGAGAACAGAGAGCGAAGGAACATGGAGAGGGTAAGGAAAACAGAGAGAGGGAAAGGAGAACTGAGAGAGCAAAGGATCCCAAGTGAGAGGAGGAGAACTGCAAAAGCAGGAACAGAAATGGAGAAAGGTGAACAGAGGTAGAAGGAACATGGAGAAAGAAAGGAGGGCAGACAGGGAAGGGACACAGTGTGAGAATGGAGCACAGAGTGAGCAAGAACAGGAAGAGAGAAAGGAAAACAGGGTGGAATGGAACACAGAGGGAGAATGTGGAACAGGGTGAGTAAGAACAAAGAGAAATGAGATCAGAGAGAGCAGGAGTACGGAGAAAGAAAGGAGCGGAGGAAGAGCAAGAACAGAGAGAAAAAGGAAAACGGAGAGAGCAGGAACAGAGTCAGAAAGGGGGACAGGTGGAACAGGAAATTAAGAGATAAGGTAGAACAGAGGGAGCAGGAACAGGGAGAGAGAAAAGAGAGAGCAGGAAGAACAAGAGTGAATGGAGGACGCGGAAGGAGCACAGGGATGTAAAGGAAAACAGAGAGAGCAAGAAGACTGGGAGATTAAGGAGGACAGATGGATGAGGAATAGGTGAGGGAAAGGAAGACAGAGCAGGAGCACAAGGAGAAAAAGGAGAACAGAGAAGGCAGGAATAGGGTGAGAAGAAGGAGAGAGAAAGTAGAGCAAAGAGAGCAGGAAGACAGAGACAGAATGGAGCACAGAGCAATCAGGAAGACCAATGAGAAAGCAGAAAACAGAGAGAAGGAACAGGGAGAGAGAAAGGAGTAATGAGAGAGCAGGAACACAAAGAAAAAGGAGAACAGAGAGAGCAGGAAAACGCAGTCAGAAAGGGAGACAGATGAAACAGGAAAATAAGAGATTAAGGAGAACAGAGGGAGCAGGAACAGGGAGAAAGAAAGAGAAACACACAGAGAAAGAGAGGGAGATGGAGAGAGAGAGAGAGAGGAAAAAGAGAGAGCAGGAGCATGGAGAAAGTAGAACAGAGAGCAGGAACTCAGAGTAAGGGGAACAGAGAGAACAGGAACATGAGAGTAAAAGGAGAACAGAGTGCACAAACAGGGAGAGAAAGAGAGAGAGAAAGTGAGAGAGAGAGAAAGGGAAGAGAGAGAGAAGGAACACAGAGAGTGAACGGAGCACAAAGTGAGCAAGAACATGAAGAGAGAAAAGAGAATAGAGAGAACAAAAACAGGGAGAGAGGAAGGAGAACATGATAGAGCAGGAACAAGAACAGAGAAGGAGAACAGAGAGCAAGCGACACGGAGAGAGAATGGAGAAAGAGAGAGCTGGAACATAGAGGGGAACAGGGGAACAGAGACAGTAGAAGCAGCGAGCGAGAAAGTAGAACAGGGAGAGAAGGAACAGAGAGAGACAAAGGCGCACAGAGAAAGCAAGAAGACAGAAAGTGGAACAGGGAGAGCAGGGACACAAGAGAGAAAGGGGAAGAGAGGGAATAGGTACAAGGGTACAGAATGGAGAACAGAGAGAGCAGGAATGCAGAGAGAATGGTGAACAGAGGGAGCAGGAACAGAGAGAGCAAAAGGAGAACAAATAGCAAAGGAACCCAAGTGAGAGGAAGGAGAACTGAGATAGCAGGAACAGGAATGGAGAAAAAATAGAGAGAAGGAACATGGAGAAAGAAAGGTTAACAGAGAGGTAAAGAATATGGTGTGAGAATGGAGCACAGAGCGAGCAGGAACAGGAGGAGGAAAAGGAGAACAGGGAAGGATGGAATACAGAGAGAGAGAGTGGATCAGAGTGAGTAAGAACACAGAGAAATGAGAAGAAAGAGAGAGCAGTTATAAGAAAGCAGAAAAGAGGACAGAGAGCAGGAACACACAGAAAGGGGAACAAGTAGAATGTGAAGATAATAGAAAAAGGAGAACAGAGACAGCAGGAACAGGGAGAAAGAAAGAGAAACAGAGAAGGAACACAGAGAAAGAAGAAAAGAGAAAGCAGGAACACAGATGGAGAAAGGAGAACAGAGATCGTAGGAACGGGGAGAGCGAAAGGAGGACAGAGGGAGATGAAACATGGAGAGAGAAAGAAGAACAGAGAGAGCAGGCTCATGGAGAGAGCCAGGACAACAGAGAAGAGAAGGAGCACTGAGAGTTTGAAAGGGGAACAGAGCGATCAGGAAGACGGAGAGAGAAAGGAGCACAGAGAGAGCAGGAACACAGAAAAGGGAAAGCTAAGGGATCAGGAACAAGAGAGAGAGAGCGAGCATAAACACAAGAGAGGGAAAGGAGAACAGAGAGGGCAGGCAAAGTGAGGGAGAAAGGAACACAGAGCAGGAACACAGAGAAAGGAGAACAGAAAGAGCAGGAACATGGTGAGAGAAAGCAGAACAGGGAGAGCAGTAACAGGGAGAGAGAAAAGTGAACAGAGATAGAAGGAACACAGAGAGAGATAGGAGAACAGGCAGTGTATGAAAATGGAGAGAGAAAGGTGAACAGGAAGAGATGGAACACCAAGAGAGAAACTGGAACAGAGAGATCAGGAACACGGTGAGAGAAAGCGGAGCAAGGTGAGCAGGAACACCAAGAAAGAAAACAGAACAGGAAGAGCAGTAACAGGGAGAGAGAAAAGTGAACAGAGAGAGAAGGAACATGAAGAGAGATAGGAGAACAGACAGTGTAGGAAAATGGAGAGAGAGAAAGGAGAACAGGGAGAGAAGGAACATTGAGAGAGAGAGAGAGATAAAGGAGCACAGACAAATCAAGAACACCGAGAGACGAAGGAGAACAGAGGGAGCAGGAACAGTGAGAAAAAGCAGATCAGAGAGAACAGGAACATGGAGATTGAAAGGAGAACAGAGAGTAGGATCAGGGAGAGGAAAAGGAGAACAGAGATAGCAGGAAGAGGGAGAGAGATAGGAGAACAGAGAGCAGGAATATACATAGAGAAAGGAGGAGATAGAGAGCAGGAAAAAGAAGAGAAAAAGGAGAACAGAGAGAAGGAACACAGAGACAGAAAGGACCATACAGATCAGCAACACAGAGAGAGACAGAAAGGAGCACAGAGAGAGCAGGGACATGGGGAGAGAGGATCACAGATGGAGCAGGAACAGAGAGGGAAAGAAAAACATAGAGAGCAGGAACTTGGAGAGAAAAAGTAGAATAGACAATGAAGGAATATGGAGAGATAAAGGAGAGCAGAGAGAGCAGTAGCAGGGAGAGAGAGAAAAGAGAAGAGAGAGCAGAAACATGAAAAGAGAAAAGAGAACAGGGAGAGCAGGGTCAGAGACAGAAAGGAGCAAAGAGAGAGTAATATCATGGATATAGAAAGGAGAAGAGAAGAAGACAAAGAGAGAATGGAGTACACAAAGGGCAGGAAGACAGAGAGAAAAAGGAGAACAGAGAGACAAAGTGGAGGAGAGAAAACTGGAACAGTGAGAGGAAGGAGAACAGAGACAGCAGTAACACAGAGCAGGAAAAGGGAAAAAGTGAGATGGAACACAAGGGGGAAAGGAGAAAGAAGAGAGCAGGAGCATAGAGATAAAAAGGAGAACAGAGAGAGAAGTAACACAGAGATGGAAAAGAGAACAGGGAGAGATGGAACACAAGAGCGAAAGGAGAAGAGAGAGATCAGGAAGATGAAGGGAGAATGGAGCACACAGAGCAGGAAGACAGAGAGAAAGTTGAAAACAGAGAGAAGGAAAATAGCAAGAGAAAGGAGAACAGAGAGAGCTGGAACATTGATAGAGAAAGGAAAGCGGGGGAGCAGGAAAACAGAAAGAAAGTAGAAAAGAGGGAAGAGGAACATGATGAGAGAAAGCACAAGAAAGAGAGCAGGAACACGGAGAAAGAAAGGAGAAATGAGAGAGAGAGAAAGGAGCACAGAGGGAGCAGGAATACAGTAAGGATATGAGAATAGACAATGAAGGAACACGGAGAAAGAATGGGGGAACAGAGAGAGTAGGAACAGGGATAGAAAATATAGAACAGAGAACAAAGGCAGATGGAGAGACAAAGGAGAAAAGAGAGAGAAGGTGCACGGAGAAAGAAAAGAGAACTGAGAAAGCAAGAACACCGGCAGTGAAAGGAACACAGAAAGAGAAAGTATATAGAGTTAAGATAGCAGAGAGAGAAGGAACACAGGGAGAGAAAGGATAACAGAGAGAGCAGGAACAGAGTGATAGAAGAAAACAGAGCGATCAGGAAGATGAAGAGAGAAGAGAGCACAGAGGACAGGAACACAGAGATAGAACAGAGATGTGACAGAAGTAACACAAGAGAGAAAGGAAAAAAGAGAGACCAGCAACATGGAGAGGGAATGGAGAACAGAGAGAGCAGGAACGCAGTGAAGAAAAGCAGAACGGAGAAAGCAGGAACACAGAAATGAGGACAGAGAGAGAACGAACAATGAGAGAGAGAGGAGAACAGAAAGAGCAGGAATGTGGAGGAAGCAAGGAAAAAAGTGTGAGAAGGAACAGGGAAGCACCAAGTGGAATAGGGAGAACAGGAACATGGAGTGAAAAAATAGAACAGGGAACGAAGGAAGACAGCGAGAGAAAATGTGAACAGGGTGCACAGTAACATGGAGTGAGAAAGGAGTACATAAAGTGCAGGAACTGGGATGAAGAAAAGTGAACAGAGAGAGAAGGAACACGGAGAGAGAAAGGAAAACAGAGAACAGGAACACAGAGAAAGAACAACAGAGAGAGCAGGAAAATGGAGAGAGAAAGGAACACAAATAGACCAGGAACACAGAAAGGAAAAGAGAGAAACCAGGAACATGGAGAACAGAGAGAGAGAGAGCATGAACACAGAGAGAAAGGAGAACAGGAAATGAAGGAACACAGAGGGAGAATGGAGAAGAGAGTGAGTAGGAAAATGGAGAGAACAAACAGGGAGATGCAAAGGAGAACAGAGAGATCAGGAAAATGCTGAGGAAAGGTAGAACAGAAAACGAAGCAAGACAGAGACAGAGAGGAGAAAAGGCTGCACAGTAACATAGAGACATAAAGGAGCACAGGAAGAGCAGGATCAGGGAGAGAGAAAGGGGAACAGAGAGAGCAGGAACATGGAGAGAGAGCGGACAATAGAGAGAGCAAAAGCACGGAGAGAGAGAGGGGGGGCACCCAAGAGAGCAGGAAGCGGGAGAGGGAAAGGAGAACAGAGAGCATGAACAGAGAGAGAAAAGAACAAAAAGAAAGCAGGAACACAGAGGCAAAGGAGAAATGAGAGAGCTGGAATAGATAGAGATAAATGTGAATAAAGCAAAAAGCAACATGGAGGGAGAGATGAGAAAAGAGACAGTATGAACAAAGAAAATGGAGAACAAAGAGAGAGGAGAACAGAGGGAGAAGGTGCACGGAGAGAAAGGAGAACATAGAGAACAGGAACACAGAGGAAGAAAGGAAAACAGAGGGAGCAGGAACACAGCAAGAGAAAGGGGAACACAGAGGGAGAATGGAGAAGAGAGAGAGCAGGGATATCCAGAGGGAAAGGAGCAAATAAAGAGCAAGAGAGAAAGGAGCACAGGTAGAGCAGTAGCAAGGATATAGAAGGGAGCACAGAGAGAGGAAGCACATACACAGAGAGAAAGGAGTTAAGAGGGAAAAGAAACAGACAAAGGAGAACTGAAAGAGCAGGAACAGAGAGAGAAAGAACATAGAGTGAAGCAATTCAGAGAGAGAGGAGAATGGAGAGAGCATGAATAAGAAGAGTGAAAGGAGAACAAAGAGAATGAACAGAGAGAGAAAGGAGAACAGTGAGAGCAAGAACACTGAGAGAGAAAGAAGAACAGAGAGAGAGCAGAAATACAGAGAGAGAGAGAACAGAGACAGCAAGAACACAGAGAGAAAAAGGAGAATAGAGAATGAGGGAAGACAGAGAGAGAAAGGAGCTCAGAGAGCAGGAACAGGGAGAGAGAAAGGTGAACACAGAGAAGGAACACAGAGAGAACGAAGAACAGAGAGAGCAAAACAAAAACAGAAACAGAAATACCTGGAAAAACTCAGCAGATCTGGCAGCATCGGCGGAGAAGAGCACAGTTGACGTTTCGAGTCCTCATGACCCTTCAACAAAACTAAGTAAAAGTAGTAAAGGGGTGAAATATAAGCTGGTTTGGGAGGGGGGTGGTGGTCTTGGGACAAGCAGCCAGTAATAAGTGGAGATAACCAAAAGATGGCCACAGACAAAAGGACAAAGTGGTGTTGAAGGTAGTGATATTATCTAAAGGAATGTGCTAATTAATTAGAAAGCAGGACAGACAAGGTACAGATAGCCCTAGTGAGGGTGGGGTGAAAGAATACTAAAAGGGCTAAAAGGTAGAGAAAAACAATGGGTGGAAATACATTTAAAAATAATGGAAATAGGTGGGAAAAGAAAAATCTATATAAATTATTGGAAAAAACAAAAAGGATGGGGGAAGAAACAGAAAGGGAGTGGGGATGGAGAAGAGAGTTCAAGATCTAAAATTGTTGAACTCAATATTCAGTCCGGAAGGCTGTAAAGTGCCTAGTTGGAAGATGAGGTGCTGTTCCTCCAATTTGTGTTGAGCTTCACTGGAACAATGCAGCAGGCCTAGGACAGACATGTGGGCAAGAGAGCAGGGTGGAGTGTTGAAATGGCAAGCGACAGGGAGGTCTGGGTAATGCTTGTGGACAGACCTAAGTTGTTCTGCAAAGCAGTCACCCAGTCTGTGTTTGGTCTCTCCAATGTAGAGGAAACCGCATTGGGAGCAACGAATGTAGTAGACTAAGTTGAGGGAAGTGCAAGTGAAATGCTGCTTCACTTGAAAGGAGTGTTTGGGCCCTTGGACGGTGAGGAGAGAGGTAGTGAAGGGGCAGGTGTTACATCTTCTGCGGTTGCATGGGAAGGTGCCATGGGAGGGGGTTGAAGTGTAGGGGGTGATGGAGGAGTGGACCAGGGTGTCATGGAGGGAACGATCCCTACGGATTGCTGCCAGGAGGGGTGAAGAGAAGATGTGTTTGGTGGTGGCATCATGCTGGAGTTGGCAGAAATGGCGGAGGATGATCCTTTGAATGTGGAGGCTGGTGGGGTGATAAGTGAGGGCAAGGGGACTCAATCATGTTTCTGGGAGGGAGGAGAAGGCGTGAGGGCCAATGCACGGGAGATGGGCCGGACACGGTTGAGGGCCCTTTCAACCACCATGGGTGGAAAACTTCGGTTAAGGAAGAAGGAGGACATGTCAGAGGAACTGTTTTTGAAAGTGGCATCATCAGAACAGATGCGACGGAGGCAAAGGAACTGAGAGAATGGGATGGAGTCCTTACAGGAAGCGGGGTGTGAGGAGCTGTAGTCGAGGTAGCTATGGGAGTCGGTAGGCTTGTAATGGATATTGGTGGACAGTCTATCACCAGAAATTGAGACAGAGAGGTCAAGGCAGAGAAGGGAAGTGTCAGAGATGGACCAAGTGAAAATGATGGAGGGGTGGAGATTGGAAGCAAAATTAATAAATTTTTCCAGATCCCGACGAGAGCATGAAGCAGCACCGAAGTAATCATCGATGTACCAGAGAAAGAGTTGTGGGAGGGAGCCGGAATAGGACTGGAACAAGGAACGTTCCACATACCCCATAAAAAGACAGGCATAGCTGCGGACCATGCGGGTACCCATAGCCACACCTTTTATTTGGAGGAAGTGAGAGGAGTTAAAGGAGAAATTGTTCAATGTGAGAACAAGTTCAGCCAGACGGAGGAGAGTAGTGGTGGAAGGCAATTGTTCGGGCCTCCGTTCAAAGAAGAAGTGGAGAGCCATCAGACCATCTCGGTGGGGGATGGAGGTGTAGAGGGATTGGACATCCATGGTGAAGAAGATGCGGTTGGGGCCAGGGAACTGGAAATTGTTGATGTGACGTAAGGTGTCAGAGGAATCACGGATGTAGGTGGGAAGGGACTGGACAAGGGGAGAAAGAAGTGAGTCAAGATAGCGAGAAATGAGTTCCGTGGGACAGGAACAGGCTGACATGATCGGTCTGCTGGGACAGTCCTGTTTGTGAATTTTGGGTAGGAGGTAGAAGCGGGCAGAGGGAGCACATCTGTCTTCACCCAAGAGAATGAGGTGGAGGTATGGAACTCAGGGAGAGAGAGACTGTGATTCTTGAGCAAAATTATATAGGGAGTGACAAGGTAATGGAGGTGTTGGCAGGCTTAAAAGTGGACAAATCTCCAGGTCCGGATGATTTGTGTCCCAGACTGCTGAGGGAAGCAAGGGAAGAGATCACAGGGGCTCTGACCCAAATTTTTAACTCCTCTCTGGCCACTGGAGAGGTGCCAGAGGGCTGGAGAACAGCTAACGTGGTTTTGCTATTTAAGAAGGGTTGTAGAGATAAGCCAGGGACCAACGTACTAGCGACTCTCATGTCAGCGGTAGGGGAAATATTGGAGAAAATTCTGAAGGAGAGAATCTATCTCCACTTGGAGAGGCAAGGTTTGATCATGGATAGTCAGCATGGCTTTGTCAGAGGGAGGTCATGCCTAACAAATTTGATTGAACTTTTTGACAAGGTGACCAGGTGTGTAGATGAATTAGTGCAGTTGATGTAGTTAATATGGATTTCAGCAAAGCCTTTGACAAGGTCCCGCATGGGAGGCATAAAGAAAGCGAATGCATATGGGATACAGGGTAATTTGATAAGGTGGATTCAAAATTGGCTTAGTTGTAGGAGGCAGAGGGTGATAACAGAAGGATGCTTTAGTGACTGGAAGCCCGTGTCCAGTGACGTTCCACAGGGATCTGTGCTCGGTCCCCTATTATTCGTCATTTATATAAATGACATAGATGACTATGGGGGGGGCAGGGTTAGGAAGTTTGCGGATGACACAAAGATTGGCCGGGTGGTTAACAGTGAGGTTGAGTGTCTTGGGCTACAGGAAGATATAGACGGGATGGTCAAATGGGCAGATAAATGGCAAATGGAATTTAATCCTGAAAAGTGTGAGGTGATACACTTTGGAAGGAGTAATTTGACAAGGAAGTATTCAATGAACAGCATGACACTAGGAAGTTCTGAGGAACAAAGGGACCTTGGTGTGTGTGTCCATAGATCTCTGATGATGGAGGGGCATGTTAGTGGGGTGGTGAAAAAGGCATATGGGGCACTTGCCTTTATCAATTGAGGCATAGATTACAAAAGTAGGGAGGTGATGTTGGAGTTGTATAGAATCTTGGTGAGGCCACAGCTGGAGTACTATGTGCAATTCTGGTCACCACATTATAGGAAGGATGTGATTGCACTGGATGTGGTGTAGAGGAGATTCACCAGGATGTTGCCTGGGATGAAACATTTAAGTTATGAAGAGAGGTTGGATAGACTTGGGTTGTTTTCATTGGAGCAGAGAAGACTGAGTGGTGACCTGATCAAGGTGTACAAGATTATGAGGGGCATGGACAGGGTGGATAGGGAGCAGCTGTTCCCTTTAGTTGAAGGGTCAGTCATAAGGACAGGGACACATGTTCAAGGTGTGGGGCAGGAGGTTTAGGGGGGATGTGAGGAAAAACTTTTTTACCGAGCGGGTGGTGACAGTCTGGAATGCGCTGCCTGGGAGGGTGGTGGAGGTGGGTTGCCTCACAGCCTTTAAAAGTTCCTGGATGAGCACTTGGCACATCATAGCATTAAAGGCTATGGGTCAAGCGCTGGTAAATGGGATTAGGTAGATAGGTCAGGTGTTTCTCACTTGTTGGTACAGACTCAATGAGCCGAAGGGCCTCTTCTGTACTGTGTGATTCTGTGAGAAGGAATATGGTGAGAGAAAGGAGAACAGAGACAAAGATGAGCACAGCGAGAAAAAGGAGAACAGGGAGGGCCAGAACAGGGAGACACAAAGGAGCACAGACATAGCAGGAACACAGAGAAGGAAAGGAGAACAGAGGTAGCAGGAACACCATGAGAGAAAGGAGAACAGAGAACGAGGGAGCAAGGAGGGAGAATGGAGAAGAGAGAGCTGGAATGGGGAGAGAAAGAGTAGAGCATACAACAAAGAAAGATAGAGAAAGGAGAACAGGCAGAGAAGGCACACAGAGAGAGAAGAGAACAGAGAGAGCAGGAACACGGAGGAAGAACGGAGAAGAGAGAGAGAGAGAGCTGAAACAGGGAGAGAAAAAGAGTAGAGCATACAACAAAGGAAGATGGAGAGAGAAAGGAGAACAAAGAGAGCAGGAGCACAGAGATAAAGAAGAACAGAGAGAGAAGTAACACAGAGAGATAAAGGAAAACTGGGAGAGCTGGACAAAGAGAGCGAAAAGAGAACAGAGAGAGCAGGAACATAGAGAGAGAGGAGATCCGAGAGATCAGGTAAAGGGAAGGGAAAATGAGAACAGTGAGAGCATGAACAGAGAGAAAGGAAGACAGAGCAGGGTCATGGTGAGAGAAAGCAGAACAAAGAAAGCAGCAAGACAGGGAAACTAAGGAGATCAGAGAGAGAAGGAACATGGAGAGAGAAAGGAGCACAGAGAGAGTAGGAACATGAAGAGGGAAGGAGAACACAGAGATAGCAGGAACACATTGAGAGAAAGGACAATAGACAATGAAGGAACACAGAAACAGATTGGGGAACAGAAAGAGCAGGAACAGGGACAGAAAGTGTAGAACAAGGAACGAAAGAAGATGGAGAGAGAAAGGAGATCAGATAGAGCCGGAACATTGAGACAGCAAGGAGGACAGAGAGAGAAGGAACACAATGAGGGACAGGAGAACAGAGAGAGAACAGGGAGACAGAAAGGTGAACAGAGAGAGTGGGAACACAAGAGTGAAAGGAGCACAGAGACAGAAAGTACACACAGAGAGGGAATGGAGATCAGGAAGAGAAGAAACATGGAGAGAGAAAGGAACATCAAGTGAGAAAGAGGGCCAAGGAAAGAAGGAACACAGAGAGAAGAGAGAACAGAGAGCAGGAAAAGAGAGAGGGAAAGGAAAACAGGGAGTACAATACAAAGAGAGAGGAAGGGAAACAGGTAGGCCAGGAACACAGAGAGAAAAAGGAGAACAGAGAGGGCAGGAACACAGAGAGAGAGAAGAAGCAAGACAGCAGGAACAGAGAGAGGGGAAGGAGAACACGGAGAGCAGGTAGAGAGAGAGGGAGAGGAGAACAGGCAGACCAGGAACACAGAGAAAGAAGACATGAGGGCAGGAACAGGGAGAGAGAAAGGAGAACAGAGCGAGTATGCCTGTGTTCCTGGTCTCTCGGTTCTCCTTACTCTCTCTCTCATCATGCTCAATCTGAGCTCCTTTCACTCTGCCTGTTTCCTGCTCTCTCTTTGCTCCTTTCCCTCTGCATGTTCCTGCTCTATCTCTTCTTCATTCTCCCTAGGTGCCCCTTCCTTCTCTCTTCTCCTTTCTCTTACTATGTTTCTGCTCCATCAGGTCTCCTTTCTTTTTCCTTGCTCCTGATGTATCTATGCCCATTTCTCTCTCCGTGTTCTTGTTCCTTCTGTTTTAGTTTCTCAATCCATGTTCCCTCTCCCTGTTCTCCTTTCTCACACTGTATTCCGACTCTTTCTGTTCTCCTTTCTCTCTCGGTGTTCCTGTTCTCTGTGCTCCTGCTCTCTTTGCCATTTTCTCTCTTGCTGTTCCTGCTCTCACTGGTTTCCTTTCTCACTCAGTTTTCCTGCTCCTTCTGTACTCCCTTCCCTCTCTCTGAATTCGTTCTCTTGCTGATCTTCCTTCTCTCTTTGTGTACTTTCTCTCTGTGTGCTCTTTTCACTCCCTGTGTTCCAGCTCTTTGTTCTCCTTTCTCTCTCCATGCCCCATTTCTCCATCTCCGTTCATGTACACACAGAGAGAATGGAGATCCAAGAGAGTAGGATGGTGACAGAGAGAAAGGAGAACAGAGAGAGCAGGCACATGGTGAGAGAGGAGAACAGAGCGAGCATGAACACACAGAGGGAATGGAGAACAGAGAAGCAGAAGATGAGACAGAGATAGCAGAACAGAGAGATCAAGAACACACAGAGAGAGAAAGGAGAACAAGGAGATTAGAAGGAAGGTGAGAGAAAGCAGAACAATGAGAGCAGAAAAACTGAGAGAGAAAAGAGGTCAGAGAGAGACTGAACACACAGACAGAAAGGAGAACTGAGAGAGCAGGAACATTGATAGAGAAAGTAGATCAAAGTGAGCAGAAACACAGAAAGGAAGGAGAACAGGGAGAGAAGGAACATGCAGAGAGAAAGGAGCACAGAGAGCAGGAACAGGCAGAGAGAAAGGAACACAGATAGAGCAGGAACATGGCAAGGGAAGGAGAACAGAGAAAGCAGGGACACTGAGAGAGCAAAGAGAACAGAGAGAGAAGGAACATGGTGAGAGATAGGGGAACAGAGAGAGAAGGGACAGGGAAACAGAAAGGTGAACAAAGAGAGAGGGAACACAAAAGTGAAAGGAGCACAGAGACAGAAAGTACACACAGGGAGGGAATGGAGATCACAGAGAGAAGAAACACGGAGAGATAAAGGACAACAGAGAGAGCAGGGACATGGAGTGAGAAAGAGGACCAAAGAGAGAAGGAATACAGGGAGAAAAAGGAGAAAAGAGAGAGTAGGAACACAGAGATATAGGAGAACAGGGAGAGCTGTACGAAGAGAGTCAAAGAAGAACAGACTGACCAGGGACACTGAGGGAGAATGGGGAACAGAAAGAGCAGGAACACAGAAAGGAGAATAGTGAGAGATGGAGCACAGGGAGAGAAAGGAGAGCAGGGAAAGCAGGAACAGAGAGAGGGAAAGGAAAACAGGGAGTGCAATACAAAGAGACAGAAAGGAGAACAGGCAGACCTGGAACACAGAAAGAGAAAGTTGAACAGAGAGAACAGCAACACAGAGAAAGGAGAACAGAGAGAGAAGGAACACAGGGAGAGACAGGAGAACAGAAAGGGCAGAAAGATGGAGAGAGAGTGGAGAACCGAGAGAGCAGGAACAGAGAGAGGAAAATGAGAACAGAGAGATCAGGTACAGAGAGAGAAAAATGAGTGCAGAGAAAGCAGGAACACAGAGAGAAAGTAGAAAATAGAGAGCAGGAACAGGGATGGAGAAAGGAGAAAAGAGAGAGCATGACATGCAGAGAGAATGGAGAAAACAAAGAGCAGAAAGAAAGTGAGAGAAAGCAAAACAAAGAGAGCAGGAACACGGGGAGAATAAGGAGATCACAGAGAGAAGGAACATGGACAGAGAAAGGTCATCAGATAGAGCAGGAGCGCAGTGAAATAAAGGACAATATAGAAGGAAGGAACATGGGGAGAGAAAGGGGAACAGAGAGAGCAGGGACAGGTGTAGAAAAAAAATAGAACAGCAAACGTAGGAAGATGGAGAGAGAATGAAGAACTTAGAAAGCAGGAACACAGAGCAAGGAGAACAGAGGGAAAAGGAACATGGAGGGAGATAGAGAAACAGAGAGAAAAGGGACATGGAGAGAGAAAGGAGAACAAAGAGCAGGAACACAGGGAGTGAAAGGAGCACAGAGAGAGAAAGTACACAGAGAGAAAGAAGATCAGCAAGAGAATGAATTCAGAGGGAGAAGGGAAGACAGAAGGAGCAGGAAAACTGAATGAGAAAGGAAAACAGTGAGAGCAGGAACAGCAAGAGAGAAAATGGCAAAGAGAGTAGGGGCACAGAGATAGAGAAAGGAGAACAGAGAGAGCAGGAACACCAAGAGAGAAAGGAGAACAGAAAGAGTAAGAATACGGTGTGAGAAAGGAGAACAGGGAGAGGGAACATGGATTGAGAAACTAAAACAGAAAGAGCAAGAACACGGAGAGAGAAATGAGCACAGATATATCAGGAGCAAGGAAAAAGAAAGGAGACCAGATGAAGCAGGAACATGTTGAGAGAAAGGAGAAGAGAGAAGGAAGAAGCACCTAGGGAGAATGGAGAAGAGATAGAGCAGGAACATGCGGAGGGAAAGGAGCAAAGAGAGAGAAAGAACAGGCAAAGAGAAAGGAGCTCAGATAGAGCATGATGAGAAAGAGAGAGTCAGGAGAACACAGAACAGGAACACAGACAGAAAGGAGAACAGAGAGAGCAGGAACACACAGAGGGAATGGAGAACAGAGAGTTTGAAGTTGAGACAGAGAAAGCAGAACAGAGAGCCCAGGAACACCTAGAGAGAAAGGAGAATAGGGAAAGAGGGAAAATAGATAGAAAGGAGAACAGAGAGCAGGAAAGGAGAGAGTGAGTAGAGCAGAGAGAGAGAAATTACACACAGAGTGAGAAAGAAGATCAATGAGAGAAGGAATTCGGAGAGAGAAAGGAGAACAGAGGAAACAGCAACACTCAGTGAGAAAGGTGAACAGAGAGAGAATGAACAAAGGGAGAGAAAAGAGCACAGGGAGAGCAGGAACACAGAAAGGAAAACAGAGACAGAAAGGAGAACAACGAGAATAGGAACACAGAGAGAAAAGAGCAAAGAGAGAGCATGAATACAGAGGCAAAGGAGAGCAGAGACAACAGGAACACTGAGAAAGAAAGTAGAACAGAGAGCAGAAGCAGTTAGAGATAAATGCGCACATAAGGGGAAGCAACACAGAGAGAAAGGAGATCAGAGAGAGCAGGAACACAGGAAAGAGAACAGAGAGGGCAGGAACATAGAAAGAAAGGAGATCAGAGAGAGCAGGAACACGGAGGAAAGAGAACAGAGAAAGCAGGAACACATAGAAAGGAGGAAAGAGAGTGAAGGAACACTGAGCAAGGGAGGAGAACAGGGGGAGAAGGAACATGGTGTGAGAAATGAGAACAAAGAGAGGGGACATGGACTGAGAAAGTAAAACAGAGAACAAGAACATAGAGAGAGAAAGGAGGACCGATAAATCAGGAACAAGGAGGGAGAAAGGAAAATAGCTGGAGCAGGAACACAGTGAGAGAAAGGAGAAGAGGGAAGGAAGGAACATGGAGGGAGAGTGGAGAATAGAGAGAGCAGGAACATGCAGAGGGAATGGAACAAAGAGGGAGCAGGAACAGACAGAGAGAAAGGAGAACACAGCAAGTAGGAACATGGTGAGAGAAAGCAAGACAATGAGAGAAGGAACACAGAGAAAGGAGAACCAAGAGAGCAGGAACACTGAGAAAAAGGGGAATAGGCACTGAAGGAACACAGACAGAATGGGGAACAGAAAGAGCAGGAACAGGGACAGGAAAAGTAGAACAGGGAACGAAGGAAGATGGAGAGAGAAAGGAGATCAGAGAGAGCCAGAACAGAGAGCAAGGGCAACAGAGAGTGAAGGAACACAAGAGTGAAAGAAGCACAGAGGGAAGATACACAGAGAGAGAGAAAATAAAATGGAGAGAGAAAGGACAGAGAGCAGGAACAATGAGTGAGAAAGAGGGCCAAAGAGGGAAGGAACACAGGGAGAGAAGAGAGAAGAGAGAGAGAAGGAAAAGAGAGAGAGAGAGGGAAAGGAAGACAGGGAGTGCAATGCAAAGAGAGAGGAAGGGGAACAGGCAGGCCAGGAACATAGAGAGAAAGGAGAGCAGAGAGAGAAGGAACACAGGGAGACACAGGGGAACAGAGAGAGCAGGAACACAGGGAGACAGAGGATAAGCAAGAGAGCAGGAACAGAGAGAGGGAAAGGAGAACAGGGAGAGCAGGTACACAGAGAGAGAAAGGAGAACAGACAGACCAGGGACACAAAGAGAGAAAGGAGAAATGAGGGCAGGAACAGGGGGAGAAAGGAGAACAGGAAGAGCAGGCACATGGTGAGAGAGGAGAATAGAATGAGCATGAACATGCAGAGGGAATGGAGAACAGAGAGGTGGAAGATAAGACAGAGAAAGCAGAACAGGGAGACCAGGAACACTGAGAGAGAGAGGAGAACAGGGAAATTAGAAAGAAGGTGAGAGAAAGCAGAACACAGAGAGCAGGAAAACAGAGAGAGAAAGGAGGTCAGAAGGAAAGGGAACGCACAGACAGATAGGAGAACTGAGAGAGCAGGAACATTGATAGAGAAAGCAAATCAAAGGGAGCAGGAACACAGAAAGGAAGGAGAACAGAGAGAGAAGGAACATGCAGAGAGAAAGGAGCACAGATAGAGCAGGAACATGGAGAAGGAAGTAGGACAGAGAGCAGGAACACAGTGAGAGAAAGGGAATAGAAAACAAAGGAACACAGACAGGATGGGGAACAGAAAGAGCAGGAACAGGGCCAGAAAAAATAGAACAGAGAATGAAGGAAGATGGAGAGAGAAAGGAGAACAGAGTGAGCAGAAACATTGAGAGTGAAAGGAAAACACAGTGAGCAGGAACATGGTGAGAGAAAGTAGAACAAAGAGAGCAGGAACACAGAGAAACTAAGGTGATCAGAAAGAGAAGGAACATGGAGAAAGGGACACAGAGAGAGCAGGAATAGGGAGAGAAGAAGATGAACAGAGATAGAAGGAACACGCTCAGAGAAAGGAGAACTGAGAGAGCAGGAACGTTGATAGAGACAGCAGATCAAAGGGAGCAGGAACACAGAAAGAAAGGAGAAGAGAGGGAGCAGGGACAAGGAGACAGAAAGGAGCATAGATTGAACAGGAACACAAAGGAAGAAAGGGGAACAGACAGAATCACACAGAACCACAGAATCACAGTGCAGAAGATGCCCTTCAAAAATCGAGTCTGCACCAACACGTGAGAAATACCTGACCTACTTACCTAACCCCATTTACCAGCACTTGGCCCATAGCTTTGAATGTTATGACATGCCAAGTGCTCATCCAGGTACTTTTTAAAGGATGTGAGGCAACCCGCCTCCACAACCCTCCCAGGCAATGCATTCCAGACCGTCACCACCCTCTGAGTAAAAAAGGTTTTCCTCACATCCCCCCTAAACCTTCTGCCCCTCACCTTGAACTTATGTCCCCTTGTAACTGAACCTTCAACTAAGGGGAACAGCTGCTCCCTATCCACCCTGTCCATGCCCCTCTTAATCTTGTACACCTCGATCAGGTCACCCCTCAGTCTTCTCTGCTCCAACGAAAACAACCCAAGTCTTTCTAACCTCTCTTCATAACTTAAATGTATCCTCCCAGGCAACATCCTGGTGAATCTCCTCTGCACCACCTCCGGCGCAATCACAACCTTCCTATAATGTGGCGAACAGAACTGCACACAGTACTCCAGCTGTGGCCTCACCAAGATTGTATACAACTCCAACATCACCTCCCTACTTTTATAATCTATGCCTCGATTAATAAAGGCAAGTGCCCCATATGCCTTTTTCACCATCCCACTAACATGCCTCTCCGCCTTCAGAGATCTATGGACACACACGCCAAGGTCCCTTTGTTCCTTAGAACTTCCTAGTGTTATGCCGTTCATTGAATACTTCCTTGACAAATTACTCCTTCCAAAGTGTATCACCTCACACTTTCCAGGGTGAAATTCCATCAGCCACTTATCTGCCCATTTGACCATCCTTTCTATACCTTCCTGTAGCCCAAGACACTCAACTTCACTGTTAACCACCCAGCCAATCTTTGTGTCATCTGTAAACTTACTAATCCTACCCCCCACATAGTCATCTATGTCATTTATATAAATGACAAATAATAGGGGACTGAGCACTAGTTTCCAGTCACTAAAGCAGCCTTCTGTCATCACCCTCTACCTCCTACATCAAAGCCAATTTAGAATCCACCTTATCAAATTACCCTGTATCCCATGTTCATTTGCCTTCTTTAAAAGTCTCCCATGTGGGACTTTGTCAAAGGCTTTGCTGAAATCCATATAAACTACATCAACTGCACTACCCTCATCTACACACCTGGTCACCTCGTCAAAAAATTCAATCAGATTTGTTAGGCATGATCTCCCTCTGACAAAGCCACGCTGACTGTCCCTGATCAAACCTTGCCTCTCCAAGTGGAGATAGATACTCTTCTTCAGAAATTTCTCCAATAGTTTCCCTACCACTGACATAAGACTCACTGGCCTTTAGTTCCCTGGCTTATCTCTACAAACCTTCTTAAATAGCAGAACCACATTAACTGTTCTCCAGTCCTCTGGCACCTCCCCCGTGGCCAGAGAGGAATTAAAAATTTGGGCCAGAGCCCCTGTGATCTCCTCCCTTACCTCCCTCAGCAGTCTGGGACATAAATCATCTGTACCTGGAGATATGTCCACTTTTAAGCCTGCCAACAACTCCAATACCTTGTCACTCCCTATATCAATTTGCTTAAGAACCTCGCAGTCTCTCTCCCTGAGTTCCATACCTTCATCCTCATTCTCTTGGGTGAAGATGGATGTGAAGTATTCATTCAACACTCTAGTGATGTCCTCTGGCTCCACCCATAGATTTCTCCCTTGGTCCCTTATGGGCCCTACTCTTTCCCTGGTTATCCTCTTCCCATTGATATACTTATAGAATATCTTGGGATTTTCCCTACTTTTACCAACCAGAGCTTTCTCATATCCCCTCTTTGCTCTCCTAATTGCTTTCTTAAGCTCCATCCTGCACTGTCTGTACTCCACTAATGCCTCTGCCAATTCGCTTCACTTGTACCTGCTAAAAGCCTCTCTTTTCCTTCTCATCGTAACCAGAATATCTCTGGTCATCTATGGTTCTCTGGGCTTGTTACTCCTTCCTGTCACCCTGGATGCAACATGTTGAGCCTGTACCCTCCTCATTTCCTTTTTGAACACCCCCCACTGTAGATTTCCCCACAAGTAACTGTTCCCAGACTACCTTGGCCAGATCCTGCCTTATTTTACTAAAATCTACTCTCCCCCAATCCAAAACATTTTTTGCAACTTGTCAATTTCTTTGTCCATAACAAACTTAAACTGTACCATGTTGTGGTTTATATCACTAAAATGCTTGTCCACCACCACCTCAGCCACCTGTCCAGCTTCATTCCCCAGAATTAGGTCCAGCAATGCATCTTCCCTTGTTGGACCCTCTACATATTGACCTAAAGAGCAGGAACACAGTGAGAGAAAAGGAGAACACAGAGTGAAGGAACATGGAGGGAGAATGGAGAAGAAAGAGAGCAGGAACATGCAGAGGGAAATGAGCACAAGTAGAGCATGATGAGAGAGAGAGAGAGAAAGAGAAAGTAAGGAGAACACAGAACAGGAACACAGAGACAGAAAGGAGAATAGAGAGATCAAGAACAGAGAGACAAAGGAAAACATAGAGAGAAGCAACCCGGAGAGAGAGAGAGGAGAACAGAAAGAGCAGGAACACAGAGAGAGAAAGGAGAAAAGAGAGCCAGAACAGGGAGAGGGAGAGCAGAGAGGGTATGTACACAGAGAGAGAATGGAGAGCCAAGAAAGTAGGATAAGAGACAGCAAGGATAACAGAGAGAGCAGGCACATGATGAGAGAGGAGAGCAGAATGAGCATGAACACGCAGAGGAAATGGAGAACAGAGAGGTGGGAAATTAGACAGAGAAAACAGAACAGAGAGACCAAGAGCACCGAGAGAGAAAGGAGATGAGAGAGAGAGGGGGAACTAACGAGGGAGAAAGGCGAACAGAGAGGGAGAGAACAGAGTGAAAAAGGAGAACAGAGAGACATGGAACATTGATTGAGGAAGTAAAACAGAGAGAGCAAGAACACGGAGGAAGAAAGGAGAGCAAATGGAGCAGGAACAGTGACAGAAAGGAGAACAGAGAAGGAACACAAGGAGAGACAGGAGAACAGAGCGAGCAGGAAGACGGAGAGAGAGAGGAGATGTGAAAGAGCAGGGACAGAGAGATGGAAATGAGAACAGAGCACAGTAACAGGGAGAGAGAAAGGAGAACAGAGAGCATGTACACGCAAGGAGAATGGAGAAAAGAGAGTAGGAAGATGAGAGAGAGGGAGGAGAACAGAGGGAGCAGGAACATGGTGATAGAAGGAGAACAGACCGAGCATGAACTCGCAGAGGGAATGGAGAAGAGACAGGTGGAAGGCAAGCGAGAGAAAGCAGAACACAGTGGCCAGGAACACCGAGAGATCAAGGAGGACAGGGAGAGATAGAACAAAGAGAGCAGGGACATGCAGACAGAAAGGAGCAAAAAGAGAGCAGGAGCAGACAGAGAGAAAGGAGCACAGAGAGAGCAAGAACACAGAGGAAGGGAAAACAGAGGGAACAGGTACACAGTGAGAGACAGGAGAACAGAGAAGGAAGGAAACCAGAGGGAGAATGGAGAAGGGAGCGAGCAGGAACATACAGAAGGGAAGGAGCAAAGAGAGAGCAGGAACAGACAGAGAGAAAGAAGCTCAGATAGAGTATGACAAGGGAGAGAGAGAGAGTAAGGAGAACACAGAGAACAGGAATACAGAAACAGAAGGGATAACAGAGAGTGCAGGAACACAGAAATAGAATAGAGAATGGTGGTCAAAGAGAAAAGAACACAGTGAGAAAGTAGAACAGGGAGAGCAGGAACATGGTAAGAGAAAGGAGAGCAGAGAGAGCAAGAACAGGGACAGAAAAAGTAGAACAGAGAATGAAGGAAGATGGAGAAAGAAAAGAGAACAAAGAGCGAAGGAAGATTGAAAGAGAACAGAGAATAGAGACAGAAGGAGCACAGAGAGAGAAAGGAGCAAAGAGAGAAAAGGAACAGAGAGAGAGAAAGGAGAACAGAGTGCAGGAGCAGATAGAGAGCCGGATGAGAGAGAGAGAAAGGAGAACAGAGAGCTCAGGAACACAGAGAGAAAGGAAAACAGAAAGAGCAGGAACAGAAAGAGAGAGGAGAACAGAGACAGAAGGAACACAGAGAGAAAAGGCAGAATAGAGAACGAAGGAAGAGGGAGAGAGAATGGAGCACAGAGAGCAGCAACAGGGAGAGAGAAAGGTGAACAGAGGGATCACGAACATGGAGAGACAAAGGAGAACAGTCAGAACAGGAACATGGAGTAGGAAAGGGGAACAGAGAGAGCAGGAACACAGAGATAGAAAGGAGAACAGAGAATGAAGGAACACGGAGGGAAGACGGGGAACAGAGAGAGCAGGATCACATAGGTATAAAGGATAACAGGGTGAGAAGGACAAAGGGAGTGAAAGGAGAACAGAGATCAAGAAGAGAGAGAAAGAAAGGAGAACAAAGAGAACAGGAACACAGAGAAAGGAGAACAGAGAGCAGGAACACGGTGAGAGAAGGCATAACAAAGAGCAGGAACACGGAGAAAGAAAGGAGATGAGAGAGAGAAGGAACATAGGGAGAGAAAGGAGCACAGATAGAGCAGGAACACGGAGAGGGAAGGAGAACAGAGAGAGTAGCAACACAGTGAGAGAAAGGGGAATAGACAACAAAGGAACATGAAGAACGGGAATAGAAAGTGCAGGAACAGGGACAGAAAAAATAGAACAGAGAATGAAGGAAGACAGAGATAGAAAGGAGATCAGAGAGAGCCAGAACATCGAGAGAGATAGGAGCACAGAGAGAGCAGGACCACAGAGGAATAAAGGAAAATAGAGAGAAAAGGAACACAGGGAGATAAAGGAAAACCGGGAGAGCAGGACAAAGAGAGAAAGGAGAACCGACAGACCAGGAACACCAAGAAAGGGGAGCAGAGGGAGCAGGAACATGGAAAGAAAGCAAGAGAGGAGACGCGGTAGAGCAGGCAGAGAGAGAGAAAGGAGTACAGAGAGAGCAGGACCAGGGAGAGAGAAAGAAGAAGAGAGAGTAGGTACATGCAGACATAATGGAGAAAAGAGAGTAGGAAGATGAGAGAGGTAAAGGAGAACGGAGAGAGCAGGAACATGGTGACAGAAGGAGAACAGAGCAAGCATGAACACACAGAGGGAATGGAAAAGAGACAGGTGGAAGATGAGAGATAGAAAGCAGAACAAAGTAATCAGGAACACCGAGAGAGAAAGGAGATCAGAGTGAGAAGGAACAGGGAGAGAGAAAGGACAACAGAGAAAGAAGGAAGATAGAGAGAGAAAGGAACACAGAGAGAGCAGGAGCAGGGGCAGAAAAAGTAGCACAGAGAATGAAGGAAGATGGAGAGAGAAAGGAGAACAGAGAGAACAGGAATATTGAGAGAGCAAGAAGAGAGAGAGAGAAGGAACACGGAGGGAGATAAAAGAACAAAGAGAGAAGGGACATGGACAAAGAAAGGAGAACAGATAGAGCAGGAACACAGAGTGGAAAGGAGCATGGAGAGAGAAAATACGCAAAGAGAGAGAAAGGAGGTCAGAGAGAGATGGAACACAGAGATAGCAGGAACACAAAAATAAAGGAGATCAGAGATATAAGGAACATGGAGAGGGAAAGGAGGATAGAGAGCAAGAATACTGATTGAGGAAGAAGAACAGAGAGAGAAGGAACACAGAGAAGGAAAGGAACAAGGAGAGTGCAGAAACACAGAAATAAAGGAGAACAGAAAGAGCAGGAACATATGGAGAGAAAGAACAATATAGAACAAAGGGACCCAGAGAGAGAAAGGGGAACAGAGAGAGCAGGAACAGGGGCAGAAAAAGTAGCACAGATAATGAAGGAAGATGGAGAGAGAAAGGAGAACAGAGAGAACAGGAATACTGAGAGAGCAAGAAGAAGAGAGAGAAGGAAGACGGAGGGAGATAGAAGAACAGGGAGAGAAGGAACACAGGGAGAGAAAAAAGAACAGAGACAGCAGGGATGCAGAGAGATAAAGGAAAACAGGGGAGAGCAGAACAAAGAGAGAGAAAGGTGAACAGGGAGAGAAGGAACACAGGAAGTCAGAAGAACAGAAAGAGCAGAAAGGTGAGAAAGAGCAGAACAAAGAAAGCAGAAACATGGAACAAGAAAGGGGATCAGAGAGGGAAGGAACATGGTGAGGGAAAGGAGGATAGAGAGCAAGAACACTGATTGAGGAAGAAGAACATGGAGAGAGAAGGAGAACAGAGAGGGCAGGAACAGGGAGAGAGAAAGGTGAACGGAGAGGGAAGGAACACACAGAGAAAGGAGAATTGAGGGATAAAGTACATGGAGATGGAAAAGGACACAGATAGAGCAGGAACAGAGAGGGAAAGGAGAACAGAGAGAAAGCAGGAACACAGTGAGAAAAAGGACAATATAGAACAATGGAACATGGAGAGAGAAAGGGGAACAGAGAGCAGGGACAGGGACAGACAATGTAGAACAGGGGACAAAGGAAGATGGAGAGACCAAGGAGAACAGAGAGGGAAGGAACACAGAGTGAAAGGAGAAAAGAGAGATAAAGTACACAGAGTGAACGGAGAGCAGAGAGAGCAGAAACAGAGAAAGAAAGGAGCAAAGAGACAGCAGGAACAGGGAGAGAGAAAGGTGAACAGGGAGAGAAAAAACACAGAGGGACAAAGCGAAACAGAGTGCAGGAACACCAAGACTGAAAGGAGAACTGAGAGAGCAGGAGCACAGTGAGAGAAAGGAGCACAGCAAGAGCAAGGAATATGGAGAGAACAGGTACATGGACAGAGCAGGAACATGAAGAAAACAAGAACATGGAAACATAGAAAATAGAAGCAGGAGTAGGCCATATGGCCCTTTGAGCCCATTCATTACAATCATGGTTGATCATTCAGCTCAATAGCCTGCTCCCACTTTCTCCCCATATCCTTTGATCCCTTTCACCCCAAGAGCTACATCTAACTCGTTCTTGAAAGCATACAATGTTTCGGACTCAAATATTTTCTGTGGTAGTGAATTCTACAGGCTCATCACTCTCTGGGTGAAGAAATTTCGCCTCTTCTCAGCACAAATGGTCTATCCTGTGTCTTCAGACTGTGAGCCCTGGTTCTGGACTCCCTCACCATTGGGAACATCCTTCCTACATCTACTGTCTAGTCCTGTTAGAATTTTATAGGTTTCTATGAAATCGCCCCTCATTCTTCTGAACTCCAGCAAATATAATCCTAACCGACTCAATCTCTTCTCATATGTCAGTCCCGTAATCCCAGGAATCAGTCTGGTAAACCATCACTGTACTCACTCTAGAGCAAGAACATCCTTCCTCAGATAAGGAGACCAAAATTTAACACACTACTCCAAGTGTAGTCTCATCAAGGTCCTGTATAATAGCACCAAGACATTCCTGCTCCTGCACTCAAATCCTCTCGCTATGAAGGCCAACATACCATTTGCCTTCTTTATCACCTGCTGCACCTGCATGCTTACCTTTAGCGACTGGTGTACGAGGACACCCAGATCACATTGCACATTCCCCTCTCTCAATTTATAGCCATTCAGATAACAATCTGCCTTCTTGTTTTTGCTACTAAAGTGGATAACCTTACATTTATTCACATTATACTACATCTGCCATGCATTTGCCCAGTCCCTCAGCTTGTCCAAATCACTGAAGTATCTCTGCATCCTCCTCACAGCTCACGCTCCCACCCAGCTTTGTGTTATCGACAAATTTGGAGATATTACATTAGTTCCCACAACTAAATCATTAATATATATTGTGAATAGCTGGGGTCCCAGCACCAATCCCTGCAGTACCCCACTAGTCACTGCCTGCCATTCAGAAAAAGACCAATTTAATCCAACTCTTTGTTTCCTGTCTGCCAACCAGTTTTCTATCCATCTCAATACACTACTCCCAATCGCATGCACTTTAATTATACATACTAATCTCTTATGTGGGACTTTGTTGAAAGCCTTCTGAAAGTCCAAACAAACCTCATCAACTCTACTAGTTACATCCTCGAAAAATTCCAGTAGATTTGTCAAGCATGATTCCCTTTTCATAAATCCATGCTGACTCTGTCTGATTCTGCCATTGTTTTCTAAGTGCTCAGATATTAAATCTTTTATAACGGTCTCTTAGAATTTTCCCCACTATCGACGTCAGGATGACTAGTCTATAATTCCCTGTTTTCTCTCTGCCTCCCTTTTTAAATAGTGGGGTTACATTAACTACCCTCCAATCTGTAGGAACTGTTCCAAGGTCTATAGAATCTCGGAAGATTACCACCAATGCATCCACTATTTCTAGGGCCACTTCCTTAAGTACTCTGGGATGTAGATTATCAGGCCCTGGGGATTTATCGGCCTTCAATCCCATCAATTTCTCCAACACCATTTCCCTACTAATACTGATTTATTTTAGTTCCTCCCTCTCACTAAACCCTGTGTTCCCAACATTGCTGGTATGTTATTAGTGTCCTCCTTTGTGAAGACAGAACCTAAGTATGTATTTAGTTGGTCAGCCATTTCTTTGTTCCCCATTATAAATTCTCCTGTTTCAGATTGTAAGGGACTTTCATTTGTCTTCACCAATCTTTTTCTCTTCCCATACCTACAGAAACTTTTACAGTCAGTTTTTATATCCCCTGCAAGCTTACCCTCATACTCTATTTTCCCCATTCTTTATCAATCCCTTGGTCCTCCTTTGGTGAATTCTAAACTGCTCCCAATCCTCAGGTCTGTTGTTTCTCTGGCCAATTTGCATGCCACTTCCTTGCATCTAATACTATCTCTAATTTCCCATGTAAGCCATGGTTTGGCCATCTTTCCTGTTTTACTTTTGCGCCAGACAGGAATAAACAATTGTTGCAGTTCACCCATGCGTTCTTTGAATGTTTGCCATCGCCTATCCACCGTCATCCCTTTAAGTAACGTTTCCCAATCCATCATTGCCAACTCGCGCCTCATACCATTGTAGTTTCCTTGATTAAGATTCAGGACCCAAGTCTCAGAACCAACTATGTCACTCTCCACCTTGATGAAGAATTCTATCATATTATGGTCAATCATTCCCAAGGGGCCTCGCACAACTAGATTGCCAATTATTCCTTTATCATTACACAATACCCAGTCGAGGATGGGCTGTTCTCTAATAAAAACAAAAAAACTGCGGATGCTGGAAATCCAAAACAAAAACAGAATTACCTGGAAAAACTCAGCAGGTCTGACAGCATCTGCGGAGAAGAAAAGAGTTAACGTTTCGAGTCCTCATGACCCTTCGACAGAACTTGAGTGAGTCCAGGAAAGGGGTGAAATATAAGCTGGTTTAAGGTGTGTGTGTGTGGGGGGGGTTTGGGTGGGGGGATAGAGAGAGAAGTGGAGGGGGTTGGTGTGGTTGTAGGGACAAACAAGCAGTAAAAGAAGCAGATCATCAAAAGATGTCACAAACAACAGAACAAAAGAACACATAGGTGTTAAAGTTGGTGATATTATCTAAAAGAATGTGCTAATTAAGAATGGATGGTAGGGCACTCAAGCTATAGCTCTAGTGGGGGTGGGGGGAGCATAAAAGATTTAAAAATATTTAAAAATAATGGAAATAGGTGGGAAAAGAAAAATCTATATAATTTATTGGAAAAAACAAAAGGAAGGGGGAAACAGAAAGGGGGTGGGGATGGAGGAGGGAGCTCAAGACCTAAAGTTGTTGAATTCAATATTCAGTCCAGAAGGCTGTAAAGTGCCTATTTGGAAGATGAGGTGTTGTTCCTCCAGTTTGCGTTGGGCTTCACTGGATCAATGCAGCAAGCCAAGGACAGACATGTGGGCAAGAGAGTAGGGTGGAGTGTTAAAATGGCAAGCGACAGGGAGGTTTGGGTCATTCTTGAGGACAGACCGCAGGTGTTCTGCAAAGTGGTCGCCCAGTTTACGTTTGGAATCTCCTCTACATTGGAGAGACCAAATGTAAACTGGGCGACCGCTTTGCAGAACACCTGCGGTCTGTCTGCAAGAATGACCCAAACCTCCCTGTCGCTTGTCATTTTAACACTCCACCCTGCTCGCTTGCCCACATGTCTGTCCTTGGCTTGCTGCATTGTTCCAGTGAAGCCCAACGCAAACTGGAGGAACAACACCTCATCTTCCAAATAGGCACTTTACAGCCTTCCGGACTGAATATTGAATTCAACAACTTTAGGTCTTGAGCTCCCTCCTCCATCCCCACCCCCTTTCTGTTTCCCCCTTCCTTTTGTTTTTTCCAATAAATTATATAGATTTTTCTTTTCCCACCTATTTCCATTATTTTTAAATATTTTTAAATCTTTTATGCTCCCCCCACCCCCACTAGAGCTATAGCTTGAGTGCCATACCATCCATTCTTAATTAGCACATTCGTTTAGATAATATCACCAACTTTAACACCTATGTGTTCTTTTGTTGTTGATTGTGACATCTTTTGATGATCTGCTTCTATTACTGCTTGTTTGTCCCTACAACCACACCAATCCCCTCCACTTCTCTCTCTCTCCCCCCACCCAAACCGCACCCCACCACCCCCCCCACCCCCCCCCCCCCCCCCCCCCCCCCCCGCCCCCACACACACACCTTAAACCAGCTTATAGTTCACCCCTTTCCTGGACTCACTCAAGTTCTGTCGAAGGGTCATGAGGACTCGAAACGTCAACTCTTTTCTTCTCCGCAGATGCTGTCAGACCTGCTGAGTTTTTCCGGGTAATTCTGTTTTTGTTTTGGGCTGTTCTCTAGTTGTTTCCTCAACATATTGTTCCAGGAAACCATCCTGTGTACACTCCAGAAATTCTTCCTCTACAGTATTGTTACTAATTTGATTTGCTCAATCTATATGCAGATTAAAGTCAGACATAATTACAGATGTTCCTTTATTGCATGCATCTCTAATTTCCTGTTTAATGCCATTCCCAACATCACCACTACAGTTTTTGGGCCTATATAGAACTCCCACTAACGTTTTTTGTCCCTTAGTGTTTCTCAGCTCTACCCATACAGATTCCAAATCGTTGGACCTAACATCTTTCCTCACTATTGTGTTAATTGCTATTTAACCAGCAATGCAACTCCATTGTCTTTTCCTTTTTGTCTGTCCTTCTTAAATACTGAATACCCCTGGATGTTCAGTTCCCATCCCTGGTCACCCTGCAGCCATGTTTCCGTAATTTTGACTATATCATACCTCTTTACATCTATTTGCGCGGTTAATTCATCCATTTTATTGCGAATGCTCCGTGTGTTAAGGCACAAAGCCTTAAGGCTTGTCTTTATAACATTACTTGTCCTATTCTCACGATTTTTCACTGAGGCCCTGTTTGATTTTTGCCCTTGATTTCTCTGCCTATCACTTTTCTTATTCCCCTTTCTCCCTTTTGTTCTTGTCCTTGATTCCCCCTCCACTCACTTCTGGCATTGGTTCCCATCTCCCTGCCATTTTAGTTTAAACCCTCCCCAACCACTCCAGCAAATATTCACCCTAGGACATCAGTCCTGGTCCTGCCCAGGTATAACCGGTCCAGGTTGTACTGTTCCCACCCCCCTGAGAACTGGTCCCAATGTCTCAGGAATCTGAAACTCTCCCTCTCACACCATCTCTTCAGCCATGTATTCATCTGAAATATCCTGCTATTTCTACTGTGGCTAGCACATGGCACTGGTAGTAATCCTGAGATCCCTACCTTTTCAATTTACTTCCTAACTCCCTACATTTCGCTTTTAGGACCTCATCCCTTTTTCTTACTTTGTCGTTTGTAGCAATATGTACCACAACAACTAGCTGTTCACCCTCCCCCTTCAAAATATCCCGTAGCCACTCTGAGACATCCTTAGCCCTAATAAAACGGAGGCAACATACCATCCTGGAGTCTCGTCTGCAGCCACAGAAATGACTATCTATTCCCCTTACAATTGAATCTCCTATAACTATTGGATTCCCACACTTTTTACTCCTCCCCTGTGCAGCAGAGCCAACCATGGTACAACAAATTTGGATGTTGCTGCTTTCCCCAAAGAGGCCATTCCCCCCAACAGTATCCAAAGCAGTATATCTGCTTTGCAGGGGAATAGCCACAGGAGATTCCTGCACTGCCTGCCTAGTCCTCTTGCTCTGTCTGGTGGTCACCTATTCCCTTCTTGCCTCTGAACTCTTAGCCTGCGGTGTGACCACCTCTCTGTACGTGCTATCCACGACACTCTTTGCCTCACGGACACTCCACAGTGGTCCCCAGCTGCCGCTCCAGCTCTGAAACACGGGCTTCCAGGAGCTGCAGCTGAAGACACTTCCCGCACACATGCTGGCCCCGGGCACTGGAAATGTTCCTGGCTTCCCACACAGAGCAGGAGGAGCACACCGCATCTTTGAGCTCTCCTGCCATGACTTACCCCTTTAGATTAAATGTTTTGGAAGATACATAATATCAAATAATATCAATTACTCTAAGGCCCTTCTTCCCTGCTCCTTGTTGTTACAGAATAAAGCCCTTACCATCGATGAACCACAAAATTAAACTTTAAAAACTATAAGAGATAAAAGTAATAAATACTTACCTGACTGTACTCATGGTACTCAAAGAATCACCTCGTTTCCTGCTCTGCGAACTCCTTCGGTCACCAAACTCCAACTTAAGCACTCTACTGCAGCCCAAAGCAGTACATAGAGAAGCCAGAACAAAGAGAGAGCAGGAACACAGTGTGAGCTCAGAAATGGAGACGGGGGAACAGGTGAATGCAGGAACAGAGAAAGAGCAGGAATACTGTTCGAGGAAAACTAGGAAATTTGGAACACAGAGAGAGCAGAAGAATAGAGGGAGCAGAACATGGAGAAAGCACTAGAGAAGCTGTGGAGACCAGGACCATGCAGGAACAGGGCACATTTTCAACCCTGACTTACTTGCTTACTCTTCAAAATAGTGTACTGCGGAGTCATTAATATTTCCTACCCTTAAGGCCAGCATTGTTCCCCTGACAGCCAAAATGTCTCTGCAGACCCCAGTTGTAGAACCACAGTTCTAATTGATAATGGTTGCTGTTTTGGGAGGAACTTTGATGAGCTTCTGCAGTGCATCTTGTACTTGGTACACATTGATGCCACTGTGCGTCAATGCTGGAGGGAGTGAATATTTATGGTGGATGTGGTGTCAATCAAGCAGGTGGCTTCTGTGGTATATGTGCAATATGCCTCTAAGAAGGATATTGTAATAGAGATCACATGATCTTAATATCCAATAGCAGAGTAGCTGGGTCAAAATCCTGGAACTCCCTTCCTAAAAACACTGTGGGTGTACCTACACCAGATGGACTGCAGTGGTTCAAGAAGGTAGCTCATCACCACCTCCTCAAGGGCAACTAATATGGGCAATAAATGCTGGCCCATTTATTCATACTGTGAATGAATAAAATAATGTAGTGTGGGCTATCTCAGTAGTCAGTAGTCTATACTTAGTCTGCAATGTCGAGGCAGGGTTTGAGTTGAAAGCACCACAAGTGTTGCTGCTGAGCTCCTTTGTAAATGAATAGAATGTTTTCCACCTATGAACTGTCTGCTGATTTACTCTGTCAATGGTACCAACTCAGCCATCCTGAAACAAACATGCAACCTGCATAAGCCCAACCAAACTAGGGACTAGGAGCCAACAGCTTCCTGGATAATGGTCAGTTTCCTGAGTGTTACTGGAGCTGTACTTATCCAAGCAAGTGGAGAGTATTCCATCACACTCCTGATTTGCGGCTTGTAGATGGTGGGCAGTCTTTGGGGGGGTAGGAGGTGAGTTATTCACTGCAGACTTGCCAGCATCTGGTCTGCTCTTATACACACAGTATTTAAATGGCTAGTCCAGTTCAGTTTCTGGTCAATGATAATCTCCAGGATGTTGATAGTTGGGGATTCAGCGATGATAATGCCATTGCATGTCAAGGAAAGATGGTTGGATTCTCCCTTGCTGGAGGTGGTCATTGACTGGCATTTGCATGGTGCAAATATTACTTGTCACTTATCAGCCTGAGCCTGAATATTATCCAGGTCTTGCTGAATGCATGCATGCAGTGCTTCTTTATCTATGGAATCGTGAATGGTGCTGAACATCATGCAATCATTAGCAAATATCCCCACCTCTGACCTTATGTTCGAGGAAAGGTCATTTATGAAGCAGATGAAGATATTTGGGCCCAGGACACTAACCTGAGGAATTCCTGCAGCGATATCCTGGTATTGAGATGATTGACCTCCAACAACCATCTTCCTTTGTGTTAGGTATGACTCCAACCAGTGGAGAGTTTCCCCCAATTTTCATTGAGTTGAGTTTTGCTTGTGGATGCCATATTTGGTCAAAAGCTGCCTAGATGTCAAGAATATTCACTCTTAATCCTCTTTGGAATTTAGCTGCACTGTCCATGTTTGGACCAAGTCTATAATAAGGTCAGGAGCATAGTGATCCTGGCAGAATCCAAACTGGGCAAAGGTGAGCAAGTTATTGGTGAGTCAATGTTGCTTGACAGCACAGCAAATGACATCTTCAATCACTTTGCTGATGATTGAGAGAGCGCTGATAGGGCAATAATTGAACAAAATAGATTTGTCCTTTTCTTTGGACAGTGGACATACCTGAGCAATTTTAGACCTTGTCAGATTGATGCAGATGCTTGTACAGCTTAGTTAGGGGCATAGCTAATTCTGGAGCACAAGTCTTAGGCATTACATCCATGATGTTATCAAGATCAATAGCCTTTTCTGTTTATGTTCTCAGGCTTTTCCTGATACCACATGGGTTGAACTGAATTGGCTGAAGACAAGCATCTGTGATGCTGGGGACCTCAGGAGGAGTCCAAGATGGATCACCCATTTGGTGCTTCTGACAGAAGATGGTTGCAAATGCTCCATCCTTGTCTTTTGCACTGATGTGCTGGCTCCCCCAGCACAGCACTGCTGATGGGGATGTTCATTAAGCCTCCTCCTCCCACTAGTCATTTAATTGTCCATCACCATTCACAAATGGATTTGTTAAGATGACAGAGCTTTGATCTGACCCATTGGTTGTGGAATTGCTTGGCTCTGCCAAAAAAATGCTGCATTTTTAAAAATTCATTCACAGGATGTGGGCTTCGCTGACTGGGCCAGCATTTATTGCCCATCCCTAGTTGCCCTTGAGAAGGTGGTGGTGAGCTGCCTTCTTGAACCGCTGCAGCCCATGTGGTGTAGGTACACCCACAATACTGTTAGGAAGGGAGTTCCAAGATTTTGACCCAGCAACAGTGAAGGAACGGTGATATATTTCCATGTCAGGATGGTGAGTGACTTGGAGGGGAACTTCTAGGTGGTGGTGTTCCCATCTATCTGTTGCCCTTGTCCTTCTAGGTGGTAGTGGCTGTGGATTTGGAAGGTGCTGTCTAAGGAGTCTTGGTGAATTCCTGCAGTGCATTTTGTAGATGGTACACACGGCTGCTACTGATCGTCAATGGTGGAGGGAGTCAATGTTTGTGGATATGGTGCCAATCAAGTGGACTGCTTTTTCCTAGACGGTGTCAAGCTTCTTAGCATTGTAGGAGCTGCACTCATCCAAGCAAGTGGGGAGTATTCCTTCACACTCCTGACTTGTGCCTTGTAGATGGTGGACAGGCTTTGGGGAGTCAGTAGGTGAGTTACTGATCTCATGATTCCTAGCCTCTGACCTGCTCTTGTGTCCACAGTATTTACATGGCTTGCCCAGTTCACTTTCTGGTCAATGCTAACCCTTAGGATGTTGATAATGGGGTACTCAGGGATGATAATTGGCCATCAAGGAGCGATGGTTGGATTCTCTCTTGTTGCAGATGATCATTGCCTGATCCTTTTTTGGTGTGAATGTTACTTGTCACTTGTCAGCCCAAGCCTGGATATTATTCAGGTCTTGCTGCATTTGGACATGGACTGCTTCAATATCTGAGGAGTCGCGAATGGTCCTGAACATCCCTGCTTCTGACCTTATGATGGAAGGAAGGTCACTGATGAAGTAGCTGAAGATGGTTGGGTCTAGGACACTACCCTGAGGAACTCCTGCAGTGATGTCCTGGGCTGAGATGACTGACCTCCAACAACTGCAACCATCTTCCTTTGTACTAGGCATGACGCCAACCAGTGGAGAGTTTTCCCCCTGATTCTCATTGACTCCAGTTTTGTTAGGGCTCTTTGATGCCACACTCGGTCAAATGCTGCCTTGATGTCAAGGGCAGTCTTTCTCGCCTCACCTCGGGAGTTCAGCTCATTTGTCCATGTTTGAACCAAGTCTGTAACGAGTTCAGGAGCTGAATGTCCTGGCGGAACCCAAACTGGGCATGAATGAGCAGGTTATTGCTGAGCGAGTGCTGCTTGATAGCACTGTTGATGACTCCTTCCATTATTTTATTGATGTTGGAGAGTAGACTGATGGGGCGGTACTTGATCGGGTTGGATTTGTCCTGTTTTCCGTGTACAGGACACACCTAGGCAATTTTCCACATAGCCAGGTTGATGCCAGTGTTGCAGCTGTACTGGAAAAGCTTAGCTAGGAGCACAGCAAGTTCTGGAGCACAAGTCTTCAGTACTATTGCCAGAATGTTGTCAGGGCCCATAGCCTTTGCAGTATCCAGTGCCTTCAGCCATTTCTTGATATCATGTGGAGTGAATCAAATTGGTTGAAGACTGGCATCTGTGCTGCTGGGGACCTCCGGAGGAGGCCAAAGTGGATCATCCACTCAGTACTTCTGGCTGAAGATTGTTATGAATGGTTCGGCCTTATCTTTTGCACTGCTGTGCTGGGCCCCTCCATCATTGAGGATGGGGATATTTGTGGAGCCACCTCCTCCAGTGAGTTGTTTAATTGTCCACCACCATTCACGACTAGATGTAGCAGGACTGCAGTGCTTAGGCCGGATCCATTGGTTGTGGGATCGCTTAGCTCTGTCTATCACAAGCTGCTTATGTTGTTTGGCACACAAGTAGTCCTGTTTTATAGCTTCACCAGGTTGACACCTCATTTTTAGGTATGCCTGGTACTGCTCCTGGCATGCCCTCCTGCACTCTTCATTGAACCAGGGTTGATCCCCTGGCTTGATGGTAATGGTAGAGTGGGGGATATGCCAGGCCATGAGATTACAGATTGTGGTTTTGTACAATTCTGCTGCTGCTGATTGCCCATAGTGCTTCATGGATGCTCAGCCTTGAGTTGCTAGATCTGTTCGAAATCTATCCCATTTAGCACGGTGGTAGTACCACACAACACGATGGAGGATATCCTCAGTGTGAAGGTGGGACTTTGTCTCCACAATGACTGTGCAGTGGTCACTCCTACTGATACTGTCATGGACAGATGCATCCGCGGCAGGCAGGTTGGTGAAGATGAGGTCAAGTATGTTTTTCCCTGTTGCTCCCTCACCACCTGCCGCAGACCCAGTGTAGCAGCTATGTCATTTAGAACTTGGCCACTCTTGGTGACGGACATTGAAGTCCCCCATTCAGAGAACATTCTGCACCCTTGCCACCCTCAGTGCTTCCTCCAAGTAATGTTCAACATGGAGGAGCACTGATTCATCAGCTGAGGGAGGGCAGTACGTGGTAATCAGGAGGTTTCCTTGCCCATGTTTGACCTGATGCCATGAGATTTCTACTGTTTAACATACATGTAATCCTGTGTTGGATCTTCACCAGGTTAGCACCTAATTTTCATTGCTGCTGATGGCCCACAGCATCCCATGTGTGCTCAGTTTTGAACTGTTAGATCTTTTGTGAATCTGTCCCATTTATACAGTGGTGGTGACATACAACATGATGGATGGCATCCTCACTGTGAAGACAGGACTTTGTCTTCATAAGGACTGTTCGGTGGTCTCTCCTACCAATATTGTCATCAACAGATGCATCTGTGACAGATAGATTTGTGAGGATAAGATCAAATAGGATTTTCCCTTTTCATTGTTCCCTCAGCACCTACTGCAGACTTGGGCAGTATTTTCCGTGCCTGCTGGCGTAGGTGTGTTTGGTGGTGTGAGCGGACAATATGGCAAGAAGGCCAAAAATCGGCTTCACAACGTCGTGAAACAAGTTTGCGATCATCCGCTCTGCCCGTCAATGGTGGGCTGCATTTCCCACCCTCGGACAACGGGAACCTCATTGTAATACATCTGCAGATCGTTATAAACACAGCTCGCTGGAATCATCGCCCCACGCTGGATCATCGGAGATCACGCCAATGTGTTTCACAACAACGTATATAATGCACTGGGTGGGCTGCACTTTGAGGGGTACTCAGAGGTGAGTACTCAGTAATGTTGCACAGCGCTTGCCAGGGTCACCTGTTGGGCTTCAAGGTTGAGGCGCCGCGCATTCAGGCAAAGGCACAGGCAAGTTGCTTTTTCCTGCTTGGCTGACAGTGTGGTGCAGAGGCAAGGGCTGCCCTGCTGTTGAGGCAACTTTGGCTGGGCAGGTGGGGGAAGGCAAGGGCTACACTGTGGTTGAAGCAAGTTGTGGGGAGGCAAGGGCTGCATTGCGGTTGATGGTAGTGCAGGTTCGGTGGGGTGGGGTGGGGAGGGAAGCTGTTATGCATTAGGGAAACCTTGTATAAAGTGAGCATTCTTCTGCAGCTGAGGCAATTCAGGCACAGCTACATTGACACGCTTGGAGTCAGGCCTCTAGCTTATCTGCCAACTCAAGCAATGCAAAGGCATGAAAGTGCCACCAAATGCTCCTGAACTTTTCACCCCTTGGGCACAGATTGCAAGCTAATGAGTGCTTTAGTGGACTGCAGAACAGTTGGACAACTGGGCACGTTGTACCATCTCCTTGCTAAAGCTGGCCATGAAGCAGTTACTGGTAGAAGTCCTCAAAGCCCCTTGCAAAGGCATAATTCCAGTTTGGGCCAGTCTCCCCATGTTCAAGCTAACAGTGCAGCCTTGCAGTGTGGGTTAGGAGAATGCCTGTGCCTGAGCTGAGAGCACAGATGCAGTCCAGTGGGCAAAACGTCCGCCAACCTGTCAGATGGAGTGGGACAGAGGAGGGTGAAGTCTCGGGCAGCCAGGCGGCACACCAAACTCTGGCCATCTAAGTGATGGCCAGCACTCTCTGGGATGAGTTAAGGGGCCTTCAGACTTAACCAAGAGAGGTCCTTAGAATACCTATGCTAATGCACGCAAGAGGAGTACATCAGGACCATGGACCGTGTGAACCAACTCTATGCCTCGTGGCGTACAGAGAGTGGAGACGATGGAGAAGACAGCGATGGAGGCACATGGTTGGGCAGAGGGAGGAACAGCACCATCAGGAAGAAGGGGCGGCTGGGGCTCCCGCAAATGCTGCTGAAGAGCCACAGTGAGCCACTGCTGCACTGCTGGTCTGTGCCTAGCTAGACCCAGGTCTATAGATGCTGCAGATGACAGAGAACCAGTGTCACCAAAGACAGTGCATATCTAGGGAACTGGTCGGTCACATCTGCCAGCTGCTGCAGGATTTGGCGCCATGAGGACATGGAAGCATCCACTTCCATGGCCGTGAAAATGACCACGGTGCTCAACTTTTACACCAGTGGCTCCTTTCATGGCTTGACCTCCAAGCATCCACCCACAAATGCATCCATGACATCACAGATGCCATTTTTGCGAAGGTACAGGTTTTTATGCATTTTGCCTTGGATCAGGAAAGCCAGGAAGAGCGAGCACTGGGATTTGCGCAGATCTCAGGTTTCCCAAAGGTGCAGGATGCCATCGACTGCACTCAGGTGATGCTCAGATCTCCATCACAACAAGCAGTCAACTACGTCAACCGCAAGGGCTTCCATTCACTGAATATTCAGCGGATGTGTGACCACCACAAACGCATCCTGCAGGGCTGCGCACGGTTCCCAGAGAGTGTCGACGACTCCTACATTCAAAATTGGTCTTAGATCCCTGACGTCTTCCAGCGCCCACAGAGGCTGCAGGTATGGCTCCTTGGGGACAAGGGCTACCACAGAGGCCGTGGTTGATGACAGCTATGCGGTGACCTCAAAATGCAGCAGAGTCAAGGTATAACGAGGCTAGTGATGCAACCCGCAACTTGGTGGAGCAAACCACCGGGATCTGGTGCGTGGACCCAAGGGGTGGAGCTCTGCAATATAGTCCACAGATGGTGTCATGCATCGTCATCGCCTGCTATGCCCTTTACAACCTGACGCTGAAATGGAGAAAGGACCTGGCTGAGGATGTAATGGAGGAGCTGGAGGTCTCCACTGATGAGGAGGACGTTAACTGGGATGAGGGTGAGGAGATTCTTAAAGGCAACAACGGTGATGAGGCCATCGCACTGGCCAGATGAGACAAGCACACTCGGTAGACCCTCATAGCTGCTAGATTTGTGGAGGATGGTGACTACATGCAGTGAGGAGGCACCATAGATCCTCACATTGCATCTGCGAATGTTTGACTCCTGTCTGGCCCAGGGCAGCTCGCTTGTGCTCTGTGATCCAGGTCATATCACAGAGCTGCAGCCATGAAACTTTAAATGCACCTAATCCTTTGACATCCTTCAGCACCTGACCCCTTCAGGAGCACAGCGTCACTGGTCACAGATGCTGAGAGCACACAGAGAGAATGACGGAACTCTGTGACGCCGGCCCACGACATTCTGGCAGCAATGACAAACACCATCAAGGTGCAGGCATCACTAATGTGTCCAGGGAGTGTGAGGCTGGACCATCACTGTGGTCTGAAGACTGCACAAAGGAAGAGGCCCTGGTCTGAGACGCCTCTTTTTATCTTGTGCAGAAAGGTTTCACATTTGAGTGACATGAACACTGCTCATCAGAACAAGGAGCCAAAGGCAGGGAGACATTCATGGGAGTTTATTGACAATAGTGAATATTATGTACAATGATTAACACCCGTGATCAGGATATGTAACTACATCTTCTTAACTGTCCTAACTCTTCCGCTACATCTTGGTACTCCCCTGACATCCAAAGCAGAGGTGGAAACAGCTTGCTGACTGATAAACCCTGTGTTTGATGACCTTGGTGGGCGTCCTCTGCAAAGTCCCTGCCTGCTTTCGGGGGCCTGCTCTATGGCAGTGGCAACTTCCTTCGCCTGTGAAGCTGGATCTGCTGGGGTCAAAGGAAGAGGGGATTTGGATGGGCTGAGCAATTCCAGAGTCACCTGGGTAGATGGCCTCAGGGTGTACAACTGCTGATCCTCCTCCCCATGGGTGCCTGAGGGCCCCTGGCTGACTCCTTGAAAAGAAGAGGTGGCTACAGTGAGATGGAGTTACCCCACACCCTTTTGCGTTGACACTGTTGGAGGCCAACTATGGCATCAGCAACAGAGTTCAGCCCGTGCAGCAGTGCAGGACCGATAGCCTGGGTCAAGGTCTCCATGGTGGCCACTATCCTACCAGTGTTGACCCTGATGCATTGGCATGCTGGCACTTTCACCTTAGCCTGAAGGTGGATGTACTCCTCCATCTCATCTTGCAATCTGAGGAGTGCAGTGGACATCCCTTCCTGATATTCCCACGCTTGCTTTTGCAGCTCCAGGATCTGTGAAATGACCAAGTCCAGAGGCTCGTCATCTGACTCGGACTCAGCAGATTTCTGGTCCAAGTGTCAGACACCTGGGAAGTCCCTGCCACCGCTTACTGTGGATCAGACAGTGTAATGTGCCCACCATAAGACCATAAGATCATAAGACGCAGGAGCAGAAGTAGGCCATTCAGCCCATTGAGTCTGCTCTGCAATTCAATAAGATCATAGCTGATCTGTTAATCCTTAACTCCACTTTCCTGCCTTTTCCCCATATCCCTTGATCCCCTTACTGATTAAAAATCAATCTCAGCCTTGAATATACTTAACAACCCAGCCTCTACAGCCTTCTGCGGTAAAGAATTCTGCAGATTGACTACCCTCTAAGAGAAGAAATTTCTCCTCATTTCTGTTTTAAATGGGCACCCCCTTACTCTGAGATCATGCTTTCTGGTCCTAGACTTTCCCACAAAGCAACCTCTCAGCATCTACCCTGTCAAGCCCCCAAATAATCTTATATGTTTCAATAAGGTCATAAGAACATAAGAACATAAGAACTAGCAGAAGGAGCAGGCAATTCAGCCCCTTGACTCTGCCCTGCCATTCAATATGATCATGGCTGATCTCAATTCGGCCTCAACTCCAATTTCCCGCCCTCTCCCCATAACCTTTCAATCCATTACTAATTAAAAATCTGTCTATCTCCCCCTTAAATTTATTCAGTGTCCCGGCATCCACTGCACTCTGAGGTAGGTGTGAATTCCACAGATTCACGACCCTTTGGGAAAAGTAATTCCTCCTCATCGCTGATTTAAATCTGCCACCCTTAGCCTAAAACTATGGCCTCTTGTTCTAGAATGCCCCACAAGGGGAGAAATCTGCTCCATGTCAACTTTGCCTACCCCCTTTAGCATCTTATTTGCCTCAATTAGATCTCCTCTTATCCTCCTAAACTCTAGTGAGTATAGGCCTAGACTGCTCAATCTCTCTTCATAAGACAAGCCCCGCATCTCTGGAATCAATCTAATGAACCTCCTCTGAACCGCCTCCAATGCAACTCCATCCTTCTTCACATAAAGGGACCAAAACTGTGCACAGTACTCCAGGTGCAGTCTCACCAATGCCTTGTACAGTTCCAACAACATTTCCCTGTTATACTCTATTCCTTTAGCAATAAATGCCAAAATTCCATTTGCCTTCCTTATTACCTGCTGTATCTGCATGCTAGCTTTCAGCGATTCATGCATGAGGACACCCAGATCCCTCGGAACTGAAGCATTCTGAAGTTTCTCTCCATTTAAATAATAAGTTGCCTTTTTATTCTTCTGACCAAAATGGATAACCTCACGCTTATTCACATTAAACTCCATCTGCCAAATTTTGGCCCATTCACCTAACCTGTCCATATCCATTTGTAAATTTCTTATTTCTTCCTTGCAACTTACATTCCCACCTATTTTGATGTCATCTGCAAACTTAGCTATAGCACCTTCTATCCCTGAATCCAAGTCATTAATATAGATTATAAATAGTTGGGGCCCAAGGACTGAGCCCTGTGGCACCCCACTAGTTACAGCTTGCCATCCAGAAAAAGACTCATTTATCCCGACTCTCTGCTTTCTGCTGGTTAGCCAATCCTCTATCCAAGCTAATATATTACCCCTAACTCTGTGTGATCTTGTCTTGTGTATTTATCTTTTGTGCAGCACCTTAGCAAAGGCCTTCTGGAAATCCAGATATACTACATCTAGAGGATCCCCATTATCCATTTTGCTTGTCACATCTTTAAAGAACTCTAGCAAATTAGTCAAACATGATTTACTCTTCATAAAACCATGCTGACTCTGATGGATTGCTTTTTGATTTTCCAAATGCCCCATTACTACTTCCTGAATAAACCAACTGGTCTATAGTTTCCTACTTTCTGCCTCCCCGCCTTTTTGAATAAGGGCGTTATATTAGCATTTTCCAATCCACTGGAACCTTTCCAGAATCCATGAAATTTTGGAGTATTATAGCCAATGCATCCACTATCTCCTCGGCCACTTCCTTTAAGACTCTGGGATGTAGGCCATCAGGTCCCGGGGACTTGTCATCCTTTAGTCCCAATAGTTTGCTCAGTACTTTTTCTCTAGTGATGGTGATTATTCTAAGTTCCTCCTTCTCTATACCCTCTGCACCACCTGTTACTATTGGGGTGGTACTACTGTCCTCCACCGCGAAAACTGAGGCAAAATATTGATTAAGCGTCTCTGCCATTTCTGCGTTCCCCACTATTAACTCCCCAGTCTCATCTTCCAAGGGATCAACATTCACTTTAACTACCCTCTTTCCTTTTATATACTTGTAGAAGCTTTTGCTATCAGTTTTTATATTTTGCACTAGTTCTCTTTCATAATTTACCATTGCTCTTTTTATTATTTTTTTAGTAACCCTTTGTTGATCTTTAAAAGGTTCTCAATCTTCCAGCCTGCTACTGACCTTTGCAATTTGATATGCCATAGTTTTTGCCTTTATGTTATCATTAACTTCCTTGCTTAGTCATGGGTGCTTTTTCCCCCTCTTACCATCTTTCTTCCTCTTTGGAATACATTTTACTTGGGAGGAATTGAATATCTCCTTTAATATCTGCCACTGTTCATCAACTGTCCTACCTTGTATTCTTCCTGTCCAGTCCACTAGGGCCAAATCTGCCCTCATGCCTATGTAGTTACCACCAGCACTAGTGTGGGACTCAAGTTTCTCGCTCTCAAACTGAACTTGAAATTCTAGCATGCTAAGATCACCCTTCCCTAGAGGATCCTTTACTCTGAGATCATTAATTAATCCCATCTCATTACACAAAACCAAATCCAGAATTGCTTGCTCTCTGGTTGGTTCCTCAACATATTGCTCCAAGAAACAATCTCCAGTACACTCTATGAACTCTCCCTCAAGGCTACCCTTGCCAATTTGATTAGTCCAGTCTATATGCATAATAAAATCACCCATGATTATTGCCATGCCTTTCTTACATACTCCCAGTATTTCCTGGTTTATACTGTGCCCTACTGTTGAACTACTATTTCTTATTTCTACCCAGGCTGACTCTATGTCTTGCTCTCCAGTGCCTATATCATTCCTCAATATAGCACTGATCTCTTCCTTTACTAACAAAGCTACACTACCTCCTTTTCCTTCCTGCTTATCCTTCTGAAACACTGAGTACCCTTGGATATTCAACTCCCAAACCTGTTCTCCCTGTAATCACATCTCAGTAATTGCCATCAAATCATACCTATTTATCTTTATTTGTGCTGTTAACTCATTAGTTTTATTTTGAATGCTACGCGCATTCAGATAAAAAGCCTTTAAGTTTGCCCTATTGTCAATTTTTCCTCCTCTTATATGATTCTTTGGTGCAATATGGCATTCACACACTCTACCCCTTCCTTTCACTCTTTGGTAACAATCAGCCTCGTCACTAATCTGCATTCTTACCCTCTCCTTAAACTTTGATTTTTTATATTTCAATGCAACTGAACTCTCTCCCCAACTATTCAATTTATAGCTATCTATAACCCTCATTATGCGATTTGCCAGGACACGGGTCCCAGCATGACTCAAGTGGAGCTTGTCCGAACGGAATAGCTCCTTCTTTCCCCAGTACTGGTGCCAATGTCCAATTCATTCGAACCCATTTCTCCCACACTAATCTTTGAGCCACGCATTTACCTCTTTAATCTTATTGACTATGTGCTAAGTAGCTCGTGACTCAGGTACTAACGCAGAGATTATCACCTTTTTGGTTCTGCTTTTTAATTTAGCCTCTAGCTGCTCTTATTCCCTCTGCAGAACCCCTTTCCTTGATCTACCTATATCATTGGTACCTACGTGGACCACAACAACTGGATCTTTCCCCTCCCACTCCAAATTACCTCTCATTTTTCCAAACTCCAATGAGTGCAGGCCCAACCTACTTAAACTCCCCTCATAAGGAAATCCCTCCATACCCGGGATCACTCTAGTGAACCTTCTCTGGACTGCCTCCAATGCCAGTATACCTTTCCTTAGATATGGGAACCAAAACTGTTCACCATATTCTAGGTGTGGTCCAACTAGTACCTTGTATAGTTTTAGCAAGACTTCCCTTTTTTGTATACTTCATTCCCTTTGAAATAAAGGCCAACATTCTATTTGTCTTCCTTATTGCCTATTGAACTTGAACGCTAGCTTTTTGGGATTCATGCACAGGGACCCCAAATCCCTCTGTGCTGCAGCTTTCTTCAATCTTTCTCCACTTAAATAATATTCAGCTCCTCTATTTTTCCTGCCAAAGTGCAAAGCCTCACATTTTCCCACACTGTATTCCATCTGCCAAGTTTTTGCCCACTCACCTAAGCTGTCTATATCCATCTGTAGACACCTTGTGTCATCTTCACCACTTGCCTTCCCACCTATTTTTATGTCATCCGCAAACTTGGTGATAGTACATTCACATCCCTCATCTAAGTCATTGATATATATTGTAAATATTTGAGGCCCCAGCACTGATCCCAGTGGCCCTCCACTAGTTACAGGTTGCCATCCTGAAAATGTCCCCTTATCCCAATTCTTTGTCTTCTATTAGTTAGCCAATCTTTTATCTATTCTAATATATTACCCCCAAAACCATGGGCTCTTATCTTATTAAGTAGCCTTATGTGCTGTACCTTATTGAACGCCTTTTGAAAATCCAAATATATCACATCTACTGATACCCCTTTATCGATCCTGCTTGTTACCTACTCAAAGAATTCTAATAAATTTGTTAAGCATGATTTCCCCTTCATGAACCCATACTGACTCTGCTTGATTGGATTATGTATTTCTAAATGCTCTGCTATTACATCCTTTATAATAGACTCCAACATTTTCCCAATGACAGATGTTAAGCTAACTGGCCTATCACCAGGTTGTGATCCCATGGCCAGTCTAAAACTAGGTCTCTGTGCTGGTGGAGGCTGTGGGTGAGCACTGTGATAGGTTTTCAGTGCAGATGCCTTCAGATTCCTCTTCAGAGTTTTATTTGGGGATTGATTGCATTACCTGGGTTGTGGGCTCCATCGGCTGTTTCCCAGATGTGCCTGCGAAAGAAAAGAGAGATAAGTAGTGCATGGCAGGAGACTGCGGAACAGGACACATCACTCACAGAATGGTTGTCTGATGGATGTTGCACTGCTGGGCTCTTACTTGGTAGAACAGCTCTGGATTCACCATCAGCACAGGAGTGGTCCAGATCTTCGCTGGCTAGCTGGATGGCTCTATTTTCAAAGTTCATGAGGACCTTGATTTCAGGAATAGCTCCACTGTCTGTGGCCTCTCCCTGTTGTTGTGTGCCAGCTTATCCTGCATGAATAGAGATGGACAGAGTGCCAGGCCAGATGATAAGTATGCCTGGCATGTGTGGTGAATGGTCCCATGGACAGGATGAGGACAATAAAGGTGTGTGTGAGAGAGTGAATGGTGATGTCCCTTGAACTGGCAGTGAGTGAGGGCCCTGTGGATGTGTGATGGGCTTGTGAGTGTGTGAGTTGAGATTGATGAGAAGAGTGACTTACCCTGGCAGAATGGAGGAGATCATCCATCCTTTTTCGGCACTGGGTGGCTGTCCCCTTTTGCAGAGCATTGGTGTTGACCACACTGCCTCGGCCTCCCTTGCTGCATTGGTAATATTGCTGCCCCTCCTGCGGCCAGAGCGGGGGTAGAGGACAAGATGTTGAGCCTCCACTGCATCCAAAATGCGCTCAAGGGACAAGCCATTAAACCAGGGTGAGGGGTGGTTGCAGGGGTGGGGGTGCTGCAGTCTTCTTGCCCTTTGGGGCCATGCCTTCTTTGCAGAGGTCCTGGGCTGGAAGCACTGAGAGGATTGTGCATAGCTGCTATTTAAATATAACACCCAGTGTGATGAAATGGTGAGGTGATGGCATGGTGGGCAAATGAGAGCCTACCCATCATCGAAATGTTTCTTGGGAATGTGATTAACGACATGGGATGATACAGCGTGAAAAAGCGGCCATTGCGGCCAGCAGGTAAAACGTCCTTTTTCCCAACAGCTACCACACTCAGTGCAAATCTGGGCTGATCCCGCTCCTGGTCTTGCAATTATGTCCTTTAGGACGCAGCCAGCTTGGTCAGTCATGGTGCTACCAATTCACACTTGGTGATGGACATTAAAGTCCCTGATCTAGAGTACATCTGTGTCCTTGCTGTCCTCAGTGCTTCCTCCAATTGGTGTTCAACATGGAGGAGTACAGATTCAACAGTTCAGTGGGGGGAGGTGGTGGGTGGTAATCAGCAGGAAGATTTCTTGCCCATGTTTGACCTGAGACTTCATGGGTTGCAGAGTCAATGTTGAGGATTCCCAGTGGCACTCCTTTACAGCTGTATACCACCATGTTGCCATCCCTGGTGGGTCTGCCTTCCAGCAGGACAAGAGGGGTGACCTAGGAATCTGGAACATTGGCTGCAAGATATGATTCAGTAAAATGACTATCAGGCTGTTGCTTCATTAGTCTGTATGACAGCTCTCTCAATTTTGGCACAAGTCCCCAGATGATAGTTTTTTTTAATTCGTTCATAATGTGTGGGTATTGATAGCAACATCAGCATTTAATCCCCATCGTTAATTGCCCTTGATAAGGTGGAGGTGAGTGTTGTTCTTGGATTTCTGCAGCTCATGTGGTGTAAGGAGGAATTTTGGGATTTTAGTCCAGCTACAGTGTATGAGCAGTGTTAGATTTCCAAGTCAGGATGGTTTGACATGGAATTACATAGGATACACAGCACAGAAACAAGCCATTCAGCCCAACCACTGTGCTACTATTTATGTTCTATTCAAACCTCCTCTCAATTCTTCTCAGCTAAATTTATCGTTATACCCTCCGTGCTGCACCTCACTTAGCAGTCCATGATGACCTGTTCAACTCACCACTGCCTGCATTTCAGCTTGCTGCCTCATATGGAGCACACTTTCTGAGCAAGATGTATCAGCAGGCATCCTTTGGATCAAGGAATGGGAAACACGGGAAGTCCCTAACAAGTTCCATGTTACAAACCCCATCTGTCGAATGGCAGGCTATGGACTGCCACAGCGACAGTGACCCTTGCTAAATAGGTTAAGGACAGGCCAGTGCCGCTATGCAGACAACCTCCACTACTGGGGCCATATCTACTTTTGGAAAGAGGGGTATCCCCTCTGCAGCCTAAGTGACAGACTAATCGTCTTAAACTCAACAAATGAGGATGCTATCCCTTGGCTTCAGGGATTTGCAGTCACTAAATAATAATAAGGATAATCATAACACTCTATTCCCTTCTTCCTCATATGCTTGTTCGACTTCCCCTTAAATGCATCTACACTATTCACTTCATCCACTCCCCATGATAGTGATTTCCACGTTTTCACCACTCTGTGGGTGAAGAACTTCCTTCTGAATTCCTAATTGCATTTCTTGGTGACTATCTTATATTGATGTCCTTTACTTATGCTCTATCCACAAGAGGAAATATTCTCTCTGTATCCACTCTGTCAAAACCTTGCATAATTTTAAGGATCTCTATTAGGTCATCCCTCAACCTTCTTTTTTCAAGAGTAAAAAGACACAGCTTGTTTATCCTTCCCTGATATGTATATCCATGTATTTCTGAAGTCATTTTTATAAGCCTTGTCTGCACCCTGTCCAGTGCCTCCATATCCTTTTTATAATATTGCGATGAGAACTGCACACAGTTTTCTAAGTGTGGTCTCATCAAGGTTCAATACAGGCTTAGAATAGCTTTCCTACGTTTAAATTCTATCCGTCTAGAAATAAAGCCTAATGTTTGGTTTGCTTTTTTTATGGTCTTGCTAAACCGTGGTGCAACTCTTAATGATTGGTGTATTATACAGAGATCCCCAGATTTGTTTCTCAACCCAACCTAGATTTGCAACTTCAAGTAATAGGTAACATCTCTATTCTTCTTATCAAAATTTACTATCTCACATTTATCAGTGTTATGGTGTGTAACTTGGAAGGGAACTTGCAGGTGTTGGTGTTCCAATGCATCTGCTTCCCTTCTTTTCTAAGTGGTAGAGGTCACAGGTCTGGAAGGTGCTGAAGGAGGCTTATCAAGTTGCTGCTGTGCAGCTAGTGAAGTGAACTTTTCTGGATTGATTGTCTTTGTCACGTTTAGTACCTCGGTCAATGTCAGGTGGTTGCTCAGGTTATACTATATTCTTCTAACTGTTTTGATACAGTTGAGTGGCTTGATAGGTCACTTCAGAGAGCAGTTAAGAGTCAACCATATTGCAATGAGCTAGATGAGGAAAGATGGCAGATTTCCTTCCTTGAAGAACATTTCTAAACTGGGTGGGTTTTTATGAAAAATTGTTATATGGCTTCCATTACTGGTCCTAGCTTTTTATTCTAAGTTTATTTAATTTTAATTCCTTAGCTGCTGTGGTAGGCATTAGAACACCTGTCTCCAGATCATTAGTCCAGGCTTCTGGATTCCTATTTCAATACTTCAATTACTATGCTACCATTCCCTTTTTACACATTTGTTTCAGACAGGAAGTCTGTTGATTATACAAATCAGGGACATATGATGTAGTTAGGATATTAATTGCAATATATATGTTGCATATGCTCTGTCCATGTGACCTGGCACTGAGCAACCTAACCAATGGTCCTTTGTGGGACTATTGCTTGCTGCTTCTAAAATGGTCCAGAAAAGTTTTGGACTAAATTTAAGATGACTGGCAAAATAACTGGAGGAGATGAAGAGACACTTTTTTTGCGCAAGAATATGTTGCAATCTGGAATACACAGCTTGATAAAGTGGTGCAAGTGGCATTCAAAAGGGAACCGCATATATATGTCTGAAAAGGAAAAATTGCAAAGCTGAGGGAACGCATAGGAGAGTGGGACTAATTTGATAGCTTATTGAAAGGGCCAACACAATGGGCTTGATGACTCTGCTCTGTGCTTTATGATTCTATTAAATTTTTCTGGAGCCAGGAGGAGCGGGAGAGCATAATTGCTTCAGATTATGACCAGTTACATTTTTCCCAGTCTGCCTTTAGAGCATTGGGCCTACTTGTGGGTCCATTATTGAGCCACCCCAGAGAATTCAAGAAGAGCTGCAGCGAAACCTATTCCGAGGATGCAACTTGCCAGTGAGATTCGGATGAAGCCGGAGCTCAAAACGGTCAGCGTTTCTTACACACTTGTTGGGCAAGTGGCAGGTCTGCCAGTCAGCCGAAGGTTAATATTGCAGAACTTTTTCTCAAGGAATTAATTAGGTTGTTCAGAGTTCAGGGTAGGTGCAATATTCATCTGTTAATAGGAATAGAGCCAATGGGCTTTTAGATTCTGGAAAAACTCAGCAAGTCTGGCAGCATCTGTGGAGAGGAACGCAGTTAACGTTTCAAGTCTGAATGACTCTTCAACAGAACAAAGTAAAAAAAGAAGAGAGGTGAAATAGAAGCTGGTTTAAAGGGGGGTGGGACAAGGAGAGCCAGTGATAGGTGGAGATAACCAAAAGATGTCACAGACAAAAGGAAAAAGAGGTGTTGAAGGTGGTGATATTATCTAAGGAATGTGCTAATTAAGGGTAGAAAGCAGGACAAGCAAGGTACAGATAGCCCTAGTGGGGGTGGGGTGGGGTGGGGTCAAGGAATCGAAAAAGGCTAAAAAGTAGAGATATAACAATGGATGGAAATACATTTAAAAATAATGGAAATAGGTGGGAAAAGAAACATCTATATAAATTATTGGAAAAAAAAGGGGTGGGGGATCAGAAAGGGGGTGGAGATGGAGGAGAGAATTCATGATCTAAAATTGTTGAACTCAATATTCAGTCCGGAAGGCTGTAAAGTGCCTGGTCGGAAGATGAGGTGCTGTTCCTCCAGTTTGCGTTGAATTTCACTGGTACAATGCAGCAGGTCAAGGATGGACATGTGGGCATGAGAGCAGGGTGGAGTGTTGAAATGGCAAGAGACAGGGAGGTTTGGGTAATGCTTGCGGACAGACCGAAGGTGTTCTGCAAAGCAGTCACCCAGACTGCGTTGGTATCTCCGATGTAGAGGAAACCGCATTGGGAGCAACGAATGCAGTAGACTAAGTTGAGGGAAGTGCAAGTGAAATGCTGCTTCACTTGAAAGGAATGTTTGGGCCCTTGGACGGTGAGGAGAGGGGAAGTGAAGGGGCAGGTGTTTCACCTTCTGCGGTTGCATGGGAAGGTGCTATGGGAGGGGGTTGAAGTGTAGGGGGTGCTGGAGGAGTGGACCAGAATGTCCCAGAGGGAACAATCCCTGCGAAATGCTGCCGGGGGGGGGGGGGGGTGAAGGGAAGATGTGTTTGGTGGTGGCATCATGCTGGAGTTGGCAGAAATGGCGGAGGCTGGTGGGGTGATAAGTGAGGACAAGGGGAACCCTATCATGCTTCTGGGAAGGAGAGGAAGGTGTGGGGCCGGATGCGTGGGAGATGGGCTGGACACGGTTGAAGGCCCTGTCAAGCACCGTGGGTGGAAAGCCTCGGTTAAGGAGGAAGGAAGACATGTCAGAGGAACTGTTTTTGAAAGTGGCATCATCAGAACAGATGCTGCGGAGTTGAATGAATTGAAAGAATGGGAATGGAGTCCTTACAGGAAGGGGATTGTGAGGAGCTGTAGTCGAGGTAGCTGTGGGAGTCGGTAGGCTTGTAATGGATATTGGTGGACAGTCTATCACCAGAAATTGAGACAGAGAGGTCAAGGAAGAGAAGGGAAGTGTCAGAGATGAACCATGTGAAAATAATGGAGGGGTGGAAATTGGAAGCAAAATTATTAAATTTTTCCAGGTCCCGACGAGAGCATGAAGCAGCAGCAAAGTAATCGTCGATATATAGGAGAAAGAGTTGTGGGAGGGGGCCGGAATAGGACTGGAACAAGGAACGTTCCACGTACCCCATAAAAAGACAGGCATAGCTGGGGCCCATGCAGGTACCCATAGCCACACCTTTTATTTGGAGGAAGTGAGAGGTGTTTAAGGAGAAATTGTTCAGTCTGAGAACAAATTCAGCCAGAAGGAGGAGAGTAGTGATAGATGGGGATTGTTCGGGCCTCTGTTCGAGGAAGAAGTGGAGAGCCATCAGACCATCCCGATGGGTAATGGAGTTGTAGAGGGATTGGATGTCCATGGTGAAGAGTAGGCGGTTGGGGCCAGGGAACTGGAAATTATTGATATGATGTAGGGTGTCAGAGGAATCACAGATGTAGGTGGGAAGGGACTGGACAAGGAGAGAGAGAATGGAGTCAAGATAGCAAGAGTCCAAGGGGCAGGAACAGGCTGACATGATTGGTCTGCCGGGACAGTCCTGTTTATGGATTTTGGGTAGGAGGTGGAAGCAGGCTATCTGGGGTTGGGAGACTATCAGGTTGGAATCTGTGGAAGGAAGATCTCCAGAGGAGATGAGGTCAGTAACAGTCCTGGAAACAATGGCTTGATGTTCAGTGGTGGGGTCATGGTCCGGGGGGAGGTAGGAGGAAGTGTCTGCGAGTTGACGCTCAGCCTCCATGAGGTAGAGGTCAGTGCACCAGACAACAACAGCACCACCCTTGTCAGCGGGTTTGATGACAATGTCAGGGTTGGACCTGAGAGAACGGAATGCAGCAGGTTCAGAGAGAGACAGGTTAGAGTGGGCGAGATGAGCAGAGAAATTGAGACGACTAATGTCACGCCTCAATGAAAAGATCAAGAGAAGGTAAGAATCCAGAGGGAGGGGTCCAGGTGGAGGGGGAATATTGGAGGCGGGTAAAAGGATCCACTGAACGGGAAGAGGACTCTTGCCCAAAGAAGTGAGCACGGAGACGAAGGCAGCGGAAGAAGAGTTCAGCATCGGCAGTTTTTTGCTTTTATTATGGCTTTTAGATTCTGTTCTTGCTCGTTTTCATCATTCCTTCATTACTCTCTATATAATCCTTTATAATGGTGAGACTGCAGAGGAGTCAACCATCAAAAACATGTATTCTAGACCAGCCCTCAAATTTAAATATTCTTCGCCATGATATCGAAAAAGATCAAGATCATAATTGGCTTAACTATTGATCCCAATGTCTCCAGGGAGCCCTGTGAAGAGTCCGTGAATTATGGCTTTGCCTGGCTTATTGATCTTTTTCTTTACATTCAGCACTGGTGGACTCAAATCTAGTGGTGTTAGCCAATGTTGACAACCTGGGTCAGATGCTCAGAAAAAAACTTTGAGCTGATCAAAGTAAATTAATCTAGAATGTTTGAAGTATGTATTCCATTCTAGGAATGCTGCACAGTGATTGTTGGAACCATTTATGGCATAGACTGAGGAACCCTCCACTGCATGTTTGAGAATAGCCTATTAATGACTTTGTAATACTGGAGATCCACTGCCTTCATCTTGCCACTTTCAGTCAATGGGATGACACCAACTCTCTGTCTCTTCTGATATGTTTGAATACCCTTTCTTTTAGAACACACTCCTTCTATTACACTTCCTGGCAGCAGTGGACCATAGGAGGCGGAAGTGAAAATATAAGTTCAGGAAACTTCAAAAATCGTGGGCAAATGGATGATGATGTCATTGAATACCTCTCTGTTCCTTTGAAACAACACTTTGCATCCTCCAGCTGCTCTGGATACCAGTTGTGCATAGGTATATGGATCTTGAAGCTGGTTTTAAGCGTGAAAAACCCATTACTATGTTTTCCAAATATATGTCAGCATACAATTATTAAAATTAGTAACACGGTTTAAAATTTGGTTTTAAGCTACAACTTAGGCTTCAGGCTGGAAATGAGGCAGGGCTCAGATAAGGGAAGGAATCCCTGAGGACTTCTCAGTGATACCAAACCCTGGGATTCCCTACTAATGCTAAAGATGTCCCATTATGGCTAAACCTGTCATTTCCTTGCGCTGTAACATTCTAGGACCTCTGCTCGAACAGACGTCGGTGCTCACAGACCAAGAACCCTACACCACAATGCTGGCAGAGCTCAAATCCTCATCCCAGAGTTGTAGGCATTCTCTGGCAAATCCTGGTAACCTCTGCCTCCACCCCAATGTTGCTGAACCCTGGGACCTTGTCACTATTGCCAAATGATCTGATACATCCAACTCCAGGTTCCCTGTGTACATTACTGCTAATACGCACAATAATCCAAAATCTACCTGATTGAGGCATTGCAAATCATACAAACATACAAATTAGGAGCAGGAGTAGTCCACTTGGCCCCTCGTGCCTGCTCCACCATTCAATAAGATCATGGCTGATCTGAATGTAACCTCAACCCCACATTCCTGCCTGGCCCCAATAAACTTTCACCCTCTTGTTAATCAAGAATCTATCTAGCTCTGCCTTAAAAATATCGAAAGGTTCTGCTTCCACCAACCTTTGAGGAAGAGAGTTCCAAAGACTCACAACCCTCTGAGAGAAACAAAATTCTCCTCTTCTCTGTCTCAAATGAGCAATCTTTTATTTTTAAACAGTGACTAGTTCTAGATTCTTCCACAAGAGGAAACACCCTCTCCACATCCACTCTTTCAAGACCCCTCAGGATCTTAAAGGTTTTAGTTAAGTCATCTTTTACTCTTCTAAATTCCAGAGGATACAAGCCTAACCTATCTAACCTTTCCTCATAAGACAAGCCGCCCACTCCTGGTATTAATCTAATAAACCTTCTCTGAACTGCTTCTAATGCATTTACATACTTCTTTAAATAAGGAGACCAATGGTGTACACAATACTCTAAATGTGGTCTCATCTAATGGTCTTTGCAACTGAAGCATAACCTCCCTACTTTTGTAATCAATTCTGCTCACAATAAATGATATTATTCTATTAGATTTCCTAATTATTTGCTGTACCTGCATACTTATTTTTTGAGATTCATGCACTAGGCCACCCAGATCCCTCTGAACCTCAGAGTTCCTCAATCTCTCACCATTTAGATAATAAGCTTATTTTTTATTCTTCCTGCCAAAATGAACGATTTCACATTTGCCCACATTATACTCCATTTGCCATATCTTTGCCGGCTCACTTAACCTATCTATGTCAGTTTGTAGCCTCCTTATCTCCCCTTCACAAATTGCTTTCCTATCTATCTTTGGGTTGCCGGAAAATTTAGCTACCATTCCTTCGGTTCCCTCATTTAAGTCATTTATATAAATTATAAAAAGTTGGGGCCGCAGCACTGATCCCTGTGGCACACCACTTATCACATCCTGCCAACCAGGAAAAGACCCATTTATGCCAACTCTCTGCTCCCTGTTAGCTAGCCAATCTTCTATCCATGCCAATATATAACACCCTACACCATGAGCTTTCATTTTCTGCAATAACCTTTGAAATGGCACTTTATCATATGCTTTCTGGAAATCTAAGTACAGTATATCCACTGGTTCTCCTTAATCAATAGCACATGTGACTCCTTCAAAGAACTCCAATAAAATGGTTAAACATGATACACCTGGGCAGGACAGGGACTGATGTCCTAGGGGGGACATTTGCTAGAGTGGTTGGGGAGGATTTAAACTAAAATGAAAGGGGGATGGGAATCTATGCAAGGAGTCAGAGGAAGGGGAATCAGACAAGAACAAAAGTCAGAAAACGGAATAAGAAAAGTGATAGAGAAATCAAGGACAAGAATCAAACAGGGCCTCAGTGAAAAATAGTGGGATGGGACAAGTAATGTTAAAAAAAACAAGCCTTAAGGCTTTGTGCCTTAACGCAAGGAGCATTCACAATAAAGTGGATGAATTAACTGCACAAATAGATGTAAACAGGTATGATATAGTCGGGATTACGGAGACATGGCTGCAGGGTGACCAGGGATGGGAACTGAACATGCAGGGGTATTTAGTAATTAGGAAGGACAGACAAAAAGGAAAAGGCAGTGGAGTTACATTGCTGGTTAAAGAGGAAATTAACGCAATAGTGAGGAAAGATATTAGCTCCGACTATGTGGAATTTGTATGGGTAGAGCTGAGAAACACTAAGGGGCAAAAAACGTTAGTGGGAGTTGCATATAGACCCCCAAACTGTAGTGGTGATGTTGGGAATGGCATTAAACAGGAAATTAGAGATGCATGGAATAAAGGAACATCTGTAATTATGGGTGACTTTAATATGCATATTGATTGGGCAAATCAAATTAGTAACAATACTGTAGAGGAAGAATTCCTGGAGTGTATACAGGATGTTTTTCTGGACCAATACATTGAGGAACCAAAGAGAGAACAGGCCATCGTTGACTGGGTATTGTGCAATGAGAAAAGAATAATTGGCAATCTAGTTGTGCGAGGCCCCTTAGGGGTGAGCGACCATAATATGATGGAATTCTTCATCAAGACGGAGAGTAACGTAGTTGATTCGGAGACTTGGGCCCTGAATCTTAATCAAGGAAACGACAATGGTATGAGGCGCGAGTTGGCAATGATGGATTGGGAAACGTTACTTAAAGGGATGATGGTGGATAGGCAATGGCAAACATTCAAAGAGCGCATGGGTGAACTACAATAATTGTTTATTCTTGTCTGGAGCAAAAGTAAAACAGGAAAGTTGGCCAAATCATGGCTTACAAGGGAAATTAGAGATAGTATTAGATGCAAGGAAGAGGCATACAAATTGGCCAGATAAAACAACAGACCTGAGGATTGGGAGCAGTTTAGAATTCACCAAAGGAGGACCAAGGGATTGATTAAGAAGGGAAAAGTAGAATACGAGAGCAAGCTTGCAGGGAACATAAAAACTGACTGTAAAAATTTCTATAGGTATGTGAAGAGAAAAAGATTGGGGAAGACAAATGTAGGTCCCTTACAGTCAGAAACAAGGGAATTTATAATGGAGAACAAAGAAATGGCTGACCAACTAGATACATAGTTTGGTTCTGTCTTCACAAAGGAGGACACTAATAACATACCAGCAATGTTGGGGAATAGAGGGTATAGTGAGAAGGAGGGACTGAAAGAAATCAACATTAGTACGGAAATGGCGTTGGGGAAATTGATGGGATTGAAGGACAATAAATCCCCGGGGCCTGATAATCTACATCCCAGAGTACTTAAAGAGGTGGCCCTAGAAATAGTGGATGCATCGGTGGTCATCTTCCGAGATTCTACAGACTCTAGAACAGTCCCTACAGATTGGAGGGCAGCTAATGTAACCCCATTATTTAAATAGGGGGGCAGAGAGAAAACAGGGAATTATAGACCAGTCAGGCTGACATCGGTAGTGGGGAAAATTCTAGAGTCCATTATAAAAGATTTAATAACCGAGCATGTGGAAAACAGTAGCAGAGTTGGATAGAGTCAGCATGGATTTACGAAAAGGAAATCATGCTTGATAAATATACTGGAATTTTTCGAGGATGTAACTAGTAGAGTTGATGACGGGGAACCAGCGGATGTGGCTTATTTTGACTTTCAGAAGGCTTTCGACAAAGTCCCACATAAAAAATTGGCATGTAAACTTAAAGCACATGGGATTGGGGGTATTGAGATGGATAGAAAACTGGTTGGCAGACAGAAAACAAAGAGTAGGAATAAACTCAGAGATAAAAACAAAAAACTGCGGATGCTGGAAATCCAAAACAAAACAGAATTACCTGGAAAAACTCAGCAGGTCTGGCAGCACCTGCGGTCTGTCCGCAAGAATGACCCAAACCTCCTTGTCGCTTGCCATTTTAACACTCCACCCTGCTCTCTTGCCCACATGTCTGTCCTTGGCTTGCTGCGTTGTTCCAGTGAAGCCCAACGCAAACTGGAGGAACAGCACCTCATCTTCCGACTAGGCACTTTACAGCCTTCTGGACTGAATATTGAATTCAACAACTTTAGGTCTTGAGCTCCCTCCTCCATCCCCACCCCCTTTCTGTTTCTTCCCCCTTCCTTTCATTTTTTTTCCCCGATAATTTATATAGATTTTTCTTTTCCCACCTATTTCCATTATTTTTAAATCTTTTATGCTCCCCCACCCCCACTAGAGCTGTACCTTGAGTGCCCTACCATCCATTCCTAATTAGCACATTCGTTTAGATAATATCACCAACATCAACACCTCTGTGTTCTTTTGTTCGTTTGTCTGTGACATCTTTTGATGATCTGCTCCTATCCTAAGACCCCCCCCCAACACTTCTCCCCTCCCCCCACCTTAAACCAGCTTATATTTCCCTCACCTTGTAAAGAAAGATCAGTTCTGTTGAAGGGTTATGAGGACTCGAAACGTCAACTCTTTTCTTCTCCACCAATGCTGCCAGACCTGCTGAGTTTTTTCAGGTAATTCTGGTTTTGAGTAGGAATAAACTGATCTTTTTCCGAATGGCAGACAGTGACTAGCGGGGTACCACAATGATCGGTGCTGGGACCCCAGCTACTCACAATATATATTAATGATTTAGATGAGGTAATTAAATGTAGTATCTCCAATTTTGCAGATGACACAAAGCAGGGTGGGAGGGTGAGCTATGAGAAGGATGCAGAGATGTTTCAGTGTGATTTGGACAAGCTGAGTGAATGGGAAAATACAAGGCAGATGCAGTGTAATGTGGATAATGTGATGTTATCCAGTTTGGTAGCAAAAACAGGAAGGCAGATTATTATCTGAATAGCTATAAATTGAGAGAGGGGAATGTGCAACAAAACGTGAGTGTTCTTGTACGTCATTCGCTGAAGTTAAGCATGCAGCTGCAGCAGGCGGTAAAGAAGGCAAATGGTATTTTGGCCTTCATAGCCAAAGGATTCGAGTACAGGAGCAGGGATGTCCTGCTGCAATTGTACAGGGTCTTGGTGAGACCACACCTGGAATATTGTGTGCAGTTTTGCACTTCTTATCTGAGAAAGGATGTACTTGCTATCGAGGGAGTGCAGTGAAGGTTTACCCAACTGATTCCTGGGATGGTGGGACTGGCATATGTGGAGAGATTGAGTCGATTAGGATTGTATTCACTGGAGTTCAGAAGGATGAGGAGGGATGTCATAGAAACCTATAAAATTCTAACAGGACTAGACAGAGTAGAGGCAGGAAGGATGTTTCCGATGGTGGGGGAGTCCAGAACCAGGGGTTACAGTCCGAGGATATGGGGTAGACCATTTAGGACTGAGATGAGGAGGAATTTCTTCACCCAGAGAGTGGTGAGCCTGTGGAATTCGTTACCACAGAAAGTAGTTGAGAACAAAACATTGTATGCTTTCAAGAAGGAGTTAGATATAGTTCTTGGGGTGAAAGGGATCAAAGGATATGGGGAGAAAGCAGGAGCAGGCTATTGAGTTGGACGATCAACCATGATCATAATGAATGGCGGAGCAGGCTCGAAGGGCCGAAATACCTACTCCTGCTCCTAGTTTCTATGTTTCTATGATTTCCCTTTTAAAAAACCATGATGACTCTGCCTGACTACCTTGATTTTTTCTAAGTGCCCTGCTATAACATCTTTAACAATAGCTTCTAACATTTTCCCTATGACAGATGTTAAGCTAACTGGCTGCTTTCTGTCTCCCTCCCTTTTTGAATAAAGGAGTTATATTTCCTATTTTCCAATCTAATGGATTGCTCAAATCAAGGGAATTTTGGAAAATTAAAACAAATGCATCAATTACCTCAGTAGCCACTTCTTTCAAGACCTTAGGGTGAAGTCCTCCCGGACCTGGAGATTTGTCGGCCCGCAGCCCCAACAATTTGCTCAATACCACTTTCCTGGTGATTGTAATTTTCCTGAATTCCTCCCTCCCTTCCATTTCCTGATTTACAGCTATTTCTGGAATGTTACTTATGTCCTTTATGGTGAATAACGAAGCAAAATATCTGTTTAATTGATCCACCATCCCCCTACTTTCCATTATCAATTCCCCAGATGCACTTTCTATTGGACCGATGCTCACTTTATTAACTCTTTTTCTTGTTTCAATATATCTAGAAACTCGTACTACCCACCTTTATATTATGAGCTAGCTTTCTCTCATACTCCAATTTTTCCCTCCTTATTAAGCTTTTTGTCATTCTTTGCTGTTCTTTATATTCTTTCCAATCTTCTGACCTGTTACCTGTCTTTGCGTAATTATATGCCTTTTCTTTAAGTTTGATACTGTCTTGAACTTTTTAGTTAACCACGGATGGTGGGCCCTGGGCCCTCCCTCCCCTTGGGATTTTTCTTTCTCATTGGAATGTATATATTTAGTGTATCCTGAAATATACTTTTAAATATCTGCCAATGAACTTATATTGACTTATCCCTTAATCTCATTTGCCAGTTCACTTTAGCTAGTTCTGCTTAAGCCCTCATAATTGCCCTTATATAAGTTTAAAGTACTAGCCTGGGATGCACTTGTTTCTCCCTCAAAATGAATGTAAAATTCAATCACATTATGGTCGCTGCTACCTTGGGGTGCCTTCACTAGGAGGTTATCAATTAATCCTATCTTGTTGCACAATGCCAGGTCTACTATAATCTGCTCTCTGGTTGGCTCCAGAAAGTGCTGTTCTGAGAAACTATCCTGAAAACTTTCTATGAACTCTTCATCTATGCTACCTTTGCCTATCTGATTTTTCCAGTCAATGTGTAGATTAAAATCTTCCATGATTATCGCTGTACCTTTCTGTCAAGCTCCCATTATCTTTTCTTTTATACTCTGTCCTACTGTGTAGTTACAATTAGGGGGCCTGTACTCCACTCCCATAAGTGACTTATTGCCTTTATCACTCCTCATCTCAACCTAAACCGCTTCTACATCCTGGTTTCCTGAACTTCGGTCATCCCTCTTTAATGTGTTAATACTATCATTAATTAACAGAGCCGCCTCCCCACCGTTTCCTAACTTCCTGTCCTTCCTACATACCCTTCAATACTCAGGTCCCAATCGATGTCATCCTGCAGCCATTTCTCTGTTTACTTATTTATTTCTATTTGCACTATCAGTTCATCTGTTTTGCTTTGAATGCTAAGTGTATATAATACTGAACCTTTAGTTTTGTCCTTTTATTATTTTGTGTCTAGCCTTATTTGCTGATTTACTCTTAGGTTTGTACTCTCTGTCCCTTTCTGCCATGCCACAGTCTGTTTCACATTTCCAATATTAATACCTGTCTATCTTGCCTTGTCTCTACTCTTTGGTTTACTACATCTTCCCAAATTTGATCCCTTGCCCCCAATATTCAGTTTCAAACCCTCTCTACTTCCCTTGTTAGGTGGCTCACAAGATCAACAGCCCCAGCACAGTTCAGGTGTAGACTGTTCCAACATTACAGATTCCACTTTCTCCAATACTGGTGCCAGTGCCCCACAAACCAGAACCCATTTTTCCCACAGCAGTCTTCGAGCCACGCATTCATTTCTCTAATCTTATTTGTCCTATGCCAATTTGGACATGGCTTAGGTAATAATCCAGAAATTATTAGCTTTGAGGTTCTGCTTCTTAAATGGGTGTCCAGCTCATCATACTGAAAATGCAGAACCTCCTTCCTCATATTGCCTATGCCGTTGGTGTCTACATGACCACTGGATCCTCCCCCTTGCACTGCAAGCTCCTCTCCAGCCCTGTGAAGATGTCCTGAATTCTGACACCAGGTAGGCAACAAGGCCGTCTGGACTCTCACACTTTGCTACATAAAACAGGGTCAATCTCCCTTACTATGATGTCCCCTACTACCACCACATTCCTTTTTGCTCCCCCTACTTGGATGGCTTCCTGTATCATGGTGCCATGGTCAGTTTGCTCATCGACCCTGTGTCCCCTACTCTCATCCAAACAAGCTGAGAGAACCTCAAACCTGTTGGACAATTGCAGAGGCTGACACTCCTGCACTCCTGCACTCCCGTCCCTTACCTGCCTCTCTCGCAGTCACACCCTCCTGTCCCTGGCCACTGACAAAATCAGAAGACCCTATCCTAAGTGGTGTGACTGCCTCCTGGAATAAAGCATCCAGGTAACATTCCTCCTCCCTGATGTGTTGCAGAGTCTGTAGCTCAGCCTCCAGCTCAATGACTCTGAGCCAAAGTTCCACAGGCCACAAACACTTACTGCTGATGTGTTTGCCCTGGACCACAATGTTATCCAGGAGCTGCAGTTTTGGCACATCACCTGTCCTGCCATCCTTAATGTGTTTTAAATAATTACTTAATTACATTAATCACTTATTTATGTTACTTTCTTATATATTATATTAACTTCACCACCTGATTATATACTATTTTAAACCTTAGGGATAGAATAGAACTTACTCACTTAAAAGATATGCACCAAATGGTAGGTCCTTTCCCTATGGTAGAGCACAAATCAAATTCTATTGGGTGAGAAAGATAGAAAGAGGAAATAAACAACTACTTCCCCGAACTGCATTCACACCAAATTCCAAGGGCAGAATTTTACGCCCCGAGGGTGGGCACGCGCCTGATCTGATAAAGGCCTAAAATGGGGCGAGCGTCCCGACGTCATCCCTCAAGCGTGCAAACTTCAGGTCGGCGGGCATGTGTAGGTGTCAGAGCCACATCTGCCATCAATTAAAAGGCCAATTAAGGCCATTAAAAACCCAACTGATCCAGATTTTACATTGCCTGTGTGATTTTGCGCTCATCGCACGGGCAAAACAGGCAGGCGGGCAGCCGACATTTTGCAAAACCTAATCCAAGGGCAGGATAAAAAGAGTCAGCAGCATTGCCAGTGTGAGTAGTGAGGAGTTGAGGAGATAGTTTGCTGCTGGTTGCTTACTTGAACTTGACAGCTTCATCTCAGTTCTGAACTTCATTCTTAGCATTTCCAGGCTTTATTTCAGGACTCACTAGTGTCTTCAAGGCCCTTGGAGGATTTTGACCGTGTGAACCCTTCCAGGTTTCAGACAGCCTTCTGTAACTTGGGTAATGGAGATTGTGCTTTCAGGAGGAAGAGAGGGGCAGAAAGCAGAGGAGGCCAGGTGTCTCAATGCAGCTTCCAGGGGAGCGACCTGTGGGAGGAGAGGTGCAGGGAGGAGAGGGGCAGAGAGCCAGCAGTAGTCCAACATGGAAGGGGCTGCAGAAGACACCACTATCCTGCTGCCAGGGTTTACAGGAGGTGATGCAGCTCAATATGTCCGTGATGCAACGCTGAAGGAGGCTCTGCCTCTCCAGGGAGACTGTGACCTTCATTTGTGACATGATTGGGCCCGAAATCAGCTCCAACTGTGTGGGTGGAAACCCCATGCTGGTGGCCCTGAAGGTCACAGTGATCCTCAACTTCTATGCCTCTGGTTTTTTCCAGGGGTCAGTGGGGGAATCTTTGTAGAGTGTCCCAATCAGCTGTCCATAGTTGCATCAAGCTGGTGACAGAAGCTCTGTTCAGCCAGGTAATGACAGTTATTCATTTCCGTACGGATGAGGCCAGCCAGGCTGAGTGTGTTAGAGACCTTGCAGCGATTGCTGAGTTCCCCCGTGTCCATAATGCAATCGACTGCATTTGTGGCCATCAAGGCGCCACTGGGTCAGCCGGTGCCTTCATCAACAGGGAGGGATTCCAGTTGATTAATGTCTAGATAGTGTGTGACCACAGGATGCAGATTTTGCAGGTCTGTGCAAGGTACCCTGGCAGCTCCCATGACGCTTATATCCTGAGACACTCCCAGGTGCCAAGGTGATTCAGTGCTCTAGCCTGACTGGATGGATGGCTGTTGGGTGACAAGGGCTATCAGTTAAAATGGTAGCTTATGATGCCGCTCCAGGAACAGATACAGGGCAGAGTTATAATAGGAGTCATGCCTCCACAAGGGCGGTGATAGAAAGAACCATAGGTCTTCTGAAGATGCAGTTCTGATGCCATCACCATTCAAGAGGAGCACTACAATATCCTCCAGAGCGGGTGTCACTGATATTGGTTGCATACTGTGCTCTCCACAATCTGGCACTGGCAAGTGGGGGGAAGAGGATGTTGATGGAGCTCCATAGGCCACAAAGGTTGAATCCAATAGTGAGTCAGAAGAGGAGCACGGTGAGGAGAACGCTGAGGGCGTGACGGCAGACATCTGTATCCTTCAGAGAGGCAGGGACACCAGGGATGGCTTGATCCAACACTCCTTCAGTTAGGCTGCCAAAGATCTGCTTCCACCTCATAGCAGGGTGTCTGAAATGACAATTTCCTTTGAACCCAAAGTCCACTGAGTGCCTGTGAAATAAAGTTTAGAGCCACTCAGGTTCAGCATTACACTGATGTACCCTGCACCAAAAACAAAGGTGAAGCAGACTCAGGCCATTAAGACAAAAACAAAATTTATCTAATTTTTACACTCAAAGCAAATTAACATTATCATCTTTGATGTTCTTTTCCACACCAGTAGGCACATAAGCAAAACATTACAGAATGGAAGATCACCCATGACCAGTCCCTTTTGTGCTCATGGTGCCTTAACCTTACGTTTATGTGCTGCATCTTATTGTACCCCCTCACTGGCATTGGCATTGGAGGCAACCTGCTGGCTCTGCTGTTCTGAAAGCCTTGGTGACCTTGGCGATCATCCTCTGGCCAGTGGAGCCTGTGCTGGCCCCGCCTGGGAGAGAGTGGCCAGTGCCATGGCTGGCATCTCAACAGTCATCATAGCCTCATCAGATGTGACGGTCACTGGCAGAGGGGCGGAGGAGCTGCTGTTGTCATCCAGAGCACCCTGAAGGGAGCCTGCAGAGACGGCAGGCAGCTTGTGCACCAATGTGAGATCGCTCTGGATCTCCCTGTTTGCCATTGATGCTCGGGCACCTAGCTGGGATACTCGGTGCCTCATCCATCTCCCACACTGGCACTGACCACCTGAGGTCATTGCCTGTGCGGAAAGTGCAGGAGGATCTGGCAGAGATCCGTGAGGGTATGTGTGCCATGATCTTTGTTGTGGAGGAGTCCATGCGGAGCATAAGCACTGTGTTGACCCTATGGCTGAGCAGACTGCCTTCTCGATTGAGAGAGTGGCGACTCTCATGGAAAGGCAGCTCCAGGAACAGAATCAGGGATTCCTGGCGTTGGACATCCAGCATCTGCTACCTAACGGATGACCCCAGAGGCTCATTATCTGCCTTCGACGGAGCATCATCCTGGTCTCCAGCAGGCCCCTGACTGCTGGTGCCCTGGCTACTCCCTGCCTCTGCCTGCACCTCGAGTGCATGTGAAGTGCCCTCACCGCTGTGCACCGAAATTTTTGCCAAAGTCTAACGCTCACTGATGTGCTGGTATCTGCACTAGTGCCTGATTCAGAGCGTGGGTGTGATGCAGGTGCAGCTGAAGCCTTGGCATCGGGGGGGGGGGCTCTTTGGGATCCTGTAAACGATTGCCTGCTGGAGATCTGCATCACAGTGCCATTGTCTTTCAATGATCAATGGGGACTCTAGGCGTGAGGCTCCCATCAGTTGATAGACTGCAATAGGATAGTTGCACAATCCGAAACTCTCACCTCTGTGCACTGCACTCTTACCTTCGTCTGACACCCCAGCCTCTCCACAACTGGCTGAATGATGTGCGTGGCAGCTCTCCAGCTCCAAGGATCAAATCTGGTCAATATTAGAATGTTTGGGGGGGCCTCCGCCTGTCTGTGCCTCTGACTTTGGTTACGGCTGTCTTCTGCTGAAAGGACAGAGGAGCATTGATTAGTCCACTGTCTACCTACAGCACAATTGCAGCCTGGTCAACCCCACCTGAGCAGCACCTTGCAGGGCACATCCGAGTTGTGGCTCTCGAGCTGCAAGGCACTCAGTCCAAACAGCCAGGGCTCACCCCCTTGGCCAGCTCTGGCGTGATTGATAGTTTGCACTCAGACTCTAACACCCCTGAGCTCCTTGGCGAGGTGTGGGATGGGGAACGACCAGCCCTTAACACTTCTCCACACTGATCCATGTCAATGCAGTACTCACCCTGCCCAAGCGCAGCAGGTCATTGAACTTTTCCCGACACTGCACCCATGTGCACCGCACAACATTGTGGCTGCTGACCTCAGCTGCCACCTCCTCCCAGGCTTTTTTTGTCTAGTGCGGTGGCCTCTCCTTCCATTTCAGGGAACGAGGTGTCCTTCCCAGCAGCCACCTCCTCCAATAGCACCGCGAGACACTCATCTGAAAAATGCAAAGGGGGGTGGAGGTGAGTGTCCACCCGACCTGTCTTCCCATCTGGTATCTCCAGATGCTTTTGAGGCCATAGCTTCAGTCTCCAGAATGCAGAATATATGATTCATCCATGTCAGCCTTCAAAGAGCGGCCTGTACCATTTTTAAACAGTCCGCCGGGTTGCTATCAGACCCAGGGCCTGATGGGCTCCCACTCAGCCCTTCCTGACCATTGGGAAGACACGTTTTACGCTGGGTGAGCCTTAATTGGTCAGCAAGCGTGAAATCACGGTGGAGGGCCGATCACAGTCGGAGGCCTGTATCCCGACCGGGCCTGGGCACACTGATCACACGTGCCCACCAAGGCCCAAGACTTCACTCAGCTAATCAAGGCTGCATTAAAGAACCCTCAATTTATAGTAAACTGAAATGGAGCTACAGAGACCAGATTCAACCAGTTAGCCAGTTAATTACAACAATATAATATAAAAGCAAAATACTGTAGCTACTGGAAATCTGAAACAAAATCTGGTTAACTACTTAGCTCCTACAGCTGAAAATGAGTTCACACTGTCTAAGCTATAAGAAAGAATTAACTTAGCCTGCTACATAGTATTTTCCAGTTACTGCTAATTACAGTCGAAATTAGACCTTAAGAGCAAAATTTAAGAACAAAATAAACACTTAAGACTCCCCTCTGACCAAACTCCAAGTCCTCACTCAGCTAGTCTGTTTGCCAAATCAATAGTCCTCATAATAATGTTATGTTCCTAACAGCATAACCTCCAACACACGGTGAACAATGCTATGGGAGATCAGCTGCTACTTACTTCATGATATCCATCTGTCTCCTTATTTATTTCATTATTTATTTCAGGCATCTCATCTTCTTGCCTCTCCACAAATGTGATGCTACCTCTTGGGCCTCCTGGCATCACTGAAGGTATAGCCCAGCACCAACTGGTCAGTCATTGCAACATTAACCAGCTGCTGCATAGGCTGCTTACTCAAGTGGGGTAGATAATCTCAATCATCAGTTTCTAACTTCAGTTGCAACAGATAAAAGATTGCTGACTCCACTGCAGCAAGTGGATGTGTACTTTTCCAAAAATTGTAATATTCAAGGAAAATAACTTTTCAAATTTCTCTAATGTTTCCCCTTCACCAGTTCTCCTGTCATTGCTGATAGAGCTGTTGCTTTTGATTTTCCCACATTTAGTTGGCCAGAACCTGTGGAAGTGCAAATTTGACAGTCTTGAACATGATTGACTGGATCCAGATTGTGCCAGCATAACAATTTTGAAATCAATTTAATTTAAGAATAACTTTAAAATCACATTTTGGCAAAAAAGGGTAGGAGATATTCTCAAATTATATTACAAAATAGATATTTTTCCATAGTGCATCTACTATAATCAACGCAAGGCTGTGGTATTGTCACTGGATTAATAACCCAGAGACCAGGGTAATGCCTTGCGGTACTGGGTTTGAATCCTACCATGGCAGATGGTGGAATTTGAACTCAATAAAAAATCTGGAATTAAAAGTCTTATGATAACCATGAAATGATTGTTGTCCTTTAGGAAGCTGTAGCAACAATGCAGTGACCAACAGATATGAAAGCAGTGCCATGATTTGTGAACTATGTAGTGAAATTTTTGCCTAATTTGTTATCAGAGTGTGAACCATTATGCCGGCCGATTGCCAAGGATGTGCATTGGTATTGTGACACAGAACAAGAAGCAGCGTTCACAAAAATCAAACAACTAGTGACAACAATGCCAGTGCTGAAGTACTATGACATCAACGAAGAAGTCACCTTGCAGTATGACATCAGTGAGGCAGGTCTTGGAGCAACCCTAATGCAGCAAGGATAACCAGTTGCATTTGCATCCAGAACATTAACACAAACTGAACAATGCTATGTTCAGATCGAGAAAGAGTGCCTGGCTTTGCTTTGAACATTTTCACCAATACCTGCTTAGGAGAGGCAAAGTGAGAGTGGAGTCCAACCACAAGCCACATCAAAGCATTTTCCTCAAACCACTACCATCTGCTCCAAAACATCTGCAAAGAATGTTACTTTGTTTATAGTGATATCATCTGGACATGATATACAAGCAAAGAAATCTGATGTACATTGATGACATGTTGTTGAGAGCAGCAGTCCCTATGATGAAATTTGAGGCTGCTACAACAGAATGTGAAATCTTCCAGATTCAACTTGAGGTAGTAGCTCGACATGATCTGGAAGTCATCAATCTAGCAGGGATATTGAATCTGATAGACAAACACCTTGCTCAAATCAAGCAATCTACCAGCAGGATGCAAATCTCCAACTGTTGCAAGAAGTAGTGATGAAAGGATGGCCTGAGAGCATCAAGGACACGCTTGTGGTTTCCAGAGAAATTCAGCATACTGAGATGAATTGACAGCTGAAGATGTCATCTTGTATAAAGGAAATAGAGTCATTATCCCTTAGGAGATGAGAGAAGAGATGCTGAAGCTCATCCATGCGTTGAGTCTGAGGAAGGCAAGAGAAGTGCTCTACTGGCCAAACATCAGCAGTGAAATTAAGGACTACATCAGCCAGTGTGATGCTTGTAACAAGTACCAAGCTAAGCAAGCTAGGGAGCCGCTGATGACACATGACACACCATGGATGAAGCTGGGAGTAGACTTCTTCCCGCTAGCTGGAACTGATTATCTTATAACTGTAGACTACTATTTTGACTACTGGCAGTTAGACCAGCTGACTTCAACAACTACTGGTGAGGTTGTAGAATGCCTGAAAGCACATGAGTTGTTACAGCATTCCAGACACTGTGATAAGCAGCAATGGTCCTCAGTTCACGAGTGAGTAATTCAGCACTTCACTTCACAGCACTTCATTGGAAAATTCAATGCCATATATCATCTCCACATTATTCCAGTTGAAGGGAAAAGTTGAGGCTGCAGTGAAAATCATCAAAGGAATCATCAAGAAATCAAGCAAATCTAGCACAGATGTATAGAAGGCAATCCTTGGTGGAGAAACACATTGACTGAAGGCATGGAAAGTAGTCCAATCCAAAGGCTAATTTCACACCACACCCAAACTATTCTTCCAATAGCAAAATAGTTACAGAAGCCAGAAGCAGTAACAGGCATGAGTAAAACAAAATCAAGGCGAAATGGCAGAAACCCAAACTTCATTTTGACAAAACTTCTAAACCATTGCCAGAGTTGAGCATTGGAGAACCAGCCAGGGTACAAGCTTTCAACAGGAACCAGCCCATGTGGAAACTTGGGTCATGCATAGAGCAGCTGTTACCTCAATCATACGCAGTGGATGTGAACGACTAGCTGCAGGCATATTCGAACTCAAGAAGCTGATCCTTCACTGCATGCAGCCAATCAAGAAGATGGGGTCTCAGCAGCTGCACAGGGTACAGAACAACCATCAATCCCAGAGGTCCACCAGTCCCCAACAATGGAAATGGAAATGGAACAACGGCAAAAATAGTTACTAAGGCAACAAAAAGTGCCAAGGGAACAACACTCCCCAGAGAGGGAACGTCACCCAGAACAGCCAATGACAACAAACAAGTGTACCATTAAGAGACCTGCACGAGTTAATGGCTAAAAGATATGGCTGAAGCATTTGCTGCAATCTTCAGCCAGAAGTGCCTTGTGGATGATCCATCTTGGCCTCCTCAGGAGGTCCCCAGCATCACAGATGCCAGTCTTCAGCCAATTCGATTCACTCCACATGATATCAAGAAATGGATGAAGGCACTGGACACTGCAAAGGCTATGGGCCCTGATAATATTCCGGCAATGGGACTGAAGACTTGTGCTCCAGAACCTTCTGCATCCCTAGCCAAGCTGTTCCAGTACAACTACAACACTGGCATCTATCTGGCTATGTTGAAAATTGCCCAGGTATGTCGTGTACACAAAAAGCAGGACAAATCCAACATGGCCAATTCCCATCCCATCAGTCAACTCTCAATCATCAGTAAAGTAATGGAGGAGGTCATCAACAGGGCAATCAAGTGGGACTTGCTTAGCAATAACCTGCTCACTGACACCTAGTTTGGGTTCTGCCAGGGCCACTCAGCTCCTGATCTCATTACAGCCTGGTTTTAAATGTTGGAAGTCCTCTCAGCTCCAGGACATCACTGCAGGAGCTCCTCAGGGTAGTGTGCTTGGCTCAAACATCTTCAGCTGTTTCATCAATGATCTACTTTCCATCATAAGGTCAGAAGTGGGGGTGTTCGTTGATGATTGGACAATGTTCAGCACCATTCAAGACTCCTCAGATACTGAAGCAGTCCATGTCCAAATGCAGCACGACCTGGAAAATACCCAGTCTTAGGCCGACAAGTGGCAAGTAACATTCGTGACACACATGCGCCAGGCAATGACCATCTCCAACAAGAGAGAATCTAATAACCATCGCCCCTTGATGTTCAACGGCATTACCATCACTGAATCCCCCACTATCAACATCCTGGGGGTTATCATTGACCAGAAACTGAACTGGGCTAGCCATATAGTTGCTGTGGCTACAAGAATGGGTTAGAGGCTAGGAATCCTGCAACCAGTAACTCACCTCCTGACTCCCCAAAGTCTGTCCACCAATAGCAAGGCACAAGTCAGGAGTGTGATGGAATACTCTCCACTTGCCTGAATGAGTGCAGCTCCCTCAACACTCAAGGAGCTTGACACCATCCAGGACAAAGCAGCCTCTTGATTGGTACCACATCCACAAACATTCACGCGCTCCACCACTGCAGGAATTCACTAAGGCTCCTTAGACAGCACCTTCCAAACCCACGTACACTACCATCTGGAAGGATATGGGCAGCAGAAACATGGGAACATCACCACCTGGAAGTTCCTCTCCATGTCACTCACCATCCTGACTTGGAAATATATCGCAGTTCCTTCACTGTCACTGAGTCAAAATCCTGGAACTCCAACCCTAGCAGCACTATGGGTTTACCTGTACCACATGACTTCAGAGATTCAAGATAGCAGCTTGCCACCACCTTCTCATGGGCAACTAGGGATAAGCAATAAATGCCTGCCCAGCCAGCGAAGCCCACATCCTGTGAATGAATAAAAAAAATGTATGCAAAACATGTGCAGAGACTGATAAGAATGATGAACAGTTTGTTAATACATGAGAACAGTTGTTGTATAGTAGGTAAATTGGATAACTCACAGTTACACATGATAGTGCCATCAAATATATTTTGTTCTTCTGAAAAGATGTTTGGTATTGAAATGCAATTATGTACTATCGATCCTACCTGGCTTGCCATAGTTGTGTGACCTCTGCCATGAGGCCCAGGGTGCAAGCAGGCATGTTACATTCAGATCTTACAAAGATAGTGTACGGGAAGCACTGTATTCTTTCAGCTCGTAACACCCTGGTCCACTCCTCAATCACTCCCAACACACAATTCCCTCCCCACAACACCTTTCCATATAAGCACCGGAGATGCAACACCTGCCCTTTTTCCTCCTCTGTCCTCATCATCCAAGGCTTTAAACATTTCTTTGAGATGAAACACCTATTTACTTGGACAAGTATACTGTATTCGCTGCTCACAATGCATTATGCTCTACATTGGAGAGACCAAATGCTTCGTGGAATACCTGCATTCACTCTGCAAGCATGATCATGAGCCTCTGATAGCCTGTTATATTAATTGTCCACCTTGCTCTCATGCTGACTTCTCTATCCGCAGCCTCCTGCAGTGTTCCAATGAAACTCAGCGTAAGCTGGTGGAACAACAAATCATTTTTTAAATAAGCACTTAACAGCCTTCTGGTCTCAACATGGAGTTCAACAATTACAGACCTTAATCTCTGTCTCAATTTTGTTTCCCTTTTCTTTGTAAGTTTTGCATTTTTCTCTTGTTTTTGCTTCTGGATGGCACTTGTTTATCATTCACACCTCCTCCAGACACATCTTTTGTTTCTTTGCTCCCTCTGGGCTTGCAACACCACCAACACTTATGTCATTTATTCATTCCTGTCTTCCACCCGATCACGTGCTATCCCCTTTGTTCATATCCCGACACTATCCCTTTCATTTTGCTGAAAACCTATTACATTTCCAATCTTTCTCAGTTCTGATGATAAGTTATTAACTTGAAACATTGGGCTAAATTTTTGCTTGTGGGTCTGGATTCCATTGTTAGGAGGAAATGCGGCTCAGGAACCAATGCAATACCGGTGATGGGATACAGAGCATGATTTTTGAGGAGGCGGCCAATCAAGTGGTTACCTCCAGAAGCCCCATCCGATTAAGAATGGAGGGTGGGCTGCCGAGGCTGGAAGGCCAATGGGCAGCCCTCCAGCCTTGAGAAACTGGCAGCCCCACTATTGGAAGAGGGAGCTGCTGATGAAGGTAGGGAAATGAGAGAGCCCCTTAAGGTGGAGCCACCCTCTGAAAAGTTTTTCAAACATGGGGGAAGCAGTGGCATAGTGGTATCACCCAGGGTAATGCTCTGGGAACCCGGGTTCAAATCCCACCATGGCAGATCGTGGAATTTGAATTCAATAAAAACCTGGAATTAAAAGTCTGTTGATGGCCGTGAAACCATTGCTGATTGTTGTAAAAACCCATCTGGTTCACTAATGTCCTTTCGGGAAGGAAATCTGCCATCTTTATCTGACCTGGTCTGGCCTACATGTGACTGCAGACCCACAGCATTGTGGTTGACTCTTAAATGCCCTCTGAACAATTAGGGATGGGCAATAAATGCTGGCCTAGCCAGCGATGCCCACATCCCATGAACGAATAAAACAAAATTAAAGATAAAAATTGGCCATACCTTCCAGGCTGCAGTTGTGGAGTGGCAACGCCACCATAGGATGATCTGTGGCTGCAGCTATGGTCATCTACCAATTGGGATGGAGGGTGGAACATCGAGGCATTGATCGTTTCCCGGTCTGTCTTCAAGGGGCTGCCTCAATTCATCGGCTGGACTTTGACCTCAGCCAAGGGCTAGCTTTGTCTCTGGAAAAATCCAGGCAGTTTCTGACAATTGCCCTCAATTGCCAATTTAATTGGCCTAATTGTCTACTTGCTGGTGGGCAGGTAGCCTTCATGCAAACTTGCACCCCACCACCCCCCCCCAACCCCTCTGCATTGCAGCACCAATAACAATTGCCCGAAGGCAGGAACATGGCAGCAGACTGGCCAATCAGCCGGTAACAGGAAATTGCCAGTATGCCCGCCTCCAAACCACCTCTGCAGCCTTTGAAAATTCAGTTCATGAACACTGTTTCTTTCTCTCCACAGATGCTGTCTGACCTGCTGAGTACTTCCAACGTTTTCTTTTCAGATTTCCAGCATCTGCAGTATTTTGCATTTGTATTAGCAGTTCATTGATCATAATGCTTTCACTGGGAAGAAAACTTCATTTAACATCATGTAAGAGGGTTGATTGAAAGGATAAATGTTTGCTACAATATGTCAGAAATCACCATTCAACATTTATTGTCATTTCAATCAGTTCCCAGTTCTCCAAGTACCATGTCATATAATATGCTACCCACTTACAACTAGGCTTGCTTGATTGTGGCAGGATAGACACAATTGGTCGATTCATCAATAAAGACACAGTCACCTTTGATAATTTTAATATCATATCTTTAAAACAACACAATATTTTAAATCATTAATTTAGAAAACACAAAGGAGAAATAATGGACATAACACTGGTGCTTTGATATTTATGAGGTTTAAAATGACTACATTTAACAATGGTTGGGGGCAGGAATAATATGGTACAAATACCAGAATAATATTAATAAAGAAATTCAAATCAAATAACTTGTATGTGTGACTGTGGTATCAACAAATGATACAAAACAGATTATATCTATATTTACTCAAACTCAAAATCAATTTGCTGAAGGCCTCAGAGGAAGGGTTCTGTAGTGAATATGGTTTTATTTAGTGTGAAATGTACCTTTAAGAATGATGCTTGTTAAGGAAGATCACAGGATCTATAGTAACCAATAGGAGAGTAGCACGGGCGACCTCGGGAGCCACTGCAGAGATGCAGTTGAAGTTGAAAGCACACGTGCAGTTGCATCTGAGTATATTGTAAATAAACTTACTGCTTCCACTCAAGAAGTGTCTGCAGATCAACTCTATCATTAATAGTAAAACTTGGCCACCCTAAAATAGGTTCTGTAACTCACATATATTCCAATCACATAAAATAACAACAAAGTCATAAGAAGGGAAAATGATCACTTTTTGCTCCAAGTGCAAAGGATGTGATTGCACTAAAGAGAGTGCAGAGGAGATATACCAGGATGTTGCCTGGGCTGGAGAGTTTTAGTTTTGAGGAGAGATTGGATAGACTGGGGTTATTTTCCCTGAAGCAGAGGAGATTGAGGGGGGACATGTTTGAGGTGTATAAAATTATGAGGGGCATAGATAGGGTAGACAGGAAGGAACTATTCCTCTTGGTGGGGGGATCAATAACGAGGGGCATAGATTTGAGGTAAGGGGCAGGAGGTTTAGAGGGGATGTGAGGAAGAACTTTTTCACCCAAAGGGTGGTGGGAATCTGGAACTCACTGCCTGAAAGGGTGGTAAAGACAGAAACCCTCATAACATTTAAGAAGTATTTGGATGTGCACTTGTGATGCCATGGCATAAAAGGCTATGGGCCTAGTGCTGGAAAATGGGATTAGAATAGTTAGGTACTTGTTTGACCGGTAGAATCGATGGACCGGAGGGCCTTTTTCAATGCTGTATGACTCTATAACTCTATTTTGGAATTTTTTTAATCCTGAAGATTTCTCTCTTAGGGGGAAATTTTAAGATGGCTGAAGACATGGGTTTGGGTGTGGGGTGAAATCCTAAAAAAATATGAGTGCGTCAGGAAGTTGGCTTTAGCCTGTTGACTTCCGCATTTCACTCCAATGAGCAAGGCTGCATGACTGCAAGCCCATCAGGAGAGAACTGGTAGTCAATGTGTTTAATGTGTTAATTGATCAATTATAGCAATATTAATGAGTTTTGCAGTTTAACTTTGGATCCACGGATTTCCAGGGCTTCCTGGAACTCGCCAGTGCAAGGAAAGTGAGATTGCAAAGGCAATTTAGGGGGATGAAGACATGATAGGGAAAATGCCAATGAAAACTCAGTCACAGCTGCTTTCCTACTGTTTGTATGAAATGATATGTTCACAGTGCATGTATTGAGAGGTTACTTAATATGCTTTGGAGGTTATTTTCCAAACTGGCGGTGTCATCTACATTTAGCATGTTTAGAGGCCTGGCTTGCACTTTGGAATGCTAATCTATCAGATCATCATGGGTGCCACTTGCACTGTTTTAAACTGGATGTCAATTGAGACCAAGGTGATTCCTAGCAGCAGCAGGAAGAGCAGGAGCTGCTCCAGCAACAGGTTTCTGTTCACAAACTTGCCACTTGGCAGGGAAGAGCGATCAGCATGGAGGTGCAGCTTGTAGGAGGTCATAGACAACACACATTATAGGCAGAGGATGAACTTCCTCAATATGTCAGAACATCAGCATCTCAGGATGTTCAGGATCTTGAGTCAGTTGCAGATATTTGAAGTCTGCTGGAACAAAGCCAGCTGCCAGCTGGACCTGGTGGTCACGCTTTGCCAGTGACTATCAAAATCACTATTACCTTCAACTTTTTTGCCTCTACATCCTTTCATACATTTGCAGGATCTCAAAGTAAGTGCCACACCAATTTGAGGTGACTCAAAATTACCTGGATGAGCACTTGACACATCGTAACTTTCAAGGCTATGGGCCAAGTGCTGGTAAAGGGGATTAGGTAGGTAGGTTAGGTGTTTCTCATGTGTCGGTGCAGACACAAGGGGCCGAAGGGCCTCTTCTACACTGTGTGATTCTGTGACTCATGGTTTCTTTGCCAGGGCCGGCAATTAATTCAACTTTGCCAGCAGTCAGTATGAGCAGGCACTTATTTTAAGGACCTTGCTGGCTGCCCTCAGATGGAGGGCATCATTGACTGCATGCATGTGGCATTTCAGGTATCCATAGATCATATCCATGGTATTCAGGTATCCATAGTGGTCGTCAGCCCCAAGGGCTTCCACTCCTATCAATGTGCGACTCGTGTGCAACCACTAATAGATCTTTATTGGAGATGTGCACAAGAGTCTCAAGCCGCTGCCTTGATGTTTCATCTTGGCATTCCATGCCCCAAACATCTTTGAACCAGGAAGCAGAGTTACTGACTGTCTGCATAGAGACAAGAACCTGGATTTTCACCTAGTAGGGATGACTTGGGAGACCATTAAAAAGGGTGGGTCCCAATTCTGGGATTCCTGACACCATTCGCAGGCTGTGCAATTTTCAGGAGCGCCTGGGTGTGGGTGTGTGTTGGTTTGGGTTGCGAGCCTTCACCCAGTATTCCCAACCTGGCCGGCTCCATTGGCATGTCCTACTCCTCTGCAATTTTCATGGAGTTGGATCAGGTTTTTAAAGAGCTGTGGTTGATTGCACATCAGAGATGTTGTGAAGCATAGTCCACCTGAGGGGATCTTTTAAAAGGTGAGATCAAAAGGTCCTCCTCGTGCCCTGCATATGCCCCTCCGCCTATCTCCATGGCCCCTTGGCTCACAGTACCCCAGGTATGTCTTAACCAGGGATTTGTATTGCATGACTTCCAGCACCTTAGAACCATAGAAAAGTTGCAGCACAGAAGGAAGCCATTCAGCCCATCTTGTCCATACCAACCCGAGGATACCCAGGTGCCCTTTCTAATCCCACCTTCCTGCACCCGACCCATAGCCTTGCAGCTTACAGCACTTAAGGTGCAGATCCAGGTACTTTTTAAAAGAGTTTAATATTTCTGCCTCTACCACCAACTTGGGCAGCAAATTCCAGACCCCCACTAACCTCTGCGTAAAAAAACTCTTCCTCATGTCTCCCCTACACCCTCTGCTACTTACCTTGAATCTATGTCCCCTGGATCTAGAATTCTCCACCAAGGGAAACAATGTTATCCTGTCCACTCAATCTATTGCCCCTCAACTATGTCACCTCTCAGCCTTCTTTGTTCTAAGGAAAATAACCCCAACCTATCCGATCTCTCCTCGTAGCTACACTTTTCTAACTCTGGCAACATAATTGTAAACCTCCTCTGCGCTCTCTCCAGAGCTATTACGTCCTTCCTGTAATGTGGTGACCAGAACTGAACATAATACTCCAGTTGTGGCCTCACCAGTGTTTTATATAATTCGAACATTATATCCTTAGTTTTATATTCTATACCTCTGCCAATGAGGGAGAGCATTCCATGTGCCTTCTTTACAACCTTGTCTACTTGAACTGTTGCCTTCAGAGACCTGTGTACTTGCACACCAAGATCTCTCACTTCATCTACCCCAATTAGTATATTCCCATTTATTGTGTAATCCTTGTAACTGTTTGACCTCCCTAAATGTATGATATCACACTTCTCTATGTTAAAATCCATCTGCCACTTTACCGCCTACTCCACCAACCCATCTATATCGTTTTGGAGATTACGGCTATCCTCTACACTATCCACTACTCGGCCAATCTTTGTGTCATCCGCAAATTTCCCAATCGTGCTCCCCAAGCTCAAGTCCAAATCGTTAATATATAACACAAACAGCAAGGCTCCCAACACCGAGCCCTGTGGAACACCACTTGAGACAACTTTCCATTCGCAAGGGCATCCATCGACCATTACCCTTTGTTTCCTGTTATAAAGCCAACCTTTCATCTAGTTTGCCACATTACCCTGAATCCCATGGGCTTTTACTTTCCTGACTAATGTGCCATGTGGGACCTTGTCAAATGCCTTGCTAAAATCCATGTACACAACATCCAATGCACTACCTTCATCAACCCTTCTTATCACTTCCTCAAAGAATTCAATCAAATTTGTGAGGCAAGACCTTCCTTTAACAAATCTATGCTGACCATCACTGACTAGTCCATGCCTTTCCACCTGACAGTTAAATCTATCTCTCAGGATTGATTCTACTAATTTGCTCACCACTGATGTAAGACTAATTGGCATATAATTGTTTGGCATTTCCTTTGATCCCTTTTTAAACAATGGAACTACATTTGCATTTCTCCAGTCCTCCGGTACCTCCCCTGTATCTAGTGAAGATTGGAAAATCATCCTCAGAGCATCTGCTAACTCCTCCTGACTTCCTACAGCAGCCTCAGAAATAATCCATCTGGCCCTGGTGACTTATCAACTTTCAAGGATTTTAACCCTTCGAGCACTTCCTCCCTCTTCATGATTATCCCATCCAATATCTCGCAGTGTTCCTCCTGGACTATTATATCAACATCCTCCCTTTCCTTTGTAAACACGGAGACAAAATATTCATTCAAAACCCTTCCCACAGCCTCTGCATCTACACACAAGTTTCCATCTTCATCTCTGATAGGTGCCACTTTTTCTTTAACTAACCTTTTAGTATTAATGTTATATTCTAGTCCTTTAGATATAAAGGCTGGCATCATGGAAATGAAAAGAAAACACAATTTCCCATGCTGTCTGCCTCAATGAGGTCAGGAATTGCAACCTCTGTGGTCCAAAGCTGGTACAGACCAATTCTTAGCCAATAATTAACAAAAGATAATGTTATTGACACAAATAAAATGTTCGAAGCTCTTGCCCCTACAGGTTATTCTACCAGATATCATGAGTTGCTGCTGCAGTCTCTGTAAGCAGCTGATAGCAGCAGAAAATAACCAGCTTAAACCAGAATACCTCATTGTCATTCTACAGCTTGTGGAGAAACATTAGAACAAAAAGGCAAAAGCCAAAAAGGAATTTGATGTGACAGCTGTAACTATGACTACCATACCTCTTGGGTAAGATGGAGTGTAATAGTTTTCAGGATCCTGCTCAATTTATTGAACTGTAAATACGGCTTGGAAGTTTTCTTAGATTTACTTGTTCTCTAGTGACACATATCATTTATTTGACTCTAATTGTTTATTTTCCAGCTCAAAGGGGCATAGGTAACCAGTAACTTGTTTTGCTGGACTATTAAATGTTTGTGAGAGTTCAATGATGCAACTAACAAAGCAATGGTGTCACCACAATTTTACCAATGGAGGTCCACCTGCCCAAGGGACAATTGAAGCTCTTTAGTGGCAATTAATGGTCACTTAAGGACCTAATCCAACCACCACTGGGATTTATCCAACGGCGAAAGAGGCCCACACCAAGTATCGAGCCCAGCAGCTTTCACTACATGGTTGGTGATGGGCAATGGTGGGTGGTGCCTTTTGAATAGTGCCCCGGGATCAACAAGATGTTTGGCCCCCTACATTCTCCCTTCCCCTGCTGTTTTGTCCACCCCAGCTCCCCACTTCCCATGCTGGGGCCTGCCTGCATGATCCTGGCAAGAATCCCCATCCTCCCCTCCCACTTTCACCATAGCTCCATGGGAGCTGAATGCAGTCTTGGCAGTGACCACCACTCCCAGTGGCACTGCTGGGGCCAGATAACAATCTATTTGATTTTTTGGCAGGTCCTGGAGGCTGGACTTTCTCCCCAGACAGGAAGCAGCCCCGCCTTAAACCAATGAATGGTCCAATGGCTGTTAATTCCCTCTGGTGCAATGTGCCAAATTCCGTCCCCTGATGTTCTTAACCAGTAAGGGAGGGGGACAGCCTTAAACTCACAGAAGCACAGTTTGTGCTTGCAATTTATACAACTGATGTGAACCAATGAGAAATCTATGGCCTATAAAATTCTCCAACACACAAGACAATTTGACAGTGAAAATTAGTGGAGCACAATGTAAAAGAGAACTCAGAAAACTAAATATATATATAAAAGACACCAAAAGGTTCATAAACAAATTTGTTATTATTGATAGGATTTAATTTGTTGTATAATCCAAGTGTTACAAGAAATGATGGCTCTGAATTTCCACAGGATCAGTGAAGCACGCTTGGTATAAGTCAGCCACAGAGAAATTGAGCAGGACCCAGACACACTGGGTGAGTATGTGCTCTAAATATGCCCCATGATGTTGGATGAGGAAGAGTGGTGGAGTGCTGGAGCCGGCAGGAAGGGTCTTCCCATGTACTGGAAGGAAGAAGTTGATGCTCAGCCTCCGCGAGGTAGAGGTCAGTGCGCCAGACAGCAACAGCACCACCCTTGTTAGCAGGTTTGATGACAATGTTAGGGTTGGACCTGAGAGAACGGAGTGCAGTAAGTTCAGAGAGAGACAGGTTAGAATGGGTGAGAGGAGCAGAGAAATTGAGACGACTAATGTCACGCCTACAGTTCTCAATGAAAAGATCAAGAGAAGGTAAGAATCCAGAGGGAGGGGTCCAGGTGAAGGGAGAATATTGGAGGTGAGGTCCGTCAAACGGGGAGAGGACTTCTGCCCAAAGAAGTGAGCACGGAGACGAAGGCGGTGGAAGAAGAGTTCAGCATCATGTCGAGCCCAAAATTCATTGAGATGTAAGGGTATGAAATTAAGTCCTTTGCTGAGCACTGAATGTTCAGCGTCGGAGAGGGGAAGGTCAGGGGGTATAGTGAATACACGGCCGGGGCTGGGATTGGAAGACGGGATGGGGACAGAGGGACAGGTAGGGGTGGAGGGTTCTGGATGGGTGTTGGTATCAGTAACTTTAAAAAATCAATATTTGACAGAGCACACTTGTGACCCCACTGAGCTCTCTTATCCTGCCCATGGATGAGGTTTATACAAATGTGTTCTGCCCGCCTGCCCATTGTGCCTGTGTGCCAAGCTGAAGATTGCATGGGCGCTGAAAAATCACTGTTGATTGGCGCCTCAAAGGCCTTAAGTGGCCCGTGAATTAATGGCGGGTGTGCATCGGAGATCATAGGAGATCAACATCATTTTATGTGCGAGCGTGTGGGGCCCGCTCCCTGCATACTAACAGGAAACTTCTGGCCCTAATGACTCCAGTTTTGCTAGGGCTTCTTAATGTCAAGGGCAGTCACTCTTGCTTCATCTCTTGAGTTCAGCTCTTTTGTCCATTTTTAGGTCAAGGCTGTAATGAGGCCAGGATGGATCATCCACTTCAGGCCAAAGATGGCTGCAAATGCAAATGGGACATGATTTACTGCATTAGTCAACTCACTTTTAGAATTGTAAAATTATAGAATCTTACGAGACAGAAAGAGGCAACTGAGTCTATTGTGCCTGTGCTGGCTCTTGGAAACTTTTAACCAATTAGCTCCACTCCCCTGCTCTTCTCACATATTGCTGTTTTTGTCTTTTTAAGTAAATATTCACTTCCTTTTATTTGGGATATGTAAGGCATTATTAAGTTGAGGTGAAGTGGGTAACATGAGCTGTATGGAGAACTGGCACGAAAACTGCCTCACCTCCCTTCAGGATGGCCCATGGAATAAAGTGACCATCAGGCTCTTAACTGAGTAACAATGGGCCTTTCCCGGGATCAAAGACCTTGGGGACTGAAATCTCGCACTCCCAGGAGCTATCAACTAATCAGAAGCTGGCAGCTGTGCATTGCTCGGCAGCACCAGTAGGAGGGTGGCTGCTGCTGGTAATGCATCCACCCGAAGCCCAGGATCACTGAGAACCCAGGCCACAGGAGAGTGATGACAGGACGGGGGTTGCAGGGTGGGGGGGGAATCGCAGGGGAGGGGAGGTTGGCAGCAGGTGCAGGCGTTGTGTCTCAGCGGGCCCCTCTCCACCCCGCAGCCCCCACAACACACACTTTTCTGATGCAAGGTCCTTCAATCAAGCACTGAGTGCCTTTGAGTGCAGGAGCCCGCAAGCAACGCTGATAGGGTTTGCTTTTCGGGCTTCCCACATGGCGGACCCCTGCTTGCTGCCGGGTGAATACACGCGGCAGCAGGATGAGGCCCTTAAGAATGGGAAATGGTGTTGGAGAAATTGACGGGATTGAAGGCCAATAAATCCCCAGGGCCTGATAATCTACATCCCAGAGTACTTAAGGAAGTGGCCCTCGAAATAATGGGTGCATTGGTGCTCATCTTCCGAGATTCTATAGACTCTGGAGCAGTTCCTACAGATTGGAAGGCAGTTAATGTTACCCCACTATTTAAAAAGGGAAGTGGAGAGAAAACAGGGAATTATAGACCAGTCAGCCTGGCGTCTGTAGTGGGAAAAATTCTAGAGTCCATTATAAAAGATTTAATAGCTGAGCACTTGGAAAACAGTGGCGGAATCGGACAGAGTCAGCATGAATTTACAAAAGGGAAATCATGCTTGGCAAATCTACTGGAATTTCGAGAACGTAGCTAATAGAGTTGATGACAGGGAGCCAGTGGATGTGGTTTATTTGGACTTTCAGAAGTCTTTCGACAAAGTCCCACATAAAAGATTAGTGTGTAAAATTAAAGTGCATGGGATTGGGGGTAGTGTATTGAGATGGATAGAAAACTAGTTGGCAGACAGGAAACAAAGAATAGGAATAAACGGGTCTTTTTCCGAATGGCAGGCAGTGACTAGTGGTGTACAGCAGGGTTTGGTGCTGGGACCCCAGCTATTCACAATATATATTAATGATTTAGATGAGGGAATTAAGTGTAATATCTCCAAATTTGCAGATAACACAAAGCTGGTGGGGGAGCGTGAGCTGTGAGAAGGATGCAGAGATGCTTCAGTGTGATTTGGACATGCTGAGTGAGTGGGCAAATGCATGGCAGATGCAATATAATGTGGATAATATAATATAATGAGGTTATACACTTTGGTAGCAAAATCAGGAAGGCAGATTATTATCTGAATGGCTATAAATTGAGAGGGGAATGTGCAACGAGACCTGGGTGTCCTTGTACACCAGTCGCTGAAGGTAGCATGCAGGTGCAGCAGGTGGTAAAGAAGGCAAATGGTATGTTGGCCTTCATAGCCAGAGGATTCGAGTACAGGAGCAGGGATGTCTTGCTGCAATTGTACAGGGCCTTGGTGAGACCATGCTTGGAATATTCTGTGCAGTTTTGGTCTCCTTATCTGAGGAAGGATGTTCTTGCTATAGAGGGAGTGCAGCGAAGGTTTGCCAGACGGATTCCTGGGATGGCAGGACAGACATATGTGGAGAGATTGAGTCGATTTGGATTATATTCGCAGGAGTTCAGAAGAATGAGGGGGGAATCTCATAGAAACCTATAAAATTCTAACAGGACTAGACGGTAGATGCTGGAAGGATGTTCTCAATGGTGGGGGAGTCCAGAACCAGGGGTCACAGTCTGAGGATATGGGGTAGACCATTTAGGACTGAGTTGAGGAGAAATGTCTTCACCCAGAGACTGGTGAGCCTGTGGAATTTGCTACCACAGAAAGTAGTTGAGGCCAAAACATTGTATGTTATCAAGAAAGAGTTAGTTATAGTGCTTGGGGCAAAAGGGATCAAAGGATATGGGGAGAAAGCAGGAGCAGACTATTGAGTCGGATGATCAGATATGATCATAATGAATGGCGGAACAGGCTCGAAGGGCTGAATGGCCTACTCCTGCTCCTAGTTTCTATGTTTCTATGTTAAGTGGGCAGTAATTGCCTTAAAGGCTTTACTTGGCGGGAGAGCAGGAAGGCAATCCATGACCCTTCCTACCTTGGATTTAATTGGGGCAGGAGGGTGAAGGGGTCCCCACCACACACTATCCTGTCTGATTAAATGTTCCCCCCACCGCCAAACATGCCTCAGTGGACGGTATTAATTTCCGCCCATGGTTTCTATTTACATTATTCATCTGGGGCTTCATTTTTACTTTATGTCCACTTAAGTTTGAAACATAATAATTAGATGCAACCACTTAATTGCATTGATTTCTAATGCTGAAGGCTGATTTAATAACATATGAAGTAAGAGTTGGAGCAGGCCATTCAGCTCCTCAAACCTGCACTACTGTTCTATAGAATTATGGCTGTTCTTTGACCTCAAATCTGCTTTCTTGCCCAATCATATCTCTGGATTCCCTTTAAAGCCCAAAATCTAATGATCTTGTCTTTGAAGATACTCAACAATTGACCAGCATCCATAGCACTCTGAGGTAGAGAATTGCAAAGACTCACAACCGTCTGGCTGAAGAAATTTCTCCTTATCTCAGTCTTAAATGACCAACCCCTTAACCTGAGGACCTGCCCCCTATTTCTAGACTTTCCAGCCAAACCAGACTCTCCAACCTTTCAGCATCTATCTTGCCAAACCTTCTCAGATTGTTAGATGTTTCAATGAAATCACTTCTCAATCTTCTAAACTGTACCTGCTGTTGTAGGAGTTGCGCTTGATGCTTCTAATATCAATTCATTTGCTGGTGATGATGTTGACATTGAACCATTTGTTGCTGATGTTCTTATATTGTCTTGCTGGTTAGTGATGTTGCTGGTATTGGTGATAATATTTTCTGCTTTTACAGCCTCGGTCTAGGTCAAATATGGACTCTGTTCCTTCTCATTTGCTTACCGCTCCCGGTCTCAATGGTATATGAGCTTGGAGACTCAGCTCTACCAATAACTTTTGCTGGGCTCCAGGTTTTCATGACTGGATCCTGTACATGTACACTTTGTCCTTTGAACAGCTCAGGCAGGGATTTGCCATGTTTGTTGAAGTGTTGATGTCCTTCTGTGCATCAGTGAGTTGTTGTCCCACTTCCTCCTGGTCATTGGAGGGAGCATCTTGCTTGGCAGAGGTGGCTTATACTATCTCCAATTCAACAGCTCTGCAGGTGATTTCATGTCAGCTTTGAGAGGTGCAGATCAGAGTGACAATAAGGTAAGAATTGGGTCTTCCTTTGTCTCTCGGCATTTTGTGAATGTTCTCTTGATTGTACGGACAATCTTTCTATAAACCCGTGTCTCTTGGGAAATGTGATGATGAGGTGATGATGTTGAACCCATACTGTTCAACAAATTCCTTAAATTCTCTGGAGGTGAATTGGTTCCATTATCACATATTACTCTTTCAGCAATGTCTTGCTCAGTGAACAGAACTCGTGCTGTTGAGATGATTGTTGTGGCTCTCAAATCTTTCATCTTTTGCATAAATGGAAACTTTGATTAGTAGTTTGGAAATATGAGATACAATTCTTGCATGTGAATAAGTCAGCTCCTTCAGTATGCCATGTTTTGGTTTGGGTGGTACTTCAGTCGCTATCATCTCTTCTTCCTGCTGTGTATTTTTGTACTTCTGGCAGTCATTGCATGTACACACCATTCTTTTGAAGTCTTTGTGGATGCCTATCCATTAGATAGCTGATCTGGCAATGAGCTTACACTTCTCCATTCCCATGTGGCATACTTCTGGAGAAGTTGTTCCTGCATTGTTTTGGGTATGATTATTCTGGATCCAGCTAGCAGACCACTTCTAGTGTGATGTCATTACTGATAGACCAATACTGCCGTAATGCTAGCTGTGCCTGCTGTATCTTTTCAGGCATCCCTGCATCACTCAGTGAGAGAGCATCTGTGACTTCATCTTTGCTGGTCTCATCTCTAATTTGACTCAGATTTGCTGGTGTTCTCTTCACTATGTGATGGATCTTTAAATCTAGATCCTTTATCTTGTGCTTGTTCTGTAGTGACAACAGAGATAGGGCGTCGGCCAGCACCATTTCTCTTCCTGGCTTGTATTTCAAAGTGAAATCATAAATCTGAAGCCTCAAGAGTAAATTCTGTAGTGTTGCTGGAGCTCTACACAGATTTTTCTAGTATATCTGCTCCAGTGGATGATGACCACTCTCCAGTATGAACTTTCTCCCATAGGGATATGTATGGAATTTCTCACATCCATACATGACTGCCAAAAGCTTTCCTCCTATTTTGGCATACCTGGTCTCAGTTGATGTTAGAGCTTTGGATGTGAATGCAATCAGTCTTTCCTCTTGTATCAGGGCCTCAGTCCTTTTGTAGAAGCATCTACTTGCAGAGTGGCAGGGTTCTTTCTGTTTTACTATGACAGACTTGTCTCTGTGCAAAACCTTTGCACCTGCCAATGCTGGTGTGATCTCTTCTAATATTGGTATTGGATAATGATTCCTCTTTATGGCTTGGTTAAGATCTTTGGGATCCAGGCAAATTCTTAGCCATCCATTTATTTTCTCTCTTACCATGATGGAATTTACTCAATCTATAGGCTCCATGGCTCTGACAACCACTTTCTTTCCCTCCATTTCTTGAAGCTCTCTTTCTATCTTTCCTTTTAGTTCTATTGCTACTTCACTTAAGGGATAAATCACTGCTTTCATCGCCGGGTTGATAGTGATGTGATACTCAAAATTTTGCAAACATCCAGTCATCTCATCTAAACACTCCCTGTACATTTGTATCAGATCTTCCTTGCTTCTGATCTGAAGATGCTTTTCAATGGGTGTACTACCTTCAGCCCTCATTGACACCCCTTCAACTCAAGGTTTACTAAGATAAGCTGAGGTTCTTTGGGAAACTTGATGGTGGAATCTCCCACTCCTTTGCACTGTCCACAATCTGCTTTGTGCCACGGTTTTCCACTTGCTGTATCAGCTTCATCTTCTCTCCAATCAACAAGTTTTAACTTTCTCCCAGATTTAGCCATACTTACAGGCTTTGCAAGCCCTTTCAAAGGACAATCTCATTGTCAATTGAAGGCTTGCCCAGCACTCCATGAATTCTCACTCTTCTGTGATCTAACTCCACTCTGATTGGTCGGCACGGTCATATGACAAACTTAGACAAGTACGGCTAATCTGGAGTTAGCAGTGCAGAATCTTGGTTTATCACAGGATTGTTTTATGGGATTTGCTATTCTACCAGCAGGATTGGTTGATGGCTAAGAAAAAACGGGAATTTCATGTCATCTCAGTGTGACTCATTGTGATTTCACTGTGATTAAATGTCAAAAGATTAGGCATATTGGTGCATTTATCAAATTTAAATTCCTTATTGGATCTCTCTATTGATATGAATTGTAATTTATTCTGACAAAAATAATGTCACCCACTTACAATGTAATCACCACACATGGCAGTATGAGATACACAGTAATTGCTACTTTCCCTATCATGAGAATCACGGTAGGGAACAAGAAAGTGGTTATAACAATCATAGCACAATGTTTCATTTAAGCAGAAGAAATTATGTTTCTTGAAATATGCGTGATTCATGCAATTCTACAGTCTCAGATATTAACTAATGAATGTAATTTTGATATGAGAATAGTAAAAACCAGCTCCAGATTTGAAAATTAAGTATTCAAGTGATGCCTTAATAACATTTCAATGATATTCCAAACTACTTTGCTCTAATTGATGACTTTTTGAAGAAAGATATAGCCACTGTTATTACAATGGTAAACATGCCAAATAACAAGGGATCACAAACAGTGACAAGGGCTAGGATTTTCATGGAGTCTCAGAGACTCCATTATGGTGGGTGTGACTCGGATGTGGACGTCCTTCTGCCATTTTCCAACAGATCCCATTTTCACTGGTCGGGGAGAGGGGGCAGGGTGCGACTCACACAGGAGAGCTGAGTTCAAACAGACCTCATTTTCGCTGTAGCAAGGGCCTTAGTCTGCAGCATGAGAGTTATAAACTTTTTAGAGTAGTCATTAAAGTATTTCAGTTCAGTTAAAGTCTATAGGTGCAGCTCCCTCTACCACTGACGCACAGTAGCAGCAATGTGTAACATCTACAAAGTGCAGTGCAGGAATTCACCAAGGCTCCTTCAATAGCACCTGCCAAACCCACGACCACTACCATCTAGAAGGACGAAGGCAGCAGATAGATGGGAACACCACCACCTAGAATTTCCCCTCCAAGTCACTCTCCATCCTGACTTTGAAATATATAACTGTTCCTTCATTGTCACTGGGTTGAAATCCTGGAACTTCCTCCCTAACAGCACTGTGAGTGTACCTATACCACATGGACTGCAGCAGTTCAAGAAGGCAGGTCACCACCACCTTCTCAAGGGCAACTAGGTATGGGCAATAAATGCTGGCCTAGCCAGATAAGCCCATATCTCATGAATGAATAATAAAAGAAGAACTGTCAAGCTGTGAAGTTATTTAAATACCCAGCCCTTTAAAAATAAAAAAAACAATCTACCTGTCTCAATGAGAACCAAAAAAACCCAATCTGTGAAGTTATTTAAATGCCCAGTTCTTTAATTTTAAAAAAAGCTGCATGTATGAATGAAAGCTCAAAATAGCTGTTGGTTGACATTCCCTCAAGGGCTATCATTATGTTATTATTAATTTTTGGTTGTTTTCCACAACCTAGCATTATGTCAGAAGGAGACACTAAGTTCACAGTTTAAATGACAGCTCAAAGAAGTTATCAAATGATTATCTGTCTTTGATGAGGGGTTGTGAATACAAGTCTGTTTGTTTTTATAAGGGAATAAATATTCGAGAAGACTTAAGTTTTTTGAATTGGCTTTCATTAATAGGAGTGTTTTTTTAATATAATGAAGGCTGTAATAGAGATTTAAACCTTTATTTTATTTCACCTCAGCATGGCTACTGAGGTCTGCCCATGGTGCATACTGGGTGAGTTGGCATGGAGGGAGTAAGGACAAAGGGTGGTGGGTAGATTGGCATTAAGTTAACATTAATTTGGCATGAGTTGGCATTAAGTTGGCATGGGAATATAATTGGCCATGGGCATGGGGGGATGGGTTGGCATTGAGTTGGCATAGGGGCTTGGGTGGGGCATTGGGAATGTTTTGGGGTGGTGATGGGATGTGAGGGGTGAAGGCTAGTGGGCCGACTATTTAATAAAAGAACTAGGACAAAGCCTTAGAGAAGTGGGTCTTTAAAACAACCTGCCTTGGCAGCTGCCAATCCCTGTGGCCACCTCCAATCTGCATCCAAGGGTGGCAGGCCCGACTCTATCCCGCACCTGCACCAGGGAACAAAAACTCTACCATTTACGGGAGTTTTTCCGAAGCAGATGCGGAGAACCAAGAAATTTCCCGACTTGAGTCATCCACCTTAGAAGGGAAATCTGGGCCGAAGTGAATAAATATTTAATCTGTTTTGTGTAGCATTGGCAGAAAGATTTATACCAACCAGGATACTTTCCTGCTTTTATTTCAATAGTGCTTTGGAACTTTTTCCATCTAACTGAAACATTTTATCCAAAGAGCAGTACCTCTAATAATGCAGTATTACAATGCAGTAGTAAAACAAGGTTATGTGCACAAGTCAAAGAATAGAAATTAAGCTTCCAAACTCCTAACTCAGAGAGATGAATGTTATTAACCTGTGCCAAGCCCAAAACTGTTTTAACGTAGCTTGGGTTGGAGGAAGAAAAATACGAATAGTTCCTAGTCATGTCAAAAACAAACCTGGCCAAAAAACAAGTTAGTATCATTATCACAATTCAGTCTGTAGACGTGCTATGGTGCTTTCATGCTATGGCAGTAGTTTCACATATGATCTTTGATGCCTCACTATGCTTTTTTTTTGAAGTTGTAAATATATTTTTTCACAATTTGATAGAATTCTATCTATATTAGAATGGCTGTTAAATTTACAACTGATGAAATAGAGCTCTGTCAGCCCTACATTTGTTCAGTTAGTAACAATCTTCTAAGGATGAAGATTTTAGGTTGAAGTCCCACTCCAAGGTCTTGAATTTACTGCTTCTCTGGAATGATTTGGAAGGTCCAAAGGAGCTGGGATAAGATTAATGATCTTCATTTGTATCAGTTCAGAAAAGACATTCCACAAACCAGCTTATCTGGCTTTAATAAGCAATTTCAATGCCAGCAGCTTATAGTTTGTATTTTAAATCCAATGTTAACCCACTTGGTCGTCAAACACATTTAAATATAGCTCAATCCCAAAATGTTATTTTGTGCAAAAGAAAAACTGATCAAAAATCCTGAACTGTGAAACTACTATTCCAATGCAATACCTAAGATGTACTATATTTCAGGTGAGATATTAAAAGGGGTTTCTGTTTAGGCGGATATTATGAAATCCTAAAACATTGTTAGAAGAATAGCAGTGAGATGGCCTGGTTAGCATTTTTGCCTCAACAAACATCACTGAAAAACAATTTAACTGGTTGTTCATCTCATTGCTTTCTGTGGGACAGAATGGCTGTTGATTTTACATGCATCAAACACTCACTTCAGTTCAAAATTTAACTCATTTTATGAGGGACTTTGAGAGATTTGAACAACATTATAAGGTGTTGTATAAAGGTAAATATTGTCTATTTTCTTGCAACACATTTGTTAGTTGTGTAGTCAGATGCTTATAGCAGGAGTCACTACCAGGTCCCCAACTCAGCATTTAAAGAACAATAGAAATTTTAATAACACATTATGAACCTAATCATTAAAGTTCATAATTAAAACAATTATCTGAGATAAAAAAACATTGATGTATTTAACAGCAGAAGCTGTTTACACGATAATAATAAAATAATTATGCATAACTGTTTTGGACAACAAAGACACTTTTTGAAAAATTGAAACAAATATCAGTTGTTGAGAGGAACTGATCTGTGTTAATGGAAGCAAACCCTCATTCTCAGTGTGAAAGCGTTGTTCCTGCCAGCAAAGCAGTCATCATTCTCACCAGGAAATGGTTATGCATTAAACAAAAACAATCATTCTTGCTGTGAAACAGTTGCTCTTCACTGTAAAATAGTCTAATTCAATGAATAAAAGGACAACAAACAGCAGCCAACAAACTGCTGTCACTCTTCAGCTCATCCGAGATTCATTTCTGGTTAATTGGCAGATGGCATGATCATGCATTATTAACCAATTGAAAAAATACATTGTTGGCCATCTCAATCTAACAATGGTAGGCACAGGTCACAACTGTTTCTATTTGGTTTGAAGATAAAATAACACAGAGCTCCTCTTTTATCACATTAATACTTGAGCAGTAAGTTCTGTTGGAACCATGGCTTTTAAATGTGAACTGGCCACTTTGCAGCAGCTCACCTTTTATACTTGGAGCCTGAAGATAACTAAAAGACTAAACACTTGCTCCCATCCATGTCAAGTATGATACTGTTCTTCGATTCCAGCCAGGTATGATTTGGAATCGAAAATTGGGTGAACTTAGTTAATTAATTTCAGTAAGTTGAATTACTAATTCTGTTGTTAGCAATTCAAATCAGATCACTTTAGGATGGAGGAATTGCACAGTTACCAGCAATATGTTCAAACAATGCTTCCACTGCCTGAACCAAATAGGAGGAACACTGTGGTACACTTCCAACTATAGCATTTCTAGATTTGAGATTGGGCATAGCTCAACTACTGAGGCCCCAGCCCTTACCATCACCAGGACAGCAAGAAGTGCAGGAGGAGGAGGAGGAGGGAGAGGGAGAGGATTACAAAGATTAGGAAAAGCAGGAACCACAGCTGCCAGATGTCTCAGTGAGCAACTGACTCAAGAGTGCTTCACCTGAACAATCATGCCCCAGCCCACCCCACCTCCCAATCCCCAGACCCAATGCACCAAATGTCTGCACTCCATATCACCACCATCCTTGCTGTAACCATCTAATTGCCTTCCTTCAATCCAGCCTCATGAGCCATGTTCTCAAATAACTATAAATATTAACGGAAACATAAAGCATAGAAAAAAGTTTGCAGGAAGAACTCATTTCATCAGTGAATAAGTCAACCAGCACAATTAAGAATGATATCTATGCAAAGCTCTCAGTACCTGTTTTCTATACCTGTTCAACGATTGTTGTACTCCCACAAAGTGTTTCCCCAGTGGCTACCGATTTGGTGGTGGAAAGCTGCTGAATGTCCATTGAGGACTCTTGGGGATCTGCTAGCAGACAGCAGCAACTTGGCATGTGCTGCAGCAATCTGACACAGTTGGCTGTGTGACCCTAACCAGAAGATTTGCAGTGGTTGCTGAGAGTGTGGTGTACAAATATATGAATTAGGAGCAGGAGGAGAGCACATGGCCCTTCAAGCCTGCTCTGCTATTCAATAAGATCATGGCTGATCTGATTGTAACCTCAGCTCCACATTCCCACCTACCCGTGATAGATTCTTGATAAGCAAGGGGTGAAAGGCTATCTACCTCTGCCTTAAAAATATTCAAGACTCTAGTTCCACTGCCTTTTAAAAAAGAGAGTTTCAAAGACTCAAAACCCTGTGAGAGAGAAAAAAAAATTCTCTTCATCTCTGTCTGAAATGGGAGGCCCCTTATTTTTAAACAGTGGGCCCAGTGCTCGATTCTACCACAAGAGGAAACATCCTCTCCACATCGACACTGTCAAGACCCCTCAGGGTCTTATATGTTTCAGTGAAGTTACCTCTCACACTTCTAAACTCCAGGGGATACAAGCCAAGTCTGTCCAACCTTTCCTCGTAAGACAATCCGCCCAAACCAAGTATTAGTTTAGTAAACCTTCTCTGAACTGCTTCCAACGCAGTTACATCCTTCCTTAAATAAGGAGACCAATACTATACACAATACCCTAGGTGTGGTCGCACCAGTGCCCTGTATAACTGAAGCATAACCTCCCTACTTTTGTGTTTAACTCCCCTCACAATAAATAATATTCTATTAGCTTTCCTAATTACTTGCTGTACCTGCAAACTACTTTATTGTGATTCATGCACTAGGATACCTAGATCCCTCTGCATCTCAGAGCTCTGTAATCTCTCACCATTTAGATCAAATGTTCCTCTTTTATTTTTCCTGCCAAAATGGACAATTTCACACTTCCCTACATTATACTCCATTTGCCAGGCCTTCACTCACTCACTTAACCTATCTATGTCCCTTTGTAACTTCCTTACATCCTTTTCACATCTTACTCTCCTATATATCTTTGTGTCATCAGCAAATTTAGCAACAATACCTTCGGTCCCTTCGTTCAAGTAATTTACATAAATTGTAAAAAGTTGAGGCCCCAACACTGATCCCTATGGCTCACCATTTGTTACATATTGCCAACCAAAAAAAGACCCATTTAAGCCTACCTGCTGTATTCTGTTAGTTAGCCAATTTTCTATCCATTGCCAATGTTACCCCTACACCATGAACTTTTATTTTTTGTAATAATCTTTGATGTGGCACCTGATCGAATGCCTTCTGAAAATCTAAATACCACAGCATATGTTACGTCTTTAAAGAGTGCCAATAAATTAGCTAAACATGAGATCCCTTTCACGAAACCTTCCTGATTAGCCTGATTTTTTTCCAAGTGCCCTGCTATAACATTTTTAATAATAGGTTCTAACATTTTCCCTATGACAGATGTTATGCAAATAAGCCCATAGTTTCCTGATTTCTTTCTCCCTCCCTTTTTGAATAAAGGAGTTACATTCAGCTGTTTTCCAACCTAATAGAAGCATCCTGAATCTAGAGAATTATGGAAAATTAAAACTAACTTATCGACTATCTCACTAGCCATTTCTTTTAAGACCCTAGGATGAAGTTCGTCAGGACACGAGGGCTTGATAGCCCGCAGCTCCAACATTTTTCTCAGTACCACTTCCCTGGTGATTGTAATTTTTCTGAATTCCTCTCTCCCTTCCATTTCCTAATTTGCAGCTATTTCTAGGATGTCACTTGTATCCTCTATGGTGAAGACCGATGCAAAGTGCCAGTTCAATTCATCTGCTATTTCCTTATTTTTCATTATTAACTCTCTGACTCACTTTCTATAGGACCAACACCCACTTGTTAACTTTTTCCTTTTTTAAATACCAATAGAATCTCTTACTGTCTGTCTTTATATTTCTAGCTAGATTTTTCTCAATTGCTATTTTTCCTTCCTTTTCAATCTTTTGGTCATTCTTTTCTGTTTATTTAATATTCTGTCCAATCTTCTGACCTGCCACACATCTTTGTGCAATTATATGCTTTTACTGTAAGTTTGATATGATTTAATTTAATTTTTTTAGTTGACTACGGATGGTGGGTCTTCCCCTTGGAATTTTTCTTTCTTGTTGGAATGTATCTATTCTGTGTATTCTGAAATATCCCCTAAACACCCACTGTTGCATTTTTATTGATCTATCCGTTAACCTAATTTGCCAGTTCACTTTAGCTAGCTGTGCTTTTATGCCCTCATAATAGCCCTTATTTAATGTTAAAATGCTAATCTTGGACCCACTCTTCTCTCCCTCAAACTGAATGTAAATTCAATCATATTATGATCACTGTCAATAGGGTGCCTTCACTATGAGGTCATTAATCAATCCTATCTTGTTGCATATTACCAGGTCTAGTATAGCCTGCACTATGGTTGGTGCCAGAATGTGCTGTTCTTAGAAACTATCCCAAAAACATTCTATAAATTCCTTATCAAGACTACCTTTGCCCATCTGCTCTTCACCGTCTATATGCAGATTAAAATTCCGTATGATTATTGCCGCACCTTTCTGTCAAGCTCCCTTTCTTCTTTTACACCCTGTCTTACCATATGGCTACTGTTAGGGGGCCTGTACACTACTCCCACAAGTAACTTCTTGCCTTTACCATTTCTCATCTCTACCCAAATCATTTCTACATCCTGGTTTCTTGAACTTAGGTTATGCCTTTCTAATGGGCAAATACCATCATTTATTAACAGATCCACCCCTCCACCTTTTCCTAGCTTCCTCTCCTTCCTAAATGTCATGTACTCTTCAATATTCAGGTCCCAATCTATGTCATCCTGCAGCCATATCTGTGTAATGGCTATCAGATCGTACTTATTTATTTCTACTTGTGACTATTTTCTATTTGTGTACTGTTATCCTGAGAGGTGACTTCAGGTTCCTCTCCAATAGATGCTTCAGCTGGGGTCTGGACCACAGCACTTCCACTGTTCTAAGGAAGGAGAGAGTGCAGCAGTAACGTTGCATTCTAGAAACCCCTTTCACTGCTGCACACCAGGTACACAAGACTGCAGTAACCTGAGCTTCCATGGAAGCTGTCACCAAATGCCCCATCAAAGATGATTGCAGTATTCATGAAGCTGACCATTCATTCCATGGTTGATAACTGGTTACTATGACCTTTGCCAAGTGTTGACATAAATTGGCGCTTGTCTCTTACATGCTCTCAGCCATTGCGTGCAAGCTCACTGATGGGCTTCCCAGTGCACCTAACATTTCCTGGTATGTGTCAGCCTTCATTGGTAAGTTGGCCTGTGAAGTCAGTATCTGAGTCCCTTGCATCAGAGTTGGTATGTGATCTATTTTGAGGATGTAATTGTCAGGGTTGAATAATGTAGATATTGAGTGTAAGGTTGTAAGATTTGGAAAAACGATATTGCCAAAAGAAAGGTGCTCCTCCTGTTGCATGAAGACCTCCAAGTCTGCATCAGAGACTTTGGGTGCCTATGTTCCCTTACACAATATTTCCTGCATCAGAAGATACAGGGTCACCTCCCATCTTAAGATGTTTAGGCTGCTTTTAAGTGGTATCGGTGATGCAATATTTCTTGATCACCAAAAGAGGTGTGCAGCTAATTAACAGAACAGTAATACTGGCTGCAAATCTGACCAATGATAATGACTTGCCAGCAGTAAGGACAGGTCGGCATGCAGGCGTGATTGGTGGGCCCGGGAGTGGCTGGGGAGTGGACCACTATCTGCGATCGGCCCCCCACTGCAATTTCACGCCGCCTGGCCAATTAATGGCCAGCCAGCATGAAGTCTGTGCTGATATGATCAGTGCTACCTGGGTTGGGGGCGGGAGGAGGGCGAGCGCTGAAGTCAGCGGGGGTGTGGGGGTGCACTCACAGGAAGCCCCTGAAGGTAGAGAGCTGCCTCAAGGAGCTGAAGACTTCAAAAGAATCAAATACAGATTTTTAAATCCAGGAAAAAACGTCCAAGCAACACAAGCAGTCACCTGAGCGTAGACATTATAAAAATGTTTTTAAATTTAATAACGGAGAACTCATCCCACCCTTGGATGGGGATTCCCAAAAAATGCAAAGGCTGCCTGGTCAATTCGCCTGCCCGTCAACCATAACATTGGATGGGCAGCAAAATATCCCAGCTAATTAAACCATTAATGGGCTTAAAAGCCCTTTTAATTGTCAGCAGGTGCAGTTCTGAGTTTAGCGCGCGCCCGCTGACCAAAATATCGCGCAAGTGCACGATGACATCGGGAGGCTCATCCAATTATGCGCTATTTTACGCTTGAGTGGGTCGGCTGCATGCCCGCCCACTCAGTGAAAAATTCTGGCCTAATTCTGGATGGTCCCTGATATCAAAAGGATGGGCTTGCAGCCTGCACTCTGCTTTCCTGTACAATCAAATTTTCAGACTTCAGTTTCTGCAGATTTTCTTTACAGTTCTATTTACAAACAAGTTCCATTATATCTGTATATTCTTGCATTAAAAGTTTTATAATGCACAATAATTCTACCTGTATAAGTCTTGAACTTTTTCTTTATACAGTGGTGTTTTTGTTCATTCCCTTCTTTCTCTGGTGACATGTTCAAGATGGAAGTGGTTTCAATACCTGCTGCCATTGGATTCATATTAAGTAATTAACAGGATGTGAACATCGCTGGCTGGGCCAGCATTTATTGCCCATCCCTAATTGCCCTTGAGAAGGTGGTGGTGAGTTGCCTTTTTGAACCGCTGCAGTCCCTGTGGTGTAGGTACACCTACCTATGTTTTATTAGCTTTCAATGCTCAATGCATTTCAATGCATCCAGTACACAGGCAAGCAAAGAGCTTAAGCTGGGCTCAACTGTTTTAGGATGAATTTTCAGGTTGAAAAGGTTTGGTTTGGTGTTCACAAATGTTGCATACTAACTACTGGGGGAGGTGATGGTGTAGAGATATTGTTAGACGAGGAATCCAGAGTAACGCTCTGGGGACCTGGGTTTGAATGCTGCCAAAGCAGGAAACAGCAAGGAAATCTCCTGCTGATTACCACGTACTGCTCTACCTCAGCTGATGAATTAGTGCTCCTCCATGTTGAACACCATTTGGAGGAAGCACTGAGGGTGGCAAGGGCACAGAATGTACTCTGGTGAGGGGATGTCCATCACCAAGACTGGCTCAGTAGCACCACTACTGACAATCTCCAACAAGAGAGAATCCAATCATCGCCCCTTGATTCAATGGCATTACCATCACTGAATTCCCCACTATCAACATCCTGGGGGTTACCATTGACCAGAAACTAAATTGGGCTAGTCAAATAAACACAGTGGCTCCAAGAGCAGGTCAGAGACAAGGAATCATGTGACGAGTAACTCATCTCCTGACTCCCCAAAGCCTGTCCACCATCTACAAGGCACAAGTCAGGACTGTGATGGAATACTCCCCACTTGCCTGGGCGAATGCAGCTCCCACAACATCAAGAAGCTTGACACCATCCAGGACAAAGCAGCTCCCTTGATTGGCAAACCATCCACAAGCATTCACTCCCTCCATCCACAAAATGCACTGCAGAAATTCACCAAGGCCCTTTCACCGTTACCTCCCAAACCCATGACCACTACCATCTAGGAGGACAAGGGCAACAGATAGATGGGAATACCACCAACTGGAAGTTCCCCTCCAAGTCACTCACCATCATGACTTGGAAATATATTGCTTTTCCTTCACTGTCGCTGAGTCAAGATCCTGGAACTCCCTTCCTAAAAGCAATATGGGTGTGCCTACAGCACATGGACTGCAGCAGTTCAAGAAGGCAGCTCACCCCCACCTTCTCAAGGCAACTTGGGATGGGAAATAAATGCTGGCCCAGTCAGTGAAGCCCACATCCCATGAATGAATTAAAAAAAAACATGAAATCACCAGCAACAAAATAACTAAGTGGAGGAGGAGGCTCCACAAGTATCCCCATCCTCAATAATAAAGGAGCCCAGCACGTCAGTGCAAAAGATAAGGCTGAAGCATTTGCTAAAATCTTCAGCCAGAAGTGCCAAGTGGATGATCCATCTCAGCATCCTTCGGAGGTCCCCAGCGTCACAGATGCCAATTTTCAGCCAATTCAATTCACTCCATGTGATATCAAGAAATGCTGAAGGCACTGGATCCTCCAAAGGCTATGGACCCTGACAATATTCTGGCAATAGGGCTGAAGACTTGTGCTCCAAAACTTGCCATGCCCTTAGCCAAGCTGTTCCAGTACAGCTACAACACTGGCATCTACCTGGCTATGCGGAAAATTGCCCAAGTGTGTCCAGTACACAAAAAGCAGGACAAATCCAACCTGGCCAATTACTGCCCCATCAGTCTACTCTCCATCATCAGTAAAGTAATGGAAGGGGTCATCAACAGTGCTATCTAGTGGGACTTGCTGCGCAATAACCTGCTCACTGACACTCAGTTGGGTTCTGCCAGGATCACTCAGCTCCTGACCTCATTACAGCTTTGATTCAAACACAGACAAAAGAGCTGAACTCCCGAGTTGAGGTTAGAGTGATTGCCCTTGACATCAAAATCGCATTCGACCAAATTTGCCATCAAGTAGCCCTAGCAAAACTGGAGTAAATGGCATTCAGGGGGAAAGCTCTCCACTGGTTGGAGTCATACCTAGCACAAAGGAAGGTGGTTGTGGTTGTTGGAGGTTAGGCCTCTCAGCTCCAGGGCATCACTGCAGGAGTTCCTCAGGGTAATGCCTTCAGCCCAACCATCTTCAGCTGCTTCATCAGTGACCTTTCTTCTATCATAAGGTCACAATGGGCATGTTTGTTAATGATTGCACAATGTTCAGCACCATTCATGACTACTCAGGTCCCAAAGCCGTCCATGTCCAAATGCAGCAAAACCTGGACAATATCCAGGCTTGGCCTGACAAATGGTGAATAATATTCACACCACATAATTGTCAGGCAACAAGAGAGAATCCAATCATTTCTCCTTGATGTTCCAAGGCATTACAATCACTGAATCCCCCACTATCAACATCCTGGGGTTACCATTGACCAGACACTGAACTGGACTAGTCATATATTTGCTGTGGCTACAAGAGCAGGTCAGATGGCAGGAATCTTGCAACGAGTAATTCACTTCCTGATGCCCCAAAGCCTGTCCACCATCTACAAGGCAAAAGTCAGGAGTGAGATGGAATACTCTCCACTTTCCTGGATGAATGCAGCTTCCACAACACTTGAGAAGCTTGACACCGTCCAGGACAAAGCAGCCCCTTTGATTGGCAGCACATCCACAAACATTCATTCCCTCCACCACTGACATACAATAGTAGCATTGTGTACCACCTACAAGATGCACTGCAGGAATTCACCAAGGGTTCTTTGACAGCAGCTTCCAAACCCACGACCATTATCATCTAGAAGGACAAGGGTAGCAGATAGATGGGAACATCACCACCTGGAATTTCCCCTCCAAGTCACTCACCATCCTGACTTGGAAATATCTCGCCGTTCCTTCACTGTCACTGGGTCAAAATCCTGGAACTCCCTTCCTAACAGCACTGTGGGTGTACCTACACCACAGGAACTGCAGCTGTTCAAAAACGCAGCTCACCACCACCTTCTGAAGGACAACTTAGGATAGGTAAGAAACACTGGCCCAGCCAGCGAAGCCCACATCCTGTTAATGAATTTAAAAAAACTCTGTAAAATATATTAATTTGAAAATATATTTGCTCTAACCTCCTATTTATTGGAGTAATATACATCTCCACCCATACATTCTCCTTCATGTAATATCCTATGCTGCATTTTATAAATAATGAGAGTGAATGGCTTGCTGCCCTGGGTCCTGCCATTGACGCTCCATATCTGGCTGGTCAGTGAAACATATCTATCATTTTTTCCTCCTCTCCTTTAGGGAAGTGCATTAGGCAACCTCCAGATATCCTGGGATTAGAAATTTGTGCCATGGGAATCTATTCCATGTTTACCTACTATCTGTAGGACAAAAGACGTTTTTTACTCAACACTTGCGAATTTGGTACTTAAATCTCATTCTGTCTCTACAAGCTAACTAACTACCATTATTCTAATTCAAATGGTGATTTGTCTTAAACTTTAAGTGTCACTCAGAGGAAAATCACAAAAATAAACACTAATTATCTTGTGAATGGCTGTAAATCAGCCTGGGCCATGGCATATATCTGTGTCACTTCCTTGAGTTGACCTGCTGACTTATTAGCATTAAAAACATGAATGAGTTATGGCTGGTAACACAAGTTAGACCATCAATGATACTCTACAATTTGTAATCTATTTCATTCCTTTTTTTTAGTAATTAAAAGATGATGGAAGTTAGACGTAGACGTATTCTTAAATAAGACTATATTAAATGGAAGATTACAGAATAGTTCAATTATTTTCCCATGACGCTACCTATTCTCAATGATCATATCATGTCCATCAAACAAGAGGAGTATCTTAGGCATGAACATGCCAGTTCTGATGAAGAGCAACAACCAAATCTTCAATGTCTCCCTTTCATTTAGATGTTGGCAAATGTAATGCATTTTTAGTTATTTATTTTTGCTTATTATTCTTCCATGTGGGCATCACTAGCAAGGCCAGGATTTGTTGCCCATCCCTAACAGCCCTTGAACAGAATGGCTTGCTAAACCATTAGTGAGGGCAGTTAATAGTCAACCACATTAGTGTGGATCTGTAGTCACATGTAGTCAAGACCAAGTAAGGTTGGCAGATTTCCTTCCCTAAAAGACATTTGTGAAGCAGGTGTGTTTTTACAACTGGCATGCAGCCCAGCAGTAAATGCCACAGCAGCAGTCCCAAATATGTGCACGGAAAGCACAACCAGCAGTACTTAAAGCCAGCCTGCATTTCTTAAAGCAGAGGTGCATTCTGGCTGCAGCAGACGCTGAAAGTGGCTAAGGAAGACGACCTGATTTGTAAAAAGAGTGACAATGTCACAACAGGGCAATGAATGTGCTCCAAGGTTCTCTGACACAGGACTAAAGACCCTGGTGGAGCTGGACAGGAGAGGAGAGGTCCTCTATGCACAGGGAGCCAGAAGGCCCTCCAGACAGTCACTTGGCAGGCAGTCAGAGCAGATAGCCCTGGAGATCAATGCCAGCAGTGTAGGACTGAAGACTGGGCTGCAGTGCAGAAAGAAGTTTAATGATGTGAGGAGGTGAATCAAAATAAGGTTAAAAATGTTACTTGTAAGGAGGCACTTGATGGAGGTGAAATTCAGCAATGTGAAGGGTGATTAGGGAGCGTTTCAGAGTCCAGCTATGTGATAGCTGATGGTTCCATGGCACCATTAGTCAAACAGAAAGAGGTGAGGCACAAAAAATAGCCTGTGAGAAGGATAATGCATAGTGGGACATAAAGTTGAAGAAGGTTCCAAAGTTAAGGATAGTAAGGCCATTGGGAATTGGCAAATGCACAAGGATAGAGATTGATGGGGAACTAATGGAGGCTGGTAGGGAGGGGTGATAAAGGATTAAAATTTGGTATGCGATATGACGTAGGCTATAAAGTTTTGAATGAACTTCACCTTATACAGGGTGGAGTTCATGTTGAGTAGAGTTTTGGAGAAGTCTAGTTTATAGGTGCTGAAGGTGTGGACAAGGATTTTACCAGCAGTGGGTTGAGGAATGGATGGAAGTGGACGATAAGGTGCTCTTAGTTTCCAAGGTCCCATTTTCTGGAAAGTCCTCCCAACACCTCCGTAGCTCACATTCCTCCCTCAAGTTACTCCTTTTTACTAAACCTTTAGTCATCTGAGCTAATACCTCCTTATGTGGCCTGGTGCAAAATGCCTGTGAGGCAATTTGGAATGTTTCATTCTATTAAATATATTACATAAATCTACATTGTTTTTGTCTTGCGATGGGGAGAATGTGTGGTTTGAGGCTTAGCTCTGAGTTAAGCAGGTTCTGAATTAGCAGGTTCAACTTGAGCAGGGAGGTGACGGGGATAAAATCAAGGGCTAGAGTGTGGAATTCTGTTGCAACTAAACAGAGTAGCTATCGTAAATTGGAGATTGTTCTGGGCTTGATTCAAACATAGATGAGCTTTGCATTATTTTCATTATGAGTATCATCAAATATAAGTAATGCAGCAATGCTTTCATCATACAGATGGTAACATTAGACCACTAATGGTATCATCATATTCTGTATTAATGAATATAATTCCACTCTACATCAGATTGTTTTCCATGGGTGTTGATGATCACTTGAGATTAGTTAAACTTTGATGTTGTCATTTGTGTACACATTTTGATTTTCCTCTATCTTCCCCAGTAAGCTCCTAGATATTAGTCAATTCATTTTAATGCAACAACAAGCTTGAGATTTGTCATTAACATTCCTCTAAAACTGGCTGAAAGCACCCATGTTCTGTTCAACCTTCTTCCATAATTCTCCACCCCTCCCACCATCCTCCCCTACCTGGTGGAACATATTGGCCCTTGAGAATCTGAGGGCTGAATTTTCTGTGCTTGTTGACGTTGGGCGTGTTTGGCGGCGTGAGCAGACAATATGGTAAGAAGGCAAAAAAAAATCAGTTTCACGATGTCCTGAAACCAGTTTGCAATCGTCCCCTCTGCCCTTCAATGGCAGGCCATGTTTCCCGCCATCAGACATCATAAGCGCAGAATGCTTGAATCATCCCCCCATCTTGTATCATCCGAGCATGTTGGCATACAATTTTGATAACTGTACATTAGTGATGTGCACCTGGTGAGCTGCACTTTGCTCGGGACTTCGAGGTTTGTTTGCCTCTCTTGCTTTGTAGCACTCGCGGTCATCAGCGCCAGGCTTCGCGGACAGCACCACATCACTTTTAGGAGGGCTCACAGGCAGGTCTCTAACTACCAGACCAGCCATTTCAATGGCTGCAGGGCTAGAGTTTGCTTGGGGAATGGGAAGAAGTAGTCTCAGGCAAGGGAAGAGGTTGCAGGGCAAAGGAGGCATCTGTGGATCTGTGTGGGGCACAAATTGATCTTTGCAAGTGACCTTAAGATGGTGAGGGCTGAGGAGGCAGTCTCCAAAGATGATCAGGACAGATGGAGATGTGAGGGTGTGTATGAGAGAGTGAGTGGTGATGTCCCTTGAGCTGGCAGTGAGTGAGATGCCAATGTGTGATTGAGTATGTGAGTTTAGAGTGATGAGATGGTTGCCTTATCCTGGCAGCACGGATGAGGTCATTTATCCTCTTTCTGTATTGGATGGCCAACCTCTTCTGTGCAGCATTGGCACTGATCACCACTGCCACCTCCGCTTCTCAAGCTGGAGAGGTGAGGTTGCTGTACCTCCTGCTGCCAGAGTGAGGGTAGAGGACATCACAGCAGACCTCCACAGTATCCAAGATGCATTCTACGGATGCGTCACTGAATCAGGGGGCTGCAGTGTTCTTGTCTTTCGGGGCCATGTCTTCAGTGCAGCTGTCCTGGGCTGAAAGCACTGATAAGTGTGTGTGCAGTTGCACTTCAATTATGGCACTTGGTGTTAGGAGCGGCAAAGTGATGGTGTGGCAGGCAAATGAGAGCCTTCCCGCCATCAAAATGGCATGTTTCCAAGGATGCGTGATTGAGGAGGCAGGATTGGGATGATACAGCATGAAAAGCCGCCATTGCGGCCAGTGGGTAAGATGTTCTTTTTCCCGTCCACTACACTCTTAGCGCAAATCCAGGATGATTCCAGCCTCAGTTGAAAAACTGATAAATCTCAAGTAAAACAATTGGATTGGAACAATAAACTTCTTTGGGTCCACATTCTATTAAGTGAATGAACAAAGATCGTGAAATTCATTCACGTAGCGCTGCTCGAAGCACAATGCAGGCCTACTGACTTTCATGGAGTCAGGCAATGCCACAGGCAACTATCTGTGCAGCCAGCACAGCATTCTGTATTGTTATGAGTTCACACTGCGGCATTCTCAGCATACATCCGAATATGTTAAATTGGTGTTATCTTGTCATCACACAGGCTGATGTAATGCCAGGATTCCAAATTTGGACAATCCAGATCCTGGGAGTGCCTGCATTGACCACTCCTCGTAAAGGCAATGTGAAGCAGCAGTGTCATTTAAATGGCCAGGACCTCTGATTCCAGATAAGCAAAATTTATGGAACTTTTTTTTAAATAGGGAAGTGTCTGAAAGTGCTCTAGAATGTCTTTGGGGGTGCTTTGGTCCATATTTGCCAGAGAATGCCATCCTTTACCACATGTGTGAGCAGCAGTGACAGTGCCTTTGAATCTGCAGCATGGGTGGGGAGATGGAACAGAGATCCTGCATCATGATCTTGGCCAAGCTCCCTGACAGTGAAAAGAGGCCACCTGGCAGAGCAGTCAATGAACCCACATTTCGAAGTGCAGGTCCATTCAGCATTCTCCTGTATACCACACAAATGGAGGTCGTTATTTAAGTCCTCTGCAGCAATACTTGTCTGCTGCCTCACTCCCAGCATCTACTTGGTTCCTGTTGTCATGGACAATTTTAAAGTGTTACCTTTTATTGCTCGTAATCAAATGTGTTTGTATGTGGATATGGTTATTTTCTTATCCTCAGAGTGATTAAGTTAAATGAAATAACTCAGCATAAGAAAGTTACTTTATTTCTCATGCACACTTGCCCTGAAGGTTAAACAAAAGCTTTATGTCTCGCACATGCTGTCACAAACACACAAAAACTAGATACAGTTGAAGGTAAAACAGTGATTATAAACATGGGACTTAACTCAGTTTCTATTTCATTGCGGACCCGATTTTTCTTGTTTCAGGTGATATTTTGGCTGGAAATGAAGATCTTGAAAAGCAGGGAATTCTTGGTGGCTGCAAAGACTCTTTTGTAAATCTTCCAGAGTTTAAAAACTCAGATGAACTTGGTGAGGGAACAGGTTAGAGGATACAATCCTTGTTCCTCTTGCAAGTTTTGAAGGTATATACTTCGGCTGCTTAGCTGACTGCAGTGGTAGATGGCTCTTTGTTGGACTCTCTTCCTCTCTGAGGAAAGTTGGCCTTAACATCTCTGAAGATGTTATTCTCAAAAGTCAGTTTGAACTTCTCTTAATGTCTGTTAGCATGGAGCAAAGATGGCTGCTTTATCATGTGACCTCACATCAGTATTGAATCATTGTCCAAATAAGGTAGTGTGGCAATCCCATTAAGCAGTTGGATTCTTCTCCTACATATGGTTTCAGTAGCTTTTTGTGTTTGTAAAGGCAAATTCACATTTTTTACAATGAATATTTCAGTGTGGTTTTGTTTATCCCCTGGTCTGACAAGCACTGAGTCAAGATCAGAAAGAAAGTCATTTTTGATCTCTCTGGAGATAAGATAATATTTTGACATCAGTAAAAGTATCTGGTGATCTTCAGAAGCCATCTTGAATTTCAGCCTTTTAAAGCATAGTTTCTTTAAAAATAAGAATTTTTAAAGAGTCACAATATTATCACGCCAGAATTGCTGTGATACTGTTCTCTTCTATTTTTATGAAGTAGCTCAGCATACTTTGCTACGTTAAAGTGTTGTATAAGGTCTAGTTGTCATGGAATTATTCAATTTTTTTCTCAAAAGAATGACAATTTTTTGGCAATAGAAAGGGAAGCACAGTTATTTCAAACAACAATCCCCTTTAGCTCAAGTAATATGGAATTTTTTTTGTGATGTTAGCATAGAAAATGATTTTTCTTCAAAATAGTGTCATGAGGTCTTTCCACATCTACCTTAGAATGTGGACCGGCTTTCAGTTGAAAGTCTCATCCAAAAGGTAGCACTCCCTCAGTACTGCACTGGAGAGTCAGCCCAGAGCAGAAAATCAAGGCTGACATTCTAATGCAATGCTGTGCTGCACGGTCAGAGGTGCTGTCTTTCAGGTATTAAACTGGTCTCTCTGGGGAATGCAAAAGATCCCAATCACTATTTCAAAGAAGATCAGGGAGTTATCTGCTATGTTCTGGCCAATAATTATCCCTCAGTCAATCTCAAAAACAGATTATGTGGTTAGAATCATTGCTGTTTGTGAGAGTTTGATGTGTGCAAATTGGCTACTGCATTTCCTAAATGATGATAGTGACTTCATAAAAGAAGAACTTAATTGGCTGTCAAGTGCTTTGAGACATCCTGAGATTGTGAAAGGTACCACACAAATGCTCCGCGGCTACGTTCGCTGCCGGATGTCCCTGGAGAAGGAGCACGCGGTGTCTGCTGGCACTCTCGAGGCCTTCCGTGCTCGGTGGGCACCGCGGGGACTGGGGTGTTTTGTTGACCCCTTTAATCACATTTTGATTTAAAGTTTGTAAGTTTCCTTTAAAACTTTGTTCTTGGTTTTACAGCTGACCTGAATTAGGGGCTGTGCCTGATTTTTTTCCCAATTTTGTTGATTTGGTTTTCATTTAAAAGATTACCACACAAATGCAAGTCTTTAAATGCTCAACACCCCCATAAAAATAGCAGGCAGGGGAAAGTCATGTGAATGCATTCACCTTTGAATACTACCCACTGCAGACAGTTTCTATGCTCAGAAAGCAAGGTTTGAGAATACAACAGAAAAGCAAATTAGATATTTATTGACTTGATCCCATTCAGATTCTGGCATTATTCATATATACCAAGTTCCAATTGGTATTTCACAGCTGATGTAATACTATTGAAGTGTAGTCATTGTTGCTATGTTCACCCGAGTTGATAGAAAGGGCCTTGTTTTGGTGTGGGATTGGAGGAAGCAGCCCGAAAATTAGGGTGAATGAGACAAAACAAGCATTTGAGCAGATCAATATCAGGTGAAATTTAATGCAGGCAAGTGCAAACTCTTTGGGTAGAAAAATAAACAACACACATTCCCCACGAATACTGAAATGGTTGAAGATGATTTGGATGAGATATAGGAGCTTTAGTTGACTCAATGTTCAAAATGTTCCAATACAGTGCCACAATTTGAAAAACAAAGAGCCAAAACTGCACGATGCTTTAGTTAGACTGTATCTTGAATACTGCATCAATTCCTGGTTCTCAAGGCAGGGATTATGGTATAGACATATCACTGTTGTCACTATCAATACTCTGGAATGTATAGGAGTTAGTTGTAAAATGTTTGCTGCTGTTAAATTTTCACAGTGCGTTGCCGGGCAGCGGAGGGTCATTTCTTTGATGCCACTTCCAATTCTGTGCTCCTGGAGAGGGCAATATTCCTGAACTAAGGGATGTTGGAGGAGCTTTAGTCAATGTCTGATTGTGGGAGGGGTTTAGGTGCAAAGAGTCTTTGAACCTGGTGGGGAGAGGTTTGAAGAGGGTCAAGTGTCTGAACTTTGGAGGAGTTTGAAGGAGGTGTAAATGGCTGAACCTGAGAGGATGGGTTTGGTGTGAACATTGCGTCTGAACCTGGCCAACTTGGAGGTAACAAATTGTTTAAATAAGGTAGAGAAAGGATTTGATCTGAGTCAAGTGTCTATTTAGAGAGGGTGCCATGTCTAAGTCTTGCATAGGATTATTAGGGAGGCGGTCTATTGAAGAGAATAAATTAACTCAACCTCAGGAAGGGGGTTTTGGAAAAGCAGCTGGAGTGAGAAATGTTTCTGAATCTGGCCTGTATTGAAGTGTTTTAACTTGAGAGGTAGGGTCAGAGGTGCTAAAGTGAACTGTTGGGGGTATGATTTCAAGTAGGTTCTCCTGGGTAGCCCTATCCTACCCAGAAGTCCATTACTAGTTACTGGTTGGAAGATGGGACAGGAAACCAGTATCCGCAGACTGTGCTTAATTCTAAGTTTGCTGCCTACAGCTCTTTTTCTCCAAGTAAAAGATGACCTACTGCTAAAAGGAACAGAGGAAGGGGTTGCATTTCCAAAGAACACCCTCAGGACACCTCAAAGTGCTTGACAACCAATGTATAACTTATGAGATGCAGTCACTGTTTTTATTTGGGTAATCATGAAAGCCAAATCATACACAGTATGATCCCATAAACAACCAACAAAGTAAATGGTCTGTGTTGGAGTGCTGAAAGCAAGAATGGTGCCATGTCATTGGGTGAAAACACTGTTCCTCTTTGAACAGTGCCCGAAGGATATTTGCACCCAGCTGAGGGATCAGTTTGGCCTTGGGTTAAAATCTCATGAAAGGTTTGGCCTCCCACTATACCACAATCCCTCAGTGCTGCACTAGATTAGGTGCTCAGGTCAACAGTGGGACTTGAACAACAACTTTCAGTCTTCTAGGTGAGTATGCCACCAACAGAAACTAGTTAGCACTTGCTGCTACAGACAAAGCTTAAAAATACAAAACAAATTGTTAATTTATGAATGATAAATAGAGTAAATGCTCCTCCCAATGCAATGCCAATGTTCATGGAGGTAACAGGGTCTAAAATGCTAGAAAATACACCAAATAAAGATCATTTTTCATCATTCACGGGAAGTCCAATCTGTCACTGCACCCCAACACCCCCTCAGCCACCAATCCCACTTCCACTGCACCTAGAAAATAAATTCCCTTTGAGCTTTTATGCACTTATTTGGAGAGACATTCCAAATGCATACTCTCCACACAGGGCTTTGTGAATCAGGATTTGCTTGTTGGGAGATCCAATGGAATATGCTGCTCTCTGTGCCCCAATCCTTTGATATTTGCTCTTGCTTCATCAGGAACATAGACCCATAAATTATTTGCTTTGTTTTTTCCTCAAGGGTAGGCATGAGAATATGGAGTACAACAATGACTGGAATTTTGTGAAGGTGGTGGTGGCGCCTGCCTGGCTGCAAGGTCAGGAGCAAGCCTGCCTCCATTTGGCCAGTCATCCTGCAGCCATTTTACTGCCACCAGGGATTCAATTGACTCAAAGCAGGACTTCTGCCCTCACCATCTTCATGAGCTGCCCAGCTCTCTAGTTCCACCAGCACCAATGGGACCGGTGACCACTATTGGGGCTGCTGACAGTTGTTGAAGAAAAGATGCCATGGATCCAGACTTCAAGTCCAGCATTACGCTGGGGCCAGGCTGGCAGACACTGGCAAGGGGACTGGGATCAGGGTCAATCAGGGCAGGGAGGGGGAACATGGTGGGAGGTGGGGTGCCACCAACCAGTGGGGCCTCCATTGGGCACAGGTTTTCCAAACAGGAGAGACTCCCTCTCAGCCCACAACAATCCACCTGATCCACATGGCATTGACAGTTCCCGCCACCAGTAAAATCCCAGTGTGGTGGGAGGAGACACTTAAGCTGTCATAAGTTCTGGCCAATATGTTACAAGTCTGAGTCCCTCTGCAATATCTGTGCATAGGCTTGTTTTTATGGAGCTGTATGTTCTTTTTGAGAGATGTTTTCCCACTTTTGGAGTCGCTTACATTTGGAACGTGTGCCCCTTTGTTGGAAACTGTGTTCCCCTTCACTTGTTGAGAATCATGACCCCTTATTTAGGAAAAGCGCCCCCTGAAAGTTTGTTGGGAGCTGTTGCTCACCCATCCCCCTTTGTTGGGGCTGTGACATCCTTTCTTTTGGAGACCTGTCTCCCTTTTGATGGGATCTCCTCTCTTGGGAACAATGTTTCTTGTAATATTGGGAAGCCGTCTCTATCCCTTCCTATGAGGTGCTGTCTTCAACCACTGCTTGCCACTGTAACCCCACCTCCCACCACATATTTTGTGAACAGTGTCTTCCTCCTTTTTGTTTAGTCTTTGCTTTCATGCGAGCCACGACCACCTTTCCAGGTTGCATCAACACAGCGTTCCAAGAAACTGTCAGGGGTTTGTAGTGTCTCCTCAGAACAGATTGTCTTGGGATAACAGCAGCAATTGGAATAAGATCCAAAGGGAGGATAGGAAGAAATTATTTTCAGCTCCTCTACAGCAGAATCATTGAGGCTGGTGACCTGGTTGGAAATTCTTGGCCTTTCACGTTTGGTATTAGAGACCAAATCTGCACTGGGGATATGAAAAGTCTTATGAATAACCTAGAACCTCACATTAGGTTTTAAGTGGTATGGACAGTGCCAGGATAGGGAGGTCTGTAAAATCAATACTTACATTAGCTGTAGAGAGGGTGTTTTATTTGTCCAATCATCAATACAGCCCAGGGTTTACCCATTCATTTTGTGTGCAAGCAGCTATGTATTCCAATGTACTCAGCAAGTTAAAGAATTCCTATAAATAAATCACCACAAAGAACCATTGAGGAACTCCATGGACAGAGGCAGGAATTGATTCTAATGTCAGGATTGTATGTGTGTGAGCATTGGAAAATTTCATTCCCAATCATGCAGCATTGGAGCCTGCAAAATTTGAACCTTGACTAATTGTTACCAAAGAATTTTTATAATATATCATTTTGAAGCAACCATACATTTCTGCAAATAACAAGAGGAGATAGAGGTGGATCAGCATCTGTGCTGGTTTTGAAGAGACAGCTGATGCCAAGCAGGCAGGCCCTGACAACTTGGGGTGGGGTGGGGCGGGTATCATGGTGCACTGGAAACCTGTTGCCATTGAAGTGGCCATTGCCACTGCAGGGCCCCACCATGGAGCACCCATCAAGGAGGACCCCTCTACCCCCTTCTGCAGGAACCCACTGGGAAGCCATCAGATTTTCTAGTGATCTCTCAACATAGTGGCAGGCCCTCCAGGCATGGGGAATGTGCCTGTGGAGCAGAAAGTGGCCCTATAATTGCGGCACTAAGTCATTCAAATGGCCACCTGGTGGACAGCCAAGCCACTGAGGGTCTCACCACTGGTAACATACCAGGGTAGTGAGAATACATCAAGCTTCCCTCCCAAAGCCTTCCCTCATCATACTGCCAGCCCTCCTGCCTCCCAGTTCATTGCCAGTAGGTTGGAAATTTCAGCCCCAGTTTCTCACCGAGATATCTTCTCACTTTCTCTCTCAGCCCCTACACCAAGTGACTCCTCACCTGCTGATCATCCAACATATCTTCCTGACACCAACTTCAGCTGAGTAGTTCTCTCTCCTCTGATACTATCCTCTCATCACCAAGCCCCCATCTCTCCAATGCCCTTTTCACCAAAACCACATTCAACTCCCTTTTTTCTTGCAAAATTCCACCCAATTTCTAACGCCAGTTCCTTCCTGAATGTGCTGCCACCTCCCAAATCTGTGATTATCTTTCCTGCAACTCCATATCTAGATCTCTGCAATTTATTTACTGCTCCTGTTGCAGCCTGAAATGGCCCTCATCAAAGTTACAAATGATGCCTGTCTGTTTGTGACTGTCATATATGATCCATCTGTCCTTCTCAAACTCTCTGTCACCTTTGACAGTCAATGGACCAACCTCCTCCAACATCTCTCCTCTATTGTCTGGTTCAGTGGGATTGCCCTAATGGCAAATGTTAGCCATCTCTTAAAAAAAAGGACAATTAGATAAATCAGGTGATTATAGACCAATTTGTTTCCTCAACAGTTAAAACACTAGAGGCAGTAATGGTGTTAATAAGCACTTAGGAAAGGCATGTGCCTAATCAGAGACAGAAAACATGGGCTAATTAGGGACAGTCAGCATATGGCTAAGTCAATATGGATTTGTAAATCTCAGGTCATTTTTGAGTACGTTGGTTTAATTCTTCAACAGTCAGAAATGACATGGACTGATTTTGTACATTTGAGATTTCATTTTAACTTCAGGTGGAAATTGAATGTGGAAACTGAGTCTATTGCCTTGAGTGCCAGTTACTGTAAATGAGTGCCCTTTATTGTAACTAAAAACCCATGTGACCCATGAGATTGACCCCCTCATCTAAATTATAAGTAAAGATGAGAAACTTGGACTATTCATTTTGAAAAGTTCTGAAAGGTGATCTCATGAGGTGGGATAAATACGATTAGGGGGATGAATGCTTGGATCAAAAAGATTGGTGTGGGAGAAATGGGTTTTGATTCATGGGGCATCAACACCAATACTGGGGAAAGTGGGAGCTGTACTGTTGGGACAATCTGCACTTGAGCTGTGCTGGGGCCAGTGTTCCAGTGAGTCATATAACTAGGGAAGTAGGGAGGGCTTTAAACTAATGAGAAGGAGGAAGAGATCAACTAGGAGAAGATTGAGTAAATTAAAGGGAAATGATAATGCAATAGATCAAGGTAGCAAGAAAGTTAATGATAATCAGAGTTTGGAAGGAAGGGACAGTGATTGCAAACCTAAGAGTGTGTCAGCAGATTGGACTAGATTTTACAAAAACAATTAAAAACTAAATTATGGGATCTGTATCTCAATGCACACATCATTCACAATAAAACAGGTGAATTGTCAGCTCACATAGAAATTCTATGTATAACCTAATAGCCATTACAGAGATGTGGCTACACAGAAACCAAAGCTGGACCTGAATATCCAAGGGTATCTGACATTCAGGAAGGGCAAGAAGCTGGGAAAAGGTTTTGGGGTAGCTCTGTTAATTAAAGAGGGCATTAGTGCTGTAGTGACAGATGACCTTAGCTCTAAAGATCAAGATGTAGAATCAACTGTGTGGAACTAAGAAGCAGCAAGGGGCAGAAAACATTGGTTGGAGTTGTTTAAAGGCCACCAAACAGCAGTGGTAATGTAAATCAGAAAATTATAGGTGCATGAAACAAGGATAAAAAGTAATTATGGGGGATTTCAATCTACATATAGACTGGGTAAACCTAATTAGTTCTGATGTTGTGGAGGACACATTCTTGAAATATATGCAAGATGGTTTTCTAGAGGAACCAGCTAGAGAAGGAATTGTTTTAGATCTAGTATTGTGCAATAAAACGGGCTAATTAATAAGCTTGTTTTGAAGGAGCCATCATAATATGAAAGAATTTTACATTAAGTTTGAAAGTGACGTAGCTTACTCAGAAACTAGGGTCTTAAACCTAGACAAAGGAAACTTGAAGGTATGAGGGACAAATTGGCTATGATAGATTGGGAAACCACGTTAAAAGGTATGATGGTAGACAGGCAACGGCTAACATTTAAAGAACTAATACATAGTGTACAACAAAAAATATATTCCTTTAATGCATAAAAGCCCAGCAAGGAAACTGTTCCAACTGTGGCTTGCAAAATAAATCAAGGATTATATTAAATAAAAAGAAGAGGCATATAAAGGTGCCCCCCAAAAATGAGAAGCCTCAGATTTGGGAGTATTTTAGAAATCTGCAAAGGAGGACCAAGAAAATGATTAAGAAAAGGAAAATAGAAAATGGGAGTAAACTAGTGTGAAACGTAAAAAAGGACTGCAAAAGCTTCTATAGGTATGTAATGAATTGGATGAGATTTATACAAATGTGTCTTACCCGCCTACCTGTTGCGCCTGTGCGATGTCCTGAAGATCGCACGGACCCCGAAAAATCCCAGAAAATTGCTGCCTCAAGGACCTTAAGTAGATTGTTAATTAATGGCGGGCATGCATTGGAGAACATCGCGTGCCCGCCCACCTAAATAATGTGATAGCATGTGATGATGTTGGGACGCTTGCCTGACGTCGCCACACATCATTTTACGCGTAAGCGTGCGAGGCCCGCCCCTGCACACCAATGAGAAAATTCTGGCCTTTGTGTCTGTCTTCACGGAAGAAAATACTAAAAATCTCCCAGAAATCATAGAGGATCAAGGGACTAGTGTAACCACGGAGCTGCAAGATATTATTGGTAAAAAGGTAGCACTAGATAAATTAAGTAGATAAATCCCCTAGACCTACATTCCAGGGTGTTGAAAGAGGGGGCTGCAGAGATAATTGATGCATTGGAGGTCATCTTTCAAAATTCTATAGACTCTGGAATGGTTCCTGCAGATTGGAGGGTGGCAGCTGTAACCCCACTATTTAAGAAAGGAGGTAGAGAGAAAACAGGGAACCACAGACCTGTTCGCCTGACATCAGCAATAGGAAAAATGCTCAAATCTATAACAAAGGATGTGATAATAGGACACTTTGAAAATAATGGTAGGATTGGGCATAGTCAACATTGATTTATGAAAGGAAAATCATGTTCAACAACCTGTTGGGTTTATTTGAGAATATAGCTAGCAGAATAGATAAGGGGGAACTGGTGGATGTGGTATATTTAGATTTTCAGAAAGCTTTTGATAAAGTCCAACACAGGTTAGTAAAATAAAATGTGACTAGTGGTGTGCCACAGGAGTCAATGGTGGGACCTCAACTTTTTACAATTTCTATAAATGACTTGAATGAAGCGACCGAAGGAATTTAAAATTTTCTGACAACACAAAGATAGATAGGAAAGTAAATTGTGAAGAGGACATAAGGAGGCTACAAAGGGACATAGATAGGTTAAGTGAGTGGGAAAATGGAGTGTAATGTGGGCAAATATGAAATTGTCCATTTTGGCAGGAAGAATATAAAAGCTTATTATCTAATTTGTGAGAGATTGCAGAGCTCTGAGATGCAGAGGGATCTAGGTGTCCTAGTTCATGAATCACAAAGGATTAGTATGCAGGTACAGCAAATAATTAGGAAAACTAATAGAAAATTATCATTTATTGTGAGGGGAATTGATTACAAAATTAGGGACAGTATGCTTCAGTTGCACAGGGCATTGGTGAGACCACATCTGGAGTATTGTGTACAGTACTGGTCTCCTTATATAAGGAAGGATGTAAATGCATTAGAAGCAGTTCAGAGAAGGTTTACCCACCAGGAATGGGTGGGTTGTCTTCTGAGGAAAGGTTGGACAGTTTAGGCTTGTATCCGCTAGAGGTTAGAAGAATAAGAGGTGGCTTTAAGATCCTGAGGGGTCTTGACAGGGTGGATGTGGAGAGGACCTTTCCTCTTGTGGGAGAATCTAGAACTAGAGGTCACTTTTTAAAAATAAGGGTTGCTCATTTAAGACAGGGATAAGAAGAATGTTTTTTCTCTCAGGGAGTTGTGTGTCTTTGGAACTCTCTTTCCCAAAAGGCAGTGGAAGCAGAGCTCTTGAACATTTTTAAGGCAGAGCTAGGTATATTCTTGATTAACAAGGAGGTGAAAGGTTATTAGGGGTAGTCAGGAATATGGGGTTGAGGTTCCATTCAGATCAGCCACCATCTTATTGAATGGTTGAGGTGGCTTGAAGGGCCGAGTGATCTACTCCTGTTCCTAATTCATGTGTTTGTATGTTCGTATGAATTTTACAGTGGGGGGTTGGGAGGAGTGTGATAGCTCACGCCACGCACCTCCCCCGCCCAACCCCACCCACCCCCCCCCCACAATTGCAAAAGTCAGTTTCAAAATAATAGACTAATAGACTTAAAAATAACGGCCACCCCCTCAGTAATAACCTGCTGAGGGCAGCCTAAACAAGAATCCACCCATCATTGGGAGGAAATCCCCACTCGAGAGCTGCCAGCCATTCTGATTGGTATGCAGTTCTAACAGTCCCAGCAGTGCCAGAACTCAGTAGTGGTCGCTGCTGGAACTGCAAACAGGCCCAGGAGAAAGAGCATTGGATTCCAAACTAAGGAACTTCCGGGCTTTTGGGATGGGAAGGGATTGGGCACTCTAGGGAGGGGAAGGGGGTGAGGGGGTGTGGGAATGGATTTTGGAGGTCAAGGAGGGAGCCACAAAGGAGGGAAGGGTATCTTCTTGGGAGAGGATGCCCCAGATTTGCACAGGGTACCCCCTGAAGGATGTGCTCCTTTCCTTCCTGCCTTTTAACCAGTTATGTTTAAAAAATAGAGTCCTAACCCTCGTCTACCTGCCACGCCAAACATATTATGCCATGGGCAGTGTAACAAGCTCAAATGCCTGTTAATTACTCTTTTTAGAAGTAGGATGGGCTGCCAATTTTGGCACTCACTTGCTTACCATTTTATGGGGTCAGGTTCAGGGGGGTGCATGGTAAGGAGTGGGCTAGCCACCCATCATATTTTATGTGTCCCTCCACTGAAAACAGCTCCAGCAGGGGGCTGGTGGTGAGGTGTAAAATCAAGCCCCTTCTGGCTTCACAAAATACAAAAGCATTTCCAAGTTTTGGGTTCTTTTTGATTAGTTTCCAATTCTCTCTTTAAAGAAATTGTATCTCAAGCTCCAATGGGGACAAATAAAGCAAGGGCCACCTTTTTATCCTGAAAAGTAAAGCCCCAACCAATTTGGCAGTGATCCAACCTGTTGTGCAGACTGTGTGTGTTGCAGTCCTCCTGAATTGGTTATCCCTGTGCCCATTAAGCCTGTAAAATGGTTGCAATGATGTTTAATTTAGGCCTAATTATATTCTGTCATGGAAAGGAAGATTTCTTATTGCTGGTTGAACAAAATGGGCCAAATGATCTTCCTCATCCATAACAACCTTGTGAACATCTCATCTGAATGGCAGCATTTCCGACAATGCAGCACTCCCTCACTAAAGTGTTGTTTCAAACCCACAAACTTTTAGCTCAGTAAGAATAGTAATATCGAGCAAATGTGATCCAATGAGCTCAAAGTCAACTCTCAAACTAATCAGTGCTGTAGCAACTGAGACCTGTGATGAACATATAAACCTGACAATGATTTATACGATTTTAAAATTTTGGTACATTATACAAATAATAAGAAATTAACCACTTTTCCAAATTTAAAGGATTTGAAGTGGATAATTTAGATTACCAATTTATTTTGGATCTTTGTTCCCCCTGCAAGACTTGTCAAGGTGACTGTAAAATGTCCTTGCTTTAATTTTAAAATGAACCCACAGCTGACAAAATTCAAATGCTGAATTTTATTTGAACTAATATTTAGACACATGAGATAATTGGACCAATTATGATGTATATTGGACATGTAGTGGGTGGTATGATCAGATGCCTGTGATCGCACTGACAAAAGGTCCAATCATTTTCAAGGTCAAGACTCATTTAAATTTTTATCAGCAAGTTGAAGGTGGGTAATCTAGTGGCATACCCATGGACCCAAGCCGAATGTTAAACATTAGGGGGAAAGAAGGAAAATCAAATTAGGCAGACGGTGGGATGTTATTTAAAATGATCTTCCTACTGTCTAATTTATTTTCAGTCTGAATGAGTTGTAGGTAGATGAAAATCACTTCATATTACTCTTTTCCCTAAAGGCTGAGGATTATAATAAAGTTAACTAAAATCTGTTACTGTGGTGGCTACAGTATCAATGCATATTTTTTTCTCAACTATGTATAGCATCAGAAAAGGCAAATTTGATTTATCCCCGTAGTTGACTCCCTGAGGCAAATTGGATTTTGTCAGTGTTGCCTGATAGCATAATAGTAAACACAACATTTGTTCTTCATCAGTCAGCCAGCAGCCTGAAGCAGGTTTGTTACAATGATAGAATCTTACAGCACAGCAGGAGGCCATTCGGCCTATCATGACTGTGCCGGATCTCTGAAAGAGTTGTTCAATTTAATCCCATACTCCATCTTTTTACACATAATCTTGCAAATTAGTTCTTTTCAAATACACGTCCAACTGCCTGTTGAACATTCCACAGAATCTGCATTAAACACCCTTTCAAGCAGTGCATTCTGGTTTTAACTCTTTGAATTAATTTCACCTCATTTTCCCTTTTAGGTCATTTACCAATTATTTTACAATTATGACCTTCTGTTACTGAACCACTTGCCAGAGGAAACAGTTTAGCCCTAACTGCTCCACCAAAAACCACATAATTTTGAATACCTTTATTAGGTCTCTCTTTAAGCCACTCTGCTCTAAGGAGAACAATCCCAGCTTATCCATTCTCTCTGTATAATCACCTCATCCCTGATATCATTCTAGTAAACCTTCCCTGCTGTCTTTCATTGGTCTTCACATCCTGCCTAAGTATGGTTCCTAGAATTGTACATAATACTCCAGCTGAGGCCTAACCAGTGATTTAAGGATAAGCATGACTTCCTTGTTTTTGTATTCAAAGCTCATCTTTACAAACCAAGCATCCCGTATACTTTCTTCTCTCTCTTATCAACCCATATTCAATAATTTGTGGATGTACACCCTCAGGTCCCTGTGTTCCTGCTCTCCCTCAAAATAGTACTATTTAGATTTATCTGCTTCTTCATGTTGTTTTTTTCCCAAAGTGCTTCAAAATTCCTGCATTAAATTGCATTTGCCCATTTTAGCAATCTGTCTACATTCTCCTGAAGTCTTCTACTATCTTGCACACTATTTATTATGTTGATAAGCTTTGAATCATCTGCAAACTTTGAAAATATACTCCCTATACCCAAAATAAGGCCAAAGAAAAAGCAATAGTCTGAGTACATACCCTTGGGGCACTCCTCTGCGTACTACCCTCCAATCAGAATTATATGTTCATTATTCTCTCTGTCTCCTATCCCTTAGTCAATTATGCATCCAGGTTACCACTATCCTTTTAATACCATGTGCTTCTATTTCCTGAATAAGTCTTTTATGGGGTACTTTATCAAGTGCCTTCTTAAAGTGCATTTACTGTGAAAGCATCTATATGGGTGAAAATCCTTTCTTTACTGTCATTTGACTATCTGAAGTGTTAATCAGAGATTTGAAGGGAGAACTGTCATGCATTACTTCAAATGTTTTATATAATTGTTAAGGAGATGAGATGACTTTTGCAATACCTGAGGACCTAGATGTTATTTCATTCCATTCCCACAGCAGGAATTTTAATCCCCTTCACCCATACCAAATGGTAAATGTTTAACTTAAGGTGTAACAGTAATTGGTGGCTGAGTAAACCATCTCATCGACCTCTTTGTGTCTTAGCAGTTGAGCATACTCACTAACTCACTGAAATTCGTATTTGATGGTCCATAAAATGGCCAATAATAACTTCATGGAAAACAAAATCAGAGGCCCATTTTACATTATTGCTGAAGACAAATTTCACTTCAGGATTTCAATGGTTCTTCACAGCAACAAGAAATTATTTGTGTTTTAACAGTCCAAACAAGCTTACAATGGAGAACTCATTTTTAGAGGGAAAGTTGCAACTTTATTGTTTTCCCATATAGGAAACCTGATTGTCTAATACTATTCATTCTTGTAGTTTATATAAAGAAACCAGTTGACTGTCTGAAGTTGAACTTTGTCTTTGCCTAAAGGGAAACATTCATGTGGGAGTATGCAGTGAAGAGAATTTGCATCCATAGAGGAGCTTTCACATTGTTAGCATGGCCCAAAGCTATTGACAACCAGTTAATAACTTTTGAAATAGAAAATAGGAATGTAGGCCAAAAAATGCAGAATCAATGAAGAATGAACCTGGGTGTAAAATTGGGTCCGATTCAAACTCATTATTTTCACACTTAGGAGTTTAGGTCGAAATTGGGTCTTTGGTTATCATTCAGTAGTTCAATAGGATTTTATTCTTGGACCGGGAGTTGGCAGGGGTTTGGTCATCTTCTTGATATCATTAGTTCACAGGCTTTCAGGTTGGAAGCTACTTTAACAGGAAAACCACGTGAATGTTGCTGTCTCCCTTCCATTTTGACTGTGGCTATCCAAGTCAGACCATCGCTCATAAATTGAACTTCTGCCCTGAGAGATCCATTCCTGGTGGCAACATAGCCATTCATATTGTGTCAGCTGAAGCTGTTGAATAGATTGTTAGCCTCAACATCGAACTAGAACGACTTCCCCAGCCATACAAATAAACAAAATGTAGTAGTCAATATATGAAGTGAGGCTTCTCTTATGATCTGTCATGCTGTCACTTATCTAAAAATTGGGCAGAAATTGTAAACTCCGGACGAAAAGAGAAGTGAGCTCTGTTTACAGAACTGATTAGTGAGATTATGAATCAAAATAAATATCTATCATAAAGATCTAAAAATTGTAACAATTTCTCAATTGATTTTCTTTCTAAATTCTTAGCTACTCCCTCTGAACATTAATATTTTATCAGCCTGATTTGCCTCCCTGAGTACCCTATTCCGAACATTCATCACCTTCTGTGTAAAAATAATAGCTTTTGTTCATTCATTTCCTCCTCTGATATTCACATGGGCTAGGTTTAATGCAGTCCGGCACGGTGGGAACCATAGCGGCCAGGCTGACTTAATCGCGGGAAAGGCCCTACCTAAGTCTCTTGGTGGCGGCAAAACCTTCCCCGATTAAGTCGGAGGGCAGAAGGGGTTGACGTGAGATTCCTGGCCATGAGTGGCGGATGTCAATTAAACTCATGAATGAGCTAGTTGACACCCATTATCCCTGAGCCATCCTAATTTATTGGTGTTGCAGGGGTTAAATGCAGGCCACAATACTTTCCCATGTCTCCAGAAGTAACATCCTCCTGAGGAGAGCCCTCACTTATCAGGCACTGTGCCTGATTGAGGGACTCAGTATTGGGAAAGGGGGATGCTGAAAGCCACACCCCTACCCCTTACCTCTAACCCCCTGACCCCGTCCTCTCCTATGACCCTCACTGCACGATTCCCATCCCACCCTCACTCACCTGTGACCTAGGTCCCACACTGATCCCAGGCCTCTGTTGGGTGCACTTATTGCAGCTGCCACTGCTCCCATGGTGACAGCATTTAGCATATGCTGGCCTCTGATTAGTTCTCAACAGGCTAGGTCTCCATCCCCAGAGTCCTGCATCGTTGCAGGCCCAGCGGTGCCTGAAGGGTACTTAATACCACTAGATTTCCCCCATAGAACTGACAGTGGTTCCCAGCCAGTTCTCTGACTCTGTAGAGGTGATTAAATCCACTCCAGTATTTTAGAACGCAACCAGGAATCATTTTGAACACTTCAATAAGATCTCCTCGGTGTCCTCTTCTTTAATAAACTAATCCAGCTTCTGTTGTTTCTCTTTGTTGTTCAGTAGCTGAAGCCATCATCAGATGGTTAGGCCTTTGGTGGCACCTTCTCTCAATGCCATGACACCCTACCTATTAGAATGGTGACTGGAACTATGTGCTGCATTCTAGATGAGAAAGACATGCTGTGACTTGTGCTCTATTCCATGCATCATATCACCCAGGCTTCTTTATCTTAACATTAGTATACACTGCACAGATGACATCAACAATCTGTCCACAAATACGCCAAATTATTACCCTATATTGCATCCTGCACTTGTTGCAATTTGTCTTTAAGGGATAGCAGCATGATATCACTAGAAAGGAAGTGTGTCATGCAATCCAGTTTTAGTTTCACTTTTGTTGTAAGGAGAGCACACACACAGCTCTGCTGCTGATGTCTTAAGCTTTATGCCTATGTATAAATGTTTTCATGTGCCTAGTCTCAATAAATGAACCAACATGTTTACCCAATCCCTTATGAGTGATTGGTGCCTTTATATCATTTATAACAGCATGACACACATTAACCCCACTTATTGATTATATTATTAATAATTACTCCTGTTTCCTAATCTCATAGCTTTGGGCTCTGGGGGTAATTTTGACTTTGTGTTGTTATGTAAAGTGACCAATATCGGATCAGTGACCGGTTATAAATTTCTGCTGGTTTGCCCTTATGAAGGATGATATATAACAGGTTGCTGATTCAATATTGATCATTTTGCACAATAACCCACCATCAACATTGCACACCCACCTCCTCATCCACATGAAGTTCAGTTAGTGCCATTTTGAATCTAAAGCTTTATCCTATCTTTGTGCCAAATGTTTTGCATCTATGAGCATCTATGCAACATAAAATATGTAGTATAGCAAGTACATAAAGCAGCTAACAAGTTTCTTGAATGGATTAAACTTCAAAAAAGAATGTCCAATTTTAGAATTCACACAAAGTCAATGGGCGGAATTTTCCCAGATTTGCAACAAGTGCAGTAATGGGTGGGTAAAATGACCGCAATGCCAGGTTTTCACGCTGTATCATCCCAAACCCGCCTCATTATTTATGAACTATCGGGAAACAGCGCTGTTTCCTTGGCAGGCGGGCTCTCATTCACCCACCAGCCATCACGCCACCTCCACGTCATGCCAGGCGCCATGTTTAAAGTCCTGCCACAAGCACAAAGCACCACTGCTGCACGGAAGACATGGCTAGCAAAGGAATAAAGAGTGCAGCCCACTGATTCAACGACAGGTCCCTCAAGAAATTGTTGGATGCCATGGAGGCCCACCAGGATATCCTGTACCCCCGCTCTGGCCACAGGATGGGCAGCAATGTGACCAATCCTGCTTGGGAGGCAGTAGCATCAGTGGTCAATGCCTCTCAGAAGAGGACAGCCACCCTGTGCCACAAGAGGATGAATGATCTCCTCTGTTCTGTCAGGGTAAGTTACTTTTTTCATCACTCCTGACTCACACACACACAAACCCATCATAGGGTCCTCACTCACTGCCATTGCAAAGGACACCACCATTCAGTCTCTCATATTCACTGTCATTCTCCTCATGCCGCCCATGGGATGCTCACCAACCACACGGGCCAGGCATACATATCATCTGAGATAAAAACAAAAAAACTGCGGATGCTGGAAATCCAAAACAAAAACATAATTACCTGGAAAAACTCAGCAGGTCTGGCAGCATCAGAGGAGAATAAAAGAGTTGACGTTTCGAGTCCTCATGACCCTTCGACAGAACTTGAGTTCGAATCCAGGAAAGAGCTGAAATATAAGCTGGTTTAATGTGTGTGTGTGGGGGGCGGAGAGATAGAGAGACAGAGAGGTGGAGGGGGGGTGTGGTTGTAGGGACAAACAAGCAGTGATAGAAGCAGATCATCAAAAGATGTCAACGACAATAGTACAATAGAACACATAGGTGTTAAAGTTAAAGTTGGTGATATTATCTAAACGAATGTGCTAATTAAGAATGGATGGTAGGGCACTCAAGGTATAGCTCTAGTGGGGTTTTTTTTATAATGGAAATAGGTGGGAAAAGGAAAATCTTTATAATTTATTGGAAAAAAAAAGGAAGGGGGAAACAGAAAGGGGGTGGGGATGGGGGAGGGAGCTCACGACCTAAAGTTGTTGAATTCAATATTCAGTCCGGAAGGCTGTAAAGTCCCTAGTCGGAAGATGAGGTGTTGTTCCTCCAGTTTGCGTTGGGCTTCACTGGAACAATGCAGCAAGCCAAGGACAGACATGTGGGCAAGAGAGCAGGGTGGAGTGTTAAAATGGCAAGCGACAGGGAGGTTTGGGTCATTCTTGCGGACAGACCGCAGGTGTTCTGCAAAGCGGTCGCCCAGTTTACGTTTGGTCTCTCCAATGTAGAGGAGACCACACCCCGCTTCCTGTAAGGACTCCATCCCATTCTCTCAGTTCCTTCGCCTCCGTCGCATCTGTTCCGATGATGCTATATTCAAAAACAGTTCCTCTGACATGTCCTCCTTCTTCCTTAACCGAGGTTTTCCACCCACGGTCGTTGACAGGGCCCTCAACTGTGTCCGGCCCATCTCCCGCGCATCCGCCCTCACGCCTTCTCCTCCCTCCCAGAAACATGATAGGGTCCCCCTTGTCCTCACTTATCACCCCACCAGCCTCCGCATTCAAAGGATCATCCTCCGCCATTTCTGCCAACTCCAGCATGATGCCACCACCAAACACATCTTCCCTTCACCCCCCTTATCGGCATTCCGTAGGGATCGCTCCCTCCGGGACACCCTGGTCCACTCCTCCATCACCTCCTACTCCTCAACCCCCTCCTATGGCACAACCCCATGCCCACACAAAAGATGCAACACCTGCCCCTTCACTTCCTCTCTCCTCACCGTCCAAGGACCCAAACACTCCTTTCAAGTGAAGCAGCATTTCACTTGCATTTCCCCCAACTTAGTCTACTGCATTCGTTGCTCCCAATGTGGTCTCCTCTACATTGGAGAGACCAAACGTAAACTGGGCGACCGCTTTGCAGAACACCTGCGGTCTGTCCGCAAGAATGACCCAAACCTCCCTGTCGCTTGCCATTTTAACACTCCACCCTGCTCTCTTGCCCACATGTCTGTCCTTGGCTTGCTGCATTGTTCCAGTGAAGCCCAACGCAAACTGGAGGAACAACACCTCATCTTCCGACTAGGGACTTTACAGCCTTCCGGACTGAATATTGAATTCAACAACTTTAGGTCGTGAGCTCCCTCCCCCATCCCCACCCCTTTCTGTTTCCCCCTTCCTTTTTTTTTCCAATAAATTATAAAGATTTTCCTTTTCCCACCTATTTCCATTATAAAAAAACCCCACTAGAGCTATACCTTGAGTGCCCTACCATCCATTCTTAATTAGCACATTCGTTTAGATAATATCACCAACTTTAACTTTAACACCTATGTGTTCTATTGTACTATTGTCGTTGACATCTTTTGATGATCTGCTTCTATCACTGCTTGTTTGTCCCTACAACCACACCCCCCCCCCCCCTCCACCTCTCTGTCTCTCTATCTCTCCGTCCCCCACACACACACCTTAAACCAGCTTATATTTCAGCTCTTTCCTGGACTCGAACTCAAGTTCTGTCGAAGGGTCATGAGGACTCGAAACGTCAACTCTTTTCTTCTCCGCCGATGCTGCCAGACCTGCTGAGTTTTTCCAGGTAATTCTGTTTTTGTTATACATATCATCTGGCCTGGCAGGGGTCTTGCTTATACTTTCTCCATCTCTATCCATATGTTGACACACAACAAGAGAGAGAGGTGGCAGAACGCCTGAAATTAAGGTCCTCACGGTCTTTGAAAACAGAGTCATCCAGCTGGCCAGCCACGATCTGGACCGGTCCTGTGCTGATGTTAAGGTCGACACTGGTCTACCAAGTGAGGATCCAGCAATGCAACATCCATCAGACAACTATACTGTGAGTGATGTGTCCTATTTCACAGGCCACTGCCATGCACTAATTATCTCCCTTTGCCTTTGCAGGCACATCTGCCAAACAACCAACAGAACCCATGACCCAGGGCCTCCAATCAAGCACTGAAGTAGCCTCTGGAGAGGAACCTGGAGGCACCCTCCTTGAAGTCCCCTCATAGCGCCCACCCACACCCTCCATCAGTGCAGAGATACACACTTCGGTGGGACCTAGCGTTCGAGCAGCCTGGGATCACAAGCTGGTGAGTACATCGCAATGTCTGATCCACAACCGGCAGCAGCAGGGATTTCCTAAGTGTCCGGAACTCAGAGGGCTGCTGGAGGCCAGACCTTTGCTGATTCCGAGTCAGATGGACTTGGTCATGTCATAGTTGCTGGAGCTGCTAAGGCAAGCTAGGGAACATCAGGAAGGGACATCTTGTGCACTCCTCAGGTTGCAAGGTAGGATGGAGGAGTCCCTCCGCCTTCAGGCTGAGGTGATAATGCCAGCATTGCAAAGCACTGAGGTCAACACTAGTAGCGTGGCGGCTGCCATGGAGACCTTGGTCCAGGACTTCACTCTTGCACCGCTGCACAGGCTTAAATCCATCGTTGATGCAATAGTTAGCCTCCAACAGTGTGCACGCAAGGTGGGTTCCGGGCAGCTTGATCTCACTCCAGCTACTCCTGCTTATCAAGGAGTCAACATGGGTCCCTGCGCACCCATAGGGAAGAGGATCAGCAGGTGCAAACTCTGGGCCTATCCTTCCAGATGACTCCGAGAGTGTCTGGCCAATCCGATTCCCCTGTTCCTGTGACTCCAGCAGCTCCAACTCCATAGGCCAAGGAGGGTGACACTACCACACAGCAAAACTCCGAAAGCAGGCCGGGGCCCTCCAAATCTCGGCCCTCCAGAGGATGCCTGCCAAAGTCATCACAGACAGGGCAATGCAGTCATCAGGCTGCCTCCACCTCCACTGTAGATGCCTGGGGGTGGGGTGGGGGGGAGGTAGCGTGGATGGGGGGTGGGTGCACCAAGACTTAGTAACAGGGTTAGGGGAGTTAATGAGAATTAGTTGCACAGTCTGGGCACAGGTGGTAATCACTTGTACATAATGTTCACTGTTGTCAATAAACTCCCAAGAATGTCTCCTTGCCTATGGCTCCTTGTTCTGATGAACAGTGTTCATGTCACTCAGATGTGAAACCTTTCTGCACAAGATAAAGATAAGTATTTCAAGTCCAGGGCCTCTTCCCTGTGCTCTGTGCAACCTTCAGACCACAGTGATGGTCCAACCTCACACCCCCAGAAACATTACTGATACCTGCACCTCGGCGTTGCTCATCATTGCTGCCACAGTGTTCTTTCATTCTCTCGATACAGTTTCAGCACCTTTAAGGAGGGGCTGTCACCCATCACTTCAGCGTCTGTGACCACTGATGCTGTGCTCTAGCTCCTGAAGGGTTCAGGCACTGAAGGTGGACAAAGTATCCAAACTTCTAAAGTTTCATGGGTGCATCCCTATGATATGGCTCTGATCACAGAGCGCAAATGAGCTGCCCTCAGCCAGACAGGATCAGACATTCCCAGAGGCGATGTGAAGATTTATGGAGTGTCCTCATTGCATGTCGTCATCATCCTCTTGCAATTGAGCAACTATTAGGGCCTCCACTGCATCTTCATGACAGGAGCCTTATCACAGAGGGTATTCGCGCTGCCATAAGCCAGACTGGAGTCAAATATTCACAAATGCAATGTGAGGATCTACGGGGACAACTTATGGCATTTCATCATCATCCTCCTCAAATCTAGCAGGTATGATGGCCTCCCGAGCTCACCTGCCTCATCAGACCAGTGCGAGGGCCTCATCCACTTCCTCATCACCTCTGAGAGTCTCCTCACCCTCATCCCTGGTGTCCTCCTCATCAGGGGAGATGTGCAGCTCCTCCATTTCCTCCTGAGCCAGCTCGCCTCCCCGTTGGAGTGCCAAGTTGTAAAGGGCGAAGCAGACGATGATGATGCGTGACACCCCTTGCGGACTGTATTGCAAGGCTCCACCAGACCAGTCCAGGCACTGGAGCCACATCTTCAGAATCATGATGGTCTGCTCCACCAAATTCCAACCTGGAGCATGAGCCTCATTATACAGTCACTCTGCTGCAGTCTGAAGCCGCCGCAAGAGTGCCTTCAGCCATGTCCTCTGCGGGTAGCCTTTGTTCCCAAGGAGCCAACGCTGCAGCTTCTGTGGACCCTAGAAGACTGCAGGGATCTGTGACCGACTGAGGACGTAGGTGTCGTACACACACACACAATGCAATTCTGGTGGTCGCATACCAGCTTCACATTCAGGGAGTGGAATCCCTTGCAGTTGAAGTAGTCCAGTGAGTGTAGCGACGGAGACATGAGTGAAGTCAATCGCACCTTACACCTGTGGAAATCCCGAGATCAGGGCGAATCCAATGGCCCTTGCAGCCTAGCTGTTATGGTCCCAGGCGAAATTCACAAAGTTGTGTGACATGGAGAAGATGGCATCCGTGACTTCACGGATTCATTTGTGGGTGATGGCTTGTGATATCCCACAGAGGTCACCTGTGGAGCCGTGAAAAGAGCCACTGGCATAGAAATTGAATGCCGCAGTCACTTCTCATAGCCACTGGCAGTGGATGCCCTCCATGTTCCCTTGCATTAAGTGGCAGATAAGACCGTAAGACCATAAGACATAGGAGCAGAAATTAGGCCATTTGGCCCATCGAGTCTGCTCTGCCATTCAATCATGGCTGATAAGTTTCTCAACCCCATTCTCCCGCCTTCTCCCTGTAACCTTTGATCCCCTTACCAATCAAGAACCTATCTATCTCAGTCTTAAATACACTCAATGACCTGGCCTCCACAGCCATCTGTGGCAATGAATTCCATAGATTCACCACTCTCTGGCTAAAGAAGTTTCTCCTCATCTCTGTTCTAAAAGGTCTTCCCTTGACTTTGAGGCTGTGCCCTCGGGTCCTAGTCTCTCCTACTAATGGAAACATCTTACCCACGTCCACTCTATCCAGGCCTTTCAGTATTCTGTAAATTTCAATTAGATCCCCCCTCATCCTTCTAAACTCCATCGATTATAGATCCAGAGTCCTCAAACATTCCTCATGTGTTAAGCCTTTCATTCCTGGGATCATTCTCCCGAACCTCCTCTGGACCCTCTCCAGGGCCAGAACATCCTTCCTGAGATACGGGGCCCAAAATTGCTCACAATATTCTAAATGTGGTCTGACCAGAGCCTTATAAAGCCTCAGCAGCACATCCCTGCATTTATATTCTAATCCTCTTGAAATAAATGCCAACATTGCAATTGCCTTCCTAACTACCGACTCAACCTGCAAGTTAACCTTTAGAGAATCCTGGACTAGGACTCTCAAGTCCCTTTGCACCCAGATTTCTGAATTCTCTCCCCATTTAGAAAATAATCTATGCCTCTATTCTTCCTACCAAAGTGCATGACCTCACGCTTCCCCACATTGTATTCCATCTGCCATTTCTTTGCCCATTCTCCTAACCTGTCCAAATCCTTCTGCAGCCTCCCCGCATCCTCAATACTACCTGTCCCTCCACCTATCTTTGTATCATCTGCAAACTTAGCCAGGATGCCCTCAATTCCTTCATCTAGATCATTAATGTATTAAGTGAAAAGTTGTGGTCCCAACACTGACCCCTGCGGAACTCCACTAGTCACCGGCTGCCATCCTGAGAAGGATCCTCTTATCTCCACTCTCTGCCTCCTGCCAGACGGCCAATGTTCTATCCATGCTAGTACCTTGCCTCTAACACCATGGGCTCTTATCTTACCGAGCAGCCTCCTGTGCGGCACCTTGTCAAAGGCCTTCTGGAAGTCCAAGTAGATAACATCCATTGGCTCTCCTTTGTCTAACCTACTCGTTACCTCCTCAAAGAATTCTAACAGATTTGTCAGGCATGACCTCCCCTTGATGAAACCATGCTGACTTTGCCCAATTTCACCATGCACTTCCAAGTATTCTGAAATCTCATGCTTAATAATGGACTCTAAAATTTTACCAACAACCGAGGTCAGGCTAATCAGCCTGTAATTTCCCATCTTTTGCCTCACTCCCTTCTTAAACGGGGGGTTACATTAGCGATTTTCCAGTCCTCTGGGACCCTCCCAGACTCCAGTGATTCTTGAAAGATCACCACTATCTCTTCAGCTATCTCCTTCAGAACTCTGGGGTGTAATCCATCTGGTCCAGGTGATTTATCCACCTTCAGACCTTTCAGTTTTCCTAGCACCTTCTCCTTGGTAATGGCCACCATACTCACCTCTGCCCCCCCCCCCCGATTCTCTTGAACTTTGGGGATGTTACTCGTGTCTTCCACTGTGAAGACTGATGCAAAGTACTTATTCAGTTCCTCCTCCATTTCTTTGTTCCCCATTACTAATTCTCCAGAGTCATTTTCCAGCGGCCCGATGTCCACTTTTGCCTTTCTCTTACCCTTTATATATCTAAAACAAAACTCTTGCAATCTTCTTTTATATTACTGGCTAGTTTACCCTCATATTTAATCTTCTCCTTCCTTATTTCTTTTTTAGTTGTCCTATATTGGTCTTTGTAGGCTTCCCAATCCCCTGGTTTCCCACTGCTCTTCGCTGCATTGTATGCTTTCTCTTTAGCTTTTATGCTGTCCCTGACTTCGCTTGTCAGCCATGGTTGCCTCATCCTCCCTTTAGTATGCTTCTTCTTCCTAGGGATGAATTTTTGCTGTGTCTCCCAGATTACTCCCAGAATCTCCTGCCATTGCTGTTCCACTGTCTTTCCTGCTAGGCTCATCTCCCAGTCAATTCTGGCCAGCTCCTCCCTCATGCCTCTGTAGTTGCTTTTATTCAACTGTAATATCGTTACATCTGATTCCAGCTTTTTCCTCTCAAATTGCAGGGTAAATTCTATCATATTATGGTCACTTCCTCCTAAGGGTTCCTTCACCTTAAGCTCCCTTGTCAAATCTGCCTCATTACACATCACTAAATCTAGAATTGCCTGTTCCCTAGTGGGCTCCACCACAAGCTGCTCCAAAAAGCCATCTTGTAGATATTCCACAAATTCCTTTTCTTGGGATCTACTACCAACCTGATTTTCCCAGTCTACCTGCATATTGAAGTCCCCCATGATCACTGTAACCTTGCCTTTCTTACACGCCTTTCCTATCTCCTGGTGTATCTTATGCCCCACATCCTGACTACTGTTCGGAGTCCTGTACATAATGCCCATTATGGTTTTTTCACCTTTGCGGTTCCTCAACTCTACCCACACAGATTCTACATCATCTGACCCTATGTCATTTCTTGCTATTGATTTAATTTCATTTCTTACTAACAAAGCAACCCCACCCCCTCTGCCAACCAGATGTGAGCAACCAGGTCCCTAGACATGTGCAGTCATCAGCGACAGTGGTTTTCAGTCATCTGCAGGAATACAAGCAACATCTATAGACCCTGGGTGTTGTTAGGTCCCAACCAGTCATGCCTTGCTGTCGCTCCTCGGCCACGTGTGCGGGAGCTCCAGCAGCCCCTTCTTCCTCAGGTTGCTACTCCTGCCTTTGAGTGGCCAGGAGCCTCAGTCACTCTCTCCTCTGCCTTCTTCACTCTCTGTCGGTCATCAGGCATACAGCTAGGTCACCTGTCTCCATGTTTCTGATGTAGCCCTCCTGCAGCATGAAAGAGAGAGAGAGACGTGGTTAGCATGGGCGTACTTAGCACCTTTCTTTGCCCTGTGTGACCGCCCTTTAATGTTTCCTGGACAGTGCTGGTCACCCCTCGGATGGCCAGAGATGAGTGTGCTGCATGGCTGCCCTGTCAGCCTGCAACATTGGGCGAGACTGCTCCTAATCGGGATGCTGAGATTGCAAGGGGCTATGAGCACCTCCATCAGTGGAGGCTAACATTGGCGAGGAGATTGTACGACTCCAAATGCTCCACAGTTCAGTAAAGTGGTCGCAGACTCACAGTCTGTGCCAGGGTGTTGGGCAGTAAGGCCCGGAGGGCTTGGTGACACTTTGGTTTCTCCGTGTTGTGTGGCTGGGCACACTAGGAACCTGACCCCAATCATATCACTGTGGCTGCTCCTGAACTGTCTTAGTTGCAGAGGCATGATCAATTTATACAGGTGTCCCTAATGTGTGGCCACCTCCCTCACCTACCCTACCCCGAAGCTCAATTTCTTGTGTACTCTGGCGAGATGTGGAAATCGATGCTGTTCACTCATCTCAGTTCCCCCAAAGTGAAGGCTGCCAAGTGCATGTCCCCTGTGTGCTGTTGTGAAACGCGTTGACATGGATGGATGATCTGGAGGGGGCTCCAAGAGCTTGGTAGGATAAGTCTTTAATGATATGCTGATGTATTACAATGAGCTCCCTGATGTCCATTGGTGGGAAATGTGGCCCACCATCGGTTGGCTAAGCTGACGATCGCAGCCTGACTTACTGCTGCTGTGAAACCAATTGTGCCATATTGTCTGCACATGCCACCCATCATGCCCGCTGCCAGTGGGCAAGGAAAATTCTGCCCAATATCTTTATTTTTAGAATCTCTTTTGCTTAAATTCATATTGTTTCATTTATTAATATATATACCTATAAAGATGATAATAATTGATGGAAATCCTGATGTACAAATTAATAATGTATGCCTGGCAAAAAATGAAAATCCCCTGTTTATTTGTTCAGTATTAGTTATATAGTTAACTATCATTTTCTTAGGACAAAATGATCTTTACTATTTCGTTCTACATCTTCCAGCTTTTCATCCTTTATTCTTTGTAGTTACCTGCTGCATCATACTGTTTGTCAGTGTTTACTGCCATCGTTAATACCTCATATAATCCCAGCAGTCATACTACTAAAAGCCCAGCAGTGACTCGAATTTAAATCATGATTTGAACAGTCACGGAGTTCCACACCTGTGAACACACAATGCTGTACGCACACAATGCTTGTTGGAGATTAGTTATATAATTTATTTGTCTTTGAACATCATGTTATTTTACCACATTCATCAAAGTAAAATAATACTGTACTGCCCTCTGTTAAAAAGCTGGATTATGTTTCTGAATAAACAATATTTTAGCAATATCCAGGTTATAAAATTTACCATACATTTTCAAATCTGAATCTCTTAATTTTTTTGCAATCGTATCTAATTATTGTCATACTCAACGAATGGACAATTGTAATTTTTAATATAAGATGAATCTTTCAGTCTTTTACTGCACTGAACTCTGATTATGCAAAGTACCTAATTATCGTTAATTGTATTCCCTATACAGATGATGGGAAAAGCTGACTGTTCTAATTATGCTACTATAATGTCCAATAGATATTAACATTAAATCTGGAGGGAAGGATTTCTATAGCCAGTTTGATTGCTACAGAACAAATTTGCTTTTATAACACATAGCAGCAGCCTAGCCTTTGGCCCTCCACTTATTACAATATCTCTGCAGCTGTTGATGCACTCAACCACTCTCTCACCTCAACTCTGCCTCCGAGCCAGAATCTCTGAGTTCAAGTCCCAGTCCAGGACTTGTTGGCCATGAAAAGAACATTCATGCTAAAGCTAAGTAAGTTGATAAGCAAAATGCTAACCCTACTAACACTTCCCTACTATTCCCATAGAGAAACAACTGTGAAGATAAGAAACAAACAAACCTTGTCTTTGTTACCATCATCCCAGCAAAATTTTCAATGGCTGCCATTTGAGTCATTTGCCCCAATATGGATTCCATCTTGACTTCTTTAAACCTAAATTGTGCAAACCTGAGCAATTGCAGGTGCATAAGTTACTTTACCATCCATTGCCTGATCTGGCTTGACCACATCAAACTCTACTAGGCCTCATTGTCTTCTGCCAAAACTATCCACTAACCTAGGATTATTCAAGAGGACAAAGGAAACCTTGTGCTTCTTTTCTCCTCTAGCAAGAACTACCATTAATCTTTGTTCCTACTCCTTCAACTTTCATTTTTGACAAGTGGAGAGAACTTGTGTACTTCTTTGAAAGCAAGATAGAGATCATCCATATAACAACAGCTGCTGTTTTCCTCTCTTTGCCTTAACCATCAAACCTAACCTCTCCCCAAATCTGCAAACCACAGCCCTGAACCCCTTTCTCTAACTCTGTCCCTATCTCTGACCTTAATTTGTCTACGTGCCTCCCTTCTTATCGCTCCTCCCATTCCTACTAAATCCTAGACTGCCCGAATCCACTTCCTGATGCAATCATTTTTGGCTGCTTCAACAATGACCTTCAGAAGCTCAGTAAAGGTGATATCCCCTGATGATTCCACAATGTATTCACAAATCTGCTAGTAATTAATTTGTTTATGCCAGTTTACCAGCAGGACAAAAATAATATCCAAACTTGGACTGACAAGTGCCAGGTAGCATGTTCACTAAATAAATGCAAGGTAATGACCAACTTGAACTAAAGAAAGCCCAATTGTCTTTTCTCGAGCTTCAATCATTACTGAATCCCCACCATCAACATCATGTTAGTCACATGTGACAAGAAGCTGAACTGGACCAAGCTGTACCAATTGGGTTATTGTCAGAAACTGCTGTGAAATCTGTGTTGCACCCAAAGAATGAGTCCCAAGGTTGGCTCCAAATTATGCCTTTGCTGTTACCTCCATAACATCAGTGAGCTGTGGACACCAATCTGGGGAATGGAGCAGGAGAAGCCAGGAAGGGTGGGTTAAAGATAGGTCACATGAAGGTGAAGGCTAAATGGAAATTGAAGGTAAAATTTATGTAATCTCTAGAATAGCTGGAAACAGCAATAGAAGAAAAAATCAGGGGGAAGGTATAAACATGCCTGCAGTTTCTGGATTTATCTTTGTGAAAGGATATTATCCACATTCCCCAATTTATCTAAATCAACCTATTAATTAACTGTTCCAAATGATTTAAACCCATGTATCTGTTAGTGTCATCTGCAAATTTACAAATGGTTTAATTAATGCCTTCATCCAAATCATTAATGAAAACGATGAATATCAACACCTTAAACTCTGAGCCGAATGGAGCTTCACTCCACTCTCTATTAAGATCTGCACTCATTAATAAACGATGTCTGAGAATAGCACCATGGAAACCTTATCTGCAATTTTCCCTTCCCATATGAAAACACCAAACCACCTTGAACTTTTTCTCAAAGTATCACTTAGGAACCCAGCATTGAGCACATTCTGCTATTTAGTAATGACACATGATGGTGTCCCAAAGTACTACTTGACATTTGTATGGAATTCTAATCTATATATAAAAAAATGCAAACACAATTTGGAATTATATCTTGCAATAGTCATTTAAAAAAGGATTTTTGATGGCATCATAAAAATGTAATACAGCAGTAACAAGGTACTGTTAGTTACTGTATTGTTGAACTTTTGTGAATTTTACCTATTTCACCTAGTAATATGGTCTTAACTGCAATTTGTCTCAAACATTTGCAGTTGAATTATCCTGGGGACATTTGTAGTTTATGTAAATAAAAAGACTAAAATATCCATTTATCAATGATTCCAAAAGAAATTAAAGGTCAGTATGGATTTTTAAAACCAGTGCACTGTTATCCTGGGATTACTTGTGGACCATGTAAATATGCAGAGTAAAAATTCCTAATTTTGAGAGATTTCAAAAAGAAATTAAAGGTCAGAATGGATTATATTTTGCTCATGAAGTAGTATCTTGGGAATATTTGTGGAACATGTAAACAACCTGAGGACAAGAAATATGCATTTATGGATGGGTTTTGAAGGAAATTAAAGGTCAGCATTGACTATTATTTTTAAACAAACAATTCTTCCTCCAGAAAGCCTTTGTGTGTTGGATCTTTGAATGGTTGTGGTAAATTAGGATTGCCAACCCACCAAGTTTGTCCTGGAGTTGCCAGGAATTTAAAAACCATCTCCAAGGCAATAGTGTGTGCAGCATGGGAGCAAAATCATAGGGGCAGTAAAAGCTTTATGCAACTTTTTCACTTTTTTGAACACCTTCCCTTATTAGAAAAGTATTAGGTGACAGAAAGGTAGGCCATGTTTCGTCCAATCAGGCAACAACAAGTCTACTTGCTTTCCAGGGAAAGCAGGGCGCCATGAGGATAGATGTGTTGATGCCTCATAGCCATACTGCAGTCCACCTCATCTGCAGGCACAGAGGCGACTGCAGATCCTTGACCTGCCACTTAAAGAGCACATATTGTGGAAGGTCGGGGCCGGTGGGTGTATCTGGTGTAGAGAACACCAGCAAGCATAGCTGATGCTATGCCTCCTCGTCCCTTATTAACCTTTTTCAGCATGAGCTCACCACTCTGGAGGGTGCTGCCAAAGAACCCTAGTGGACTAACAACAGTGCATCTTTCACATGACATAACAGTAGCCAGAGTATTGCTGCTGTCGACTGGCAGTATGTGTATACCACCTGCATCCCTGGCGCTCTCAAAACATGTGCAGGACAAGTTGGCACACAACAATTGTTGAGAGAGAGAGAACGGGAAGAGGCACCGCTCAACTAAGGCAGCTCCTACCATACGAACATAGGGCTACTGAGCTCGCAGGGGAGAATCATGACCGAGCATGTGAATTAGGCGTCCAGCTTCCATCCAGTAAGGGACAATGCTTAAAGTCTCTCCCTAGAGACCCAAGGGTCATGTGTGCTGCCATTTGAAGGCAACACATGCAGTCACTCACTCTCTCCTCACGCAATTGCAGGTGCCAGCAAGAAAAGGGTGAGGCTAGACCCTGAACCCGATTCTACCACGAGCTCCAGGCCGCAGAACAACAAAGGTGATGAGAGCGATGATGAGATTGCACATGTAGAGGTGTCACAGCAGTGACCTGCACCCTTCACCAGCTCAGAGATACACACCTCGGTGAGTGCAAGAGTTAGTTCTGGCAGGGCTTCACATTTCGTTGCACATCACAGGGACACAATTCTGCAGCAGGTGGAGGCAGGGTCAGCCAAGCTCACTGGCACTCAGAGAATTGCTGGGGAAAAGACCCCTGTAAAGGCTAAATCAGATGATGAGCCTCCGGGACCAGTCCGAGATAAGATTCTTGAAATGCAACAAGAAGCAGGGGAACATCAGGCAGAGATGTTGGAGACATCCAACAGAGTGCCGTCTGAGGCAAAGAGTCCATCCACCTGCTGTCTGATGAAGTTTTTTTTTATTCATTCACAGGATGAGGGTACCGCTGGCTAGGCCAACATTTATTGTCCATCTCTAATTTCCCTTGGGAAGGTGGTGGTGAGCTGCCTTCTTGAACTGCTGCAGTCCATGTGGTGTAGGTATACCTAATAGTTCTGTTAGGGAGGGAGTCCTTGGATTTTGACCCAGCGACAGTGAAGGAACAATGATATATTTCCAAGTCAGGGTGGCGAGTGGCTTGGAGGGAACCTTCCAGGTGGTGGTGTTCCCATGTGTCTGCTGCCCTTGTCCTTCAAGATAGTCACGGTCAAGGGTTTGGAAGGTGCTGTCTAAGGAACCTTGGTGAGTTTCTGCAGTGCCTCTTGTAGGTGGTGCACACTGATGCTACTGTGTGTTGGTAGTAGAGGGAGTGAATGTTTGTGGATGTGGTGTCAATAAAATGGGCTGCTTTGTCCTGAATGGTGTCAAGCTTCTTGGGTGTTGTTGCTGCTGCACTCATCCAGGCAAGGGGGGAGTATTCCATCACACTTCTGACTTGTGCTTTGTAGATGGTGACACGTTTTGGGGAGTTAGGGGATGAGTTACTCACTGCAAGATTCCTTGCCTCTGACCTGCTCTTGTAGCCACAGTAATTATATGGCTAGTCCAGTACAGTTTTTGGTGAATGGTAACCTCCAAGGTGCCGATAATGGGGGACTCAGCAATGGTAATGCCTTTGAATGTAAAGGGGTGATGGTTAGATTCTCTCTTGTTGGAGATGGCCTTTGCCTGGCACTTGTGTGGTGCGAATGTTACTTGCCACTTGTCAGCCTGATTGACTCCAGTTTTGCTAGGGCTCCTTAATGCCATACTAGGCCAAATGTAGCGTTGATGTCAAGGGCAGTCACTCTCACCTCACCTCTGGAGTTTAGCACTTTTGTCCATGTTTGAACCAAGGTTGTAATGAGTCATGAGCTAAGTGGCCTGGAGAATCCCAAACTGGGCGTCAGTGAGCAGGTTATTGCTAAGCAAGTGCCGCTTGATAGCACTGTTGATGACCCCTTCCATTTCTTTACTGATGATCTAGAATAGACTGATGGGGCAGTAATTGGCTGGATTGGATTTGTCCTGCTTTTTTGTACAGGACATAGCTCAACAATTTTCCACATAGCCGGGTAGCTGACAGTGTTGTAGCTGTACTGGAAAATCTTGGCTAGGGGTGCAACAAGTTCTGGAGCACAAGTCTTCAAAACTATTGCAGGAATATTGTCAGGGCCCATAGCCTTTGAAGTGTCCAGTGCCTTCAGCAGTTTCTTGATATCACATGGAGTGAATCAAATTGGCTGAAGATTGGCATCTGTGATGATTGTGACCTCCAGAGGAGCCTGAGAATGATCATCTACTCGGCACTTCTGACTGAAGATTGTAACAAATGCTTCAGCCTTTTCTTTTGCACAGATGTGCTGAGCTCCCCCACCATTGAGGATGGGGATGTTTATGGAGCGTCCTCCTCCAGTGAGTTGTTTAATTGTCCACCACCATTCATGACTGGACACAGCAGGACTGCAGAGCTAAGAACTGATCCGTTGTTGTGGAGTTGCTTAGCTCTGTCTATCATTTGCTGCTTATGTTTCATCAGGTTGACACCTCATTTTTAGGTATGCCTGATGCTGCTGCTGGCATGCCCTCCTGCGCTCTTCATTGAACTAGAGCTAATCTTGGTGGTAATGGTAGAGTGGGTGATTGTAGCTGAGTACAATTCTGCTGCTGCTGATGGCCCACAGCACCTCATGGTTGCCCAGTCTTGAGTTGCTAGATCTGTTCAAAATCTATCTCATTTAGCACAGTGGTCATATCACACAGCATGATGGAGTGTATCCATCCAGGCGAGATTTTGTCTCCACAAGGACTTTGCGGTGGTCATTCCTGGCGATATTGTGATGGACAGATGAATCTGTAGCAGGCAGGTTTGTGAGGATAAGGTCAAGTATGTTGGTTCCCTCGCCACCTGCCACAGACCTTGGGTGGAATCATCCATGCCCGCTGGTGTGATCGGTGGCGAGGGAGACAATATAGCGAGAAGTCCAGAAGTCGGTTTCAGATGTCGCGAAACCAGTATGCAATCGGCCGCTCAGCATATCGATGGCAAGCAGCGTTACCTGCCATTGGACGTTGGGAACTTCATTATAATACATCTGCATATCATTATAGGGCTAGCCTGCTGGACTCATCCCCAAAGGTTGGACTGTCCACCCAATTCAGCGTGATAGCATGTCGACGTGTTTCACAATTGCACATAACTGATGTGTACCAGAAGAGCTGCACTTTGCTCAGGACTTCTTTGCCTACCTTGCTTCAGGCAGCACTTGCAGTCATCAGTGACAGGCTTTGCAGACAGCACCACAGCACTTTTAGGGGAGCTTGCAAGCAGGTACCTACCTGTCAGACCAGCCATAAGGTGGGGGTGGTTTTCTATGGCTGCAGGGCTAGGACTTGCTTGGGGAAGGGGGAGAATTTGCCTCAGGCAAGGGAAGAGGCTGCAGGGTGAGCGCTGCAATGAGGAAAGGGGAGTTTCCCAGCGTTTGTGTGGGACACAAGTTGTTCTATGCAAGTGGCTTCAAGGTGGTGAGGGCTGAGGAGGCAGTGTCCAGAGGAGATGAAGCCAGACAGAGATATGAGGGTCTGTGTGAGAGTGAGTGGTGATGGCCCTTGAGCTGGAAGTGAGTGAGATCCCAGTGAATGTGCAATGGGCTTGAATGTCTGAGTTTAGTGTGATGAGATTTTTGCCTTACTCTGGTGGCAGGGATGAGATCATTTATCCTCTATATGCACTGGATGGCCAACCTCTTGTGTTACAGCATTGGCACTGACCACCACTGCCATTGCCTCCCAAGCCCGAGTGTAATGTTGTTGCCCCTCTTGTGGCCAGAACAGGGGTAGTGGACATCACAGCAGACCTCCACAGCATCCAAAAACTGCTCTAGGGATGTGTCACTAAACCTGGGAGCTGCAGTCTTCTTGCTTTTGGGGCCATGTCTTATTTGCACCAGCCGTGGCTGGAAGCACTGAGAGGTGTGCGGACGGCTGTACTTCAAATGCGGCACCCAGTGTAATGAAGCTGCAAGGTGACAGCACAGCAGGAGAATCAGAACCAGCCCTCATGTTTCCCAGGAATGCATAATTAATTAGATGGGTTTGGGATGATATGGTGTGAGAAGCTGCCATTACGGTCGGCAGGTAAAATGTCATTTTACCCACCTTAGTGCCAATCTGGGATGATTCCTCCCGCAGTAATTGCCTTTAGGACTCGGCCAGCTCGGTCTGTGGTGGTGCTACTGAGCCACTCTTAGTGATGAAAATTGAAGATCCCCACCCAGAGTACATTCTGCGCCCTTGCCACCCTCAGTGCTTCCTCCAAGTGGTGTTCAACATGGAGCAACACTGATCCATCAGCTGAGGGGGCAGTATGTGATAATCAGCAGGAGGTTTTCTTGCCTATGTTTGACCTGATGCCATGAGACTTCATGGGGTCCGGAGTTGATATAGACAACTCCCAGGGCAACTTCCTCCTGACTATTTGCCACTGTCCTGCCACCTCTGCTGGGTCTGTCCTGCCAGTGGGACAGGACATACCCAGGAATGGTGATGGTGGTGTCTGGGACACGATCTGTAAGGTATGATTCAGTGAGTGTGATTATGTCAAGCTGTTGCTTGACTGGAATGTGTGACAGTTCTCCCAGTTTTGGCACAAGTCATCAGATGTTCGTTAGGAGGACTTTGCAGGTTTAACAGGGCTGGGTTTGCCGTCGTCATTTCCAGTGCTTAGGTCGATGCTGGGTGACCCTTCTGGTTTCATTGCTTTTTGTTGACTTTGTAGTGGTTTGATACAACTGAGTGGCTTGTTGGCCATTTCAGAGGGCATTTAAGAGTCAACCACATTGCTGTGTTTCTGGAGTCACATGCAGGCCAGATAAGGAGAGGACGGCAGATTTCTTCCCGTAAAGGGCATTAGTGAACCAGGTGGGTTTTTATGATAATTGACAATGGTTTCATGGTCATCATTAGACTTCTTATTCCAGATTTTTATTTATAGAATTCAAATTCCACCATCTGCCGTGGTGGGATTTGAACCCAGGTCTCCAGAGCTCATTTGCCATTCACACCCTCCTCGATCCCCAAGACTTTGTTTCAGCAGAACCACATGCTGGGGTTCCCCTTCAGTTGTCGGGTTGAATTGACCTGCATCTCCACCTACCCAATGAGCCAACTCCCATCCATAATCTTGACCGCTCCACCACGTGGCACTATATAGTTGTGAGCCACCATAATGCAGTGACTTTTGAGGTGCAATCCAATACCTTTTACCTTCCCTCGTTACCCCTCCACCCCCACTGCATGACTATTGCCGTGCTGCTGTTACCTTTTCCTCCCCACAGTCAACCTAGAACCCCAGTGCAGGTTACCATTGCCACCCCTTTCCTTCCCATGGAGCCCAACTGAGTAACTTTTGAGATGCCCACCCCACCCCCCCCCCTCCCCCACCACCTTTTGTCCTGCCAACTCCCAGAATCCTCTTTTATTTTCATTTGCCTTCCAAGAACCCTCAGTGCCTCTTCACCTGCCATCGCACAAACATCACCATCCCATCCTACAGGATCCTTCTGCCCACTTTAATCATCATCATTGCTTCATATTACCAATTACCTCAGCTTTCCCCCAGGATTCGGCAGTACAGCCTCCACCTGAACCCCTTCCACCACTCTCACCAATGCCCTTTTTTTACAGGTTGTCAGCGATTTTGAGTGACAAGCAGTTTTAAAGTGACCTATTTTTCCCCCACTTTTTCCCTTCTTGTTTATGCAGATTGTTCCCGTCACACCGGCAACACTTTAAAATGGTGGTTGGCACACTTTTCTCCATTTTGGCAGGCTTAGGGTTTGGCATGCTTTCCATTTTATGGCCTACAAATTGAATGGTCTCACTTGATCTTCTCCACAGGACCTCTCCTTCCCCACAAACAAACAGCTGATCCTGTTTTCTAAGTTCCGTTTGTCTCACATTCTGCACTGCTTTCACCAGATTTTCTCCCTTCTCAGTAAGCAATCTGATAATTTTTTGTCTAACACCCCTACAAATTTCCTGTCACGAATCAGCCTATCTTTTAAAATCCTGCAAGCGCAATTTCCTGCCAGCCTATAAAGATTGTTGATAAATTAATCCATGCTTTCATCTAGCCTTTGTTTTCTCTGTTAGGTTTAGCCCTCTCAATTATTAAGTTGTGAAATAAGAATTGAAAGCTTGCATGAATTCTTTATAAGAAGCTGAATCCTCATCAAACTCCTACCTTGCTGTCACATCATCAGCGCTAGTTCCTACAGCATAAAGTAGGGTACTGGCCCAGTCCTTCTGGTCTTTTTTAAGTAATCCTGAAGCAATTCTGTACGTTGTGAACATTTTTCTTCCAGTTGTCCACTTCTGGGCCTGCTGTGGGCTTTCCACACACTGAAATGGTTCTGGGAGTAGTAGTGTGGGTTCCATGCTATTGTTGAGCCTTGGAATTGTTCCTGTATTTGATCCTGCTTCTCTACTGCTGCTTGTTTTTGGGCCTGTGCTCACTGCTCTCTGGTCTCTGGTTTTGTGTCACAGCTTGTCTCTGCTGCTCCCATGATGTTCTAATGTCTTGGTGAGTCTTGCAACTTTTTATTTTGTTTTTCCTTCAAGGTCCTCTTTCCTTGCCAGCCCTGTAGTTCCTTTCAGTCTTTGCTGGGTATTTCACTCACTGTCACCATGTTTTGTTGTGTGCTAGGAGTTTAGATGTGGTTTGGGGATTGTCTATTCTCGCAAAAGCATGTGCCTATGTCCATAGTCTTTTTAACGGTAACTAATTAGTTACAGCAAGCATCTACACATTTGGACCTCCACAAAAGATAAGAGCTTCTGCTCTCTTCCATACCTCCCTTGCTTCTCAATCATGTGACCTGACATCAGCATTGCGTATGATTCTGATGTTAACCCTTTACTCTACAACTTGGACTCACTGTGGGGAGTGTGGAGAGTAAGAAAAGGGCCAGGTACCAGTTCCTGCAGAAAGAAAACATTTCATAACATATTTTAAGCAAGCCCGATGACATAGGTGACTTCTTGTGCTCCCATATTCCTCTTTGGGAAGGGTGATTGGAGATATCCTATATTCTTACTCCCCAAACTGCACATTGGTCATTGACATTTCTTCTTCCAACCCCTTGAATTTTGGTATGTTCAACAGCAATGTAAAGCAATGGGTGCAATCCTGGTACAAATGTTGGCATTAGCTCCACAGATTATTGTGTCTTTGATGCTTTAAACTGCATCATGCTGTGCTACACTTGACTTGGGAGGATTTTACCAGGGCTGTTTCCTTAAGAAGTTGTAGTCCTTGAAGAAAGCCACCATTGACCAAAACAGAACAAGACTGGTAATATTTCTGATGATATACAAAGTAGAAACAAATCCATGGATATGATAAAAGTGTTGCAATTAATATATCAGCTAACATAACAATGCAGCACCCCCTCAGTATCTGCTCAAGTTCTGGCGTGCTGCTTGCCAGATTTGTGATCAAAGGAGGAATGTTCTGTTTTATAAGGAGAGACGAATAAACCTGAAGGAGTATTTAAATTGTAAGATATAAAAGCGTCATAAGGCTTTATGGATTTACTACAGAAAAGAATGTAAGAATGGTATTATTTGACTGTAAATTCAATAGATTAGGTGTCACAGATGGCAAATTGAACTTTAATTTCTGAAGCTAATAAATGGGAAGGCAAAGCCTATATAGTATAATAGAATAATAATGATGTTAATGTCTTTAATGATGATTTTAATTTCTGTAGCTAAAAACTGGTAAAGGAAAGATTGTATGGTACAAAAGGATGATCACAATGTAAATGCCTTTAATGTGAATAAATTCAATTAAAAAAGAACCCAGAATTCCCTAACCCATGGACAAGATGACTACTGATGGACCTAAGCCACCACTTTAGCACTAAAACAGTACCCAGTCGCATAAACAAGACATTTTGTTTATAACATTGAGGAACGTGTAGGTTCAAGTACAGTTGGGGGTTAAAAGTCAGCAAAAATGTCAGTTTGGAACACAATTCCAATGTGCCAACATCCATGTGTATGTATCACCCTCCAGAAAAATGTGTTAGCAACTTGACTGTGTAAACAAAGCTGACAGTGCCTGCTCTGGTTTCCCAGCCTCCTGAATCTCGTCCTTGAAACCAAGGGAGAAGAGAATGGCAATTTATGGGCCCCATTAAGTTAGGCAAACACACACCAACAGCTCACAACTGTTTTCTTGCCTACCACTGGGAAAAGGTTTGTTGAGAGTGGCTGTGGTGAGAAGGAAATATCTGTAATTCAGTGGTCTCAACACTCATGATCAGTTCCTTGGCTGATGACTTTGGATGAGGAGCAAGAGTACCATCAGGAGTGGCAACATCCGGCTGTGGAGAGAGCTGGAGCTGATCAACACAGAGAGGAGCAGCAGAGTGGTTGAGATCGCAGAAGACACCATGATGTAACAGGGTGTAAAAGGCAGAGTCTCAGCTTCCTTGACCTCCCAAAAGAGCAGTGCGTCCAGGACTCAGGTTGTGACATTAGGTGCTACATGCAGCCTCCCGCAAGCAGACTTGCACCCTCCTGGGCCTGCTGGCCACACATTATCAGTGGCTGTAAAAATGACTACCATTCTCAATCTTTTGGTCTCTGGATTATTCTAGAGTGTTGTTGGAAATATGTCCAGGATCAGCCAGTGGGCTGCACATATATACATAAGCCAGGCCTCTCACAGATTGTTTGCCAGAACTGGCAATGAAGACAACTTTGCCTGTGATGGTACCAGTCAGAATGAACAGATAGTCAGGTTTGCACCTCTGTCTGGCTTCTCACTAGTAGAAGATGTCATTGACTACACACATGTGGCAATCTCTGCACCTCCAGGTCAACCAGGAGTGTTTGTAAACTACAAATTGGTCCACCAATATTCAGCTGGTGTGCACCCAGTAGAAAAGATTTGTGCAGATCTGCACCACATTCCCAGGGATCTGCCATGATGCTTTTGTTTTGTGGAAGCCCACCTGCCCAACATTTTTGGACCTGCAAACGGACTTAGGCAGTGGTTGCTAGGAGACAAAGGACATCCCACCTCAAACTTAGCGAATACCAGTGTGAAACACAAGCAATAGAGTCCAAGGGAAGTTCAATGGAAGCCATGTTGTCACTGCATGTGTCATTGAGCAAATGATTGGTATGCTCAGTTATGCTTCAAGTGCCTGTACAGATTTGGAGGCACCATCCAATAAGCACCGGCCAGGTTCTCCAGAATAAGTGCGCAATTCTGCACAAGATTGATTAGCAGCAGGATTGGAGCTGATCACTTGTTGTCTGCATCCGAGGAAGGGAAGAGAGCAAAGAGAAGGTAGGAGCCTCAATGCAGCACCAGATGCTCACATTGCTGCCCAGAATGCCAGGGGTTCCCTTATTGCTGTAAGGTTCAGTTAGACACCACAATTTTACTAAATTAACAATCACTTTGATTGGTCACTCTCCCCCTCCTCCCAATTTCATTGGTCCTTATCAATTCATACCTTCTCATTCATCAACAAGGTGAGTTGCCACCCAGTAACTCATGAAGACAATTCGCAAGATGAAAATCTTCAACAAAAAAATTATTTTTTCAGCAATACTCAAGAAGAGGAGGAGAGGAAGATCTGTCTCTTCTGCTGGGACAGGTACAGACGGGAAAGGTACAGGCCATACCCAACCAGCCCACACTTGCAAATCTCAAAAACTGTATCCAACATTAGATGTGATTCTGAGATCGGACACCATTTGCTAAATAATTCTCAGGGTGTTAAGAGTTATTCTGACAACCAATTTAAGACTGTCAGTCAGGCTTGCAGCCTGGCGCATTTGCATATACTGGGAGCTGCACATATTAATACACGGGGCTCTGGTCTTTGAAAATGGTAAAAAAAAATATACACATGATGTACATGTTTCAGCTAAACCAAATAAATGACACCCACTTGCTGGTTCATTCCACAGAGCAACGTCTTGAATAATAAGATTAAGCTGCCTGGTTTAAATTTCAAACAATGCTTGGTAGTTAACTGTCAGTTATCATCAACTGTTATATTCTCCAAAGCAATGCCTCTGCCAATCAGAGTCCACTTGCCAACCAATCACCACTCTCTTCTCATACAGTATAAATTGTTGTTCCCTTTACAATTGGTATTCTTCTGAATTGTCCTGGTGAGTACAAGATGAAAAGTTTTGACAAAAGAAGTCTCTTTTTTTTCAGTAATACTCAAGTTCTGTACTGCCAAAAATCTATTTCCTCTTCTCCACCCCAGATTTGTCACATCACTGACTATTGAGGTGCTCTTGATTGCCAATCTCTGGCTATTTGTGTCATTGAGGGCCCCAGCAGAGACTGCTCCACCTAAAACTTTTCACGGGCAGTCATGCTAACTTATGTTCAGAAGTGAGTGAGATATATTGTTATGTTCTTACATTCAGTCACATAAAATATCGGGTGCAGTAGGATAATGGTTACATTACTGGACTCATAATCCAGAAACCTGTGCACTAATGATCCAGAGAATGATCCAAGGGGATTTAATTTCAGTAAATTAAATAAAATAAGCTGTTACTGGTAATGATGGCCATGTAACTGTCAGAGTTTTAAAAACAAAGTCCATTTGGTTCATAGATGTCCTTAAGGGAAGGAAATCCGCTGTCCTTGCTCAGTCTGGCTAATATGTAACTCCAAATCCTCAGCAATGAGGTTGAATCTTAGCTGCCCTCTGAAAAGGCCTAGCAAGTCACTCAGTCATTAAGAGTGTTGTTCACCATTTTTTTCAAGGACAGTTAAGAATGGGCAATAAGAGTGATGTCCTGTAAATAATTTTTTAAAAATTGAGATTGCATCTCTTTGGTCTCCAGCCTGCCCACTGCTGCACATTCAACTCAAACTCTGAAGTAATATTAGAATTAGGTGGCTGCTTTAAAATGCCACAAACCTGCTGAAAGTTCTTCTGGTTTCCCCATCTGATATCATATCCTCTTGCTCTAACCCACCTCCAAGTTATAATTGGGCCATTTTTTTTGTCTTGACATAATAAAGTAATGCATGTTTGCCAGATGTTTGTCAAATGCATGCACCATCTTAGGATGTTCATACTGGCCTTCAAAGAAATCCACCAATCTCTCACTGGGATGATAGCGAGGGTTAAGGGTCTTAGCTATGATGGAGAGTTGATAAAACTTGGACTGTATTCCCTAGAGTGAAAAATAGGTGATCTGATTAAGTTGTTTAAACTAATTAAGGGAATTGGTTTTGACGGGGGCTGCATATTCCTTCCAGTAGGAGAATCCAGAACAAAGGCACATAAACTTAAAGTTATTAATTAAAACTGTTCTGTAAAAAAAAAACACTCAAAGGGTTAAGATAATGTAAAATGTACAGAAATTCATAAATGCTAAGTTAATTAAATTGCTTCAAAGAGAGATAGCTGGTCTCTTGGGAAGTAATAATACTAAGAGATAAGAAGAAGAGAGGGAAAACTGGGATTATAAAGACAACGAATGGCTAACAAAATGGCACAGAAAGCTTGTTAATCAGATGGGCCTTCTGCTGTCCACATGTTCCTATGTCAGCTGAAAACAGAAAATTGCAGAACATTTGTTACTGTGACTCTCCAACTCCTTAAACCCAGTTATCCATTTCAGTCACAGATTGAAGACAGGGCTTCTTATTGATTTGAGAGTTCTCTGTTTCTTCTTTGAACAGAGGCCTGAACAATCCCCATCCACCACCACTCTCCTCTCTCTGGCTGAACTTGTTCTATCACTGAAAAAATTCTCCTTAAATTGGCCTCACTTCCTCCAAATAAAAGGTGTGGCTATGGGCACCTACATGGGCCCCAGCTATGCCTTCTCTTTATGGGGTATGTGGAACATTCCTTGTTCTAGTCCTTCTCAGGCCCCCTCCCACAACCGACTGTTTGGGTGCCGCTTCATGCCCACGTCTGGACCTGGAAAAATTTATTAATTTTGCTTCCAATTTCCACCCCTCCATCACATTCACATGGACCATCTCTGGTACTTCCCTTCCCTTCCTTGACCTCTCTGTCCCAATTCCTGGTGATAGACTGTCCACCAATATTCATTACAAGCCTACTGATTCCCACAGTTACCTCGAAAACAGCTCATGACACCCTGCTTCCTGCAAGGACTCCATCCCGTTCTCTCAGCTCCTTTGCCTCCATTGCATCTGTTCTGATGATGCCAATTCCCAAAACAGTTCTTGTGACACTTCTACCTTCTTCCTTAACCAAAGTTTCCCACCCACGGTGGTTGACAGGGCCCTCAACCGTGTCCAACCCATCTCCTGAGCCAAAATATAAAAACAAAAAACTGCGGATGCTGGAAATCCAAAACACAAACAGAACTACCTGGAAAAACTCAGCAGGCCCAGTAGCATTGATGGAGAATAAAAGAGCCGACTTCTCGAGTCCCCATGACCCCCCAACTGTTGGGGGGTCATGGGGACTCGAGGCGTCGGCTCTTTTCTTCTCCGCCGATGCTGCTGGGCCTGCTGAGTTTTTCCAGGTAGTTCCATCTCCTGAGCCTCTGCCCTCACACCTTCCTCTCCCTCCCAGAATCATGATAGGGTCCCCCTTGTCCTCACAATTCACCCTGCCAGCCTCTGCATTCAAAGGATCATCCTCCACCATTTCCACCAACTCCAGCATGATGCCACCACCAAACATATCTTCCCTTCACCCCACTGTCAGCATTTCGCAGGGAACATTCCCTCCGGGACACCCTGGTCCACTCCTCCAGCACCCCCTACACCTCAATCCCCTCCCACTGCACCTTCCCATGCAATCGCAGAAGGTGCAACCCTTTACTTCCCTCCTCTTCACCGTCCAAGGGCCCAAACATTCCTTGCAAGTGAAGCAGCATTTCACTTGCACTTCCCTCAATTTGGTCTACTGCATTAGTTGCTCCCAATGAGGTTTCCTCTACATTGAGAGACCAAACGCAGAGTGGGTGATCGCTTTGCGGAACATCTTCGGTCTGCCAGCAAGCATAACCCAGACCTCTCTGTCACTTGCCATTTCAACACACCACACTACTCTCATGCCCACATGTCCATCCTTGGCCTGCTGCAATGTTCCAGTGAAGCTCGATGCAAACTGGAGGAACAGCACCTCATCTTCCAACTAGGCACTTTACAGTCTTCCGGATTTAACATTGAGTTCAGATCATGAACTCTCTCCCCCATCTTCACCTGTTTTTGTACTTCTCTTTAGCTCTGAAGAAGAGTTATACGGACTCGAAAAGTTAACTGTGTCTCTTTCTCTCTGCAGATGCTGTCAGACCTGCTGAGTTTTTCCAGCATTTTTTGTTTTTGCTTCTTATTGCTGTATGGTTGGACAAGTAGCAAAGCTATATCTACAGCTGTAGTGACTCATCTCCATATTACAGATAGGGCAGAATTTTGCCCTTCGTGGACAGACTCGGCAGGGGCGGGCGGAAGTGGTTGGGAAGCTGATTGATTACTTACTTGATTGTCGGCGGGCGCGCTGCCGACCCCAGCGCGCACCCACTGACCGAACTATTGCTCAACAGCGTGTTGACCTTGGCTGGTGTCAATGCAGCGTCATTTCACACTCAAGTGAGTCAGGCGCGCGCCTGCCCACCGAGTGAAGCTTTCTGCCCATAGATAGGATGAGGATGAGATGAGGTTTCCAAAAGCAAATAAAAATAAAATAAAAATTTTTAAATTTATTTCATAACATGTGACAGTGTCAGGTGAGGGGGCACGTTTTATAACATTTTATCAGCCTTTATTTATTTTTCTGAAAACTCTTCATCTCCCTGAGGCAGCCGTGTGCCTCAAGGAGATTAGCAAGCATGCACTCGCGCCCATGCGCCAAGTTCGCGCTCGCACTCCCCCCCCCCTCCCCCCAACACCGGCACAGGCTGCACTGAGCACCGCTGCTTGCTGCTAGCGTGAAATTGCGGTCTGCCCTCAATCGCAGGCAGCGGTCACCTTCCCAACTGTCACCGCCGAGACCTCCCAACAAAGGCTAAATTCTGCCCCATATTTACCTAAGTAACATTTCAAACCTAACTTCTCCTCTTACATCAAAGCACCCAGACTAGCTGCCTCTATTTCAGTTAAGTCTCACACACACACAGAGACACACACACACATAGACATATCCCCCTATTACTCTGTTTTATAATAAGAATAAAATGACGTGTGAAATTTTGATCAGTAAGCTCGCACGGGAGTTGGCAGCTCACCTGCTGACAATTAACAGGCCTAATAAGGCCATTAAAGTACCAATGGAATTAAATTTTTCATTGTCTGTCCAACCTTACGATTGGCGGGCAGTTGAAAAGGCCAAGCGGCCTTTGGATTTTTCGCGAAACCTCATTCACCGGTGGGAGTCACATGAGGGGACATGTTATAAACATTTTTAAATTCTTTATTTTCATTGTTCAAAGCCTTCATCTCCCTGAGGCAGCTCTGTGCCTCAGGGAGATTTTCCAGCGCATACTTGTGCACATTCGCGAACATCAGTGGTCACCCTCCTTCCTCCCCAAACACAGGCAGCACTGCAGTGCATGTGTCATGCTGGGTGGGTCTTAATTGGCATGCCAGCATGAAATTGCTGTCGAGCTCTGATTGTGGGCAGCGGTCAACTTCCCCACCACTCCTGCTTGCCCCTGCCAAGCCAGCTCGACGAGGGCAAAATTGTGCCCCAGGTTTCTAAATGTCCAACTTTCCCTGTAAGATTCAAGTTCTTGATAAAGCAGCTGCAATCAGATTTTCTTGTCCATGTGTAACCTGTAGATTAAATGGTTACAGCAATAAACTCCATCTGAATAGCCTTGCGCTTTTGTCTCGAAATTTGGCCAGAAACTTTAAATGATGGTGGTGTGTATGAACAATTGTTTCTGATGAATTGTTTAACACTTCAATTTCAAAATACTGCAATGCTAACACCAAGCCTAAAGTTTCTTTTTCAATCATTGAATATCTTCTCTATTGCACCTTCAACTTCCATGAAAAACACCCTATTGGTTTTTCAATTCCAGTGTCATCTTCTTGTAACAGTACGGCCTCAATGTCTATATCACTTGCGTCAATGGCCAACTTAAATTGCTGGACATAATTGGGTACTGCCAAAACTGTTGTCATAGTTTTTAAATTGTCAAATGTCTTTTAAAACTCCTGTGTCCATTGATGCTTCTTGTTCTTTTTTAATAGTTCAGTCAAGTTGGAGCAACCGCACTGCTAAAATTTGGTACAAATTTCCGATAAAACCTATTCATGCCCAGAAATCTCAAAACTTCTCGCTTTGTTGTAGGCACGGGGGAAATCCATGATAACCTTCACTTTCATATCTCTTGGAGTCACCTTACCACGTCCAATGGTATGGCCTAGATACATAACTTGCGCTTTTGCAAATTCACTTTTAGCCAAGTTTATCACCAAATTAGCTTCTTGTAATTGAGTAAATAATTCTTCCGATTCTGTAAATGCTCCTCCCACATAGGACTGAAAACTATTAAGTCATCAAAGTAAACAACACAATTGTTTTTGTCACTGCATTCACCTTTCGATAGTCCACACACAGTCTTTGTGGTCCATCCAGTTTCGGTACCAGTAGAATAGGCGAACTGCAGTTACTGCGACTAGACTCAATGATATCATTTTGAAGCGTGAAGTCAATTCCTTTCTGTACTTGTGATAATTTAGCTGGATTTAATCTATAAGGATGTTGCCTTACAAATGATGCAACTTCTGCAGGCACATCATGTATAACTAAATCTGTCTTCCCCAACTTATTTCCACAAATAGCTTTGTGTGGCTGCAATAGCTTTTCCAAATCACTTTGACACTTGACTGGAAGGTAACTCAACATTACATTTAAAATTTCAATTTGTCCAATTTATTTAGCAGAACATTAATTTCAGAATCCTGCATTTCTACTTCTTTCTCGTTATCTACCACCACTGATACCTCCTTTTGGCACTCTTCCCTATCAAAGTGCTTTTTAAGCATATTTTTATGACACACCCTCTGCTTCTTTCTTCTATCTGGAGTATGTATTACATAATTGACTTTACTCTGTTTCTTTTCAATCCTGTAAGGCTCACTAAACCTTGCCTTTAAGGAATCACCAGTACTGGTAACATAACTAGCACTTTCTCCAGCAACAAAATTCTGAGCTGTAGCTTCTCTGAATGCTTTTACTTTCATCACTTGCTGTGGTATCTTTAAATGTTCTCCAGCCAACCCATATACTCTGTCCAATCTCTCTCTGAAATTTGACGCACACATGAAATAGAGGTGAGGAGGCCGGGTAGGCAGGAGAAGTGGTCACACAGTAGGTAAACTTGTATAAACTGACCATTCCTCTGCAACTGAGACAGTTCAGATGCAGCCACAATGATGTGATTGGGGTCGTGCTCCTAGACTATCCGCCCACACAAGCAACGCAGAAGCACCAATGTACCACCAAGCTGTAAGGTCTGGAGTGGCTGTGAAAGTGACCACAGCGCTCAATTTCTATGCCAGTGGCTCCTTTTGGGCTCCCCAGGTGACCTCTGTGGGATATTACAAGCTGCCACCCACAAATGCATCCATGAGGTCACAGATGCCACCTTCTCAAGGGCACACAACTTTGTGTATTTCACCCAGGACCGGGACAGCCCTGGATCTTGGGATTCCCAGAGGTGCAGGGTGCAATTGACTGCGCCCCTTATGGTGCTCAGGTATCCGTCACTACATATAGTGGACAACATGCAGTGACGTCACTGCATAAATCTTCATATAGCCTCTGACACCTGTTTGACCGAAGGCAGCTCGCTAGCGCTCTGTGATTGGGGTCATTTCATAGAGATGAGACGCAGCCATGAAACTTTAGAAGCATCTGATGCTTTGTCCACCTTCAGCACCTGAGCCCTTCAGGAGTTGGAGAACAGCATCAGTGGTCACAGATGCTGAAAACATAGGGGCCAGCCCCTCCTTAAAGGTGCTGAAAGCACATCAAGAGAATGAGAGAACTCTGTGGCACCTGCCCACTACATCACATTCCTGACTTGTGCTCTGTAGATGGTGAACAGGCTTACAGGGTTTCGGAATTCAGGAGGTGAATTATTCACTGCAGTATTCCCTGTCATTGACCTACTCTTTTAAACATGGTATTTATATGGCTGGTCCAGTTCAAATCCCAGTCAATGGTAGCCCCCAGGATGTTGACTAGGGGGTTCAGTGATGGTAATGGCATTGAAAGTCAATGTGAGAGTGTTAGATTCTCGCTTGTTAGTGATGTTCATTGCCTGGCATTTGTGTGCCATGAATGTTACTTGCAATACTTGATGAATATGGTGTTAGGCAAGAATTGAGAAAGAATGGGATCATAAGTTCCTGATGCAATTTAGGCCACTACAGCTCTATTGCTGTAAATGGGAGTGAATAAAAATTCTGACTCCTGTGTCAGCGTCAACGATTCTGGTTTACTTCCTAACTGTTCACACCCAGAGAAAGATCAAAACCTTTCCAACCCAATCAGTCTAAGGCATTTATCGATTCCTGAGACAAGCTAATGAATTGCTCATTATTTGAGGGCTCCATGAGGAAACAACATCAAAACAATTTCATTGATCTTAACTCCTGCATTTTCAGTTGTTCTTTTCTTTAACTTGCAGGAACATGCTAGGCTTTAAAACATAACATTTAAATGAATTATTTTTAAAATATCTTTTCTGTGGAAGAATGGTCAAAAGGTCCTATTGATGATACTTGCTCTTTAACCTGATAAGATGCACAATGATGTGAAATCTTCTTTTTGGCGGGAACATGGAAAGCATGATACTGAGGGAATAATGAGAGACCCTTTCATCTTTCAACCCAACTGAACACATTTTTCACTTCCCACTCTCAGGTATCCATCAGCAAAGATCTAGTACATCAGGGAGCTTTTGAAGCATGACTGGTTGGAGAAGATAGAGGGAGAGAAAGAAGGGAATTTGCTTCAGCTTCATAATTGCAGATATCTTCTTTTCTGTTGCACTGCTGGAATTGCATGTCAAGAGAGATGAGATTAATGTGTGAGGTATTGGTTTTATATCCAAGATTAGTTACTGAAGTCTGAAGACACGACTCACTGCATATATTGAACCATATGAGGTAGCTAAGCCCTGGTGCCTTTTCCACATGTATAATGAGCTGTGCTTTTTTTTTCAAAAACCATTTGCAGAGCTTAGATAAATGATAAATAAATATCCCTGGTGCATCTAGATATTTAAATAAATCTAAATGTTTGTTTTAATAAATGAAGAGGAATCTTGATAATGTCTGGTGCAAGATTGACCATTAACTATGCATACATTTTAACAGCCATGTCCTTTAATCAATAATCAAATAGGCCAAAGAAATATAGGATAATGGGTGGTGTGAAGCGTGTTACGATATGGTCCCAAGTTGATTTCCACCACTGACCTACATAAGAGCTCTGAAACTAGAAAGGATTGTATTCGTTTTAGTAATCCATCTGTTGTTTTATACAAATATAAGTGATTTGCTTTGTTTCCTAAACATGACTGATGGTGCTGATCCAGTAGTTAAAGTGGATGAGAACCTTACCACTGAACCAGAAGATTATCAATTGAAGTCCTATTTCCCACCAATCACTTAAACTTGTTTCTTGTGTTTAGGAGAGGTTTGTTTTGATCTAGGATTCTACTATTCTTCTTTTACAGCAAATTTCTTCTCAACTCCTCCAACAACATATTGATCTCCATCAGTAAAAGTAGGCCATTCGGCCCCCTGAGCCTGTTCCACCATTCAATAAGATCATGGCTGATCTGTTTGCCTTTTGAATCCCACATTCCCATCTAGCCCTGATTACCTTTTATTCCCTTGCCTAATAAGAATTTAACTACCTCTGCCTTAAAAATGTTCAATAACCCCACCTACAGAGGCAGAGAGTTCCAAAATCGCACAACTCTGAGTGAAAATAATTCTCCTCATCTCTGTCCTAAATGGGAGACCCCTAATTTTAAAACAGTGCCCTCTAATGCTGGACTTGCCCACAAGAGGAAACATCCTTTTCACATCCACCTTGACGAGACTATTTAGGATCTTATATACTTCAATCAAGTGACCCCCTCACTCTTCTAAACTCCAGTGGATACAAGCCCAGTCTGCCTATCTTTCCTCACAATACAACTCCCTCATTCCAGGTATCAATCTAGTGAACCTCCTCTGAACTGCCTCCATTGCATTTACATCCTTCCTTAAATAAGAAGACTAAAACTGCACACACTATTCGAGGTGAGATCTCAACAATGCCCTGTATAACGTTAGCATAACATCCTTACTCTTATATTCAATTCCTCTCATAATAAAGGATAGCATTCCATTAGCCTTCTTAATTACATGCTGTAACTGTGTACTAACTTTTTGTGACTCATGCAGTAGAACACCTAGATCCCTCTGCACCTTGGAATTCTCCAGCTGTTCTCCATTTAAGTAATACTCTGCTTTTTTATTCTTCCTGCCAAAGTGAACAACTTTACATTTTCCTACATTATAGTCCATCTGCAACGCACTCAACCTATCTATATCCATCTGCAACCTCCTTATGTCCTCTTCACAACAAACTTTCCTACCTATCTTTGTGTCATCTGCAAATTTAGCTATCATGCCTTCACACCCCTCATCTAAATTATTGATATAAATTGTAAAAAGCTGAGGCCCCAGCACAGACCTTTGTGGGACTCCACTCAACATATCCTGCCAATCAGAAAAAGGCTCATTTATGCATATCTCTGTTTTCTGCCGCCAGTTAGTCTTCTTTCCATGCTTATGTGTTACCCTTACACCATGAGATTTTACTTTCTGCAATAACCTTTGATGTGACACCTTATCAAATGCCATCTGGAAATCCAAGTTGCAAGCTGTGTGGACAAGAGTGGGGACTGCAGAGAGGATGAGTGAACTGACCACGGCACCATGGTACAGGGAGCAATTCAAGTTGGGGGGGCCATAGAAACATAGTAGTGGTAAGGGACAATATAATTAGGGGGATAGATACTGTTCCCTGCAGCCGTGAGTGTGAGTCCTAAAAGCTGTGTTGTCTACCCGATGCTAGGGTTAAAGACATCTCCTCAAGGGTAGAGAAGAAATTGGAGTGGGAGTGGAGGGATCCAGTTGTTGTCATTCACATTGGTACCAATGACATTGATAGAACTAGAAAGGAGATTCTGCTGAAAGAGTTTGAACAGTTAGAAGCTAAATTAAATAGCAGAACCTCAAAGGTAATAATCACAGGTCTTCTACCTGAGCCACGGGCAAACTGGCATAGGGTAAATAAAGTCAAGGAGTTAAATATGTGGCTCAAAGATTGGTGTGGGAGGAATGGGTTTCAGTTCATGGGGCACTGGCAGCAGTACTGGGGTAGAAGGGAGCTGTTCCATTGGGATGGGCTTCACTTGAACCTTACTGGGACAAGTGTCCTGGAAAATTGAATAGCTAGTGCTATAGAGAGGGCTTTAAACTAAAGCGAGATGGGGAGGGTTCTGGAGAGGGGATACGTAGTCTTACAAAGCAAAATTATATGGCAGCATTGCAGGGCAGCTATTTAGGTGATGATACCCAGAGTGTGACAGGAAGGGACAGAGTGTACAAACATTTTTTAAAAAGCAGCAAATAGGGTCAAAGGGGGGAAAATGGTAAAAAGGCAAAATTAATGACTCTGCAATTAAATGCATGCAGTATTCGGAACAAAATAAATGAATTAATGTTACAAATAAAGGTTAATGGGTATGATCCTATATCCATCATGGAGACAAGGGGTAAAATTTTCAGCTCGGCGGGTGGGCGCATGCCTGACTTGGCAGAGCGTAAAGTGACACGGTTTGATGTCGGATATGCGCCCCAACATTATCGCATATTCAGGCAATATTTCAGTCGGTAGTGTGCCCGCCGAAAATTAAAAGGCCTGTTAAGGTCATTAAAAGTTAATTAACATAAATGTTTTGCTGCCCGTCCAACCTTACAGTTGGCAGGCAGGCAAAAAGACCAAGTGGCCTTTACATTTTTTTGGAAACCTCATCCACAGGCGGAATGAGGTTTCCAAAAGCAAATAAAAATGAAATAAAAACTTTATTTTTTCATTAATAATAACACGTCCTGCTTATGTGACAGAGTCACATGAAGGGATATGTTTCATAATGCTTATAAAATCTTTAATTGTTTTTTGAAAACAGTTAATCTCCCTGAGGCAGTTCAGGTCGGCTTCCCGGCCACCCCCACCCACCCCAGCCGAGCCCACACTCCAAGGGCAAAATTCTGCCTATGGTTACAAGGAGGTCAAAGCTGGGAACAAAATATTCAGGGTTGTGTGAATTTTTGAAAGGACAGCAGGAAGGGTAGGGTGGTGTGGTCGCTTTGTTTGTATGAGCTGGAATAAGCATGACAGCAAGAAATGATCTTGGATTGGAAGATTGTAGAATCCATATGGGTGAAGTAAGAAATAACAAGGGGAAGAAGACACTGGTGGGAGCAGTCTATAGGCCCTCTAACAGTTGCTATGCTGTTGGACAGAGAATAAATCAGGAGATAATGAGGGCATGTAAAAAAGGCAGTATATTAATTATGGGTGACTTTAATCTTCATGTGGATTGGGAGAATCAAACTGGCAGAGGTAGCCACGAGCAATAATTCATAGTGTATTCAGGACAGTTTCCTAGAACAATATGTTGTGGATCCAACCAGAGATCAGGCTATTTTGGATCTGGTATGGTGTAATGAAGCAGGTTTAATAAATGATCTCAGAGTAGAAGATCCCCTAGGAAACAGTGACTATAACATGGTAGAATTTAACATTCAGTTTGAGAGTGAGAAGCTTAGGTTGGAAACAACTGTGCTAAACTTAAATAAGGGCAATTACAAAGGAATGAGGGCAGAGTTGGCTGGCATGGACTGGGAAAGGAGTTTAGAAGAAAGATGGTTGATGAACAATGGCAGGTGTTTAAGAAAATTATCCATGGCTCACAACAAAGATATATCCCAATGAGAAGGAAGGATTCTAGGAAGGGATTAAGCCAACTACGGTTAACCAAGGAAATTAAGGATAATATCAAATAGAAAGAAAAAACATACAGTGTGGCAGAGATTAGTGGTAACCCAGAGGACTAGGAAAGTTTTAAAAGCCAAAAAAATAATAAAGCAGGAGAAAATAAGCGTTGAGGGCAAACTAGCAGGCAATATAAAAACAGAAATTCAGAGCTTCCTTACATATATAAAATGACAGAGAGGGGCCTTAGTGAACATAGGCCCCTTAGAGAATGAGGCTGGGGAAATAATAATGGGGAACCAGGAAATGGCAAAGGAGTTTGCATCGGTCTTCATGGTAGAAGACACTAATAGCATTCCAAAAATACTCAATAATCAAGGGGCAAAAGTGGGGGAGGAAATAAATACAATAGCTATCGCTAGAGAAAAAATATTAGGGAAACTAATGGGACTAAAGGCCAATAAGTTCCTTGGCCTGATGGGTTGCATCCTAGGATATTAAAGGAAGTAGCTACAGAGATAGTGGATACTGTTAATAATCTTCCAAGAATCCTTAGATTCTGGAAAAGTCCCAGAGAACTGGAAAACTTCCAATGTAACACCCTTGTTCAAAAAGGGAGGCAAAAAATAGGTAACTACCGGCCGGTTAGCTTAACATCCTTCATTGGCAAAATATTAGAATCTATTTTAAAGGATATAATAGCAGAGTATTTATAAATGCATAATATAATCAAGCAGAGTCAGCATGGCTTCATGAAGGAGAAGTCATGCCTGACAAATTTATTAGAATTCTTTGAGGAGGTAACAAGCAGAATTGATAAAGGGGAACCCATAGATGTAATATATTTGAATTTCCAAAAGGCGTTCAGTAAGGTACCACACATAAGGCTACTTAATAAGATAAGAGCCCATGATATTGGGGGTGATATATTAACATGTAGAGAGGATTGGCTAAATAATAGAAGGCAGAGAGTTGTGATAAGGGGGCCATTTTCAGGATGGCAACCTGTAACTAGAGGAGGGCCACAAGGATCAGTGCTGGGGCCACAATTATTTTCAATGTATATTAATGACTTGGATAAGGGAAGTGAATGTACTATCACCAAGTTTGCAGATGACACAAAAATAGATGAGAAGGCAAGCAGTGAGGATGACATAAAGAGTCTACAGTGGGATATAGATAGGTTAAGTGAGCGGGCAAAAACTTGGCAGATGGTATATAATGTGGGAAAATGTGCGGTTATGTACTTTGGCAGGATGAATAGAGGGGCTGAATATTATTTAAACAGAGAAAGACTACAATAAGCTGCATCACAGAGGATCCTTGTACATGAATCACAAAAAGCTAGCATACAAGTTCAGCAGGTCATAGAGAAGGCAAATGGAATGTTGGCCTTTATTTCAAAGGGAATGGAGTATAAAGATGGGGAAGTCTTGTTAAAACTATACAAGGCACTAGTTAGACCACACCTAGAATATTGTGCACAGTTTTGGTCCCCTTATCTAAGGAAATATATACTGGCATTGGAAGCAGTCCAGAGAAGGTTCGCTAGGTTGATTCCGGATATAGAGGGAATTTCTTGTGAGGAGAGGTTGAGTAGGTTGGGCCTGTACTCATTGGAGTTTGGAAGAATGAGCCGTGACCTTATTGAAACATATGAGATTCTTAGGGGGCTTGACAGGATAGTTGCTGAGAGGTTGTTTTCCATTGTGGGAGAGTCTAGTATCAGAGGACATAATCTCAGAGTAAGGGGTCACCCATTTAAGACAGAGATGAGGAGGAATTTCTTCTCTCAGTGGGTAGTGAATCTGTGGAATTTTTTACCACACAGGGCTGTAGAGTCTGGGTCATTAAGCATATTCAAGGCTGAGATAGACAAATTTTTAATCAGTAAGGAAATCAAGGATTATGGGGAAAAGGCAGGAAAGTGGAGTTGAGGATTATCAGGTCAGCCATGATCTCATTGAATGGTGGAGCAGACTCAATTGGCCGAATGTCCTATTTCCCGTCCTACATTTTATGGTCTTATATGTAGGTTAAATCACCCATGATTATTGCTGTCCATTTATCACTAGCACCTAATATCTCTTCCTGTATACCTTGTCCTGCATTGTGATTACTGTTAGGGGGTCTCCAGACCACTCCCACTAGTGACTTCTTTCCCCTACCATTCTTCATCTTCACCCAAAATGATTTTACATCCTGATCTCCTGAACCAAGGTCATCTCTCTAACTATTGCACCAGTGCCAACCCCGATCAACAGTGCTACCCCTCCACCTTTACCTAGCTTCCTATTATTGAATATCATATACCCCTCAATATTCAGGACCCAGCCCTTGTCATCCTTCAGCCACGTCTCCAAAATCACTATCAGATCATATTTATTTACCGCAATGTGTGCTCTCAATTCATTTACTTTGTTATTAATGCTATATGCATTCAGATACAGACCCTTTAATTTTGTCTTTTTATGAGCAAAGGCATGTTGAACATGGATGGTACTTGGCAAGGACGGAGGTGAAGCATTCATTTTGAGGAGAAGTTTGATTATGACATACCTGAAAAGTAAGAGGACAGTTCCTGAGGAGAGAGAATAATTAACAATACCAGTTAACTTAGAGACCAGGAGAAGTTTCATTAAAAATTAATTTATTTGAAGAATTTCCATAGCCAGGTGATAATTGCTGCTGTTAGATGCTCCATTTAGAGAATAATTGGCAGGGTGTTGCCAGGGAGAGGGATGAAGGTGATGATGGGGAAACAGAGTTTGTGACAGGGGCTGAAAACAACCCAAAGACAAAGGTTTGGCCTTCCCATTATTTAATTGAGGAAATGCCTGCTCATCCAGTTCAGGATGTCAGATAAGCAATCTGACAAATATGCCAGAATTTTCCTGGTGAATAGGGGGCGGGACCCACTCACTGATGGAAAAATGACATGGGATGATGTCGGGAGTAACCCCCAATGTCATCCTGGTCCCTTTAAATTTTTAGGAAGGCGAGCAGAGAGCGAAATTAGCTGTCCGCCCACCGACCTGTCAATGGCCAATTGAGGCCATTGACAGGATCATTAAGATAATTAAAGACCCTGTCCGTCCAACCTTAAGGCTGGCGGGCAGGCCAGGAGCTCCAGCGGGCTTCTGATAGTACATGAAACCTCATCCACTGGTGGGATGAGGTTTCATGTCCATTTTAAAAAACTTTAATAATGTTTATGTCCTTTTTATTAACATGTTCCATCTCAAGTGACATTGTCACATGAGGCAGACATGTTAATAATTTTAATATTTTTCTATTTTTAATGTTTTTGACACTGTCACTGGTCTCCCTGAGACAGCACTTAGTCTTAGGGAGATATGCGCTCTTTCGCGCGCATGTGCAAAAGAGCACACTTTGACAGATGGGGAATCCCTCCATCCCGCGCACAGGAAGCACGCTTCCTGTCGGGCAGGCTGCTGGGAGGGCCTTAATTGGCCCACCCACTCAAAATGGCGGCGGGCCCCGTTTCAGCGGCGGAGTTCAGCTGCCCGCCCACCATCGAGCCAGTGAGGCCCGCCCACCAACCGAGGGCAAAGTTCTGCCCATAGAGACAGAAGAACTGTTGAGAGTTGGTGCTGAGGTAAAACTGTGTGAAACCAGTGTAACCTGGGCCAGGATTTGGGAGCAGGAATGGAGGTGGGCAGATGCAGAAATTCCCAATATTGACCAGAATGCCAGTTCCCCATCACGGTTTCTACTCTCAGTCATTTTCCTGGAGATCGGATTTGGTGAGGAATGGTTAGCTGCCTGCAAGCAGCAGGAAACTTGTTAAGCCAATTCAAAGCAAACTAAGGCCATTGGTTAGATGTCAGCTGGAATTTTTGATGGGATGACAGCCTGGAGGAAGACTCCTCGTAGCAGACTGGGGGAACCTACATTCCAAATTCCATTTGAGACACGCTGCTGCCATTGTACCAGCATGACCACAGACCGCCCTGTGGAGAGGCTCCCTCTCCACAGTAGGGTCCAACAGCAGTGAGAATTTTAAATTTTACAAGATTTTACAAGTGGATACCTCCATCTTGAGGCACCTTCTCTCTCTTTCTTACCTTCTTTGCCAGTGCCTACCTCTGATGGTGGGGCTGCTTCTCCCATCAGTGCTGGTGGGCTTCCTATTGGTCCTCCAGCTTAATACCCTATACTTAATTGGATGATCAAGGTACCCTCTGGCTACTGACCAGATACTCCAAGAAAAATCAGCGCTGGGTTCTTGCCTCTGACACTGTTTGTTTTGGAGCTTCATTTGATCCAAAAGTTGCAGTCTCAAACCCAAACGGAAAACCTGGATCTGATGAGTTTTCAGATGATGTCATCGAGGGGATTTAGGTGACAAATCAGAGGGGGTCAAGGATAGAACCTTGGAGGAAACCAGAAGTAACTGTGTGAGAGAGAGAAATCATTGTCGGTGATTCTCTGCCTTGAACAAGACAGGTAAGAATGCAACCAAGCAAATTGAGTGACATCCGGTTGGACAACTGAGGAGGAGGGTTGGAGAAGGATGGCGTGGTCAACTCTATCAAGAGCTGCAGAAAGGTCAGGAAGGACTAGGAGGGATAACTTACCTTTGTCACAGTCCCATTGGATGACATTTGAGACTCTCATAAAGGCCATTTTTGTACTGTGGTAAGGGTGGGGAACTTGACTGAAGAGATTCAAACATTGAGTTGAGAAAGACGGGCACAGATATTGGCATTGAAAGCATACTCAAGGACTTTATGAGCAAAGGAATGTTGGAGATGGATGGTACTTGGCAAGGACTGAGGTGAAGCATTCATTTTGAGGAGAAGTTTGATGATGACATAACTGAAGAGGAGGAGGAGGACAATTCCTGAGGAGAGAGAAGCATTGACTATATCAGTTAACAGGAGACCAGGAGAAATTTCATTAAAAATTAATTTATTTGAAGAATTTCCATAGCCAGGTGATTATTGCTATTTATATTATTTTTTCATTTTGACGAGCATGTAGATTTCATCATTAATTTTGCTACATGGAATAACTAAACAATCTCACTATTATCGAAACATTAACATAATGCTTGAATAACTGTATAAATGAAAATATACAATCATTTGCAATTGAAACTAAGATTTGTTAGACCACTAAAATTGCTGACACAAATACAAAAATTTAAGAGTCAATTTTAAGTGAATGATGCATGCACTATTTGTGTTCACTGTTTGAATTCCTCTGCTTTACTTTAGCAACCTTAATATTTCTCACCAAATGCACATTAGTAAAGTATTGTGACCCCATGAACTGCCAGTACCAGTAGGGATGGAGTTTTATCAACAGGGTGTTCAGTTTATAGAGTGTGGATGATAAATGCTTCACAGGCTGATGAATGTGCATCAGAGCAAGACATGTCTTTCTCCATCTAATATGCTTCTGTAGGTACAGTGCTTGAGCTGGCCAAAGCCAAAGACAGGTCAGTGGTAGAAGGGCCAGTTTCCTCCCTTAGATGTCCCAGAATCCCCTGCTGTATCATTTGCATATGATTAAGGCATCAATCAACTTCATGTCAACCAATCTGCATGACATTCTTAATCTTGGAAACAAGCTTGGTGCAAATTGTGCTTGTGTTTTTTGTTTTAATTTTGCATTTGCATTTATTTCCTTGTTCTTAATGTCCATTAAAAAAAAACATTATTTTGAAAATGACTATTCATACAAAGGGCTGCACATCCTATACTACCCTTTAAAAGAAAGGATAATCAAGAGGAATATTTTCAAAAAAATAAAAGCAAAACAAATGCCAGGTGCCCTTGATTTTGGTTACTTGTCCCTGCTTGTCCGAATTTCAGGCTGAGGCTGAGAACACCTTCTATGATAGATGACTGCAATCCACTTCTGTGATCAGTTTACCCTTTCTCAGAACTGACCCTGTGTAAGTCATTCCCTGGGTCACTGCCAATTCAACAGCAGCCAACAGAACGTTTGAATTATTACCTATATTGGATTTCATTACAAAAGGCTATTGTGATCAAAGAGGGAATTTCCTATATCCTCCATTTACTGATCTATAGCCCATGGGTCACTGTGCTGTCTCGTCTATGTGTGTTGAAGCACTAGTACTATTTACATTTTTTCTGATATCACAGATATCAACATTCTTTTTTCTGGGGAATGTTGTCTGCATCGCTCAAAACAGGTTTCCTTCCAAAATACCTCCTTGAATTTTGCAACATCTCACATAATCACACGAGTTTATTGGGAAGATGCTTGCAGGGAGCCCTTTTGTGTTGTTACTATTCAAGATAAGTAGGTGACTACACTTGGCACAAGTTATGTAAGTTAGGAACATTAGAAAGCATTGAACAAGGAAAAAAAACTCTTTACTCAATTATTTTTGAAGGACATTGCACAATTTATGTTGCAATGATTTATTTAATTTAACAAGAGAGACAAATAACTATATGTAGAATCTCGGCAAGAAAGTGAACATTTAAGTTCCTTCCTGCACCCAAAGATGATCAAGGTAAAACTCCAAGACATGATTCATGCATTGTGACACCTTATGCAAAACCTACCAAGTTTCATTCCAGTGTAAGCACCCGTAGTCTCAATAGCACAGGAGACTTCAGCATATATAATCATCTCCACCTACATACACCTCTTTCATGATAATGTTGTAGTTCTTCGACAAAGGAACTAGCTTATGTCAATTCGTTTGTCAGGAAGATATAATAATTCTCATAATATTATTGGAATTTATTGTAAATAGAGTAATAGGTGGGTGTGTCTATGTGTCTATATGTGTGTGTATGTGTGTGTGCGTGTATAAGACTTAATTGAATTAGAGGCAGCTAGTATGGGTGCTTTGATGTAAGAGGATAAGTTAAATTTGAAATTTTAATTAGGTAAACATGGGGAAGTTTAGAAACATAGGTGTCAAGGGAACATTTGCATTTTTAAATAAACCAGATTAGATTGTTTTCAAAGGAGGGGTGAAATATGTCACCTAGCCAGGTGAAGTTTAGAAACAGAGTGTTTATTTTTCCCAAAGATTACTGGTAAAATTTAGAGAGATTTCTAATATCAGGAAGATCAAGTCCAAAGACAAAGTGAAACAATGGATATTTGCATTTAAAGGGGAAAATATACATAAAGAAGCAAAGGCTGTGTGTAAGTGGAGGTATTTTAAGATCTTACAAGTGTGAAAAATCCATCAGCATCTATGTCTCAAGCTGATGTCTCCAGGAACTGAAGTGAGGAGAACTCACTTTGAATTCGACTTATTCAGGTTATCATGTATTTTTGCCTGGGTCTTTTAAAATCTCTGGCCAGAATCTTCTGTTTGGCATGTTGCGGGGGGGGCCCGCATTCCAACACATAAAATGACGTGCAGTGATGTCCGGCATGTGTCTCGACATCACCATGCGTCATTCTGACCTTCTGGTCGGCGGGCACGCACCAGAGTCGGCTGCGCGCCCACTGAACTGTCAAAGACTTGTTAAGGCTATTTAAGAACCAATTAGCCCAATTGAGAAAGCTGCCCGTCCATCCTTAAGGTTGGCGGAAAGGTGAAGAGCCCAGGTGGCCTTTGCATTTATCATGAAACCTCATCCATGGGCAGGATGAAGTTTCATGAAGGTTTTATAAATGGCAGAAAAATTTTGATGAAAATTCATAAATACGTCCCAGCTCATGTGGCACTGTCACATGAGGGGACATGTCTGAATAATTTTTTATTTTTTTATTTTTCCCAACTTTAACACTGAAGTTAATCTCCCTGAGGCAGCTCCGTGTCCGCTCTCGACTGGCCCATCGACGGGGAGAAAATTTTTCCCTATGTGTCTCACCGTTGCCTTAACAAAAATGTAACTGGGAGTTAGATTGATTAGGGGAGTTATAAGTTATCATAGTAGTAATTTGTAGATCTAAGTATGTATTTAAAATAATTTCCCTTATTAATAAATGTTTCATCTAGTTTAGTAAAAACCAACAAGACTTGGTGGTCTTATTACTACTGAATTCAAGGCTCAAATTCTCAAAATTTATACAAATTGAAAATTAGTTGCGACAGTTGTTTTAAGTTTCCCTCTGGGATTTGAACAACTCAGCATTTACAATCTGCTGTGTCATAACAAAAAGTGGGGGCTCTTTGCAGGATATACTTGAAATTCCTTGACTTTTTGGAGTTGGTGAATCTTAAGGTTATGAGTACTAGAAGCATTTTGAATTCAGGAATTGTGCATTTTTTTTGAAGTGGTGAGAGTGCAATATGATGTTGGCCGTTGCTCAGGCTTGCCTGGGAGTTGAAGTTGTAACTTTGGCTGGTTTACAAAAAGTAAATAAAGCTAAGTTAATGGAATTGGCAGATAAGTTACACTTAGGATTACCTGCAGGGGTGAGGAAATCAGACATAATTCAAGGTATAGCACAGCATTTGAAATTGGAAGGAATACCTGAGAGACCGAGTTCGCCAAGAAGTGATTCATTGGAATGGGCTCAAATTCAGCTGCAAATGAAAAAAAAATGAACTAGAGGCAGCAGAAAAAGAGTGTTTCAGGGAACAGGCAGAAAGGAAGGAGGTGAAAGAAAACAAGAAAGGGAATTAGAAATGGCAAAATTAGAAAAGGAGGAAACAGAAAAAGAGAGAGAGAGAATTCCAGCTTAAAATGCAGACAGTTAAAAAAGAGAAGCCAGTAGGTGTGAAGGACTTATTTCTAGATCAGAACCCAGTGGTGAGATGTTCAAATTTGTACAAGCTTTTCCAAAGTTTGAGGAAGGAGATGTTGAAGCATTCTTTATTTCATTTGAGAAGATAGGTAAACAGATGCAATGGCCATAAGCAAACTGGACATTGTTTTGACAATTCAGGTTGGTGTGTAAAGCACATGAGGTTTATGCTTCACTGTCAGAAGAGGTATCAGTGAACTATGATGTGGTAAAAAAAAAGCTATTTCGGGTGCATAAGAGCTGGTTCTTGAGGTATGCAGGCAGAAATTTAGGGATATAAGAAAACAGCCTGGGCAAACTTAGATTAAGTTTGAAAGAGTAAAACAAAATAATCTTGACCGGTGGATATGGGCATTAAAGATAGAGGTGATGGATGCAACTCTTAGAGAAGTCATTATTTTGGACAAATTTAAAGATTCAATTCCTTCGGCAGTGAGAACTCATATGGAGGATCAGAGAGTTGAATGTGTAAGGCAAGCAGCAGAGATAGCTGATGATTATGAGTTAGTACATAAAGCTAAACATTTTTTTTGTCACCCTTTCAAATTGGAAACAGATAGATTATTACAGTGGTGAAAGGAAGGTGGGTAGTCAGAGAAGAGGCGTTGGTGGAAATTTGCAGAAAGTTTTTTCTCAGAATAAAAATGAAAGTGCTGAGGGTAGAGGTAACATTTGAAAATTGAAGTGTTTTCTATGTAATATAGTTGGACACACGAAGTCAGTGCGCCGGAAATTGCAGGGAAAATCTGTTGAAATTATAGGTGTGCCGGAAAGTACTGTAAGTAAAGGCATTGTGGGTTCTGAGGTTCAGGCAGAGGAAAAAACAATGGTTTGTGTACAGGTAAAACAGGGAGAATCAGTGTTAGGTAAAGAAGTGGGAATGTGTTCACAATTTACCCAAGAGAATTCTGAGGGGCAGTTTGCAGAAATGTTTAGAGATTTTGGGTGGATTTTCCCAAATTTGCACTGTGCGGTAGTGGACAGGCAAAATAGCATTCCACCACTGGATGGTGATGGAGAGTATTCACGTCATATTGTCCCGAGCCCGAGCATTACTTATGCATCCCCGGGAAACTCACCGTTTCCATGGCGGGTGGGCTTTATTTGGTCCAGCCGTCATCACCCTGCCATTGCATCACGCCAGCCGCCATGTTTAAAAGGCAGCCACCAGCACAGTGCTAATTGCCACCAGCTCACCAATGCTGCCTGGGAGACATGGCCAGCAAAGGAAATAAGACCGCCGCCCTCCGCTTCAACGACAGGTTCCTCAAGCGACTGCTGGATGCCATGGAGGCCTACTGGGACGTCCTGTACCCCTGCTCTGGCCACAGGATGGGCAGCAACCTGATATAAATTCAGATTGGGAGGCAGTGGCCCTTCAAAATAGGACAGCCACCCAGTGCCATGAGAGGATGAAGAATCTCTTCCATTCTGCCAGAGTAAGTCACTTTTCTCTTCGCTCTCAACTCACGCACTCACAAAACCATTACACATCCACAGGGCCCTCATTCATTGCCAGTTCAAGGAACATCACCATTCGCTCTCTCACACTCACCATCATTGCCGTCATCACATCCATGGCACTACTCACCACCCACACAGGCCAGGCATACTTACCAACTGATTGTGACGGGAACAGCAGTCCGAGAAACGTTTTATGTCCCGGAGATACCTGTAATCCTGGGTGGGTTCGAAACATGAGGGGTGGAATTTCAGTTGAAATCCACGTGGAACTTACCCCACCATCATACTTACCATCTGGCCTGGCAGACGTCCTGCTTACTCTTTCTCCATCTCTATCCATGCAGGACAAGCTGGCACTCACCAGGAGGGAGAATTCACAGATCGGTGATGGAATGCCTAAAATCAAGGTCCTCATGGACTTCGAAAACAGAGCCATCCAGCTGGTAGGCGAGGATCTGGACCGGTCCTGTGCTGACAGTGAGGTCGGTGGTGCTCTACCAAGTGAGGATCCAACAGTGCAACGTCCATCAGGCAACTGTTTCATGGGCTAATACCATGCACTAATTATCTCCCCGTGCTTTTGCAGGCACATCTGCCAAACAGCCAACATAGTCCATGACCCCAGGCCTCCAATCAAGCCCCAAAGAAACCTCTGGAGAGGAATCTGGAGGCACCGTTCCCTGAAGTCACGTCACAGCACTCAGCCACACCCTCCACCAGCGCAGAGACACACACCTCAGTGGGACCAAGCTTTGTAGCCCCAGGATCATAATCTGTTGAGCACATCACACTGTCTGATCCACAGCAGGCAGCGGCAGGGGCTTCCCAGGTCTCTGGCACTCAAAGGACTGCTGGAGGTCAGAACGTTGCTGAGTCCGAATCAGATGATGAGCCTATGGACTTGGTCATGTCAGAGTTATGGAGCTGCAAAAACATGCTTGGGAACACCAGGAAGGGATGCCTGCAGCAATCCTGAGATTGCAAGGCATGATGGAGGAGTTTGTCTGCCTTCAGTCTGAGATGACAGCACCAGCATGCCAATGCACCGAGGTCAACACTAGTAGGATGGCGGCCGCCATGGAGACTTTGGTCCAGGACTTCACTCCTGCACTGCTGCATGGGCTCAACTCCCATTGCTGCTGCCATAGTTGGCCTCCAAATCTGTGTATGCGAGAGGGGCTCCTGGCAGCATAATTTCACTCCAGCTACCCCTGCTCCTCAAGGAGTCAGCCTGGGGCCCCCAGATATCCATAGGGGGGAGGAGCACACTCCAGGCCCACCCTTCTAGGTGACTCCGAGAGTGCCTGGCCAATCTGACTCCCCTCTTCCTGTGACTTCAGCAGATCCAGCTCCACAGGCCTAGGAGAATGCCACTGCCACGCAGCAGGACCCCGAAGGGGCAGGCCAAAATCATCATAGGTGGCGTCACAGTCAGCTCCACTGTGGATGGCCGGAAAACAATAAGATGTAATGCCAGGGTTAGGTTTAGCCTGGGCACGGGTGCTAACCACTTGTACATGCTGTTCACTATTGTCAATAAACTCCCAAGAATGTCTCCCTGCCTATGACTCCTTGTTCTGATGAGCAGTGTTCTTGTCACTCAGATGTGAAACCTTTCTGCACAAGATAAAGGCAGGTGTCTCAGTCCAGGGCCTCTTCCCTCTGCTCTGTGCAGCCTTCAGACCACAATGATGGTCCAGCCTCATACTCTTTGGATACATTACTGATGCCTGCACATCGGCAGTGCTTGTCATTGCTGCCAGAATGTAGTGGGCAGGTGCCACAGAGTTCTCTCATTCTCTCAATGTGCTTTCAGCACCTTTAAGGAGGGGCTGGCCCCCATGTCTTCAGCATCTGTGACTACTGATGCTGTGCTCGAGCTCCTGAAGGGATTAGGTGCTGAAGGCGGACAAAGCATCAGATACTTCTAAAGTTTCATGGTTGCGTCTCTGAGATGGCCCTGATCATGGAGCACAAGCAAGCTGCCCTCGGCCAGACAGGAGTCAGACATTTTCAGAGGCCATGTGAAGATCTATGGAGTGTCCTCACTGTATGCCATCATCATCCTCCTGCAATTGAGTGGCTATTAGGGCCTCCACTGTATCTCCATTTCAGGAGCATACTGACAGAGGGTATTGGTGCTGCCATAAGCCAGACTGGAGTCAAACATTCACAAATGTGATGTGAGGATCTATGGTGCCACCTCACTGCATGTTTTCATCATCCTTCAAAAATCTGGCAGTTACAACAGCCTTCCGAGTGCGCCTGCCTTATCTAGTCAGTAAGAGGGCCTCATCCCTGTCATCGTCACCTCTGACGACCTCCTCAGCCTCATCCCCGTCGGCATCCTTCTCATTGGAGGTGATGTGCAGCTTCTCCATCTCCCCCCCAGTCAGCTCATCTCCCTACTGGAGCTCCAGGTTGTAAATGGCGCAGCAGACAACGACAGTAGGCGGCACCCTCTGCGGTCTGTATTACAGGGCTCCTCCAGACTGGCCCAGGCACCGGAACCTCATCTTCAGCATCCCAATGGTCTGCTTCACCAAGTAGCGAGCTGTTGCATGAGCCTCATTATACCAGTCTGAGGACCCCACATGGGTGTCATCAGCCACACCCTCTGCAGGGTAGCCCTTGTCCCCGAGGAGCCATCCCTGTAGGTTCTGTGGACCCTGGAAGACTGCAGGGATCTGTGAGCGATTCAGGATGTAGGCGTCATGCACACTCCCTGGAAACCGTGAACACACCTGCAGGATGTGTTTCTGGTGTTTGCACACCAGATGCACATTCAGTGAATGGAAGGCCTTGCAGCTGTGTGTGTTGCAATGGAGATTTGAACACCACATGGGTGCAGTCAATCGCACCCTGCACCTGTGTGAATCCCGAGATCTGGGAGAATCCAATGGCCCTTGCAGCTTGGCTGTCCTGGTCCTGGTCCTGGGCAAAAAGCACAAAGTTGTGTGCCATGGGGAAAATGGCATCCGTGACCTCATGGATGCATTTGTGGGTGATGACTTGTGATATCCCACAGAGGTCACCTGGGGAGCCCTGAAAGGAGCCACTGACATAGAAATTGAGTGCCGCAGTCACTTTCACAGCCACTTGCAGTGGATTCCCTCCATGTCCCCTTGGTGCCAAGTCCTGCAGTAAGTGGCAGATGTGAGCAACCAGGTCCCTAGACATGGGCAATTGTTGATGATGCTGATTCTTGGTCATTTGCAGGAATGGCAGGCAGCATCTATTCACCTTGGGTTTCACTAGGCACCGACAAGCCATGGCTCACTGTCACTCCTGGACAGCATGTGCGGGAACCCCAGCAGCCCCTTCTTCCTAAGGTTGCTGCTCCTGCCTTTGCCAGGTGCCTCAGTCACTCTTTCCTCCTTCTTCTCCGCTCTCTGTAGGCCATCAGGCATGCAGTTAGGTCACCAGGCTCCATGTTCCTGATGTGGTCCTCCTGCGGCATGAAAGAGAGAGAGAGCCATGGTTGTACTTAGCACCTTTCCTGGCCCTGTGTGACTGCCTCTTAATGCTTCCCAGAGAGTGCCTGTCCCCCCTCGGGTAGCAACAGATGAGTGTGCTGCATGGCTGCCCTGTCAACCTGCAACATTGGGGAGACCATTCCTAACCAGGATGCTGAGATTGCAAGGGGCTTTGAGCGCCTCCATCAGTGACTGCTACATGGCCAGCATTGGTGAGGAGATTGTACAACATGTGCAGCCCAACTGCTCTGCGGTCCAATAAAGTAAATTGCAGATTCACAGCCTGTGCCACCACATTGCTTGCATGGGCGGGCAGTCCAAGGGCCCGACCCCAACCATATCACTGGCTGTGCCTGAGCTGTCTCAGTTGCAGAGGAATGGTCAGTTTATACAGGTGTCCCTGCCGCGTGGCCACTTCCCTCGCCCACCCTGCACCCCGTCTCCTCGATTTCTTGTGCGCAGGATCCAACGTCAGGGCAGCAGTTGCCTCCACCCCTCCTATCCCGATAACAGTCACCTTCAAGGCTGGGCAGCAGCTTCCCCCTGACACCCCACACCCCCCTGCCCCTCATCCAAGGCTGGGCAGCAGTTGCCCCCGGACAGCGCCCCGACAACAGTCGCCTCTGGGGCAGGGCAGCACTTAACCCTGACCCCCAAGCGCCCCTGAAGCCTGAAAAGCAACAGGTGGTCCTGGTGAGCTCTGCAGAACAATACTGCTCACTCACCTTCAGTTCCCCCAAAGTGAAGGCCACCAAGTGCACGTCGCCTGTGTACTGTTGTGAAACACGTTGACATGCTTTCCTGCCAACATGGATGGATGATCCAGCGGGCTTCCAAGAGCCTGGCGGGATGGCCTCTTAATGATATGCAGATGTATTACAACGAGCTCCCTGATGACCGTTGGCGGGAAACGCGGCCAGCTATCTGTGGCTGAGTGGATGATTGTGACCAGCCTTCCTGCTGTCACGAAACTGATCACGCCATTTGTCCACGTACACCACCTGTCAAGCCCACTATCAGCGGGCATGGAAAATTCCGCCCTCTGTTTTTTGGTCTTCCAGGGTGCTTCATGGATCAGCTTCTGAATCTTTCAGTGTCCTGTTCATAATACCAACAGATCACCAATTACCTTTTAGCTAGGGCTAGTCACTATACATTCCCACAGCATAGCAAGAATGTTGGCCTCATCACAAAGGTAATTAATTAATGGCAAAAACAATGGGCCAGATTTTGCTATAACAGGGCAGGGTTTCTGCCATTCATTGGACTTACTCTTGCATCTTTCAGCTTAAAAACTTTTGCCCACCAGTTTGCTGAAAGTTCAAGCTAATCAATTGGCAGTGAGGGAATCAGCCATAAGAACGTAAGAAATAAGAGCAGGAGTAGGCCATTCAGCTCCTTGAGCCTGCTTTGCTAGTGAATAAGCCCATGGCTGACCTGATTGTGGCCTCAACTCCGCTTTCCTGTCAAATCCCAACAACCCAAGACTCCCTTGTAGATCTAAAATCTGTCTAACTCAGTCTTGAAAATATTCAATGAACCTGCCTCCAATGTTCCTTGGGATAGAGAATTCCAAAGATTTATGACCCTCTGAGGGAATTACCCATCATCTCCATCTTAAATGTGAGCTCACATATTCTTAAACTATGCCCCGCTAATTCTAGAAACCCCATGAGGGGAAACATCCCCTCAACATCTACCCTATCAAGCCCTCTCAGAATCTTAGGGGCAGAATTTTGCCTTTGTTAGGTGGACTCGGTGGGGGTGGGCGTGGCCGGTTGGGAAGCCACCTGCTGCTTGCGATCGGGGCCGGACCGCGATTTCACACTGGCGGGCCAATTAAGGCCCATTCAGCGTAAAACGCGAGCGGCAGCACTCAGCGCTGCCTGTGCAAAGTGGGGGGAGGGCGAGCGCGCGAGTAGGGACATGTTATAACTGAAATGTTAAAAAAATTATTACATTTTTATTTGATGTTGGAAACTTCATTCCACCTGTGGATGACGTTTCCAGACAAGTGCAAAGGCTGCTTCGCCTTTTCACCTATCTGCCAACCGTAAGGTTGGATAGTCAGCGAAAAATTTGTTTCAATTACCTTGTAAATAGCCTTAATTGTTGGGGCCTTTTAATTGTCAGCAGGTGTGCTGCCAATTCCTGTGCACACCCGCTGACTGAAATATTGGTGACTGCACGTTGACATTGGAACGCTTGCCCTGTCGAGGTCAAAAAACTGCCGTATGTTTCAATAAGTTTACCTCTCAATCTTCAAAACTCAATTCAGCAAAGACTCAACCTGTTCAATCTTTCCTCATATGACAAACCCCTCATCAAGGAATCAACCTAATGATCCTTCCCTGAACTGCCTTCAACGCAAATATATCCCCCCTTAAATAAGGAGACCAAAACTGTACACAGTATTCTAGGTGTGGTTTCACCAGTGCCCTGTAGAGTTGTAGCAAAACTTCTATACTTTTATACTCTACCCCCCCTTGCAATTAATGCCAACCAGGACCTGAGTGAATAAGGCAAACAACAAGGAACAAAGGCAAAGAAAGATAGGATTGAGAGAGAAAAAAAGAGACAGAAAGAAAGGCTAAGATTTTTTTTTAAATTTAGCATTTTTTTAAATCTCCCCAAAATCAGTGTGAGGAGAGGATAATCCATTTTGGTCTCCTCCTGAAGTCTCCACTTTCACAGAAGTTGGTCCTCAGCCAATTTGATTCACTCTGCATGGAATCATGAAATGACTGAGTGCTCTAGATATTGTAAAGTTTATGGGCTCTGACAAGATGCTGTACTGAAAACTTGTGCTCTGCAACTAGTTTCACCTATATTCAAAACATTCTAATACAACTGCAACAATGGCATCTACCCAATAATGTGGAAAATTGCCCAAATATGTCCTGTCTACAAAAAGCAGGAAAAATCCAATCCAGCCAATTACTGCCCCATCTGTCTGCTCTCAATCATCAGCAAAGTGATGGAAAGTGTCATTGAAAGTGCTATCAAGCATGTTACAGATGGGGAGAGATGGTAGGATAGCTCCTACTTTTTTCCACCTCTCGACAAATTAATTGCTACAAGATGGGTTTTACAGGAGTGTTGTTTTAACTCCTTTAGTACTGTGACCTTAAGAAAAGATACAGGATGGGTTTTCTCACAAGATTTTTAAAAAAAGAATAAATGTTTATTTCTCAATGCCCAAAATATAAGTGTGATAGGACCCACATTCACACAACACAATCACATATGGGTGAAGGTGATTAAAAAGGAGTCAGCATGCACTTAGGTATTTAAAGTGTCTAAAAAAGTCACGATTACTCTGTTTTATGAGATGAAACCTGAAAACGTTGCAGAGAAGATGATTTCATTTTGGCTCCCTGAACAAAATGGAGGTTAGAAATTTCTGGCGCTGAATTCACAGTGGCTTACTCTTTGCTACAGTAGGTTTCTGGCTTTGCTCCAGTTGAAGTTGTAGTCGATCCCCCATAACAAAGATATGGTTTGGTTCTGTAAATCTTCATGTGACATGATAGCCCCACTTTTTTGCCTGGGTTCTAGGCAGGGTCCTTTCCTAGGCCAGGTGGGATCTCTTCCCTCTATGGTCCCTTTATCTTCCTAACTGACTGACAACTGGATGCTGCTTTAGATGTGTGTTAATAAATGTTTCTTCGCATTAGCTAGTTTTTGTCAGGTGACCATGGTATTGTCCACACAGACGGTCCCTGATGATGTTATCATTGACGCATAATGGGATTTGAACCTTGGCCATTTGCATCTCCTTGTGAGAGGTTGTTTTTTTCTTCACACCTATTTTGTAGAATTTCAATTGGCAGACACTAAGTCTAGGCCACCATTGTATCTTTGTTTCTGCAGACATCTAGATAATAGTAGCCGTTAACCCCACAGGAGATATCTGGTGCATTTTTAAAGTTTCTTCAATCAAATGTTCCAAAATGTCATTGTCCTGCCCAGACAAGCAAACTACTTTCAGCCTTGGGCAGTTTCACATATATTTGCAGGCAAGGAAGGAGGTCACCTCATCCCCTTGACTCCATCTTGTTCCAAGGTAAATTGTTCATTTTCTCTTCTGCTTTTAAAAGTAGTGTCCATTTTACACAATTCCATGGGCATAACCATGTGGGCATGACAAGTGACACCTACTCACCAATAACCAGCTCACTGATCTTCAGTTTGGGTTCTGCCTGGACCACTCAGCTCCAAAGTTCATGACAACCTTGGTCAAACCATAGACCAAAGCGCTGAATTCCAGAGCTGAGGTGAGAGTGACTGCCCTTGACATCGAGGCTGCATTTGATCAAGTATGGCATCAAGGAACCTTAATGAAAAAAAAAGCTAGAGTCAAGCCTAACACAAAGGAAGATGGTCATGGCTGTTGGAGACAAATCACCTCAGCCCAAGGACATTGCTGAAACAATTCCTCAGGGTAGTGTCCTAGGCTAACTATCTTCAACCACATCATCAATTACCTTCCCTCCATCATAAGTTTTAAAATGGTGATGTTTGCTGTTGATTGCACAATGTTCAGTACCATTCACAACTCCTCAGATACTGAAGCAGCCCATGTTGGCATGCAGCAAAATCTGACATACAGGCTTGGGCTGATAAGTAACAATCACATTCACACCATGTAAGTGCCAGACAAATACTATCTCCAAGGAGAGGCAGTTTAACCACTTCACCTTGACATACAACAGTATTACCATCGCTGAATCCACCACTTTCAACATCCTGGGAGTCATAATTGAGCAGGAGCTTAACTGGACCAGCATATAAATACTGTGTCCACCAGAGCAGGTCAGAAGCTGGGAATTCTATGGTGTGTAATTCACCTCCTGACTCCCCAAAGCCTGTCCATCATCTACAGAGTGCAAGTCATGAGTGTGATGGGATAACCTCCACTTGCCTGGATGAGTGCAGCTACAACACTCAAGAAGCTCAACACTTGACTGCACCGGAGTGCTACTTTGGGTTGCAGTAGAGTGCTTAAGTTGGAGTTTGGTGACTGAAGGAATTTAAGGGTTAATTTCTATCTAAAGTCTAGTCTTTCTTTAATTTAGTAATTAACTAAAAGTTGCTGTTTGGGGTGGAAGAAATTGAGTTTTGGGCCAGCTTTAAAACAGGGTTCATACAGACTCTGCTTACAGCTACAACTAGTTAATTAGATAACTGACTTACACAGGTTTTCAAAGGCCAGGTTCAGAGAGTATAAAAACAGGCCATCTTACAGTGCTGATGTTGTCTGCACTGGAGTGCTGCTTTGGGCTGCAGTAGAGTGCTTAAGTTGGAGTTTGGTGACTGAGGGAGATCGGTGAGGAGGGAACAAGGTGATCCTTTGAGTACCGTGAGTATGGTTGGGTAAATATTTGTGACTTTTATTGCTTATAATTTTTAAGGTCTTATTTTGTGGTTCATCATTTGTAAGATCTACATTCTGTCACAATGAGGAGTAGGAAAGAAGGGTTCGAGAGTAATTGATATTTTTTGATATTAAGTATCTTCCAAATGGTTTAATTTAATTTAAAGGGGTAAGTCATGGCAGGAGAGCTCAAAACCATGGTGTGCTCCTCCTGCTCTATGTGAGAAGCCAGGAATATTTCCAGTGCCTGGGGCCAGCATGTGTGCAGGAAGTGTCTAGTTATAGGGGATTCAATTGTAAGGGGAATAGATAGGCATTTCTGTGGCTGCAAACAAGACTCCAGGATGGTATGTTGCCTCCCTGGTGCTAGGGTCAAGGATGTCTCAGAGCGGCTACAGGACATTCTGAAGGGAGACGGTGAACAGCTAGTACTTGCGGTACACATTGGTAGAATTGACATAGGTTAAAAAACAGCTGAATATAGGAATTAGGTAGTAAGCTGAAAAATAGGACCTCAAAGGTAGTGATCTCAGGATTACTACCAGTGCCACGTGCTAGTCAGAGTAGAAATAGCAGGATATTTCAGATGAATACATGGCTGAGGAGATAGTGTGAAGGGGAAGGCTTCAGATTCCTGGGACAATGGGACCGATTGGGGGAGGAGGGACTAATGCAAACTGGACAGGTTACACCTGGACAGGACTGGAACTGATGTCATAGGGGGAATGTTTGCTAGAGTGATTGGAGAGGGTTTAAACTAAAATGGCAGGGGGATGGGAACATATGCAAGGAGTCAGAGGAGTGGGAATCAAGGACAAGAACAAGAGACAGAAAGAGGAATAAGAAAAGTGATAGGCAGAGAAATCAAGGGCAAGAATCAAACAGGCCCTCAGTGAAAAATAGTGGGAACGGGACAAATAATGTTAAAAAGACAAGCCTTAAGGCTTTGTGCCTTAATGCGAGGAGCATTCGCAATAAAGTGGATGAATTAACTGCGCAAATAGATGTAAACAGGTAGTCAGGATTATGGAGACATGGCTGCAGGGTGACCAGGGATGGAAACTGAACATCCAGGTGTATTCAGTATTTAGGAAGGACAGACAAAAAGGAAAAGGCGGTGGAGTTGCATTACTGGTTAAAGAGGAAATTAGCACAATAGCGAGGAAAGATATTAGCTCTGACGATGTGGAATCTCTATAGGTAGAGCTGAGAAACACGAAGGGACAAAAAACATTAGTTGGGGTTGTATATGGACGCCCAAACTGTAGTGGTGATGTTGGGAATGGCATTAAACTGGAAATTAGAGACGCTTGCAATAAAGGAACATCTGTAATTATGGGTGACTTTAGCCTGCACATAGATTGGGCAAATCAAATTAGTAACAATACAGCAGAGAAGGAATTCCTGGAGTGCATATGGGATAGTTTTCTCGACCAACACATGAGGAACCAACTAGAGAACAGGCCATCCTAGACTGGGTTTTGTGTAATAAGAAAGGAATAATTGACAATCTAGATGTGTGAGGTCCTTTTGGGATGAGCGACCATAATATGATAGAATTCTTCATCAAGATGGAGAGTGACATAGTTGATTCTGAGACTAGGGTCCTGAATCTTAATAAAGGAAACTACGATGGTATGAGGCGCAAGTTGGCTATGATGGATTGGGAAACGTTACCTAAAGGGATGACGGTGGATAGGCAATGGCGAACATTCAAAGAGCGCATGGGTGAATTGCAACAATTGTTTATTCCTGTCTGGCACAAAAGTAAAACAGGAAAGGTGGCCAAACCATGGCTTACAAGGGTAATTAGAGATAGTATTAGATCCAAGGAAGAGGCATACAAATTGCCCAGAAGAAACAACAGACCTGAGAATTGGGAGCAGTTTAGAATTCAGCAAAGGAGGACCAAGGGATTGATTAAGAAGGGGAAAATAGAGTACAAGAATAAGCTTGCGGGGATCATAAAAACTGACTGTAAAAGTTTCTATACGTTTGTGAAGAGAAAAAGATTCTTGAAGACAAATGTAGGTCCCTTACAGTCAGAAACAGGGGAATTTATAATGGCAAACAAAGAAATGGCTAACCAACTAAGTACATACTTTGGTTCTGTCTTCACAAAGAGAACACAAATACCATACTAGAAATGTTGGGGAACACAAGGTTTAGTGAGAGGGAGGAACTGAAAGAAATCAGTATTAGTAGGGAAATGGTTTTGGGGAAATTGATGAGATTGAAGGCCGATAAATCCCCAGGGCCTGATAATCTACATCCCAGAGTACTTAAGGAAGTGGCCCTAGAAATAGCGGATGCATTGGTGGTCATCTTCCGAGATTCTATAGACTATGGAACAGTTCCTACAGATTGGAGTGTACCTAATGCAACCCCACTATTTAAAAAGCAAGGTGGAGAGAAAGCAGGGAATTATAGACCAGCCAGCTTAGTGTTGGTAGTGGGGAAAGTTCCAGAGTCCATTATAAAAGATTTAATAGCTGAGCACTTGGAAAACAGTGGCAGAATCAGACAGAGTCAACATGGATTAACGAAAGGGAAATCATGCTTGACAAACTATTGAAATTTTTCGAGGATGTAACTAGTGGAGTTCTTGAGGGGAAGCCAGTGAATGTGGTTAATTTGGGCTTTCAGAAGGCTTTGGACAAAGTCCCACATAAGAGATTAGCATGTAAAATTAAAGCTCATGGGATTGAGTGCCGTGTATTGAAATGGATAGAAAACTGGTTGGCAGACAGGAAACAAAGTGTAGGAATAAATGAGTCTTTTTCTGAGTGGCAGGCAGTGACTAGTGGGGTACGCAGGGATCAGTGCTGGGACCCCAGCTATTCACAATATATATTCATGATTTAGATGAGAAAACTAAATGATATATCTCCAAATTTGCAAATGACACAAAGCTGGATGGGAGAGTGAGCTGTGAGGAGGATGCAGAGATGCTTCAGGATGATTTGGACAAGCTGATTGAGTGGGCAAATGTATGGCAAATGCAGTATAATGTGAATAAATGTAAGGTTATCCACTTTGTAAGCAAAAACAGGAAGGCAGATTATTATCTGAATGGCTATAAATTGAGAGAGGGGAATGTGCAACGAGACCTAGGTGTCCTCATACACCAGCCGCTGAAGGTAAGCATGCAAGTGCAGCAGGTGGTAAAGAAGGCAAATGCTATGTTGACCTTCATAGCGAAAGGATTTGAGTACAGGAACAGGGATGTCTTGCTGCTATTATACAGGGCCTTGGTGAGACCACACCTGGAATATTGTGTGCAGTTTTGGTCTCCTTATTTGAGGAAGGATGTTCTTGCTATAGAGGGAGTGCAGCGAAGGTTTACCAGAATGATTCCTGGGATGGTGGGACTGACATATGAGGAGAGATTGAGTTGGTTAGGATTATATTTGCTGGAGTTCAGAAGAATGAGGGGGGGATATTATAGAAATCTATAAAATTCTGACAGGACTAGAAGCAGGAAGGGTGTTCCCGATGGTGGTGGAGTCCAAAACCAGGGGTCACAGTCTGAGGATACGGGGTAGACCATTTAGGACTGAGATGAGAAGTTTCTTCACCCAGAGAGTGGTGAGCCTGTGAATTTTGCTACCACAGGAAGTAGTTGAGCCCAAAACATTGTATGTTTTCAAGAATGAGTTAGATATAGTGCTTGGGGTGAATGGGATCAATGGAAATGGGGATAAAGCAAGAGCAGGCTATTGAGTTGGATGATCAGCCATGATCATAATGAATGGCGGAGCAGGCTCGGAGTGCTGAATGGCCTACTCCTGCTCCTGCTATTTTCTATGTTTCTATGTTTCCAGGATAAAGCATCTCACTTATTTGGAACCCCATTCACCATCTTAAACATTCACTCCCTTCAATACCAATGCACAATGACAGCAGTGTGTACCATTAATAAGATGCACTGCAGCAGTCACTAAGGCTTCTTGATAGTACCTTCCAAACTTTGCAGATGCATGGAAACAGCAACACCTGCATGTTCTCCTCCAACTCACACACCATTATGACTTGGAATTATATTACTGTTCCTTTATTGCCACAAGGTCAAAATTCTGGAACTCCCCAGCTAACAACACTGTTGGCAGCACCTTCACCACATGGACTGCAGTGGTTCAAGAAGGGCAATTAGAAATGGGCAATATATATATTAGCCCTGCCAGTGATGGCCGCATCCCATGAATGAACAGAAGAAAAGTTTGAGCTTTCAAACAAAGCTACAAGAGCTTGTGGGTCTGACTCCTGGTTAGGGACCCTGGTTACAGCTTCCATGGAGGTTGCCAAATAATTCTTGCAAGACTGCAGAGTGCTCATACCCTATGATAGGATGCCATCGAAGCTTGAAACAGGCTTCTTCGAACTTTCAGGCATTTTATAGATGGTTTGAGGTAGACCTCCCCAAGTGCAAACGTACTGTCTAATCCACCCAGGGTGTCAAATCTCTGTGCTTGTGTTTGGGAAGGATGGAGTGTGTGATGGCATTTGCCTTGTCCAATCTTCCTCAGTGAGGCACAAGTGCTAATGAGAATGTAGAGAAAGGAGAAAAGGACAAGAGTTGGTATTACACTGACAGGCCAGACAGTAGTAGGTGACAGGCTTCACTATGTAACATAACATTATCAAACTGTGATTGCTTGAGGTAAAGAAAAGTGTACAATACTAGGCAGACAACCTGCTCAATTAGGCCCTCACCCTGCCATCTCTGAAACTCTGAGTTCTCAATGAACCAATGATCTCAGGAGCTGCATGCTCCATCTTGCTGATGGCCTGGATGTTAGATGACCCTCCCCAGCCTTGTTCCTCCCTCTATATTGTGAACCATTTAGCTTGCGGAAAGTGAGGCAGAGAATAATTTCAATAGCAAGCAGTCTCCCTTCTGCATAGCAATTGCTTCCTGTTATGACCCCAGCTGAGGTTACCCCTGGACAAGCCTGAGCCAAAATGGAACCCAGCTTGGTTGATCCTAACTTTTATTTTTGCTTAGACACGTGGAGAGTAGCTACTGAACAGAGACACAGGAGTCAGCTGATGAAATTATAACAAAAGAGTAAAACATTGATTCAACAAGAAAAGATAAACTATATTACAATACTCCTTCACCCACAACTGTACCTTTACAGACATATACAGATTTGTTAGGATAACACAAGTTACAAAAGCTACCTTATACTCTAATGTCCACAGTAAGGACATAGAATATGTACCAATAGGTGGTCAGACACACCACACTTTGAAGACAATTGACAGGTGCCAAATCAACCAGATGCTATGGATCTCTCATCAACTCCCCCCAGATGCTTGTCACACCGTGAGCCAACCAATTTCATTGAACTCCGTCTTTCACATGAGGGTTTCCAATCACCATCTCGAGGAACTCAATTTGGAATCTTCTCCTAAACCAATGCTTTCTCACTGATGCCTTCCGCAAGCGTTCACCTCCAGGGTTTTGAACTCTCCTTCTGATGTTCCTCTCCCCTGGGTCAACACATGCATTCAAGCTGTCTTCCACGCACTCTCTCACTCACCGACTCAGCCGTCAACAGTACCACTGCTTCACGTGCCCAAAGCAAAGAGTTACAGACCTTCAGCCGTCTCTTTGGACCTTCTTGCCTCTTGCAAGCTGTTCTCACTTTAACTCTGCTTTCTGCAGCTTTTATCTTTTTAAATCTGAAGCTCGGAACCTTTCTCTCAGCCACTCACTCTTAACTTCACTTAACAGGACCTTTTCTAGGTTCTTGTCCTTCTTTTGAATAGAAGGTCTTCTTGAGACTTTCTCCTGTTCCACTCCCTTGGATTTTCGGTTATTTTCTTTAGCTGAGACTTGATATCTGTCTCTTTTGCTCCAGTCTCTCCTGGCAGCTATTTTCAACCAATTTTAGCTTGGGACTGCCTATCTGTCTCTTTCAGGTTGCTTGCCTGGCAGCTATCTTCAAAACCAGCTGAACTCCAACAGCTTCCAAACAAACTGCTGTTTCTCACTTGTGTGTGTCTGTGGGAGGAACCTACCTCTCTGGGCCCCTATTGCGAGGCATCAACACTGTTTTTTCTACTCCTGATTGCTTAGTTTATGGTTGTAAACTCTCATTAGAAATGCAAGCACTTTTTTAAAATGTGAAACTAAAACTCAATTTAACCTTTCTTAACACAGATACAGAAAGACAAATCAAACTTAAACATTAAAGCTAGAACTCATTCCTAATACCCAAAAAATACAAATATAACTTACTTAAACTATTTCTATTTCCTAACACTTCTTTTGTTTCAGATATTTTCTAATTCATGTCTGCGTTTTACTCAATAAACTTTAGCTGGTGAAATTCTCCATTGATTTAGGTCTTTAATGTTTTGACTGATTAATAATTCCCCACTAAAGTACACAAATAGGAATATTGTGGCTTTGAATATTTCCCTCTAAAATTAAAAGATGGTCATCCTGCAGGACTCATGTACTGCTTCCAGTCTGAGCCAGAAAGGATGTGTGATTTTTAAGGCCAAGTTGATTTATGTTTCCAACTTTTTGTTTCTTCCTCTGGAAAACATCTCATTCAAAAGTATCCACTTTTGCCACAACTGGCTATGTGGGCACAAATTGTGCTCAAAACTGCAACAGTTTCAAGATTTTCTTTTGCTCAAGTTTCCACTCTAACATATTGTTGAACATAATTGGACCAGATTTTCATGTCGGAGCTGGAAATCAGGAGATGGGTCCCATTCTTTCATTTATCTTGAAACTGGCGGGAGATGGAATTTTCCCTAAGTGGCCTGAAGATTGTCCTGACTCTAGGAGCCATAGACCTCAATGCAGGAGTAGAGGTGGGCCGAGCCCAGAGCTGGTAGGTTAAAAGGTCCACCTCCGATTCCAAACATTCTCAGCCCGGTTCTTCCGATGCAATCATAGGCTAATCTATATAAAGTTGAATGTTGTGTCCACTTTAAACCCCCATGCTCACCCTACCCTCTCACCCCCTCAGCCCAGTCAGTCCCTCATTCCCTCATCCTTACCCCCTTACCTGCTTACCCTCACCACCTCAATCCCCTCAAACTCCCCACAGCGCCTCACCCCTTTCACCCTCAATCCCTCACTCCACTCATCCATTATCCACTTTATGAACAGAACTCACAACCTCTGCTATAACAAAAGGATTAGCTCATAAAACTCCCTGAGTAAACAGACTCTTCAAACAATCCGTTTAAACAAAGTCAAGTATTTGTAAAATGATTAGGCAATTGGATTGTAACCAAGAGCCCAAAAATCCTCAGGTAAACAAACAGACTTCAGAACAACTAAGTCGGCAAATGTCCATACTGAATACATAACAACTTACCTTAATGAACACAGATACAACTCATGCTACAGCACTTCATGATGAACTGTAAAGGGGGCAAAACTCTTCCTGCCTCATGATTCATATCACATTGTAACTGATGTAAAACCTGACGCTGCTGAAGTTCAGCCACCTCCATGAAAATTAAAACACTTACCTGAGACAAACTCTCTAAGAGCCAACAATGCTGTTAATTGACTCCTTAATAGGAGTGGCCATGTTTCAGAGCCTGTTCCCTATACTGCCTTTGTGGAAATGGCTGAGGGTGGAAATGAAGCCAAAGCCTTTGGACGCACCAGTCAATGGCCTTTTTTCCCCACTCTGCCACCATTTGGTCCCAATCAGGACAATGAAAATCTGACTAAATTCCTCCATGTATCAGCACAATCAGGCAGCATTTTAGAACTTTATTTTATTTTTAAATTGCATTAAAGATATTCCTGGCAAAATATAAGAATGCTAATCTGGAGCAGCTTTACAAATACAGCTGAAAATTGGTTTGTTACAAAAAAAAGTATTTTTAGTCAGAGTGTAGCCCACTACCTGTGAGTAGATCAATTTTAAATTACTCAAAATAACTTGAGAAACCAAACTATTTGTTTGTTACATCAGTGTAAGGTAGTCTTGTATTACATATATTTAAAAAAGCTTTTAAAACTTGCCTATTAGTGTCATTGGCACCTAATAATAGAGCTTAATTTTATGAGCCTGCTCCAAGGTCATAATTAATAAAAAAAACTCGTAATGGTGATTAATTCAACCTGGGGGTGTGGCTAGTTTTGTGGGCAGAACTGGCTTCAAGTGTGATGCCTTTTAAATTTGTTCAAAAGACCATGGAAAAACTATTTGTGCTGTTTGTAATTTACATTTGTAAGCTCTTTGTACTGGTTTGGCAAATTGCACTGAAAAAATAATGCAATCTAATACTTGGCCCTCATTTTCCCCAGCGTTTTTACTATGATCAGAATTTGCTATGAGGGAGAACATGGCCTAGTTTCTTGCCAATAAGTGACACAACCTGTCATCAAAAGAAGTGTTCTGCCGGTAGCCTGTTTCCCAATATTGCTTAAGTTACTGTATTTAAATATTGGTAATCAAATAAAGGAACAAGGCAATGAAATTCTTGCCAAAGGAACTTTGACCAGAATCCTAATTGTGACTGGGGCTACAGAGCAAGCTATTTTATTTGGACTAAACATTTCCATCATTTATGTAATGGCATTTAGTTCATTTTCAATGAATGTAAATCTCCCTTTAATACTTTAAACCAGCTTTTCCTTAATTGTTACTATAAAGATGGCACCTGCAGTCGATAATTCATAATCATGCCTATGTTGCAGGATATAATAAGAGGGGAAACTTAGAGTAGTTAAGTTTACAATACACAGGTTATCTGTAATTTAAATTGAATTATAAAAGACTTAAAGGAACTGAGCAATTAAAATGTCTTGAACACAATGAGACAAATTAAACACAATTGCTTGCAAAGTGGAGTACTTTAAAATACATCTCTCCAAATTTGAAGCATGTTGTTGATTTGTCCCTATCTAAAACCATTTGATAAATGTCAAACAATAGATGATCAATTAGGAATGCATTACCAATTGTATATGTTTCTGAGTTAGTTTGAGGCTGTTATCTAAACAAGACTCATGCCAACAGGGAGCCATGTCTGTTCAGGTAATCTGTCCCAAAATGACTATTATTTTATATAATGGGCTAACATTCTAGAAGCAAGAACTTTCCATTGAGGTTTTTTTAATGGCAAATAAATTAACAACCTCCACAAGTGACAGCTTTTCCTTGCTACCCAAGACCCAGAGCCCAGAGAGTGAGCTGATTTGGTATTTTGTCACCATTACAATTCTTTGAGGCATCACATGCATACCATAACTTTTCAAAATATAAAATGGTTGGTTCAACAGTTTCACTGTTTGGACTGTGGAGCCGGTATGCTCCTCTTAACCACATTTAAGGAATGAGTGCCCCTGCTCCCAGCATCCCACCTAAATAACTGCTAATCCCCTGACCCAGCTTTGGATCAAATCTGCTAAAGCCTCCCATGCTCCATTTCTACCTGCTGGGCTCTAATCTCCCCCACCTACAAACTTTTGCTTTTATCACCCACAATCTCTGTTCCCTTAACCTCAGTCTCCAGTTCACCCTCCCCTTAGGGTTGCATTACTTATTGTCTTTTTGCATAATGTAACAAATGGAGTAAAATTAATAAAAATGCCCTTAGAATTGTCTTCATGCCAATACAAAGAGTGAATATATGTTTATCTTCTATCCCTCTTGTAGTTCAAGTCTTGCCCTGTCTCATCATGATTTTACATATTTATGTAATTTGACTTCCCGGCCAGTTCTTTCATACTTTGCCACAATTCAAATAATCCAAAAGTCACATAGCTGAGACGTAGACAGTCAGAGATACTTTCACAGAGATGCATTCTCTATGGAATGAAAATAACAAAGAAGGGAAATTATTTTTGGCACTATAAAACAGACTTGGAACAATAAATATAAGTATATATATTATATGTATGCACAATAATGTATAGTACTGTTCTGTAACTGACTTTCAAAATATAATGGGAGTATTACTCAGAAAATATATTCAGCAAAGTCCTTCATCATAATGCAAGCAATTTTTCTGACATTACTTGGGTTGTTTAAACCTATTATTATTATAAGGCTGGTTTTATGAGTTTGAACTGCCAGTGTGGAGCTTTGCCCAGCAACAGAAAATTTGGGTTATAATTTCTGACTAAAATGGTTGGAAAATCTTGGGCAATGTCAACCCAAATTTTGATGCACAACGTGACAGGATTCTTGCCTCCATCCACCTTCTCTTTTAGGGCGTAGGGCAGAGGTCTGGCCTTAAAGAACCGGGTGTTGCCTCCAAATTTAAGTATATTTTTGCTTCTAGGCCTTTTATCTTTCCCAACTCATTACAAAATACACTGTCACACTTTTTAACAGCTCAGGAATTCCTCCTGTTCTAACTTGAAAAATATCTGATCAGTTGAATTTAAAGAAGTTATGCTGATCTTATATAAGACGCTAGTTAGACCTCAGCTGGAATATTGTGTACATTTTGGGGCATCACAATATAGGAAGGATGTGAATGCCTTGAAGAGAGTGCAGAAGAGGTTTACAAAAATGGTCCCAGGGATGAGAAATTTCAAATAAGAAGATAGATTGGAGAAGTTGGAACTGTTCTCCTTGGAGAGGAGAAGGCTAAGAGGATATTTGATACAGGTGTTCAAAAACATTGAGAGGGCTAGATAGAGTAGATAGGGAGAAACTGTTCTAGCTCATAAAAGGATCAAGAATGATAGCGATTTGAAAAGAAGCAAATGTGATGTGAGAAAAATCTTTTTCACACAGCAAGTGGTTCAAGTCTGGAATGCACTGCCGAGAAATGTGGTGGAGTCAAGTTCAGTTGAGGCATTCAAGAGGGCATTAGATGATTATTTGAATAGAAACAATGTGCAAGGGTTTGGAGAAAAGGCAGGAAAATGGCACTAAGTCATACTGCTCATTTAGCGAGCAGGTGCAGACGTGATGGTCTAAATGGCATCCTTCTGTGCCGTAACAATTCTGCGATTCTGTGATGCTTTCTCAGAAGGAAGTCCTGCCTTAGAGAGCTGCCGGCCAATCAGATGGCCACCAACTCTGTAGTCCCAACAGTACATGTCAGGAGTGGTTGCCACTGCTGGGACTATAGGCAGTCCTATCATGCTGAGGAGCCCAGGTAAGTCTGAGAGCCCAGGCACACCAGGGGTTGGAGGTTTTGGTTGGGGGATAGAGGATACAAGTGGGGCAAGGGGGATGGGGGCCAGTGGGGAGAATTAAAGTCAGGGAGGTTGCCTTGACGGGTATTGGCATACATGACAGTGCCATTCAGCAGTGTTTACTTTCAGAAGTTAATGTTGACCTGAACGCGCCATGGAAATAGCATTAGCAATAGAGGGTGCTGAGAGGGATTCGCAGGCTTAGCAGAGTGTGCAACACGGAGCTGTTCATCGGTTGGAGTGGGAACCTACCACCAGGCATGGCTCGAAAACCAGAGAGATAACCGTGAAGTGGGAGGCAGTCTCTACTGCTCAAAAAATGAAAAGTAATCCTGGAAGTACTTCACCAGAGATTCAGAAATTAATTTGTTACCAATGTCAGGGGTAACCACGCACCGGAAACTTGCAGGTTTATAAAGGTAGAATGCCACAACTGTCACAAAAAAGGGCATGTAAAAAAGCGATGCAGGGCGAAATCGAGACAGCCAATCAGACAGCTGACCAAGATGAATATAACTGAACCAGAAGCTGCTGATGCAGATAACTATTCCCTATACAACAACAAAGCATTAAAAACTGAACCAAAAACCATCTCTCTTCGAGTGAATGGGAAGCCTCTAGTCATGGAGGTAGACACAGGAGCATCAGCCACAGTGGTGGGAGAACACACATTTAAATATTTAAGCGAAGGTACCCAGCCATTGAATCTGGAGCAAACCACAACTCAGCTGAAGATGGATATTGGACAGGCAATAGAGATGAAAGACATTGCCACAGTGCTTGTATCCTACAGGCAATAGACAGTCCAGCTTCCAGTGATCATTGTAACAGGTGAAGTACCTAACCTTTGGGACCGCGATTGGTTAAAATAAATTAAGCTGGTCATAAATTTTTCAAGCTCCAACAGGAGGAATTCCTGAGCTGTTAAAAATGTATGACAGCATATTCTGTGATGAATTGGGGAAGATAAAAGGCATACAAGCAAAAATATACATAGATTCGGAGGCAACATCCTGGTTCTTTAAGGCCAGACCTGTGCCTTATGTCCTAAAGGGGAAGGTGGATGCAGAATTGTGCCACTTAGAGAAGCTAGGCATCATCCAGCTAGTCCAATTTTCAGAATGGCCATAGTCTCTGTGATGAAACTAGATCAAACTATTGGCATTTACAGAGACTACAGATTAACTGTGAACAAGGCTGCTGAATTAGATAAATATCTGATCCTGAGGATTGAGGATTTGTACGCTAAGCTTGCAGGAGGCAAATCCTATAACAAATTGGACATGAGTCATGCATACCAACAACTAGAGCTGGACAGCGCACCTAGAGGATATGTAACAATCAGCATGCACAAGGGCCTGTGCCAATAAACACGCCTACCCTTTGGCATATCATCTGCCTGTGCAATCTTCCAAAGGGCCATAGAAAGGCTATTACAAGGATTTCCCTGAGTTGTATTGTACCTGGATGATCTCCTGATCACAGAATCAATGGAATCCAAACATTTGGCCAACTTAGAAGAGGTTTTAAAGAGATTTTTGGAAGCTGGTGTATGATTGAAAAAAGAGAAGTGTACTTTCCAAGCGATTGAAGTCACTTATTTGGGTCATCGAGTGGATGCCCAAGGTTTGCATCCAGTAGAGGAGAAAATCAGGGCCATCAAGGAGGTGCCCTCTCCTACCAGTGTCACTGAACCCATCTTTTTTTGGGCATGATTGCTTCGACAGTCGCTTCTTGCCAAATTTGCCAAGTGTGAGGCCCGTTACACTTATTGAAAAAGAACCATAGATGGTCATGAATAAGAAGAAGCCTTTGTAAAAGTCAAGAAGCTATTACACTCATCATGTCTACTAGTACATTATAACCCATCAGAAGAATTAATATTAACCTGCGATGCATCTCCCTATGGTGTGGGAGCGGTGTTGTCGCACAGGATGGAAGCTGGTTCCAAAAGCCCAATAGGCTATGTCTCCTTGGCCCTCACTGCAGCCGAGAAGGGTTATTCACAGCTTGAAAAATGTTTATCCATAATATTTGGAGTAAAGAAATTCCATAGTTGACAGTTCGCCAAAGCCACTAATGGGTTTATTTAGTGAAGATAAAGCAATTCCACTGATAGCCTCTTACAGAATTCAACGATGAGCCTTGATTTTGTCGGCATATGAGTACACCTTTATGTATTGTCTGGGTGTACCTATAGCAAATGAAGACGCATTCAGTCGGTCTTCTGTGATCAGATAGCATTGTACATGCAAAAAGAACTTGTGTTGAATTTCTTGGACTCCTCTCCAACCTGTGCGAAGCAAATAAATATTTGGACAAACCGGGATCTAATTTTATCAAAAGTCCAAGAACAGGTACAGCAAGGATGGTCAAATGCACCGGTCTCTGAAGAGATAAAACCATTCTATGCCCGTGAAACTGAATTAAGTTGTCAAGATGGAATCTTGTTATGGGGAGCAAAAGTCATCATCCCTTCGCAAGGAAGAGAGCTGCTCTTGACAGAGCTTCACAGTGCACATCCAGGCATTTTCAAGATGAAGATGCTTGCGTGAAGTTATGTCTGGTAGCCAGGTATAAACTGTGATGTAGAAAAAATAGTTAAACACTGTCTCCAGTGTCAGCAACAGCAGAAGTTGCCTGTTTCAGCTCCACTGCATCCGTGGGAGTGGCCTGGGTTAAACTACAAATAGACTATGTCGGACCATTTTTAGGTACCATATTTTTAATGATCATCAATGCGCATTCTAAGTGGATGGATGTATATGAAGTTAGATCACCGACATCATGTGCAACTATTGAAAAGCTGCACCAATGTTTTAGTGCACATGGCCTACCAGAAGCTATTGTTTCAGATAACGGTGCTGTCTTCACTAGTACAGAACTCCAGAGATTCATGAGTTTAAATGGGATCAAACAAATTAACATAGCACCATATCATCCCTCATCCAATGGGTTAGCAGAAAGAGCAGTGTAATCTTTTGAAACAAGAATGAAGAAGTTATCCAAAGCAACGTTAGAAACACAAATTTCATGATTTCTCCTCAAGTATCGCACGACTCCTCATGCAACTACGGGTTCAACACTGCCTGAATTACTGCTGAAATGCCGTCTCTGTACAAGGTTGAGTCTGGCGTTTCCAAACTTAGAGGGGAAGGTAGAGAAGAACCAAAACAGTCAGAAAGTGAATCATGACATTCACACCAAAGTTCAAAAAGTTACTGTGGGAGAGAGAGTTTCATGTGAAATTTGGAACTGGACCCAGTTGTGTTCCTGGTATAATCGTCTCTGAAACTGGGCCTTTGTCATTCCAAGTGGAAGTGGAAACCGGATTGTTCGAAAACATGTGGATCATCTACGAGACATTCCATCAGCCAGTTACTCCACCTGAAATTGTTGTTGAACCTTTAATCCCTGAGGTGCTAGATTAACATAGAATAGACATGCTTGATTTCTCTGTTGAAGTAAATAATTCTGAACTGCTATTGTTTAAGGATGTCCCTGATGCTGCAGTTACTGATCATGTCGATTCAGTGGTATAATCTCAAATAGTAGAGCTATATCGCTCTAACCAAATTAGAAAACCACCTCAGAGATTTAGAGCTGAATTGTCCCAGATTTGCACTAAGTGTGGTAGTGGGCGGGTCAAACGATTTTTCACCTGCTGGCTGTGATGCCGGGTTTTCAGGCCGTATCGTTCCAACCCCACCACATTATTTATGCACTTCTGGGAAACACGCCGTTTCCAAGGCGGGCAGGCTCTCATTCTGCCGCCATCCATCACCCGCTGCGACATCACGCTAGGTGCCATGTTTAATGTTCAGTCGCAAGCACACATCTCAGTGCTTCAAGACCATCACTGCTGCATGGAAGGCATGGACCTGAAACTGAAGAAGACTTCAGCCACCAGGTTCTTCAACACGTCCCTTGAGCACCTTTTAAATGCCATGGCAGCCCGCCGGGATGTCCTCTACCCCCACTCTGGCAACAGGATGAGCAGCAATGCACTAACCAGGCTTGGGAGGGGGTGGCAGCGGTGGTCAGCACCAACGTCCTTCAGAAGAGGACAGCCACCCAATGCTGCAAGGGGATGAATGATCTTCTCCGTTCTGTTAGGATAAGTCACTCTTCTTATCACTCTCAACTCATACACTCACAAACCCATCACACATCCACAGGGCCCTCCCTCACTGCCAGTTTAAGGGACATCGCCATTCACTCTTTCACACACACCTTCATTGTCCTCATCCCATCTATGGGACCACTCACCACCCACACATGCCAGGCATACTTATCATCTGGCCTGGCAGGTGAACTGCTTACACTTTCTCTATCTCTATTCATGCAGGACAAGTTGTCACACAACAAGAGAGAGAGGTCGCTGGCCAGTGGCAGAATGCAGAAAATCAGGAGACTCACGGACCTCCAGCTGGCCAACGATGATCTGGACCGGTCCTATGCTGCCAGTGAGGTTGGCAGTGTGGCAGTGCTCTACCAAGTGAGGATCCAGCAGTGCATCATCCATCAGACAACCATACTGTGAGTGATGTGTCCTGTTGCACAGGCCACTGCCATGCACTAATTATCTCCCCTTGCTTACTCTGGCACATCTGCTAAGCAGCCGACAGAGTCCATGACCCAGGGCCTCCAATCAAGCGCCAAAGAAACCTCTGGAGAGGAATCTGAAGGCGTCCTCCCTGAAGCCCTGTCACAGTGCTCACCCACACCCTCCACCAGCGCAGTAACGCACACCTCGGTGGGACCTAGCTCTAGAATAACCCCAAGATCACAATCTGGTGAGCACATTGCATCATCCGAACCACAGCAAGTGCAGGCAGGACTTCCCAGCTTGCTGGCACTCGGAGGACTGCTGGAGGCCAGAAATTGGCTGAGACCAAGTCAGATGACAAACATCTAGACTCGGTCGCGTCACAGTTGCTGGAGTTGCAAAGACAAGCTCGGGAACATCAGGAAGGGGTATCCACTGCAACTGCCTTCACTATGAGGTGATAGCACTGGCATGCAAATGCACCGCGGTCAACACTGGTAGGATGACAGCCACCATGGAGAACTTGGTCCAGGACTTCACTCCTGCACTGCTTTGCGGGCTCAACTCCCATTGCTGATGCCATAGTTGGCCTCCAACAGTATGTACACGAGAAGGGTACCAGGCAGCTCGATCTCACTCCAGCTATCCCTGCTCCCCAAGAAGTCAGCCTGGGATCCCTGGTCACCCATAGGGAGGAGGTTCAGCAGGTGCACACATCCATCCAGGTGACTCCAGGAGTGTCCGGCCCATCCGAGACCCCTCTTCCTGTGACCTCAGCAGCTCTAGCTCCACAGGCCATGGAGGGTGCCACTGCCACACAGCCTGACCCTGAAAGCAGGCTGGGGCCCTCCAAGTCTTGGCCTTCCAGAGGAGACCCACCATATTCATCACAGGCAGGGCAATGCAATCAGCAGGCTGCCTCCACCTCAGCTGTGGATGTGCTGGGAGCATCTAGACATAGCAGCAAGGTTAGGACAGTTAAGGAGAATTAGTTGCACAGCATGGGCACAAGTGTTAATCACTTGTACATACTGTTCACTATTGTAAATAAACCCCCGAGAATGTCTCCCTGCCGATGGCTCCTTGTTCTGATGAGCAGTGTTCTTGCCACGCAGATGTGAAACCTTTCTGTGCAAGATAAATGCAGGCTTCTCAGTCCAAGGCCTTTTCCCTGTGCTCTGTGCAGCCTTCAGACCAAAGTGATAAGCTGGCCTCAAACTCCCTGGAAACATTACTGATGCCTACAGCTCGGTGGTGCTTGTCAGTGCTGCCAGAATGCAGTGGGCAGGCACCACTGTGTTCTCCCATTCTCTCGACGTGCTCTCAACACCCTTCAGGAGTAATTGGCCCCCCAATCTCGTCAGCATCTGTGACCACTGATGCTGTACTCCTGAAAGGCTCAGGTGCTGAAGGTGGACAAAGGATCAGATGTTTCTAAAGTTTCATGGCTGCGTCTCTATGACGTGATCCTGTTCACAGAGCGTGAGCAATCTGCCCTCGGCCAGACAGGAGGCAGAAATTCTCGGAGACTGTGAAGTTTATGGAGTGTCCTCACTGCATGTCGTCATTATCCTCCTGCAATCGAGCAACTATTAGGGCTTCCACTGCATCTCCATGGCAGGAGCATTCTCACAGAGCATATTCACACTGCCATAAACCAGACTTGAGTCAAATGTTCGCAGATGCAATGTGAGCATCTATGGGGTCACCTCACTGCATGTCATTATCATGCTCTACAAATCTACCAGCTATGAGGGCCTCCTGAGTGCACCTGCCTCATCTAGCCAGTGCGAGGGCCTCAACCCCATCATCGTCATCTCTGATGACCTCCTCAGGCTTGTCCATGTCGGCCTCCTCCTCATCGGAGAAGGCATGTAGTTCCTCCATCTCCTCCTCATCCAGCTCATCCCCCAGTTGGAGCACCAGGTTGTGAAGGGCGCAGCAGACAACAAGGATGATACGTGACACCCTCTGTGGACTGTATTGCAGGGCTCCACCCAACCGGTCCAGGCACCGGAACCTCATTTTCAGCATCCCGATGATCTGCTCCACCAAGTTGCGAGTTACAGCATGAACTTCATTATAGCATCGCTCTGCTGTAGTTTGAGGCTGCCAAATGTGTCATCAGCTGTTGTCTCTGCGGGTACCCCTTGTCCTGGAGGAGCCATCTCTGCATCTTCTGTTGACCTGGAAGACTCCTGGGATCTGTGACTGATTGACTGACTGAGGATGTAGGAGTTGTACAGACTCCCTGGAAACCCAGTGCACACCTGCAGGATGCATTTCTGGTGGTCGCACACCAGCTGCATATTCAGCGAATGGAGCCCCTTGCGATTAATGTAGTCCACTATATGTTTGATGGAGATCTGAATGCCACATGAGTGCAGTCAATCACACCCTGTGCCTGTGAGAAACCTGAAATCTGGGCGAATCCAAACGTGCTTGCATCCTGGCGGTCCTGGGTCCTGGGTGAAATGCACAAAGTTGTGTGCCCTCACAAAGATGGCATCCATAATCTCATAGATGCATTCGTGAATGGAGGCTTGTGATATCCCACTGAGGGCACCTGTGTAGCCCTGAAAGGAGCCATTGGCATAGAAATTGAGCACCGCTGTCACTCTCACGGCCACTGGCAGTGGATGCCCTCCATGTCTCCATGGCGCCAAATCCTGCAGAAGCTGGCAGATGTGATCGACCAGTTCCCTAAACAAGCGCAGTCTTCCGTGGCACTAGTTCTCGATCATCTGCAGGAATGAAAGGCAGCATCTATAGACCCTGGTTGTCACTAGGCACCCGACTACAACAGCTTGCTGATTTTCTTAGGAGGCATGTGCGGGATTCCCAACCTCCACTTCTTCCTGAAGTTGCTGTTCCTGCCTCTGCTCAGCCAGGAGCCTCAGTCGCTCTCTCCTCCATTTTGTTCGCGCTCTGTAGGCCATCAGGAATACAGCTAGTTTACCAGACTCCGTGATCCTGAGGTACTCCTCCTGCAGGATGAAAGAGAGAGACACGCAGTTAGCGAGGGTGTAATAAGAATCTGTCCTGGTAAAATGTGATGGCCTCTTAACGCTTCCCAGAGAGTGCTGGCCACCACTTGGATGGCCAGAGATTAGTGTACTGCATAGCAGTCCTGTTAGCTTGAACCATGGGGGAGACTGGTCCAATCCTGGATGCTCACATTGCAAAGGGCTGTGAGCGCCTCCAGCAGTGACTGCTCCTTGTCCAGCTTTAGTGAGGAGATTGTATAATATGTGCAGTTGTCCAATTGTTCTGCAGTCCACTAGAATGCTGATGAATTTGCAGTCTTCGCCAGAGTGGGGCAGAGGGGTGGGGGAGGGAGGTGGAGCTGAGGGAGTGAGGGAGCTCTGGAGAACTTGGTTGCACTTTGATGCCTCTGCATTGCTTGAGTGGGCAGGAAAGCTAGGAGTTTGACCCCAGTCTTATCAATGTGGCTGTGCCTGAACTGTTTCAGTTGCAGAGGAATGGTCAATTTTCTTACTCATTCATCGGATATGAGCTTCGCTGGCTGGGCCAGCATTTATTGCCTATCTCTAGCGGCCCTTGAAAAGGTGGTTGTGAGCTGCCTTCTTGAACCATTGCAGTCCATGTGGCGTAGGTACACACACAGTGCTGTTAGGAAGGGAGTTCCAAAGTTTTGACAATATGATTGAAGGAACGGTGATATACTTCCAAGTCAGGATGGTGAGTGACATCTATCTGCTGCCCTTGTCCTTCTAGATGGTAGTGGTCATGGGTTTGGAAGGTGCAGTCAAAGAAGCCTTGGTAAATTCCTGCAGTGCACCTTGTAGAGGGTGCACACTGCTGCTACTATGCGTCGATGGTGGAGGGAGTGAACATTTGTGGATGTGGTGCCATTCAAGCGAGCTGCTTTGTCCTCGATGGTGTCAAGCTTCTTGAGTGTTGTGGGAGCTGCACTGATCCAGGCAAGTGGGGAGTATTCCATCACACTCCTGACTTGTGCCTTGTAGATGGTGGACCGGCTTTGGGGAGTCAGGGGGTGAGTTACTCGTCACAGGATTCCTAACCTCTACCTGCTCTTGTAGCCACAGTATTTATATGGCTTGTCCAGTTCACTTTCTGGTCAATGGTAACGTCGAGGATTCAGTGATTGTAATGCCATTGAATGTCAAGGGGTGATGGTTGGATTCTCTTTTGTTGGGGGATGGTCATTGCCTGACACTTGTGTGGTGCGAATGTTACTTACCACTTGTCAGCCCAAGCCTGCATAGTGTCCAGATCTTGCTGCATTTGGACATGGACCGCTTCAGTACCCGAGGAGTCACAAATGGTGCTGAACATTGTGCAATCACCAGCGAACATCCCTACTTCTGACCTTAGGATGGAAGGAAAGTCATTGATGAAGCAACTGAAGATGGTTGGGCCGAGGACATTATCTTGAGGAACTCCTGAAGTGATGTCCTGGAACTGCGGTGACTGACCTCCAACAACCACAACCATCTTCCTTTTTTATGACTCCAACTAGCTGAGAGTTTTCCCCCTGATTTCCACTGACTTCAGTTTTTCTAGGGCTCCTTGATCCCAACCTCTGTCAAATGCAGCCTTGATGTCAAGGGTAGTCACTCTCATCTCACCTCTCACCTTTTGTCCATGTTCGAACCTAGGCTGTAATGAGGTCAGGAGCTGAGTGGCTCTGGCGGAACCCAAACTGGGCATCAGTGAGCAGGTTATTGTTAAGCAAGTGCTGCTTGATTGCACTGTTGATGACCCCTTCCATTTCTTTACTGATAATTGAGAGTAGACCAATGGGGCGGTAATGAGCTGGGTTGGATTTGTCCTGCTTTTTATTTAAAAGACATACCTGGGCAATTTTCCACATAGCTGGGTAAATGCCAGTGTCGTAGCTGTACTGGAAAAGCTTGGCTCGGGGCGCAACAAATTGTGGAGCACAAGTCTTTGGTACTATTGTCAGAATATTGTCAGGGCCCATAGCCTTTGCTGTATCCACTGCCTTCAGCCAGTTCTTAATGTCACGTAGAGTGAATCGAATTGGCTGAAGACTGCAGCAAATACTTCAGCCTTATCTTTTGCACTGATATGCTGGGCTCCTCCATCATTGAGGATGAGGATATTTGTGGAGCCTCCTCCTCCTACAATGAGTTGTTCAATTGTCTACTAGCATTCATGACTGGATGTTGCAGGACTGCAGAGCTTAGACCTGATCCATTGGTTGTGGGATCGCTTGGCTCTGTCTATCGCTTGTTGCTTATGCTGTTTGGCATGCAAATAGTCCTGCGTTGTAGGTTCACCAGGTTGACACCTCATTTTTAAGTATGCCTGGTGATGCTCCTGGCATATGCTCCTGCACTCTTCTCTGAGCCAGGGTTGATCTCCTGGCTTGATGGTAATGGTGGAGCGGGGGATAAGCCGGGCTATGAGATTACAGATTGTGTTTGAGTACAATTCTGCTGCTGCTGATGGCCCACAGCGCCTCATGGATGCCCAGTTTTGAGTTGCTAGATCTGTTCAAAATCTATCCCATTTAGCACAGTGGTCGTGCCACACACAACACAATGGAAGGTATCCTCAATATGAAGGCAGATCTTTTTCTCCACAACAACTTTGTGGTGGTTACACCTACCGATACTGTCATGGATAGATGCATCTGCAGCAGGCGGATTAGTGAGGATGAGGTCAAGTATGCTTTTCCCTCACTGCCTGCCGCAGATCCAGTCTAGCAGTTCTATCATTTAAGATTTGGCCAGCTTAGTCAGTAGTGGTGCGACCGAGCCATTCTTGGTGATGGACATCGAAGTACCCCATCCAGAGTACATTCTGTGCCCTTGCCACCCTCAGTGCCTCCTCCAAGTGGTGTTCAACATGGAGGAGCACTGATTCATCAGCTGAGGGATGGTGGTACGTAATAATCAGCAGGAGGTTTCCTTGCTCATGTTTGACTTCTTGCCATGAGACTTCATGGGGTCTGAAGTCAATGTTGAGGACTCCAAGGGCAACTCCCTCCTGACTGTATACCACTGTGCTGCCACCTCTGCTGGGTCTGTCCTGCTGGTGGGACAGGACATAACCAGGGATGGTGATGGTGGTTTCTGGGACATTATCTGTAAGACATGTTTCCGTGAGGATGACTGTGTGAGGCTGTTGCTTGGCCAGAATGTGAGACAGCTCTCCCAATTTTGCCACTAGCCCCCAGATGTTAGTAAGGAGGACTTTGCAGGGTCGACAGGGCTGAGATTGCCATTGTCATTTCCGGTGCCTAGGTCGAAGCCAGATGGTCTGTCTGGTTTCATTCCTTTTCTGTGACAATAACTGAGTGGCTTGCCTTTCAGAGGGCATTTAAAAGTCAACAAGAATCTGGAATCACATGTAGGCCAGACCAGGCAAGGATGACAGGTTTCCTTCTCTAAAGGACATTAGTGAATCAGATGGGTTTTTGCAACAATTGACAATGGTTTCATGGTCTTCATTACACGTTGAATTCCAGATTTTTATTGAAATCAAAATCCATCATCTCCATGGTAAGGTTCAAACCTGGGTCCCCGGAACAATAGCCTGGGTCACTGGATTACTAATCTAGCAACAATACCACTAAGCCTTCGCCTCCCTTTCTATTGGTTTCCCAAATGGGCCACCCCTTCCCTTACGCCCCTACCCTGAATGCTTGTGCGCTATATTCAATGCCAGGGCTGCCTTGCAACACCCAACCCCCCCACGACCCCCAATCATCAGTCCCCTAAACAGCAAGGCTGCCCTTGCCCTCCCCTTACCCCCAACCACCAACTGTCACCTCAAACCATTCCCCCCAATCCACCATGAGTCACCTCAACAGTAGGGCTGCCCTTAACCCCTGACCACCGCCCCCCCACCCCCCACCACCCCCCCACTCCCCCACCCCCTCCCGATGTCCCTGAAGCTTGAAGTCCAACAGTTGACCCTGGTGAGTGCTGCACAACGTTACTGTGTACTCACCTCCGCGTTCCCTCAAAGTGCTGGCCACCAAGTGCATACCTTTTATATGCTGTTGTGAAACATGCTGACATGGATGGACAATCCAGCTGGGGTGGGGGGCAGGGCGGCAGGGTACGATTCCGGTGGACTGGTCTGATAATGATATGCTGATATATTAAAAGGCAGGAAACACAGCCCGCTGTCAGTAGGCTGAGCAGACGTTTGCAAACTGGTTTCCTGCCGTCGTAAAACCTAACACGCCATATTGTCCACTCACGCTCGACGCCAGTGGGCATGGAAAATTCCACTATTAATCTATAATTGCATGATGTGTGTATATATGTATATGGGATGGATTAACATATTCTTGTATATAAGAAATGTAAAAAAATTAAGGGGAGGAATGTAGTAATTGTAAGTAAAAGCCTTTCCTACTGTTTAAGGGATCATGTGATTGTACTGACGAACTAACCCTAAGATTACAAAACAAAAACAGAATTACCTGGAAAAACTCAGCAGGTCTGGCAGCATCGGCGGAGAAGAAAAGAGTTGACGTTTCGAGTCCTCATGACCCTTCGACAGAACTTGAGTTCGAGTCCAAGAAAGAGCTGAAATATAAGCTGGTTTAAGGTGTGTGTGTGGGGGGCGGAGAGATAGAGAGACAGAGAGGTGGAGGGGGCGGTGTGGTTGTCGGGACAAACAAGCAGTGATAGAAGCAGATCATCAAAAGATATCAACGACAATAGTACAATAGAACACATAGGTGTTAAAGTTAAAGTTGGTGATATTATCTAAACGAATGTGCTAATTAAGAATGGATGGTAGGGCACTCAAGGTATAGCTCTAGTGGGGTTTTTTTTTATAATGGAAATAGGTGGGAAAAGGAAAATCTTTATAATTTATTGGAAAAAAAAAGGAAGGGGGAAACAGAAAGGGGGTGGGGATGGGGGAGGGAGCTCACGACCTAAAGTTGTTGAATTCAATATTCAGTCCGGAAGGCTGTAGAGTCCCTAGTCGGAAGATGAGGTGTTGTTCCTCCAGTTTGCGTTGGGCTTCACTGGAACAATGCAGCAAGCCAAGGACAGACATGTGGGCAAGAGAGCAGGGTGGAGTGTTAAAATGGCAAGCGACAGGGAGGTTTGGGTCATTCTTGCGGACAGACCGCAGGTGTTCTGCAAAGCGGTCGCCCAGTTTACGTTTGGTCTCTCCAATGTAGAGGAGACCACAATGGGAGCAACGAATGCAGTAGACTAAGTTGGGGGAAATGCAAGTGAAATGCTGCTTCACTTGAAAGGAGTGTTTGGGTCCTTGGACGGTGAGGAGAGAGGAAGTGAAGGGGCAGGTGTTGCATCTTTTGTGTGGGCATGGGGTTGTGCCATAGGAGGGGGTTGAGGAGTAGGGGGTGATGGAGGAGTGGACCAGGGTTTCCCGGAGGGAGCGATCCCTACGGAATGCCGATAAGGGGGGTGAAGGGAAGATGTGTTTGGTGGTGGCATCATGCTGGAGTTGGCGGAAATGGCGGAGGATGATCCTTTGAATGCGGAGGCTGGTGGGGTGATAAGTGAGGACAAGGGGGACCCTATCATGTTTCTGGGAGGGAGGAGAAGGCGTGAGGGCGGATGCGCCGGAGATGGGCCGGACACGTTTGAGGGCCCTGTCAACGACCGTGGGTGGAAAACCTCGGTTAAGGAAGAAGGAGGACATGTCAGAGGAACTGTTTTTGAATGTAGCATCATCGGAACAGATGCGACGGAGGCGAAGGAACTGAGAGAATGGGATGGAGTCCTTACAAGAAGCGGGGTGTGAGGAGCTGTAGTCGAGATAGCTGTGGGAGTCGGTGGGTTTGTAATGGACATTGGTGGACAGTCTATCACCAGAGATTGAGACAGAGAGGTCAAGGAAGGGAAGGGAAGTGTCAGAGATGGACCACGTGAAAATGATGGAGGGGTGGAGATTGGAAGCAAAATTAATAAATTTTTCCAAGTCCTGACGAGAGCATGAAGCGGCACCAAAGTAATCATTAGGTTATCTAAGGGGTGGGGCTTTCTAGTTGCGGACCTGGTTCAAGCATGCAGCTTCATCAAGAGCTCTGTAAATAAAGTTAACTGTTTCAAGTAAGAAACCTGTCCAGTTCACCAGGTTTATTACAAAGGAGTAGTCACATATTCCTCTGCCATTATCCACCTTAATGAACATAGATACAACTCATGCCGCAGCATTCCATGATGTTCTGTGAAGGAGGTAAAGCAATTTTATTTAACTTTTAAACTCTTACCTCCTCCAAACCTTGATTCACGCCTCCATGCACCTGGTATAAAACTCAACAGGTTGGTAATGTCCAGCCAGCAAAATTAAAATTAAAATAACTTAATGGAAGTAGGTTCTCAATGAGCCCACAATATTATTCATAGGCACAGGCAGGTTTTGGGGCCCTCTCCATCTCCAGCCCTCATGAAAATGACCAAAGGTGGGAACGGAGGTGGAAAGACCAGCTGTCCCGCTTCGTGGCCATTCTTATTCTGTCCTGCCTCTGTTTGGTCCCAATTGGAACCGTGAAAATGTGGCCCAATTGCTATCTTTTATATGAGAAGAAATTATATTAATTCATCATAACACAAAAAACCCAATCCACTGCCCTTCACCTCAATCCAGGTCATTTTGAATATTTGTTCATTATTGTCTATCTGTCTATCAATAAAATACAGTTCAACATGGAATTAAAGCACTCCCTGAACCTCAGGTCTTTCCACAAGTAACACTACTTGGTATTCAGATGCTGTAAATACAGCATTCAAACTTTGCTCTCACAGTTTAGGAATTATTCAATGTTTTATTATCTTATAATTTATTCCATGCAATTCAGTACACAGTAGATTATGTATGATTTGTACTAACATTAGTAGTTGATAGCAATCAGTGATGTGATAGAAGCTAAAAATATGGCTGTTAATAATTTCATGTTTGTAATGCCATTGTCTTTTTAAAACAATGATCCAAAAAATCGTGAGAAAAATCACAATATTAGAAAAGAGAATGTGTAAAAAGCCTATTAGGAAGCAATTTCGATTCATCTTTTATTTAATTTTCATTATATATACTGTACAATGTTAGTCATGCAGTCTGGAGGGCAGAATGAGTCATGAATAATTAGCTTGATAGTAATTTTCTAGTCAGACATACAAACAGAGGAGAGACAAGCTGGTAAAATGCCAATCTATAATGAAACCAGTATCGCTGCAAGTGATTATTTAATTCTTTGTTGCTAAGCCAATGACATATCTATAACACTGGTAGGTCATGGCATTTTGCTAAGCTAATGTCAGAATACATCTTTGTCCATTACATGAACAGCTAGGTGCTTTGTTTTGTACCCCTGAAGCCCATTGTTTCCCATTACAGGGAAGTTAAAATTGTATTTCTCCATAATGCAAAGTTTCTCTTGAGAATTACTGTCATTTAAATCTCTCAATAGGACAATAAAAAGCTTTTATTCACCCCTCTCATTCCTTGATGATCCCATGCACTCAAGTCCTACAATTTACAGTCTGTCTTGTAGGCCAAAACTGAACAGTTATTACCTGCTGGGTCACTGGACGTTTGACATTATTATGTTGGCTTTGTTCATCTGCAAGAGACTGCAAGGTTTTTAATCTTCAGATTACCATATCTGCACTCTTACAATTGGAAATACAGACCATAAGACCATAAAACACGGGAGCAGAAGTAGGCTTTTCAGCCCATCAAGTCTGCTCTTCCATTCAATGAGATTATGGTTGATCTGATAATCCTCAATTCCACATCCCTGCCTTTTCCTCGTAATCCTTGATTTCCTTACTGATTAAAAATCTGTCTATTTCAGCATTGAATGTACTTAATGATGCAGCTTCTACAGCCCTCTGCAGTGAAGAATTCCACAGATTGACTACCCTCTGAGAGAAGAAAATTGTCTTCATCTTTGTCTTAAATGAGCAACCCCTTACTCTGAAATTATGCCCTCTAGTCCTAGACTCCCCCAAAAGGGGAAACAACCTCTTAGCGTTTACCCTGTCAAGTTCCCTAAGAACCTTATATGTTTCAATGAGGTCGCCTCTCATTCTTCTAAACACCAATGTGTACAGGCCCAAACTACTCAACTTCTCCTCAGAAGAAAATCCCTCCATACCCAGGTTCAATCTAGTGAACCTTCTCTGGACTGCCTCCAGTGCCAGTATACCTTTCCTTAGATAAGGGGTGCAAAGCTGTTCACAGCATTCTATGTGCGGTCTAACTAGTGCCTTGTATAGTTTTAGTAAGACTTCCCTATTTTTATACTCCACTTGCTTTGAAATAAAGGCCAACATCCCATTTGTCTTCCCTATTACCTGTTGAACTTGTACGTTAGCTTTTTGCGATTCATGCATGAGGACCCCCAGATCCCTCTACACTGTAGCTTTCTGAAGTCTTCCTCCATTTAAATAATATTCAGTTCCTCTTTTATTCCTGCCAAAGTGCATAACCTCACATTTTCCCACATGATATTCCATCTGCCAAGTTTTTTCCCCACTCACTTAACCTATATCCTCCTGTAGACTCTGTGTCATCCTCACCACTTGCCTTCTCAACTATTTTTGTGTCATCTGCAAACATTTGTTTTATTCATTCATGGGATGTGGGCTTCGCTGGCTGGGCCAACAGTTATTGCCCATCCCTAGTTGCCCTTGAGAAGGTGGTGGTGAGCTGCCTTCTTGAACCACTGCAGCCCATGTGTTGTAGGTATACCCACAGTGCTGTTAGGAAGGGTATTCCAGGGTTTTGACCCAGTGACAGTGAAGGAACAGTGATATATTTCCAGGTCAGGATGGTGACTTGGGGGGGAACTTCCAGGTGTAGGTGTTCCCATCTGTTTGCTGCCCTTGTCCTTCTAGATGGTAGTGGTTGTGGGTTTGGAAGGTACTGTTGAAGGAGTCTTGGTCAATTCCTGCAGTGTATCTTGGAGATGATGAACACTGCTACTGTGCATCGGTGGTGGAGGGAGTGAATGTTTGTGGATGTGGTGCCAATCAAGTGGGCTGCTTTGTCCTGGATGGTGTCAATCTTCTTGAGTGTTGTGGGAGCTGCACCGATCCAGGCAAGTGGGGATTATTCCATCACACTCCTGAGTTATGCCTTGTAGATGGTGGACAGGCTTTGGGGAGTCAGTTGATAGTCAGTTTGATAGTCAGTTGATAGTCAGTTTGAGGGTAGTACATTAATTTCCCTCATCCGAGTCATTAATAAGTATTGTAAATAATTGTGGCCCTAGCACTGATCCCTGTGGCATTCCACTAGTTACAGGTTGCCATCCTGAAAATGTCCCCCTTATCCCAACTCTCTGCCTTCTATTAGTTAGCCATTCCTCTATCCATGCTAATATACTACCCCCAACACCATGGGCTCTTATCTTATGGGCCAGAATCTTCAGCTTGGCGAGCGGGGGCATTTTACTCCACTCCTGCTCCACTGTTTCCCGCATCATGGTGGAGCCTTGCTTCTTTGTGCCACTTTCGGCTGACTGGTTCTACCTGGTTAGAAGCCGTTTTGGGCCCCTTGTATTGCTTGTGAATCTCTTACAGTGCTTTCCATGGCTGGTGCTATTTCTAGCGCCTTCTTAAAATCCAGATTCACTTCAGCCAGCAATCTTCTCTGAATTGTGCCTTCACTCATGCTACACTAAATAATGGTCTCTGAGCATGTCATTCAGAGTCTCATAGAACTTGAAACATTCCATTAGTTGCTTCAAATTCATCATGTACCTAGCAATTGTCCCATCAGGGCTCTATTTCGCTAATTGATCCGGAACCTCTGCCTCGTGACTAAGGTTTGGGTTGAAAATGTTCCTTCACGAGGTCCACCAATTCTCTGAAATTCTTCGTATCTGGGTGCCGTCAGAATTTGAATCAAACTGTAGGTTTTGATCCTACAAGTACTCAAGAGGATCGCTCGCCTCTTTTCTTCCCCGGTGATTTCACTCGCTTGAAAGAAGAAAGCAAGCGTTCTATGTATTGAGGCCAATCTCCTGTGGCTGGCTCAAAGGTATCGATTCTATCAAATTGTGGCATTTTGGGTGAGTATACCTTCTGTCATTTTAAACAGACATTGATACTCACAATCACTGGGTACAGTACTGATTCCAATTTATCTTGATTTATCCTGATTTATCCTTGTCACCAATTCATGGTAATGTGGCCTTGTCACCTATTTGTAATAGAGTTGATCTGCAGACAACTTTCTAAGTGGAAACATTAGGTTTATTTACAATACAGCCAACAGTAACTACATGCATGCCTTCGACTCCATCTCTATCTCTACACTGGCTGTGGAGGTAGACCACGCTGCTAACACACTGGTTCACACAGATCTTCTAATCTTACATCACAGGACTATTCTTAGATGTACAGTCCAACATTTAACAAAACCATACTTGCTACAGCCATGCACTTCCATCTTTCACGATTTATCTTTTCCCCGTAAAGGTTCCTTTGTTGCTGCTGCATTTGATTTAATATGTCACAATCTAGAGGTGTGTTTCCTTCCTTGTTCTTACTTCCAAAATGTGTCACTTCACATTTTGCTACATTAAACCAAGTGTCATTGATCCATCATCCCGCTAGCATTTCAATGATTTCCTTCGATCTTTTACAACTCTCCTCACAATTTGCTATTGCCTACAGCAGAGTTGGTGCCATCAGCAGATTTTGATGTGCTCCTTTGATTTAGATAATTGTTATGTGCTAATAGAAATTATATTCTCATGAACTTGTCCTTTGAGTTTCAACGTGAAGAACATTACTTACCAAAAAAAAAATTATAGCACAACCTTGGATTCATTCTAGCTGCCTCAACTAGTCTAGCTATGAGGCTCAATGATCCAGCATCTCTTATGCCCATCAGATAAGGCAGGAACTTGGAAAATTATATATTCCTTAAAAGAAACTCCCACCCCACTGCCAACTGAGGCCCTTAAATGGGCAATTAACCCTCCAACTGGTGCTGCTGAACAAAGCATAGCTGCCAGCCTCTGATTAACTGGTGGCTGTCAGGTGGAGGAGTGGAATTTCTGCTCATGAGGCCGTTGATCCCAGGGAAGCCCTGCTACTGTCCAGTTAAGTGCTTGATTGGCACTTAATTTTTCCGAGCCTCCGGAAAAAGGAGGTGATGAGGGGCGTTTTCCAGCTGGCCGAGACCGCCCATCATCTCCATTGAATACCACACAGTCATTCCCTTCTGTCTGCTTCTGCCAGCCTTAGGAGTTGGAGACTGTCTATTTTTGACAGTTACCATTTTTTAGATAAATTAATTATTTGGAATCTGATGAAAATTAAGATTTTCGTGGTAGGTTTACATTGTGGAATGTGCAAAGTTTACACCTCAACCTTTCCTAGAAAAACTAACCTTAAGAAGAGAAGACAATAAATGATGACGTTCATTAACTGGCACATTTCTTAATTTTAAACATTAGCAGCGTTTTTGTAGGATATTGTGGCTGTTTCTGAGGTGATTATCATTTTCAAACTGAGTATTTTTCATTAATAATTTTATGAACTTTCATAAATTTATGACCAAGCCTCTCCTGAAACCAGTTACTTGCTTTGGAATGCATTCCCATTACATTCAACAGCCCTCCAGTAACTCAGCAAGGTATTATGGCCAAGCCTCATTTTATCTGTTATTCAGTGCCACCACAACATGTTCATTTACAGCCGGTTTCTGATTATTAGTCAAGAGCCTTGGATGATTTTTCCTTTCCTTATCTGAGTGGTACTTAAGGCACCGCTGCCTTAGAAATTTAATTACAATTATTAGGAGCTAACATCAATTTTTAGCAATCTTTGGTAAGAAAGGTGACTATTCACCTGAATTATACTTGGAATGAAAGTATTATGTTATGATGAGCAAGTGTTGGTGTATGTGGATTATGTTCCCAAGGAATGAGGAGATGATCTAGCTGCGTGTATAAAATAAAGAAAAGAATTAATGAATAGGGAAAATTCTTCTCTCTAATGGGAGATTCTGGAACGAGAGATCATTATCTCAAAATTCAAATTAAACCACTTAAAAGCAATCCAGAAAAGGAATTGTCACACAAAGGGTTATGATAATGTTGACTGCACTGTTCATGGATGGATAGCCAATTTAGGTGATTAAAGGGATGTCAGAGTTTGATGGAAAATCAGGATATTTACATAAGAAATATATATTAAAAATAGGTATGGTTAGGCATATAGAGAAGATGTTTAAGATTAAAATTAAAAAGATTTAGCTGCCATGCCTAATATGATAATCCAATAAGCTTAATGGATAATAGTAAAGGTTCCTATGCTTGCAGTTTGCTGGTAGGCAATGGGTAAGAGGTTAACTTTGAACTTACAATGTTGACAAGTCATGGCTGATAGCCACAGTCCAACTTTTTTGCTCTAAAGATTTGACTGTAACAGACTGTTCCGAATATTTATCCATTGCATAAGACAGACATTGCCTTTTTAATATCTCATCGATGTCCTTTATTTTCCTACAGTGCTTACAGTCCACCAATTTTAATCACATGCATGAACACAGATGCTTTTTAAAAATAATTATTGCACTGAGATTTTCTTCATTTTGTAAAGCAATCGATGAGCAGACCATTTTAGTGCCACTCTTAGAAATCTATTTAAAATAGGAACACGTCTAGGTATTTTCAGAAACTTTTCCATTTCCGGTCTGTAATTTTCCATTACAATGTAATCTAAATTGTCTTCAAAATAATGCAGATAATGTTTTATGGGTAATGATTTCCAATTTTCTCCAGCCAAATTCCCTGTTATTATGTAGAGCAGTGCAGCAGTGTAAATTAATTTTCATTTCACTTCAGGGAATTATTAATATGATTCATTCAGCTTGCATGTTAGGAAAATTAAAAAGAGATTTTCAACATGCTGAGTACCAATCTGAATTTGTTTTGATTATTTGACAAAATAAAGTACAGGACTATTTAAAGAAAATAGAATACATAAAATAGATGCAGCATAGATTTATATTAAATTAACATAGCAATTGCATAATAGTTTTGATAAGGAAGGAGATGGAGAACATTAAGGGCAGTAGTGAATCACAAATCTTAAAAGAAAATATGTTAAAAATGTTCACAACAGCAAAGTAATCTTGCAATGTACTACAATCATACTTAAAATAGTGTGTATTTATTTTCATCACCAACATGTCAACACACATTTATATAGTGCCTTAAAGCAGTAAAACATCCCAAGGTGCTTTAGAAACTAGGGGTGGCATTTAATGGAAGCAAAGTGGATCTTGTCCGCCAACTGGAGAGCTGGCAAGAGCCTTGTGTCACCTCCTCTCAAGGAAAACCAGCCAGTATTAAATGCCTCTTGGGCACTTAACTGGGCAGCAGTGGGATTTCCTGGGGCTGAAATCCTGTCCCCTGAAAGCTGATGGTCAATCAGAGGCCAATGGCTGTCCTTTACTTATCAGTACCAGTGGGAACAGTGGCTACTGATGGCAATGCGCCCACCCAAAGTGACCAAAAAGTGCTGAGATATGGGGTCGTGGGTTGGGGTTAATGAGGGGGAGGTGTCAGAAGCAAGAAAAGGGGTGTCTGCAGCCTTTCCAATGCCAGGTCTATTGATAGGGCACTCAGTTTGAATGTGCCCCCACCACAACTGCCCCTCCCCCTCAAGTCATTGAGTGAATACCAGAGGCAGCAGGGTGGGGCAGGATTGGTGGTGGCCTACATGTACCATCCTGCCCTGGACTTAATTGGTGTAGAAGCCGGAAGCCGACAGGGTCATCACTGTCCAACCTCCCACCTGATTAAATGCCACATGCCACCAAATGTGCCATTAAATTTTGCCTTTGACACTGAGTCCCATAAGAACTGATGGCCAAAATCTTGGTCAGAGAGGTAGGTTTTAAGGAGTGTACAGTGAACTTGTAGTATCAGGCAGGTTTCTTGTAAGAAACAGTAAACTTTATTTACAAAGCTCCTGATGAAGCTACATGCTTGTACCGAGACCAAGGCTAGAAACTCCAACCCTAAGATCACCCACGCTTAGGCCTGATTCATCTGTATAGTCACATGATTCCCATAACAGTACAAAACATTTAACTTCCAATTACTACTTTCCTCCCCCATGTAGTTCATGCAATTATAGATTTAGTATCTGAGGAGGTTTTCTGATTTGGGTAGAGCAATGCAACTCTACAACTTGAGATTCTTCCATTGGATTGGCTTGACCAGGAGCTGTGGCATCAGGGGCATCCCCAGACAATAGTAGTTCAGAATTATTTACTTCAACAAATGCATCAGGTATGTCTATTCTATGTTGATCTGGCACCTCGGATCAAAGGTTCAACTTCGATTTCAGGTGGATTAACTGGTTGTTGGAGTGTCTCTTGACTTCTGAAATGATCCACATGTTTCCTCACAACCCTGTTTTCCACATCCAGTTAATATGGTCCTGTTTCAGAGATGATTGTACCAGGAACCCATCTTGGCCCAGTTGCAAAATTTTGTATAAAAACTGTCTTTCCCACTGTTACTGTGAACGTCGTGATTCACTTTCTGACTATTTGGGTTTTTCTCCACCTTCCACCTGAAGTTAGGGAATACTAGACTCAATTTTGCATAAAGTTGGCTTTCATTCGCAACTCAGAAGGTGTTAAATCATAGTTGCATGAGGAGTCATGCAATAGTTGAACAGAAATCTTGAAATACGTGTTTCTAACGTTCCCTTGGATAATTTCTGCATACCTGTTTTAAAAGTTTGTACTGCTGTTTCTGCTAACCTATTGGAAAGGGATGATACGGTGCTATCCTGACATTTTTAATCCTGTTTAGGGTCATTAATCTCTGGAATTCCGCACGAGTGAAAGCAGTGCCATTATCTGAAACAATGGGTGTAATTTTCCCAGAATTGCACTGAGCGCGGTAGCGGGTGGGTAAAAGGGAGTCCGATCTGCCGACGAAAATGGCGGGTTTTCATGGTGTATCACTCCTGCAAAACACACCGTTTCCATGACAGGCAGGCTCTTATTCACCCACATGCCATCAGGTCGTGTTTAAAAGGCAGCCACCAGAAAAGCCCTCACCGCCACCAGCTCACAACTGCTGCCCGGGAGACATGGCCTGCAAAGAAAAAAAGACTGCAGCCCCCAGCTTCAACCAAGGGCTCCTTGAGGGACTGCTGGATGCCGTGCAGGTCCTCCGGTTGTGCTCGACCCCCACTCTGGCCACAAGATGGGCAGCAAAGTCACCAACCCGGCTTGGGAGGTGATGGCAGTGGTGGTCAGCGCAAATGCCCTGCAGGGAAGGACAGCCACCCAATGCCGCAAAAGGGCGAATGATCTCTATTCCATCAGGGTATGTTACTCTTTTCATCACTCCCAACTCACACACTCACAAACCTATTACACATCCTCAGGGCCCTCACTCACTGCCAGTTCAAGGGACATCATCATTCACTCTCTCACACACACTGTCATTCTCCTAATCCCATCCATGGGACCACTCACCACCCACACAGGCCAGGCACACTTAACTTCTGGGCCGGCAGGCATCTTGATACGTTCTCTCCATCTCTATCCATGCAGTACAAACTGGCACACAACAGGAGGGAAAGACAGGTGGAGGGATGCTGAAGATCAAAGTTCCGACAGAATTACAAAACAAGGCCATCCAGCTGGCCAGTGATGACCGGGACCGGTCCTGTGCTGACAGTGAAGTCAGTGCTGCTCTACCAAGTGCGGATCCAGCGGTGCAACATCCATCGGACAATGATGCCGTAAGTGATGTGGCCTCTTTCACAGGCCACTGCCATGCACTAATTATCTCCTCTTGCTTTCGCAGGCATATCTGCCAAACAGCCGACAGAGTCCATGACCCAGGGCCTCCAATCAAGTCCTGAAGAAAACTCTGAAGGAGAATTTGGAGGCACCCTCCCTGAAGTCCCATCACAGTGCTCACCCACACCATCCACCAGCGCAGAGACACACACCTAGGTGGGACCTAGCTTTAGAGTATCCTCAGGATCACAATCTGATGAGCACATTGCACTGTCTGATCCACAGCAGGCAGAGGCAGGGACTTCCCAGGCCCCCAGCACTCGGAGGTCTGCTGGAGGCCAGAACGTTGCTGAGTCTGAATCAGATGATGAGCCTCTGGACTCAGTCACGTCACATTTGCTGGAACTGCAAAGGCAAGTTAGGGAACAACAGGAAGGAGTGTCCGCTGCACTCCTCAGGTTGCTAGGCATGATGGAGGAGTCCATCTGTCTTCAGGCTGAGGTGATAGCGCTGGCATTGAGGTCGACAATGGCAGGATGGCGGCCTCCATGGAGACCTTGGTCCAGAATGTCACTCCTGCACTGCTGTGCGGGCTGAACTCCATCATTGATGCGATAGTTGGCCTCCAACAGTGTGTACGCAAGAGGGGTGCTGGGCAACTTGATCCATCCAGCTACCCCTTCCACTCACGGAGTGAGCCAGGGGCCCTGGGGCACCCATAGGGAGGAGGATCAGCGGGTGCACGCTCGGGAGCCATCCACCCAGGTGACTCTGGGAGTGACCGGCCCATCTGAATGCCCTTTTCCTGTGATCCCAGCAGCTCCAGCTTTACAGGCGGGGGAGGGCGTCACTGCCTCACAGCTGGAGCCTGAAAGCAGGCCAGGGCCCTCCAAGCCTCGGCCCTCCAGAGGGCGTCTGCCAAAGTCATCACAGACAGGGCGTCGCAGTCAGCAGGCCATCTCTACCTCCGCTGTGGATGTCTGGGTAGCACCAAGACATAGTGGCAGGGTTAGGAAAGTTAGGTAAAAGTAATTGCACAGCCTGGGCATGGGTGTTGATCACCTGTACATATTGTTCACTATTGTCATTAAATTCCTAAGAATGTCTCCCTGCCTATGGCTCCTCACTCTAATGAGCAGTGTTCTGGTCACTCAGATGTGAAACCTTTCTGTACAAGATAAAAGGCAGGTGCCTCATTCCAGGGCCTCTTCCCTGTGCTTTGTGCAGCCTTCAGACTACAGTGATGGTCCAGCCTCACACTCCCTGGAAACGTTAGTGATGCCTGCACCTTGGTGGTGCTGGTCATTGCTGCCAGAATGTAGTGGGCAGGCACCACAGAGTTCTCTCATTCTCTCTGTGTGCTCTCAGCACCTTTAAGGAGGGGCTGGCCCCCATCACACCAGCATCTGCGACCAGTGATGCTGTGCACCAGCTCCTTAAGGGCTGAGGTGCTGAAGGCAGACACAGTATCAGGTGCGTCTAAAGTTTCATGGCTGCGTCTCTGAGATGGCCCTGATCCTGGAGCGCCCTCGGCCAGACAGGAGACAGCCATTTTCAGAGGTTATGTAAAGATCTATGGAGTGTCCTCACTGCATATCATCATCATACTCCTGTGATCAAGTGACTGTTAGGGCCTCCGCTGCATCTACATGACAGGAGCATTCTCACAGAGGGTATTGGCACTGTCATAATCCAGACTGGAGTCAAACATTCACAACTGCAATGTGAGGATCTATGGGGACACCTCACTCAATGCATGTCGTCATCATCCTCCACAAATCTGGCAGCTATGAAGGCCGCCCCCAAGCGCTCCTGCCTCGTTTATCCAGTGCGAGAGCCTCATCCCCATCATCACCACCGAGGACCCCCTCACCCTCATCCCCATTGGAGTCCTCCTCATCCAAGGAGACATCCAGCTCCTCTGTCTCCTCCTCAGCCAGCTTCACTTTCCTTTGCAGTGCCAGGTTGTAAAGGGTGCAGCAGACAACGACGATGCGTGACACCCTCTGTGGACTGGCCTCCACCAGACTGGAACAGGCACCAGAACTACATCTTCAACATCTGATAGTTTGCTCCACCAAGTTGCAAACTGCTGCATGTGCCTCATTATAGCGTCGCTCTGCTGCAGTCTGAGGCCTCCACACTGGTGTCATCAGCCACGGCCTCTTTGGACAGCCCTTGTCTCCAAGGAGCCACTCCTGCAGCCTCTGTAGACCCTGGAAGACTGCAGGGATCTGTGAGTGATTCAGGATGTAGGCATCTTGCACACTCCCTGGAAACCGTGCGCATACCTGCAGGATGCGTTTCTGGTGGCTACATACTAGTTGCACATTCAGTGAGTGGAAGCTCTTGCGGTTCATGAAGTCCACTGAGTGTAGTGATGGAGACCTGAGCATCACATGAGTGCAGTCAATTGCACCCTGCACCTGTGGGAATCCCAAGCCCAGGTCAAATCCAATGGTCCTTGCATCCTGGTTGTCCTAGTCCCAGGCAAAATGCATAAAGTTGTGTGCTATGAAGAAGATGGCATCCATGACCTCATGGATGCATTTGTGGGTGGCGGATTGTGAAATCCCACAGAGGTTGCCTGTGGAACCCTGAAAGGAGCCACTGGCATAGAAATTAAATGCTGCGGTCAATTTCACAGCCATTGGCTGCAGATGCCCTCCTTGGCACCAAGTCCTGCAGTAAGTGGTGGATCTGAGCCATCAGGTCCCTAGAGATGTGCAGTCGTCAGCGACACTGGTTCTCAGTCATCTGCAGGAATGGCAGGTGGCATCTATAGACCCTGCTGTCACTAGGCACTGACCAGCCAGGGCTCACTGTCGCTCCTGGGCAGTGTGTGCGGGAGGCCCTGCTGCCCCTTCTCCATGAGGTTGCATCTCCTGTCTTTGCACAGCCAGGTGCCTCAGTCACTCTCTCCTCAATCTTCTATGGTCTCTGTAGGTCATCAGGCGTACAACTAGATCACCAGGATCCATGGTCCAGACTTGGTCCTCCTGCAGCATTAAAGAGAGAGAGAGACGTGGTTATCATGGCTGTACTTAGCACCTTTCCTGGCTCCATGTGATTGCCTCTTAATGCTTCCCAGAGAGTGCTGGTCACTCCTTGGACGGCCAGAGATGAGGGCGTTGCATGGCTGCCCTGTCAGCCTGCGACATGGGGGAACACTGGTCCAAAACGGGATGCTGAGATTGCAAGGGGCTGTGAGCACCTCCAGCAGTGACTGCTACATGGCCAGCATTGGCGAGGAGATTGTACAATGTCATCAGTCCAGCTGCTCCACTAAAGTCCAATAAAGTGGTGGCGGTCTTGAAGTCTATGCCGGGGTGGGGGCTGGGGGCTGAGGAGGCGGAGGGAGTAGGGTAAGGCATGGAGTGCTTGGTGGCCCTTTGGTGCCCCCATGTTGCTTGCATAGACGGGCAGGCAAGGAGCCTGACCTCAAACATATCATGGTTGCTGCACCAGACCTGTCGCAGGTGCAGAGGCATGATCAGTTTATACAGGTGTCCCTAGATCATGGCCACTTCATTCACTTACCTTGGCCTTCACCTCGATAGCCTGTGAGTGGGATGGAGCTCCAAGGCAATACTTGACACCCTCCACACACCACACCCACACCCACAGCATTCCCCCCCCCCTCCCCCCCCAACCCACCATCGACAACAGTCATCTCCGAGCCAGGCCAGCACTTGTACCCAGACACCGCATTCCCCTCAGCTGTCACCTCCGGGGCCAGGCATCAGTTGACCAGCACCACCACCCCCCCCGCCACCCCCACCCCCGGCACCCCGAGGCCTGTAAACAACAGGCAACCTGTGGAGAACACTGCTACTCACTCACCTCAGTTCCCCAAAATTGAAGGCCGCAAGTGCACATCACCTGCGTGCTATTGTGAAGCACATCTGCATGCTTTCCAGCCGACATGGATGGACAATATGGCAGGGTTCCAAGAGATTGGCCGGATGGTCTTTTAATTATTTGCTAATGTATTACAGTTAGCTCCCCGTTGACCGATGGTGGGAAATGTGGCCCACCATCCGCGGGCTAAGCGGACGATTGTAACCTGTCTTCATGCTGTCATGAAGGAGGTTACACCATATTTTCCACACACACACAACCAATCACGCCCGCCGCCAGCGGGCTTGGAAAATTCCGCCCAATAACTTCTGATAGGCCTTGTACACTAAAACATTGGCGCGGCTTTACAATAGCTGCACATAAATGTGGGTGCTCTCACTTCTTACACAACCATCCACTTTGACTATGCATCGATGATCAATGAAAACGTGGTACCTAGAAATTGACCCACATAGCCTAATTGTAACTCTTTCGAGTACAAACACGTTTCCATCTGTTTCAGATGAAGTTACATTGTTTCATATTTTACCATTGTAAGATTTGAACTCTTGATCTTGGGGTTACAAACCCAGTACCATAACCACTTGGCTATTTAGGCCGAGCATAGCCTATTTGTAGTCTAACCCAGAGTCAACCAGGCCACTTCCACAGGTGCAGTGGAGCTGAAGCAGGCAACTCCTGTTGTTCCTGACACTGGAGACAGTGTTTAACCATTTTTTCTATGTCACTGTCTATACCTGGCCATCAGGTATAACTTAGGACCAGGACCTTCATTTTCGAAATATCAGGATACGTACTCTGTAACTTTGTCAGTAGTGGTTCTCTTCCTTACAAAGGGATGATGACTCTTGCTCCCCATAACATGATGCCACCTTGACAAATTAGTTCAGATTTATGAGCATAGAATAGTTTTAATTCTTCAGAAACTTGTGCATTTGACCATCCTTGCAACACCTGTTCTCAGACTCTTAATAAAATTGGATCTCAGTTTGTCCAATTTTTTATCTGCTTCACACAGACTAGTGAGGAGTCCAGGAAATTCAACACAAGTACAGCCTCTTGAGGTACTGGAGCACGTGTAATGCTATCTGGTACAGGTAGACAACTGAGGGCTTATGCATTTGCAATATTCCCCCCTGGACGGTACATAAAAGCGTATTGCCCTGACTTTCTCCTCTAACCCTTGGGCATCCACTCGATGACCCAAATATGTGACTTCAGTTGCTTGAAAAATGCATTTCTCTTTTTTCAAATATACTGCAGCCTCCAAAAATCTCTTCGGAACCTCTTCTAGGTCAGTCAAATGTTCAGTTTCTGTTGATCCTATGATCAGGACATCATCCAGGGAAATTCTAACTTGGGGAAGTCCTTGTAGTAGGCTTTGCATGGTTCTTTGGAAAAGCACACAAGCAGATGACACGAAGGGTAGGCATGTATATTGGTACGAGCCCTTGTGTTTGTGGTGACATGCCCTCTTGATGTGTTGCCCATCTCTAGCTGTTATTATTGTCATGATCCCAGCTGAGGTTACCCCCTGGACAAGACTGATCCCAGAGTGGAACCCAGTTTGATGGATCCTAACTTTTATTTGTTTGCTTAGATACAAGGAGAGGGGCAACTGAACAGAGTCATTGGAGTCAGCTAATGAATTTTTAACAAAAGAATAAAACATTTATTCAACAAGAAAAAAGGAATTATATTACAAAATTCCATCACCCACAACTATGCCTTTACAGATGTATACAGATTTGTAAGGATACTCTCATGATCACAGTAAGTACACAGTCCGTGTAAACCAATTGGCACCCTGTGGTCAGCCAGACCATGCTCTGAAGCCAAGGGCAGGATTTTTAGTTCGGCAGGCGCCTGGGATTGGCGGGATTCCGGGTGCAGCTGGGGAAAGGACTGCAGACCATGATTGACCCCTGACCGTGATTTCACGCTGGCCGGCCAATTAATGGCTCAGCGCTGCTGGGGTGGGGGCAGGAGGAGGGTGAGCACAGAAGTCAAATCATGCATGGCAGAGCATGGAATTAAAGCTCCCTGAAGGCAGAAAGCTGCCTCAGGGAGCTGAATAATTTCAAAGCAATCAATAAAGATTCTAAAACCATTAAAAAGATGCCCACGCATCAGAATCAGGCTCCTGAACATATACATGGTGACAATTATTTCCATGCATTTTTTAAAATTTGATAACGGAAACCTCATCCAGCCTTGGATGAGGTTTCATCAAAAAGGTAAAGTCCGCCTGGCTGATTCGCCCGTCCGCCAACCGTAAGGTGGGATGGACCACAAACCATTGGGAATGATTGAAGTGTTAATGGGCATAATTGCCCTCTTAATTGTCGGCAGGTGTGCTTCCAACTTTCGCGCATGCCTGCTGACCAAAATATCGCGTGAGCGCAGGATGACATTGGGACGCTCGCCCAATGTCATCATGCACTTTTTCACGCCCAAGTGGGTCAGTGAGAGCCCGCATGCCAAGCTAAAAATTCTGCCCCAAGTGACAGATGCCACCTTAACCAGGAGCTAGGGATCTCTACCCAACTCCCCCCAGACACTTGTCACACCGTGAGCCAACCAGTCTCATTGAACTCCGTCTTTCACATGAGGGTTTCCAATCTCCACTCTTCAAGAACTTGCCTTGGAATCTTCTCCCAAACCAACGCTTTCTCTCAGACGCCTTCCACAAGGGTTCACCTCCAGGGCTTTGAACTCTCCTTTTAATGTTCCTCTTCCCTGGGTCACCATATGCATTCAAGCTGTCTTCCATACACTCTCTCTCAACAACTCAACTGTCAACAGTATACCACTGCTTCACATGGCCATAGTAAAGAAGTACAGACCTTCGATTATCCCTTTGGACCTTTTTGCCCCTTGCAAGCTACTCTCACTTTAAATCTGCTTTCTGCAGCTTTTGTCTCTTTAAATCTGAAGCTTGGAGCCTTCCTCTCTGGTCCTCACTCTTAACTTCATTAACAGGACTTTTTCTAATTTCCTGTCCTCCCTTTGACTAGAAGTTCTGCTTTGGGCTTTCTTTTGTTTCTGTCTAACCTGAATTTTGGGGACTTTTCTTTAGCTTGGGACTGGCTATCTGTGCCCTTTGCTCCAGTCTCTCCTGGTAGCTACTTTCAACCAATTTTAGTTTGGAGCTGGCTATCTGCCCCTTCTAGGTGGCTTATATTTGGCAGCTATCTTCAAAACCAGCTGAACTCCAGCAGCTTCCAAAAGAAACTGCTGTTCCTAGCTTTTCTGTGGGTGTGTCTGTGGGAAGGACCCAGAGGGGCCCCTGTTGCTCAACCACAGCCCAATTCTTCCATCTTTGTTTGCTTAACTTCTCTTTAGGAGTTGTAAAACTCATTAGAAATGCAGCACCTTTTTAAAGTGAAACTAAAGCTCAATTTAACTTTTCTTAACACGCATACACAGAAATACAAATCAAGCTTAAACTTTAAAGCTAAAACTCATTCCTAACACCCACAAATAAAAATATAACTTACTTATACTATCTGTATTTCTAAACAGTATGCATGGCAAGTTTAGCATACAAACCTTCAATACTTGGGATTGGGTATTTATCTAATTTTGCAGTCTTGTTCACTGTTAATTTATAATCTCCGCAGAGGTGAATAATTTGATCTGGTTTCACCACAGTGCTGTCCTTTTAGAAAACTGGACTGGCTGGATTATTCCTAACTTCTCCAAATGGCACAATTCTGCATCCTTTAGGGTGTAAGGGACAGATCTTGCCTTAAAGAACCATGGTATTGTTTCACAATCCATGTGTATTTTAGCTTGTAGGCTTTTTATTTTTTCCAATTCACCTTGGAATACTCTGTCATTTTTTTTTAACAACTCAGGAATTCCTCCTGTTCTGACTTGAAAAAATTCTGACCAATGGTTTAATTTCCTTCAACCAATCATGGTCCAGAAGGCTAGGTCTTTCACTTTTACAATAATTACTGAGGGTAGAATTTTCTGCCGACCGGGTGGGCAGGCCTGACCCAATCTCCAGCGGGCGGGGAGCCGATCCCCACTGGAGAACCGGGCCCTGCCGCCATTTTAAATGGGCAGGCCAATTAAGGCCCGCCCAGCGTGACATCTGGCAGAATGCGCCATGCGCTCCCTTTACTAGTGGGGGGGAATTCCCCAAATGCAAGAGCGCGCTCCTTCACGTATGCAGATGAAAAAGCTGCCTCAGGGAGATTGCTGACACTTTTAAAAACATTGAAAATAGAAAAATAAAATCCTTAATATGTCCCCCTCATGTGACAATGTCACATGAGATGGGACATGTTAATAAATTTCACTAAAACTTTATTCAACTTTTTTAAACCCTACATGAAACCTCATCCGCTGGTGGATGAAGTTTCATGTTTTTTCTATTCCCTGCCGGGGCTCCTGGCCCCCCCGCCAACCTTAAGGTTGGACGGGCAGGTCCTTTAATTGCTTTAACGATCCTTTTCCACGGCCTCAATTGGCCATTGACAGGTCGACGGGCCTGTAGCTGATTTTGCTGCGGGCCCACCTTCCTGAAGATTTACATGAGGCGCGATGACATCAGGGGGAACCCACGACATCATCCCGTGTCATTTTGCGCATCGGCGAGCGGGGCGGTGCCTGCTCGCCGACAGCAAAATTCAGTCCTGGGAGTTGGGCTGTCTGTTGCCTGTAGGGCACAGGTCCAGAGGTGATGCCTTTCATCTGTATTGCTTCTCCTGTATATGTTTTTAGCTGAACTGTGGTTTTCTCCAGATTCAGTGGCTGGGTGCCTTCTCTGAGGTATTGAGATGTGTTCTCCCACCACTGTGGTCGATGCTCCTGTGTCAACCTCCATGACCAGAGGTTTTCCATTTAATTGAAGGGTAATAGTGATTGGTTCAGTTTTCCTGATTGTGGAGGGAATAAATATCAGGATCGGCCACGTCTGGTTCATCTATGTTGTGCACTTCATTCAATCTGACCTGCTGTCTCAATGCCTTGATCTCGCCCTGCACTGTTTTACAACATGCCCTTTTTTGTGATAGTAGTGGCATTCTGCCTCTTTAAATCTGTAGTTTTCTGGTACATGATTACCTGCACATCGGTAACAGTTTAAATTCTGCATTACTGGTGAGCTGCCTCCAGTATTTCTTTGTGTTTTTCGAGTGGGAGGGAGCATGTCCCACTTCGTGGTAGCCTCCCTGGTCTTCGCACGATGCCCGGTGGCAGGTTCCCCCCCTGGTTGCCAAATGGCGCTATGTTGCACACTCTGCAAAGTCTGCGAGACCCGCTCAGCTCTCTCCATTGCTAGTACTATCTCCGTGGCGTGCTTCAGGTCCATCTCAACTTCTGCAAGCAAACAGCGTTGAATGGCATTGTCGTGTATGCCGCAAACCAAATGATCTCGCAATACGTCATTTAGAGAATCACCGAAATTGCAGCGCTCCGTTAACTGCTTTAACTTTGCGATGTACATTGCGATTGACTCACTGGGGGCCCTTACTCTTGGGTTGAAATTGAATCTTTGCATGATCACCGATGGTTGAGAGAATTGCCTTCTGCTTGTCCTCTGTCATTATTTCATTCACCACAAAGTCAAACCCAGGCGCTCTACGTACTGACTCCAGTCCACGATGGATGAGTTGTATGGGTCAATTCTGCTGAAGAGAGGCATTGCTGGTGAGTCTGCTTTTCTTTCTTCCCTTAAAACTCAAAATTCTCATATTCACAAGATGAGGTGCTGCGTCGCTGCTATTTATCTTCGTCGCCAATTGTAATAAACTTGGAGTAATGGGCAGGTTTCTTGTAAGCAATGCTAAACTTTATTTACAGGGCTCCTAATGAAGCTGCATGCTTGTACTGAGACCAAGGCTAGAAAACTCTGCCCCTAAGATTACCCTTGCTTAGGGCTGATTCGTCTGTACAGTCATATGATCCACATAACAGTATGAGAGGTTTAACTTACCATTACTACAGAGTGCCTTGGAGAAGGCAATAGAAGCATGGAGAAACAAAAAGGTAGGGAGATGAAATTCCTGAACTTAGAGTCCAGACAGCTGATGCATTCATTGCCAATGGTGAAATGATTAAAACTGGGGATGCACAAAAGGCCAGAATTGGTGGAGTACAGATATCTTAGAGGTGTGTAGGGCTGGGGGATGACTGAGAGATGAAGGAGCAAGGCCCTGGAAAGATTTGAAAGCAAATCTGAGAATTTTAAAAGGAGACTTTGCCGGCTATAGTAGGTCAGTGACCACAGTGGTGACACAGATCTATCAACATGTTTGTAAGGAATATATTTATAATGTTCCTACATCTAAAGAACGAAGGACATCTTCCCCCTGGCAATATGCAATGACTGATGCAAAATAATAGATTATTTAAAAGGAGGTTGAACAATTAATAGCGGAGCGCCTCAAAGGTTAAAAAAGACTTTCACAATATTTCATCCACCCAGAATGAAGGAGAGTCTCAACAGATACTGCCATTCAATTGGTTGGGGAAACACAATATAACAGATCGCCGTGTTTAAGTCTGCATAGGAAAACCACAAAAGTTGTTTTCAGTTTCAGGGGGGTAATTATAGTGAACTCAGATATTTTCACCATCATTATGAACACAAAATCTGGGCCAATGGATGGAGCCAATCAACATATTTTTGTTCTAAGCAGAGAACAGGTGTATCTTGAAGAAAATTGGAAGTAGAATCTCAAGTTAGGAGCCAAGAGTTGTTAAATAACATAATCAGTGTCCTCTTTGGAGGACAGACTTGCAGAATATGCATCTGTCATTGGAATATGTTTCAATAACAGTGAAAGGGATAAAAATTGGTCTGTTTCAATTTATGGGGTACTGGCATCAGTATTCAAGGAAGAGCAAGCTATTCCATTGGGATGGGCTTCAATTAAACTGGGCTTGGACCAGTCAATTATATAACTTGGGCAGTGTCTTTAAACCATCAATTGACAGGGGAGGGGTGGTGGGGCCGTGGGAGAGACTGGGTGAAGAGATATTTAGTAATCCACAGAAAAGGTTGAAGCATCTGAATAGTATAGTGGTGTGGGTAAAGGCAAGCAGAAAGGGACAGGAAAGGATAGAGAGTTGAACAAAAATTGTGCAACAGCAAATAAGGTCATTGCAGGGAATAGAAGTAAAAAATTGAAATTAAAGGTTCTTTATCTGAATGCTTGAAGCATCTGCAATAAGATGAATGAAATAATGGCATAAATAGATGTAATTGTTTTAGATCTGATTGCCACTAAAGAAACATGGGGTAGAAGTTTTCACTGATCGGGCAGGCATGCACCAAACCCGCTTGAAAGTAAAATAACGTGTGATGACGTCGGGCAAGCATCCCGACACCATTATGCACTCGAGCCATATTTCGGCTGGCAGGCATGCACGGGAGTCGGAGCCGTGCCCACCATTAATTACAAGGCCAGTTAAGTCCACCAAAAAGACAATTAAGCTGCATTTTACATTGCCCGTGTGATTTCACACTCATCGCACGGACAAAATGGACAAGTGGGCAGCCAGCAAGTTGCTAAACCTTATCCAAGGGCGGGATAAAAAGGGTCAGCAGCATTGCCAGTGTGAGTGGTGAGGAGTTTAGGAGATAGTTTGCTGCTGGTGCTTATTGGTACTTGGCAGCTTCATCTCTATTCGGGGCATTTCCAGGCTTCATTTCAGGAATTATTGGTGTCTCCAAAGCCCCTGGAGGATTTTGACCATGTGGGCTCTTCCAGGTATCAAACAGAAAGCAGAGGTTGGATCATGCCTCAGCAAATAAAAGCTGGAGGGAGGTGCATCAGGTTGTTATCCCATTAGGGTATAGAAATTAGATTCTGAGGATTGCACATGAAATTCCAATGGAGGTATATTTAGGAATTAGGAAAATGCTGGAAAAGATACAGAGGTATTTTCTTTTTGGCCAGGATTGCATAGGGATGTTGTCAAATTCTGTAGAATTTAACATAACAGGAAAACTACAAGCAGTGATTAAGCCGGCACCTTTAACCTTTAATCCCAATACCAGCATTTGAAGACCCTTTTACCAGGCTCATGATTGATTGTGTAGGACCCTTCCCTAAGACTAAAAGTGGAAATCAGTATTTACTAACAATAAGGGTGTGTCATGTAAATATGCTTAACAAGTACTTTGACAGGGAACAAAAAGAGGCATTAGTGATGGTGGATGATGAGAAAGAAGTAGAAGTGCGGGACTCTATGAAATTGATTTTTCTCTAATCAAATTGGATAATGAGGGGGTGCTTGAAAATGCAAATGAAATATTGAGTTACTTCCAAGCGAATGTGAAAGTGACTTGGAAAAGCTATTACAGTCACACAAACCTAGGAAAGGCACATTTAGCTATACATGATGTCTCTGGTAGGTTTCATCTTCAATAAGGCAATACCCTTATGGATTAAATCCAGCAAAGTTATCACAAGTACAAAAAGAAATTCATTTCATGCTTCAAAATGATATCATTCAGTCTAGTTGCAGTAACTGGAGTTCGCCTATTGTACTGGTACCAAAACCAAATGGAACACAAAGACGATATGTGGACTATCGAAAAGTGAATGCAGTGACAAAAGCAGATTCATATTCTATACCACGGTTGGAAGATTGCATTGAAAAAGTGGGACAATCGAACATTATCACAAAGATTGACATGCTAAAAGGGTATTAGCAGGTACCATTGTCAGAGAGAGCAAAGAAAATATCAGCTTTTGAAACGCCAAGTGAACTATATCATTTTAAAGACATGCCATTTGGTATGAGGAAAGCACTTGCAACATTTCAAAGACTGGCAAAGTAATTGCAGGTCTAAGCAGTTGTGGTGTTTACATTGATGATCTAATCGTTTTCAGTCGGACATGGAAGGAGCATTTACAGCATCTGGATGAATTATTTGCTCAACTACAAGAAGCTAATTTGGTGATGAACTTGGCTAAAAGTGAATTTGCAAAAGCACAAGTTACATATCTGGGCCATACCATTGGACAAGGTAAGTTGGCTCCAAGAGATGCGAAAGTCAAGGGTATTGTGAATTTCCCAGTGTCCACAACAAAACGAGAAGTTTTGAGATTTCTGGGCATGACTGGGTTTTACCAGAAATTTGTACCAAATTTTAGCCAAGTGGTTGCTCCACTGACTGAACTATTTAAAAAGAACAAGAGGTTTCAATGGACATTGGAGTGTCAGAAGTCATTTGATAATTTGAAAACTGTATTAATTATGACACCAGTTTTGACAGTACCCAATTATGCCAAGCAATCTGAGCTGGCAGTTGACACAAGTGATATAGGCATTGGGATCATACTGTTACAAGATGACACAGGAATTGAAAAACTGATAGGGTATTTTTCATGGAAGCTGAATGTACAACAGAGAAGATATTCAACAATTGAGAAAGAGACTTTGGGTTTGGTGTTAGCATTGCAGGATTTTGAAATTTATGTTGCAAACAATTAATTAGAAACAACTGTTTATTCAGACCATAATCTTTAAAGTTTCTGGGCAAATTTTGAGACAAAATTGCAAGACTTTTTAGATGGAGATTATTATTACAACCATTATCAGATACATTATCAAGAGTTTGAAGCTTAAAGGAAAATTGGACATTTTTAAAATCCTGGACACTGAACTGGAGTGATTTCTGTTGATACCAAGGACTTGTGTATAAATATTACTTGTTAATCCATGCATCTGGTAATGTAATAGTGTAATAAGTATAGGAGATAGTGTGAGATGGGCTATTAAAAATGAAGCCTTCTTTTAGAATTATGATGGTTCATTTTGCGATAGGGTGGGAATGTCATGAAGCTATTAATGTATACAATGTTATTGGAAATTATTTTGTAAATAGAGGTTTAGTCTGTGGGTGTGTCTGTGTATGTGTTAATTGGATTAAAGCTAGTCTGGGTGCTTTGACATATAGTAGTTTTGAGATGAAAACATAGGTAGAGGTACATTTGCATTTTGTTGAATGGAGCATTCAAGAGTGGGAGTGAAATCTTGCACCTAGTCATGAGACACCAAGCAATATGTTTATATTACTAATAAAATTGGTAGTATGAAATGGGTTTTATTGCTAGAAGAGGGGGAGTTCAAAGGGCTTGGTGATACAATGAGAATTTGCATTCAAAGAGAAGTGCTGGGTATAACCTTCAGGAGAATTTTCCCCATGTCGGGCGGGACATTTGGGAGCTGGCACGGGCTGGCATAGAGCTGATTGCCACCCGTGATTGGTTTTGGGCTGCCATTTTACATGGGCGGGACAATTAAGGCCCACCCAGCCTGAAGCACCGATCCCGAAGATAGCGGGAGTGGGCGGGTGGCGCCGGGAGTGCAATGACCAATAGCGACCTGGCGGCCTGTTCAAATAGAGCGCTGGCAGCCTTGCAAAAACTGTTTATCATGGCCAGCATAAGGGCTCCCATGAGCATTGCTGGAGAGCAGACCAGGCAGGAGTGTAGGGCAGTGGGGCAGTGTGCCCCTCGGTTTTCTGATGAGTGCTTAGCTGTCCTCCTGGAGGAGGTGGCAGCACGGCGGGAGGTCCTCATTCTGAGGGACAGGAGGAGGAGGCCTCCCACCCGACTAAACGGCCTGGGAGGAGGTGGCAGACATAGTCAGCTCCCACGACATCGTGCGGTGCACATGGGTCCAGTGCTGCAAGTGATTCAATGACCTCTTGTGTTCGGGAAGGGTGAGTACTATGTTGGCAGAGGTCACTTAACAAAGTAGGTGGGCTTTCCCCCAAGCATCACCCTCCCCAAGCCCCAACTCTGAGTTCAGTTACAGCATTGAATCCATCACGGTATGTTTCCCTCGCTAAGTGGGCCAGCAGATATTGGCCATGCCTAGCTCACCCTGAGAGGGTAGTGCTGAGATGGGTTCTGCACCCACAGCATGTGTGACACTGACACTCCGAGTGGAGTTTTGGGGGCAACCTCAAGGATCTGCACCTGGACACAGTGCTGAAACTGCGAAACATGTCAAAGTCAGGGTGCTGACATGCTGGGAGAGGAGCTTTCAGGTGGCGGGGCACCAATCCATCTGCTGCCCTTGGGGCTCCACATACTTGTGCCTCCTCACTTTGCAAGGTTAGACCGTGTGGTGCCAAATGTGATGGAGGCAGCATTTGGGCAAGGGGGGGTTAGCCCTGGCTTCTTGGTGTGAGTGTTCGGCTGACAATTCACTGAAGCCCTGCAATATCCCACTCTGGTTGGGGTGGCAGGGATGTGATGGAAATCAAGGTACAGGGTGGACTAATCAATGCTATTCTCTCCTTTTCAGGAGAAAACTGCACACAATGCCACCAAGCGGATGCGGACTGGTGGAGGCCAGGCCCAATTGGCCATCATCACCAGATACGAGCAGGAAGCAATGGATTTGGAGAGGCACCATGCACTCAAATCCACTGGTGGCGGTGAGGCTGGGGTGCCAGGGGGAGGTATGCTTGCTGAGCACTGAGGTCACCATGTGTGTCCCAGCAGCCATGGCACTGCTGAATGTTCCAGTGATTGAAGTTTGCAACATGTGTTGACCATTGATTATGGAAGGATAAATGCATAATGATCCGGGGGACAGGGATGCACATTGACATTGTCTCCACTTTAACAAATCAAATGTCATTGTTCTTCATTTCAGTAGTGGTGCAGGGCCAGGAGGAGGAGCCAGCGGGGCCACCTCTCACAGCTGAGGGCCCTGAACAATTGGACTCACCAGCATCACACCATCTCTGCCAGGCAGGCACCTGCGCAGATACTAGCACCTCAGTGGGAATTTGATCATCGGCTAGTGTCCCAGGGCACAGTAGTGAGAGCACGTCGCACTCACTTGAGGTGCGGGTGGAGATAGAGAGTGCCCATGACTCTGGAAGTTGGAGGACATGCTCAACCAATAGCTGATGATGTGCCTTTGGAGTCATCTGTGAGGCAGCAGATACTGGAAGTGCAGCAGGGTGTGCGAGAGGATCTGGCGGAGATATTTGAGGCTATGCATGGCATGGTGCCCGTGCTGCAGGAGTCCACGCGGAGCATCACCAATGCAATGAGCCTCATGGCTGAGCGTCATGCTTCCTCCATGACAGTGGCGACACTCGTGGAGTGGCTCCTCCAGGAGAACAATCAGGGCCTCCTGGTGTTGCGCTCAGACCTGCAAGTCCTCACAATGGCATTGACCTCAGCTGGTCATTGCCCATGTGGGAGATGATTTGGGCACCAAATATCCCAGTTTGGTGCCCATCCATCAAACGGTGAGCAGGGAGGTCCAGAGTGACCTCACGTCAGTGCAGGAGTTGCCTGTCGTCTCTGCAGGCTCCTCGCAGGGCGCTCCAGATGACAGCAGCAGCTCCTCCACTGCTCTGCCAGTGACCGTGGCATCCGATAAGGCCGCAACAACCGGAGAGATGCCAGCTGTGGAACTGGCTGCTCCCTTCCAGGTGGGGCCATCAAAGGCTCCACAGGCCAGAGCAGGCCCGCCAAGGTCATCGAGGTCAACAGGACAGCACAGTGAGCAGGCTTTCTCAGATGCCAGTGCCAGTGAGGGGGGAGCACCTAGACATAATACCCAGAAACCTAAACTAAAGGCACCTTAGGCACACCACGGAGTTCTCACTGGTGGTTTTATGTTGCCCCACTATTGGTTGATGACCACTAGGTGTGATGCATAACACATTTGCAATTTTTTTTTTGTGTGGTTCATTTTGTTAAATCATTCAATTTTGATGTGTGAACATGGCTCCGGGTAACTCCTTACTTCTGCAGGTGGACGGGAACCCATGGTGCTATGAGTGAGCTGTTTGACATTGAGCTTTACTGACAAGGCCCTTAGTTTATGTTCCTAACCAAGCAAGATGTTGCACTCAGGTATCGAATATGGAGCCTGCAGCCCTGACATGTGTTGGAGGTCCATCTGTGGTGGGCTAGCTGAAGGTTAGTTGGATTAAAGCCTCCTGGGTGTCACTGCCTCCCTGGAGGATGCCCGGGTCAGCTTCTACCCTCTCAGCATTCTCATGTGCGTGCTCATCCTTGGACTCACTGCTGGACTCATCGTGTGCAGCCAGAGCATATGTGTCAACCGATTGAAAATATAGGTTTTGACAGTTGTTTAAAGTTTCCCTCTGCAGTTTAAAATAACTCAGCCTTTACAAACTGCTGGGTCATAACAGCAGCGGTACAATACGAGTCATGCCTCCACTAGGGTGGTGGTAGAAAGGACCATCGGTCTTCTTAAGGTGCGCTTCCGATGCCTGGACCATTCAGGGGGTGCACTACAATAACTCCCAGACCGGGTGTCACTGATAGTGGTTGCATGCTGTGCTCTCCACAATCTGGCAAAGGAGGACCCACTGGAGGAAGAAGATCTTGATGCAGCTCCACAGGCCACAGAAGATGAATCCAGTAGTGAGTCAGAAGAGGAGCATGGTGAGGAGAATGCTGAGGGTGTGCAGGCAGACCTCTGTAACCTCTAAGGAGGCAGGAACACCAGGGATGCCTTGATCCAATGCTCCTTCAGCCAGGCTGCCGAGCATCTGCTTCCATCTCATCCTGGATTTCTGAAATGACCCTTTCATTTGCACCCAAAGTCCACTCAGTGCCTGTGCATTACAGCATCCAGAAATTCATGTCCAGCATTACATACTGGCCTACCCTGCACCAGAAATAAAAAAGGTGAAGCGTACTCATGTCATCAGAACCAAAGCAAATTAATGTTATTGTCACACTGAATGTATCATGGCATTCCCATAACTGGCATTGGTTTCCACACCAGCAGACATATAAACCAAACATAACTGAACAGAAAATCACCCATGAACTGTTTCTCTTGTGCTCATGGTGCCTTTAACTTATTCTCATTTCCAAGTGCTATGTCTTGGTGTGCTCTTCCCCCTAACCCTTCACTAGCACAAGCATGCTGACTCTGCTGCTTTTTTGGCCTTGATGACATTGGCATTGTCCACTGGGCAGTGAAGCCTATGCTCGCTCCTACTGGGAGGGAGCAGCCAGTGGCATGCCTGGCATCTCCCCAGTCTCTGCAGCCTCATCAGATGCCACAGTCATTGGCAGAGGGGCGGAGGAGCTGCTGTCGTCATCCAGAGCGCCCTGAGAGGAGCCAGCAGAGATGACAAGCAGGTTGTGCCCAACGTGAGATTTCTCTGGACCACCCTGTTCACCACTGATGTATGGGCACCTAGCTGGGACAGTGGGTGCCTCATCCACCTGAGGTCATTGCCTGTGTGAGGGCTTGCAGATCCGAGCGCAACTCCAGGAACCACTGATTCTGTCCCTGAAGCTGCTTCTCCACAAGGCTCGCTACTCTTTCAGTGGAGGAGGCAGTGCACTTGGCCATGAAGGTCGCATGGACTCATCCCCAACAGAGACCATGACACGCACACCATCATGGATCTCCGTCAGGTCCTCCAGCACATCCCACTGGACAACCAGCATCTGTCACCTAATGGGCTCCAGAGGCTCATCATCTGCCTTCGACTGTGCATCGTCCTGGTCCCCAGCAGCCATCTGACTGTCAGCACCCTGAGCACTCTCTGCCTCCACCTCCACCTCAAACAATTGTGAAGTACCCTCATCAATGTGCACCAACATTCTGGCCGCCGATCTAATGCCCACCGAGGTGCTGTCATCTGCACTGGTGCCTGGTTCACAGAGCGGATGTGACACAGATGCAAGTGAAGCTCGGTGGTCCTCCGGCATCAGGGGTGGCCCTTTGGGGCCCAGCGAGTGAGTGTGTGCTGGCCAATCTAAGGGAGAACAAGGACATGACATTAGTTAAAGACATCACACTGTCACTATGCATGCCAGGCACCCTGGTGAGACAATGGTGCCATCGTCTTTCAATGATGAATGGCGACTCCAGGTTTGATGCTCCCATCAATGAAGACGCTACGCTAGAATGGTTGCACAATCCGAAACTTCCGCCTCTGTCCATTGCGCTGTTACCTTCGTCTGGCACCCCCGCCTCTCCATGACAGCTTGCACAGGGAGTGTGCTGACTCTCTAGCTCAGGCCCGTCCTGCTCAAACCCGGTCGGCAGCAACAGGTTGGGCCTGCCTCCGCCTATGTGTGACCTCTCTGATTGGTTATGGCTTGTCTTATCCTGAAAGGGCAGAGGAGCATTGATTAGTTCGTTCTGTATCTGCAGCACCATTTCAGCCTGGCTAACCCCAGCTGAGGAACACCTCACAGGGCACAGATAAGCCATGGCCCTCGAGCCACAAGGTGCTCAGTCCAAGCAGCCAGAGCTCACTCTGTTGGCCAGCTCTGGCATTCAATGACAGTTGGCACTCAGACTCCAGCACCCCTGAGGTCCAAGGAGGAACAGCCACACTTAAACACAGCTGTACACTGACTCATGCCAACACAGTACTCATCCTTCCTGAGAACAGCAGGTCATTGACCCTCTGCCAGCACTGCACCAATGTATGCTGCACCACATCATGGCTAACCAGCGCTACCGCCTCCTCCCATGCCTTCATTGTGAGGTGTGGTGGCCTCCTCCTCCCCTTCTGGCAGCCACCTCCTCCAGGAGGACCACGAAGCACTCATCCAAAGAGAGGGGGCTGAGTGCCCGCCCAACCTGCCCTCCCACCTGCTGTATCCAGCCGCACTTGACTCCATCACTTGGAATATTGAGAATGCAGAGGAGATGTTCTTCTGTGGCAGTCGTCAAGGGTCTGCTTGTGCTATTTTTAAAGCAATGGCGACCCAGCGGCCGAAAGGCACCTGCCCCACCCACCTTTCCCGACCATTGGGGAGCCTCATTTCATGCTAGGCGGGCCTTAATTGGTCCACCAGGGTGAAATTGCAGCTGCGGGCCAATCGCAGATGGAGGCCTGTTTCCAGGCTGATCCCAGGCCTGCTGATCGCGCCTGCCTGCCGATCTGATACTTCTGCCCATGAGGCAGAATTTTATGCCAGTGGAATGCCATTGATATCAATGGTTCACCCCATTTGATGGCCCCGCCCTCACCGCAATGGGGCCATAAAATTCTGCCCCTGGTTACAAGGTGATCAAGGTTGGGAAATAAATATTTTGGAAAGGCAGACAGAATGATAAAAGTGGAGGGGTAGTCCTGATAGTAAAGGATGACATGTGGGCCAGAATCTTCTGTTCAGCATGCGGGGGCAGGCCACACACCACGATGCGTAAAATGACCGCGGTGACACTGGGTTTGCGTCCCGACGTCACCGAGCATCAGTTCGATCTTCCGTTCGGGGGGCGCACAGCGGAGTCGGCTGCATGCCTGCCGAACTGTCAATGGCCTGATAAGGCCATTAATGAAGCAATTAAGCCTATTGAGAAAGCTGCCCGTTCAACCTTAAGATTGGTGGGCAGGCGAAGAGACCAAGCGGCTTCTGCATTTTTCATGAAACCTCATCCATAGGCGGGATGAGGTTTCATGAAGGTTTTGTTAATTAAATATAAATTCTAACGAAAATTCATAAACATGTCCCAGCCCATGTGACTGTCACATGAGGGGACATGTCTGAATTTTTTTCTGCTTTTCACTGTTTCATAATGAAATTAATCTCCCTGAGGCAGCTCCGTACCACAGGAAGAGCATGCGCGAAAGAGAACAAGCCCCGACTCTCCCTCTTCCCCCCACCTGCACAGGTAGCGCTGAACGCTTCCGGATGTGCATCACGCTGGGCGGGCCTTAATTGGCCCGCCCACGTAAAGTGGCGGAGCACAGCCGATCGCGGATGGCAACCACCCACCCCTGCTGCTGACTGGCCTGCCCGATGGGGAGAAAGTTCTCCCCATGGACCTTGGTGAGAAAGAGCCTGGTCTCAGAAAATCATGAGGTAGAATCAATATGAGTGGAAATTAAGTATAACAAGAGTCTGAAAACACAGGCGGGAGTAGTAGATATACCTTTGGAGAGAGCAAATTGGAGCTTGTGAAAAGATGATATAATAATTTTGGGGAACTTTAATCTTCATATCGGCTGGGACAATCTAATTGGTAAGAATAGTCCAGAAGATGAGTTTGTAAAATGTTTTTGTGACTATTTCCTGGAGCAATGTGTTGTGGAACTGAGTAGGGATAAAACTATCTTAGATCTAACGTCATTTAATGAAGCAGTAACCCTGCCATTAACCATTAGTAATGTCATAGTAAAAGACCTACTGGCAAATAGTGATCATAATACCATTGAATTCTATGTTAAGTTTGAAAGAGACCTACTTCAATTACAAACAAGAATCTTAATCTAAACTTAAACAAAGCATTTGCATGAGGAAGGAACTGGCTAAGGTTAACTGAGTAACTAGACAAAAAGGTATGGCGGTAAATGAACAATGGGAGACATTTAAATAAACAATGCAAAATGTTCAATCAAAGTACATTCCATTGAAGAGCAAAAGTCAGTATCGTCCCTTCCCACCAGCAGCAGGACTCGTGACAGATGGGCGGGATGAAGTGAAAAAACCAGTTTACCAATGGTGGAAAATGACAGTGGGAACTTGCAGTCCCAGTCATAGCAGTAGAATATGCTGGGTTGCCATTCCTGCCCAAGGCCCTCGGGGAGCCATTTACCATATTACTAGTGAGATTTAAAATAACCACCCAAACGGAATTAGTGCCCCCCAGCCCCGTCCAATCATTGGCCCCGCCCACAGGGGTTCACACTGGTCCAAAACACGACCAGACCAATGTGGCATGCACATGTCAAGACTTACCGGAATGGCAGGCTGGAACAGGTGGAAGGTGCGTGGTGACCTGGGTGGTGGGGGGATGTGATGGAGCACAGAGAGGAGAGGAGAGGGTAGACATAAGGTGGGACGAGTGGGGTGGGGGGTGGGGTGGGGGGGGTGCATGCAGTTTTGGTGTATGCGTGCAGCCTTGCAGGGGGGTTGGTTGGGGGGCTGAGGAAGCGATCAGGCAGCGACGCAAGGGCCATGGGAGAGCAGGGGACGGTGAGGAGCAGGACAGCAGAGGACAGTGGGAGATGGGGGGGATGTGTTCAGGTGGAGGGTTGGTGGTGTCAATCACAGAATCCTGCGGGGGGTGCAAACCCAGGCTATTGATGGCAGGAGGGAACAGTATCAGTTTAACGGGCAGTGGAATGTTGTAGGATGGGATGGTGAGGGGTGAAGGGCCAGTTTGGGTTGTTGGAGTGAAGTCAGAGATGGATTGGATCCTGGGGGTGGGCAGGATAAGGATGAGCAGGTGGACTGTGACTGGGGTGGACTCAGCAGGGAGGGAGGGTGTGTGACAGTGATGGACTGCAGGGTTATGGGGCGCAGGGGGGTGGGGGTTCAAGGGTGACAGTGGAGATGGTAAAGGTTACACCAGGGGCGGTGGGGGGAGACAATGGTATGGGGGGAGTTAGTGTGGGTTACAGGTGGAGGGTAGAAAGTTTTCGAGACTGCTTGAAAGGAAACGCATACCACCCTGTGCTGAGGCACTGTCCACTCCTTCAATGTCCTGCTTAAGAGGCGCTGATTGGGAGGAGGGTCATTGGGTGGGTGGAGCTGCAGGTCAACTCAACTGGACAAGTGAGTTCCCTTTATACCATCGTTACAAGGGAAAGGTGTTTCTGTAGACTATGCAGTGGAGGGCAAGTGAACAACATGCATAGGAGGCTTCTTGCACATGGCTCACAAGGACCCTGCCAAAGATCAATGCCACCACTTGCAGGCATGATTCAGGGGGACATAGACCCAGGTTGGGTTGGACACTTGAATTGGGGGTGGGTGGTGTTGGTGGGTGTGGGTGCACAGGCACGAACATGAACAGGTGCAATAAAAACCCAGAAGATCTCCATAAAGTGCAACTATATATATATATACTTACAAACGTGTAACAACAGTGTACAATATTGTACACCCGTGCTTCCGGAGTGAACTCAGAACTTTTTAATTTTACCTGCCCTACCACTGCATCTAGGTGCATCCCCGACATCCGCAGCAGGGGTGGAGGAAGCCTGCTGACCACTATGCCCTGTTGTCTATGATGACCTTGGCAGTTGTCTTCTGGAGGCCCGAGGCCTGGAGGGCCCCGGCCTTCTTTGGGTTTCCTGCTCTGGGGTAAGTGCATTTTAATTGGTCCCAGATAGTGGAGATGATGGGGTCATAGACAGGGGAGACTCAGAATGCTTTTTTTATTCATTCATGGGATGTGGCCATCGCTGGCTAGGCCAGCTTTTATTGCCCATCCCTAATTGCCTTTGAGAAGGTGGTGGTGGTGAGATGCTTTCTTGGACCACTGCAGTTCATGTGCTGTACATACACTGCAGTTCATGTGCTGTACATACACCACAGTGCTGTTGGAACTCAGTTCCCAGGATTTTGATCCAGCGACAGTGAAGGAGCGCCAATGGATTTCCAAGTAAGGATGGGGAGTGGATTGGAGGGGAACTTCCAGGTGGTGGTCTTCTGCTGCCCTTGTTCTTCTAGATGGTAGCGTGCATGGGTTTGTAAGGTGCTGTCTAAGGAGCCCTGATGAGTACTTGCCATGCATCTTGTAGATGGTACACACTGCTGCCACTGTAGAGGGAGGGAATGTTTGTGGATGTGGTGCCAATCAAGCAAGCTGCTTTGCCCTTGACGGTGTCAAACTTCTTGATGTTGTGGGAGCTGCATTCATCCAGGCAAGTGGGGAGTATTCCATCACACTCCTGACTTGTGCCTTGTAGATGGTGGACAGGCTTTGGGGAGTCAGGAGGTGAGTTGCTCACCACAGGATTCCTAGCCTCTGACCCTCTCTTGTAGCCACAGTATTTATATGACTAGTCCAGTTCAATTTCTGGTTAATGGTAATCGCCAGGATGTTGATAGTGGAGGATTCAGTGATGGTAATGCCATTGAATGTCATGGGGTGATGATTAGATTCTCCCTCGTTGAAGATGGTCATTGCCTGGCACTTGTGTGGCACAAATGTTACTTGCCAGTTGTCAGCCCAAGCTTGGGTATTGTCCAGGTCTTGCTGCATTTGGACATGGACTGCTTCAGTACTAGGGTGTCATGAATGGTTTTGAACATTGTACAATAATCAGTGAACATCCCCACTTCTGACCTTAAGATTTAAGAAAGATCATTGATGAAGCAGCTGAAGGTGGTTGGACCTAGGACACTACCCTGAAGAACTCCTGCACTGATGTCCTGGAACTGAGATGGTTGACCTCCAATCACCACAACTATTTCCCTTTGTGCTAGGTATGTCTCCAACCAGCAGAGTTTTTCCCCAATTCCCATTGATCCCAGTTTTGCTAGGGCTTGCTGATGCCACACTCGGTCAAATGCTGCCTTGATGTCAAGGGCACTCACTCTCACCTCACCTCGAGAGTTCAGTTCTTTTGTCCATGTTGAACCAAGGCTGTTATGAGGTCCAGAGCTGAGTGGACCTGGCGGAACCCAAACAGACCATCAGTGAGCAGGTTATTGCTATGCAAGTGCTGCTTGATAACACTGTTGATGACCCCTTCCATTTCTTTGCTGATGATCGAGAGTAGACTGATGGGGCATATTTAGCCAGTTTGGATTTGTCCTGCTTTTTGTGTACAGAACATTCCTGGGCAAATTTCCACATTGCCAGGTAGATGCCAGTGTTGTAGTTATACTGGAACAGATTGGCTAAGGGCACAACAAGTTCTGGAGCACAAGTCTTCAGTGCTCTTGCCTGAATATTGTCAGGGCCCATAGCCTTTGCAGTATCCAGTGCCTTCAGCCATTTCTTGATATCACATCGAGTGAATTAAATTGGCTGAAGATTGGCATCCATGATGTCTTCCAGAGGAAGCCGAGATGGATCATCCACTTGGTACTTCTGGCTGAAGATTGTAATGCCAGTGTGTCCTTGGAGAGTCCTGAGTGGAGACCCCAGGCATGTCCTCCTGATGTCCCTCCTCCCTTTAGATGCCCAAAGGTCGCTCCCATTCTCCTTAAGGAGAAGAGGCACCTGGAGGGAGGTTGTGGTTTCCCGTGCCCCCTGAGGTAGCCACTGCAAAAGCTCAGTCTTGGCTGCAGTGATGGAGTGCAGGTCTGTGCACATCTCCAGCAGAAACTGGGCATTCTGCTGGACAGGTTCTCCATGGCATCTGCCATTTTCCCCATGGAGAACTCGATGCGTGCACATATTGGAGCAGCTACATCAGATAGCTGGCGGATGGATGCCTCTGCCTCGCCTGCCACTCTGTTGAGGGCATGTGGTACCTCTGCCTGATGTTGCACTGTCTCTTGCAGCATCTCCAGCATCTTATCCTGGACCGCTCCCAGAGACTAGTCATCATCTCGACTTAGCAGGGCCCTCATCCCCAGCAGTCCTCCGAGTGCCAGTGACATTAGCTGTCCCTGCCTCCTTCTACTGTGGACACATGTCAGTGTGGTTACCACCAGAGTGCCAGCCCGAGCCTTAACTAGATCTATGACATACTGAGATGAGTGTCTTTGGGCTGGTGGAGGGTGCAGGCAAATGATGTGATGGTGAGAATTTCTCAACATCATCATCCTCCTCGGTCCTCTGCATGCTGGAGCTGGGATTGGACTCAGGATCAGGGTCTGGCCTCAACCTCTTCCTGTTGGCAATTGGAAGCAGGAAAGAATGAGTGACTGGATGGGCTACCTCCTACACTGCACCGAGAATCACCCTCAGGTGCAGAGATTAAGCATGCTTCCTCACTAGCTGTCTGGGGAGATCAGCCTCACTGCCACAAGAATGGTCACAGTATTCCCCTGCCAGCTCAGCAGCCCATTCTTCATACTGTATGAGGGGTGGAGGCTGGGCATGCCACCTCCCGTCTTCTCTCTTTCATGCCTGTTGCACGCTGTCCTCTCTTGCGTAAAGATAGAGAATGGTTTGTGAGCACTTCTGATATGGAAGATGTTCGCATGCTGCCAATTTCCACTGCCAACCCATTGGCAACTCTGTGGTATATCAAAGGTGCACTGCTGCTAGTTGACAAGGGTACTCCAGACCTGCGAGTTCCAGCAGTTAGAAGGAGAAGGACAACAGAGACGTGACAGCAGCAGCAGTTACCCTTGCCCTCTGCGCTCATCAGCAATCCCCCTCCAAAATTTGTGCCTTCATTGTGGATGGGTCAGCAGCCCACAGTCGCCTCCTTACCTGCGGACCACATGGACTGTAGTAGGGCAATGAGGCAGCACTCCAATACCTTGCAAAGGGCTTTTTTGCATGGGGAGCACAGGTGGTGGGCTTGCCATTGAGGACCATGTTCCAGTTTCCATTCAGTGAGGTGACTATGGGGAGTAGAGGATTCACTTACCCTGGTGGCACGGGTGAGGTCATTCATTCATTTTTTGCACTGCAGGGTTGTCCTCCATGAGCTGAATTGGCACTCACCACACTGGCGACCTCCTTCTATGCAGTTGTGATGAGACAGGTGGACCTCCTCCTCCTCCCATACCTCAAAAAAAGGACATCTCTCCTACCCTCCACTGCTTCAAGTAGTGCTGCCAGCGAGGCATCACTGAACGTTGGAGCTAGTGCTTGTTGACTCCTGTCTACCATGTCCAGCTCTGAACTTCAATGCATGATGAATGAGTAACTGTCCAGGTGCCTTTTAAATATGACGCGTGGATATAAAGATGGGGTGTGCGACTCCCTGCCTGCCTTGCTGCGTGATCCCCTGGGGAACTTTTGGCTTCATAATTGATTAGCCCAGTATCACGCAATTTGGCGGATTTCCCCACTAGTCTCTGCGGTAGGGATCCCTCTGACTTCCCACCCCCACCACGGGGCTTAGGCCCAAGAGTGGTAAATCCCAGCCATATACATGACAAGAAAGACACAACTGTGCTCACTCAGGGAGTTAAGGATAGTACTAGATTGAAATAAATGTAGCTTAATACATAGAGCATTGTTCTTTGCAGGCATAAAGAAAATGTACACACATTACGTCTGCTTCAGCTAAACGAAATAAATGACAACAATTTGTTGGTTCATTCCCCAGGGCAAAGTCTTGAACAATCAGAATCAAGCTGCCTGGTTTAAATATCAAACAATGGTTGGCAGTTAACTGCCAGTCACAATCAACCGGTGCATTCTCCATGGAGATACCTCTGACATTGAAATTAATATCACCAGAAAAATAGTATTGGAGAAATATAAGGGACTAAAATCTGACAAATCCTCTGGACCTGATGGCCTACGGTTTAGGATTCCAAAAGAGATAGCTGCAGAGATAATGAATGCGCTAGCTATGATTTTCCAAAATTCCTTAGATTTATGAATGGTTCTATCAGATTAGAATTTGGCAACTGTTACACAACTTCGGTTCTATCAGATTAGAATTTGGCAACTGTTACACCACTTTTCAAGAAAGGATTGAGAGAGACAAAGCAGTGAATTGCAGGCCAGTTAGCCTAACATCAGTTGTTGGAAACATGCTGGAATCTATAATTTAGACAGTCTTAACAATGCACTTAGAAAAGCATTTTATGATTAGAACAAGTCATGGTTTTACTAAAGGGAAACCTTGCTTGAAAAATTTATTGGAACTTCTTATGGATGTAACTAATGTGGTAGCTAAAGGGGAAATCAGTTGATGTCGTACACCTGGGTTTCCAAAATCCATTTGATAAGGTGCCACACAGAAGGTTAATAGGCAAGATAAGGACTCATGGAATTAAGGATAATATATTAGCATGGATAGAGGATTGACTAATGGACAGGAAGCAGAGAAATGGCATAAATGGAGTATTTTCAAGTTGGCAAGCAGTAAATAATTGAGTTTATATTCTGTGGAGTTTAGAAGAATGAGAGGTGATCTCATTGAAACACAAAATTCTGAATAGGCTTGATAGAGTGGACATTGAGAGGTGGTTTCTGCTAGTTGGGGAATCTAAAACACAGGGACACAGTTTCAGGGTAAAGGGTTGATCATTTTGGACTGAGATGAGGAGAAATGACTTCACTCAAAGGGTTGCAAATCTTTGGAATTCTCTACCCCAGCAGGTTGTGCATGCTCCATCGTTAAATACATTTAAGGCTGGGGTAGACAGATTTTTGGTCTCCCAGACAATCAAGGTATTTGGGGAGTGGACAGGTATTGAATGGTGGAACAGACTTGACCACAACCAGGCAGTCTATTCCTGCTCCTATTTCTTGTGTTCGTGTGTTCTTGTGCGCCATTTTTTGGATGGAGTGTTGCAATTTGCAACTCACCTGTTGAGTTGGATGTAGGCAGCACACAAATTTTGAGTCGCTACATATTTACATGATTTTAGCATACGGTTAAGTGTCTGCCATCTTGCTGGCTGCCTCAGCAGCAAGAGGTTCTAGCGGCATGTGAGCACATGATGCAGACAGACAATGTTCTGTTCTTAATGGTAGCCTGACTCTCTTAAAGATGCATTGGAGACTGCTGAATACTATTGTAATTATAAATAAGGAAGATGAATACCCAGGGAGACACGGGCTCAAAGATCATTCGGCTGAATTTTCCCCCCGTCGGGGAGGAAGTTGATGGGCGGGCGTGTACAGGCATGCTTTCGATCGGCGCCCCCGATCGGAGGCACATCGCCATTTTACGTGAGTGGGCCAATTAAGACCTACCCAGTGTGATGTCCGCACAGAAGCGCTATGCACTCCCTGTGCGGGTGGGGGGAATTCCCAAAATCAAGAGTGCACTCTTTTGCGCATGTGCATGAAAGAGTGCACTCATCTCCCTGAGGCTAAGTGCAGCCTCAGGGAGATCGGCTGTAAATGTAAAAAAGATAAAAATAGAAAAATAAAATTTCCCTTACATGTCCCCTTATGTGACAATGTCATATGAGTTGGGGCATGTCCATAATTTTTACAAAATCTTTATTAAAATTTTTTAAAGCCTACATGAAACCTCATCCTGCCTGTGGATCAGGTTTCATGTTTTTTCTACTCCCGCCAGGGCTCCTGGCCTGCCCGCCAACCTTAAGGTTGGACGGCCTGGCACTTTAATTACTTAATTGGCCCTGTTAATGGCCTAAGTTGGCCATTGACAGGTTGGCGGGCACACAGCTGATTTCGCTGCGGTCCCGCTTTCCTGAAAATTTAAATCGGACGCTGTGATGTTGGGAGTTCTCCCTGATGTCACCGTGTGTCATTTTACATGTCGGCGAGTGGGCCCAGCCCTCGCTCGCCGACTTGTAAAATTCTGCCCTTGATGTAGGATTGGCAATAATTAGCATATCTGGCCAGCCGGTGAACAGTTACACTGCTGAGGTTCCTGCCACTTTTAATATCTGGTGGGAAATTGTTGGACTTCCCTCCTGACACCATTTTACCAGCCCTTCTGTCTCCCAGCCCATTCCCAGAGGGTTGGTAAAATCCAGCCCATGAAGGAGACTCAGTATCCAAAAGGATGGCTGGTTGATGTAGCATCTAATCTTGATGGTGAGACCTTCTACTATTTCTACAGAAGTCCAGTATTACTGCTACAATGATATAATCCATTGTTCTAACTGCCCTGTTCTGAATATTTTAACTCCCTCTGCCTTATTGTTAATGATGGCAATTCATGAAACTATTGGGGTTGCCATAGCATGCAATATTTGGTAAACAAGTTTTCTGGAAGGTTAGAGGACTTTCAGAGACCATAGATAGGCAGTGCACACTGAGACCTATTGACTGACATAAATATAATTGTTTACATAATTGAAAGTATTTCTTATACGTTTGTAGATGACTGATATCAGTGCACTAATTTGTGAGATGTATGTGTTACTTTGTTCTTCATAGTTGTGGTTAAAAATAAGAAGGCCTTACCTTAATAATAAATAATGTCTTTTGAGTGATGAAAGTGCACATAAATTTACTTAATGTTTTGAGATGATTGTTACTATAGGTCTGAACTGTCATATAATCATAGAGTGCTACAGCAAAGAAACAGACCATTCAGCCTATTAAGCCTGCCCCAATTTTCTCCAAAATAGCCACCTATTTTAATATAATTTGCTTAACCTTTAATCTTGCTCTTTTTCAAGAAACTATCTAATTCAATTTTTGAATACTGTTGTAGCAATCTACAATCTACAAATGTAGAAAATTCTGCAATAAAGTGATGCTATTACAAGCTGAAGCTTTCTCTTTTAAATCTGTTTAGATTTAACCTGCAATATGATAATATATGTAACATATTTCAGTAAATTGACTAGCTCGGATACCAGGGATGGTCCACAGCTAAGTTCTGGGGCTAGGTGGTGATGAATGGGAGGGGAGGTGGAGGAGGTGGGGGAGCAATGCAGCAATTTCCTGAGCCATTCCTGTGGAACCAGGAGGACCACTCCTGTTCTTTCTGGCTCCACACAAATATACCTTTAGCAATTCATTTAAGCACTACTGCTTGAACTGTTGTAGACCTGAAAATATTGACTGGGTGTATGAGTAGTGTATATTCCCCCTGACTTTTGCCAATATTTGGGGTCCTGAAAGAGGCATTGGCCCTCTAATTGGCATATTCGAGGGATCTAATGTTTGTTTGATGGAGGCACCATGGATATTTCGATGGCAGGGGTGGATGGTAGAGCTCTGCCATGAGAGGTCACACAAGAGCATTAGACCCCCTTTTTTTTGCTCAGTAACTGTGCATTAGTGACCAATTTCTCCCCTATTATTTTGGTTCCGTTGCTACCAAATCAACCCAAAATCTTAGTATGTTTCATTGACACTTGTAATCTATATTTTATGGCTAAATTACAAAAGATTAATCTCCAGCACGAAGTCCATGCAATGTTATTTGTCTCATGATGAATGAAAGATGTTAAGGACGAGTGCATGGACTTATCACTCAGGCTGCCTGCCTGAGGCTTCCCATTATAAGGTCCTTAACTGGATGCATCGCTCCCTCAGTAGGATAGTTTATATGAAATTAAGAATCTCTTTGCTAAAGATGTGTGGGTGGATGTTATTAGTATCTTCTTCATTTATATTGGGTTTGCCTGAAGGTGTAACTCTTTATTCTTAATTAGTTGCAACCAAATTCTGAGCAAATCAAGATCAGCAATTTTAGGAGATTTTTCCAAGCTGAACATAACCCCTGAAGAAGAGTGTGCTGAATTAGATCTCTTGGTTCTATATCTTCAACTGTTTAAAATAAGACTTGCCTATTTTTCGTGATAATTTACAGACCCATTAATGAAATTGTACAAAGGTGCAGCTTTGAAATGTGTGATCCTTAAAAATATGGTGGGTGCAAAATTGGGAGCAGTATGCTGGACACCATATTGGTGAATGAGCATATGTGTAGTGAGCATTCACCAGAAGTACAAAGACAAGGCAGAACCAAACTTCAATCAGCATGTAACAATGACTTGACTCCAGTCTTTCCATTCTGGGGTTTAATGTTCCAGCTAATGTCCTCTTGTTAACTCTCACAGCAGAAAACATGTTCATCAACAGGAAGGCCCTCTCCAGCAACAACTACTTTCAGGTTAGTTCTTGATTGATTTGTGCAGGCTGTTGCTATAATTGTACAAAGGCTTGGTGCTTTCTAGAGTTCTTTTCAAGCTGTTAAAGTCTATGGGGAGTGATGTGGTAGGTACACCTGCAGCCCCACACAATTTCTCATACACTCCTCATTGAATCAGAGTTGATCTCCTGATTTGATGGTAATGGTAGAGTAAGGGATATGCTAGGCTATGAGATTATAGATTGTGGTGGAGTACAATCCTTCTGATGGCCCACAGCGCCTCATGGATGCTCAGTTTTGAGTTGTTATATATGTTCCGAATCTCTGCCATTTAAAATGGTGGTAAAGCCACACAGCTTGATTGTGGTTGTCCTCAGTGAGAAGAAGGGCTTTTGTCTCCAAAAGGACCGTGCAATGGCTACTCTATCAATACTTTCCTGGATAGGTGCATCTGTGACAGGTAGACTGGTGAGGACTAGCTCATGGAGTCTTTTCTCTCATGTTGGATCTCCACCTCCAACACATCCCTGCCCTCCCCCACCCCCAACCTGCCCAAACCTTCCCTGCCCAAGACTCCAGGCATATCTGTTTCCTGGGATCCATTAGGCCTTCTTCTGCTTCCTTGTTGCAGCCCCAGCAGTGCCCACTAATGCGCTCTTGGTCCTGCCAGGGCTAATGGAGTTGCCGGCCAGTCAGGGCAGGAATTAGGGTGGAAATCCCACTTGGCCCTTATTAAGCCAGCCCACAGCCTGTTATGGCTGTAGGACAGGCTGGCATGCCAACTCTGCTTCCAGAATTGGGGTGGGGTGGGCGAGCTGTCTGCCTCATGTAATACACAGCCACTTAAATCTGTTTTTCTCTCCACAGATGTTGCCAGGCTTGCTGAGCTTTTTCAGCACTTTCTGTTATGATTCTGCCATATCCATGGGATATGAGAAAGATGATTACGGTTGAGGATACTGTCATCTTCTATGATCTCAACCCACTGTTGACCACCGCCTCAAAAATGGCTGTTCAAATAAGGATGAGCACCGCATCCTCCATATGACTAAGGACCTTTCAAGGATGTTTTTTTCCTGATGGTTAATTTCTGCTGTCTCTTATTGTGCTATTTTGTCCAGAAGGAGAGACAGAGAGAGGGAAGAGTGGTGCAACTTGTTTGGGTGATGTGGCTGTTACTGTTTTGCGGTTGGCATTGTGCATAAGCTGTGAATGCTTCAGTGATGGGGGTGCAATGAATTGAACAGGGTCTGAGGCTAGTGGTGCACTTAGTGGGATATGACATTTGAAGATGAATTCACTGACCATGATCACGCCCGTGAAGTTACTAAACTTCTTGTAGCACTGCATCTAGGTCCTCAAGGCTAGACCTCTGCCATTGATCTCCGTGGCTATCTGCTCCCACTGCCTTCTTAGTATTTGTCGGGGAGGTCTCCTAGACCCTCTTTTTTATACACCAGTTCCCTCCTCTTTCCAGTTCCTCTGCCAAGGCCTTCATTGCAATGTTCGAGAATGTTGGAGCTCACCACACTCCTATGTTGTGCCACTAATCAGAGTGACTTGTGCAAAGACTTCCATCAACTGCCCCAGTCACAATTCCCTGCTCCTTTAAGAGGTGCAGGCTGACTTTAAATTCTGCAGGTCAGCTTAACTCATGCTTGCCTCTCTCAATTTTGGTCCCATTCTGAGGCATGCAGTCACTCAACAGAGAGTTAGTGCTGGCTACAAATTGCAATCATGGTATGAGCAGGCATCATGGGATTGGCATGCTGCCTGCATAACATTAAATGGTCACAGAGTAATTACACATCATGAGCCCCATATCTGTCTTTGGCAGCTGTCCGATTTAAACCCATTTCTTTAATGGTAGTGATAACATTTCAATCATTTTTTACCTGTAATAATGATCACAAACTGCTAATGGGACAATTAACTAACGCAAGCTCCAAAATGTATTAATCCAGCTGTGTGCAAAATTTCAGTTCAATGGCTGTACCAGATTGTGCTTTTTCTCCCGTTTACTGAGAAATTTGAGCTCACCCAGCTAGATGAGAACAACATCATTCATCCCACCCCTGGCCTTTGTAGATTATCAATACTCTGTTCTCTTCCATGATAAAAAACATGAAAAAGCTGAAATAAAAAAACTGAAACTCCTGAAAATACTCAACAGGTCAGGCATCATCTGTGGAGAGGGAAACAGAGTTAAGGGGCAGCATTTAATGCCCCCAAATGAGTTTGGAAGAGGGGGTGCTGTGTGATCAGCTTGGAGAGTACGAGGTGGATATCCCAATGTCCTCTCATCTCCCTCCGATTAAGTCCGGGGCGGGAAGGCTTGTGGGCAGTTTTCCCGCCCAAAAACCAATTGAGGCCAGTCAGAGGCCACTTAAGAGCCACAAGGGCCTCATCCCACCACTGCTGGTGTTCAAATAGCAGGGACTGGTCATCTGGGGGCGCTGTCCAGCAGACTGTGTCAAGTTTGTTACAGGGGTTGAGGAACGGGTGGGGGCTTCCTTGTTCATGGGCACTCTGTGATCGACGGACCTGGTACTGGGAAGGAGTGTTGTGGGGGCAGCTCACAGGAAGTCATCTGCTTGCCTTTGCTCCTGACACCTCTCCCATGCTCAGCATCGACCCCCTTCTGCATCCCTCATTACAGCCATGCTCATCTCTTTCTGGGGATCTATCAGCAATCCACATATTAGGCCCCACTGGAATATTGGCAGCGACCAGCACTCATGGTGACACTGCCGGTATTGGAGAGCTGCTGGCCTTTGATCGGCTGGCAACGCTCAGGGATGGAACTTCCTAGAGGCTTGATTGGATGGGAGGCCTGGCACTTGCCAAATGCCTGATTGGCATGTATTGGCATTGGGCCTACAGAAGAAAAGTGATGCAGGTTCCCACTGATTCTCCAAATGGTGGGTGAGACCCCTGTCACCTACATAAATCCTGGTCGACATTTCAGGTCAACAACCTTTTATCATGAATAGGGAAAGTGAGAAATGTCATTGGTTTTAAACAAATGAAAGAGGGGAGAGTGAAAAAAAGTACATAAGTAAAGGCTTGTAATAGGATGGAAGACAGGAGAGACTAAATAACAAGAGTTGGTGGTGCAAGGCCAAAGAGAGTGATAATGGAACAAGTAAATAAACCAAAGATATGCTGAGAAGAGGTGTGAATGGCAGAATTATGAACAACTGCCATTCGACAGCCAAAATCGTGGAAAAATTAATTCAATTCAAAATCTAAAATGGGGGCACGAGTTACAAACTGAAATTGTTGAACTCAATGTTGAGTCTAGAAGGCTATAAAGTGACTAATCAAAAGATGAGGTGCTTTTCCTTGAGCTTCTATTGAGCTTCAATGGAACACTGCTGGAGGCTAAGAACAGCGAGGCCAGTGTGAGAAAGGTGTTGAAATAAAATGAAAGGTGACCAGAAGCTCAGGATTGTGTCTGCAGGCTGAATGGGGGTATTCTGCAAAGCAGTCACCCAGTCTGCATTTGGTCTCCCTGATGATAGACCAAACCACATTGTGAGCAGTGAGTGCAATATACTAAATTAAAAGCGATACAAGTAAATCTCCATTTCACCTGTAAGGTAAGCTTGGGATCTTGGATGTTGAGAAGGAGATGATAAAAAGGCAGCTGTTGCGAACCCTGTGCTTGCATGGAAAGGTTCTGTGGGAAGTGGAGGGAGGGTGTGTTGGGGGTGACTGAGGAATAGATCAGGATGTCACGATGGGACTGGTCCTTTTGAAATGTTGAAAGGGGAAGACATTTTTAATGGTGGACTGGAGGTGGTGGCAATGACAGTGGATGATCTGTTGAATATGGAGACTGGTGGGTTGGAAGGTGAAGACAAGAGGAACCCTATCATGGTCCTGGGAGGGAAGGGAAGGGATGACAGCAGAAGTGTGGGAAATGGAATGGGCATGATTAAGGGCCCTGCAAACAAGGTGGGAAAATCCCTAGTTCAGGAAAAAAAATGACATATCAACAGTTTCATCAGAACAATGCAATGGAGATGGAGAAACTAGGAGAATGGAATCGGGAACAGGTTGTAAGGAAGTGTAGTTGATGTAGCTATGGGAGTCAGCAGGATTATGGCGAATGTTTGCTGATAGCCTATCCCAGAAAAGGAGTCAGAAGTTGAGGAAGGAAAAGGAAAAGTCAAAGATAGACCATTTGAAAGTGCGAGAAGGGTGGAAATTGCAAGTAAACATGATGAAATGTTCCAGTCAGGAAACAGCACTGTTACAGTTATCAACATATCAGAAAAAGAAATGAGGATAGGGGGCCTTAATAGGACTAGAACAAGAAATGTTTCATATATCCCAGAAAAAGGCAGACATAGTTAGGTCCCATAGCAACACATTTGATTTGGAGGAAGTGAGTGGAGTTAAAGGAGAAGTTGTTCAATGTGAGAACAAGTTCAGTTAGGTGGAGGAGGGTGGTGATGAATGGAGACTTTTAGGGCCTACATTTAATGAAGAAGGAAGAAACCGTCCTAATGGGGGATGGAGATGTAAAGGGACGGGAAATCCATGGTGAAGAGGAGATGGTTAGGGCCAGGAAACTGCAAAAATTATGGAGGGCATTGGAAGAGTCACGGAGTAGGTGGGAATGAGACTAAACAAGGATTAAAAAACATGGTAGCAAGATGGGGAGAAATCTGTTCAGTGGAGCAGAAACAGGCTGAAATGACAGGTATTCCAGGGCAGCCCTGTTTGTGGATCTTTGGAAGGAAATCGAGGTGGTCTGTTCAAGGTTGGGGAGCTAGGAGGTTGGAGGCCATGGGAGGAAGATGTTCAGAGAATATGGGGTCAATAACTCTCCTGGAGATGATGGCTTGATGTTTGGTGGTGGAGTCATGGTCCAGGGGAAGGTACGAGGAAGAATCAGAGTTGTCATTTGGCTACTGCAAGATAGAGATCGGTTCACCAGACAGAAATAGCGCCAAAAACAAAAAAACTGCGGATGCTGGAAATCCAAAACAAAAACAGAATTACCTGGAAAAACTCAGCAGGTCTGGCAGCATCGGCGGAGAAGAAAAGAGTTGACGTTTCGAGTCCTCATGACCCTTCGACAGAACAGGGTCATGAGGACTCGAAACGTCAACTCTTTTCTTCTCCGCCGATGCTGCCAGACCTGCTGAGTTTTTCCAGGTAATTCTGTTTTTGTTTTAGAAATAGCGCCAACCTTGTTAGCAGTTTTGATGACAATGTTAGGGTTGACCTAAGAGTGCAGTAAGTTCAAAGTGAAGGGAGCAGGGAAATTTAGAACAAAGCAAAATACTGCAGATGCTAGAAATCTGAATAAAAACATATGGCAAAATTTTTCCCTTGGGCGGGCTCAGTGGGGGCAGTCAGGAAGCCAACCGAGTGGGTCGAGTGCGAACTTCGTGCATGCACACGAGTTCACACTTGATGATCGCCCTGAGGCACAGAGCTGCCTCAGGGAGATGAAGAGTTTAAAAAGAAATAGAGAAATGAAAAATGGTATAAAACATGCCCCCACATGTGACTCTGTCACATGAGTAGGGACATGTTATTAATTAAGTTTTACATTTTTTATTTTATTTTTATTTGCTTTAGGAAACCTCACCCCACCCATGGATGAGGTTTCCTAAAAAGTGTAAAGGTCGCTTGGCCTTTTCGCCTGCCTGCGCACCGTTAGGCAGGATGGGCAGTGAAAACTTTATTTTTATTACCTTGTTAATGGCCTTAACAGGCCTTTTAGTTGTTGGCGGGCATGCTGCCGACCCTGACGCGCGCCCGCCAACTGAACTATCACGCAACTGCGTGTTGACATTGGGATGCTCGCCCGACGTCAACGCGCTTCATTTTACACTCGAGCGGGCTACCGAGGTAAAAATTCTGCTCATGAAGTGCTGGAAAAAATTCAGCAGTTCTGGAAGCATCTGTGGCAAGAGAAACAGAATTAACGTTTCGAGTCTGATATGTCTCTTTGAAACTGAAGATGGAACTCAAGAGAAATTGATGAGACTGATGTCAGCTGGCAGTTCTCAATGAAAAGATGTGAAAATTGTAAGAGGCCAGAGGGAGGGATCCAGGTGGAAGGGAAATACTGGAGATGGGTAAAAGGAAATGCTATGTTTGCGGAAGACTCCTCGCTAAAGAAGTACGCATGCAGGTAAAGGTAACAAAAGAAGAGCTCAGTGTCATGCATGTAAAAGCTGAAAGAGCCTAGGAACATGACCTAGAACTTAATTTAATGGTGTCTGAATAGTGAGAAGAGACAGAAGCTCAACATCACCACCTTCTACAAAATTGGTGTGGCTCAAATCAAGATCACTCCCTGTATATGATACATACTCAAAGGGCTTCCACCAGAATGGTACCACCAAACATATTAAGCTGTGCAGGATGCTAAATAGAGGGGAAACTAAGTCTGGTCTGCCATTTTCCATGGATCCAGTATCCATGGATACTTGCTGAATTTATTCACTAGAATTCAAATGTCTTGTGCGAACATGTAGGCTTGTACAGCTGTCATTATTAACAATAAGAGGATTCATCCCTAATTCTCCTTGATTAATGTGGCTGAAACGTGGCTTGAGTTCTGCCTGAAATGAAACATGCCAAGCAGCCTCAAATCATTCACAGGATCACATTTCATAAATCCTCTTTTCCCACATAGAAGGTACTTCACGGAAGCAAAAAACAGACCAGCAACATTGATACACTCACAGCTAGGTATGGAGGGAGATATCAACCAATGGGGCCACTAGTAAGCAGAGTACCTTTCATTACTTACCCTATCTGAATGCAAAAAATCAGGAATAAATCCTTCAACTGTTAATTAAGGCAAATGCAGGCACTATGTAATCAAAATGTACAATGAGGTAGAAGATCAGCCATGATCTAATAGAATGGTGGAGCAGGCTCGAGGGGCCGAATGGTCTACTCTTGCTCCTATCTCCTATGTTTCTATGTTCCTAAACACAATGCTACACAATCACTGATGTTCTGCCCTCTCTCTTGTGGGACAAGGAAGCACAAAACAGCAGAGCCAATGGTGGACAAGGATGACTGCATCTCCTGACCCTATAGAATGATGGTTCTCAGTATCATGGGGCCAGCAGTTACGGAGCTGGTGTCACTGAGAACATTGAGGATGATGATATGTTCCTGCTTTATGACCCTTCTCGAATTCCAGCTCACCCGCATCCTATTGTCTGAAATGGGTAAGCTGCTGATGGTGTGACCATGGACTACTTGCGTAACATTACACCCCTCCATTCCCCCACACCAACCTTTCATTTCTGAATTCATGCTCTCCAAAACTCAAGAACTGCAACCTGCCTAGCCACAGCAGCCCAAGGTGAATGAAATAGAAAGCAACAGCACAGATGAAGGGGCCTCACCGCTTGATCTGATACTCAGACACCAACTCAGATATTGGTACTGCCTGTAGCCTGGAAGCTAGTATAGTTTTGGGATCAGCAAAGTGAGTCATTGGGCTAGAGTGGACTGCAGCCAAATGGGGAGAGAGGATGATTTGGTTGCTAGTTAACGGGAGCATGAGGTTGCTGTGCAAGAGGACTTCAATAAGGCCGCAGACAGGACAATGCTGATGAGGATGCAAATAGAGACACCAGCTGCTATGGAGGGCCTGCCAGTCAGCCGCCTGTCACTGTCATGGAGCTTTGAGGAGTCCAGCTCCAATTGGCAGAGGGCGTCCATCCCCCTGTTGTGCTGCAGATGAAGAGGCACTGCCACTGCTTTCACCAAAACTGTTGCAACCTTTGTGTAGACAAGTCACTTTCTCTGTCTTCTCCATGAGGGTGTAACATTACTCTCTGCCAAATATAGGAAATCACTACAGCTCCTCCAAAACCCTCCAGAATATTTCTAATTGCAGATGTTCCCCAAAATCACAATGCCCTCGTGTTGGGCATCTGGATCTTTAAATAACGCTAGTGTTGGGCTACTCTTCCAGCTGCATGGTCCAAATTAGATATCTTGGTGATGCACAGTTGGTGGGCTGTTTCGTACCCGGATAGTGTTCCTTCACAGATTGCTGCCACAGACACCCTTCTCAAGATAGCACAGCAAAAAGCAACTGGTGGTCAACATATCTCTGCAAAAGTCTCCATAAAGCCACTGCAGGTGTTGCTGCAGAGATGGAATTTTCACCCTATCACCTCATTATTTCTTGGAAATTGTGTTCCAATGACGTCAAAGGACATCAATGCAATTTTACTGCATTAGTGGATGATGTTGCTATTTAACAGTCTAACCAGCGATTCTTAAAGGCACCCCTAGAGGCTGCCCCAAAAATCTCTCAGTAAGTTTTTAAATACGTTTTGTTTTAAAATAATTACTACTCCTCGTAACCCCTCAGGTATCCAGCCTCCCTAACATCTGACTTTCGACAGTCTTCCCGCTCTTCCACCACCCTGGAACACCTCTCTTTTTTATTTACAACAAATTGAGCTTTGCAATGGAGATGCCAGACCTGCTGTCCCCTCTGCCTATCACTGCTCATATGGGGCTGCAGGGCTCCAATTATATTTAAATGGCCGTGAAAATATTTTGGACCTCTCACCACTTCCATTTGAGTTTGATCCATCAGTTTGCTGCCCATTGGAAATAAACACATGGAAATCATGCCCCCAGATAATTGAGGGGCACTTGTAGAAAAGCCAGTTAACCATATAAAACAAAGGTACCCAATATGTGATGAAAGTACAGTTGAATTATTGGAGAGACGAAGCATTGAATTTTGAATCTGTAGTTATACCAATCATTATTCAGATGTTATATCATTTGCACAGAACTTACATCAATATATTCATGGCAGTGATTGTGCATAGCATATAATAACGTATGAGCTACTGTCAGCTCTCCTCACAGCAAGGGGAATTAGGTTGCCATCTTGTTAAATTATGTTATTCCTTTTCAAAGTATTTTTAGGCTCTATTTACAATACTAAATTTGCCAGAGATTCCTATATTCTAACCATCCTCTGTTCAAAGACATTTTTCCTCAACTTTCCTGTTGCTAATTTTGGATAAGCAGCCAGGCTTAGGATCATCAATTGCTAGCACAGGCAGACCTCATGTCTCTTGTGACATGCAGAGCATCTTTATGCCAAATATCTAGTTATGAAAGCATGACGCAGGATTGGAATAAAATACCTTTTTCTCTGCGCAGGGTGTTTTAATCTGGGGTTGGGAAGGATCCAGTTCCAGTGATCCAGGGGGGGTCATAGATCTGAAGTGGGTGCAGGGCGGGGGGGGGGGGGGGGGGGCGGTGGGGCAGGAGTCACAGCAGGTTCATGGATTACAAACTCCTCACGAACAGGCAGATTGACGCTGCTGGATGAAAAGGAGTGAATGCCTTTCTGGGTGTTGGTTAAATATTGCGCCCGTCAGATAACAGTGGGGTCAGTGACTTCATTACCTTTCCCCTGCGTGATTGGCTGGGCACCTAGCCTCTGCATATTTAATTGGCTGGCTGCCGCTTGATTACGTGTCGCCAGCCGCTCCGCCTGCTGCACACTTCCCGTCCCGCTGTCGGAACCTTCGATGTGAGAAGATGGTTTGACTAAATTTTATTGAAATTTGAGCTGACTGATCCTGACTACCTTACATTTCTTAAAGTGCTTCGTAATTTTATTCTGTATTTTAAACTAAGTTGACTAACAACTCAAGTAAAACTAATCAGCAGATATAATTTCCGAGTTTACCACTTTTTTTTTAGAAGAGGAGAATTACATTTCTCACCAGCACCAAAAGAAGTAGATTGTAATGTTGGCCAAGAGTAACAGAGAAAGGAATAGCAGTGGTAATAGTTCCTGGAAGGCTACATGGTACACAATAAATGCCCAGCGTGCTTCTCTTGATTTATATGGAAAGATACATTTCACTTGAAGATTATCTGGTTTGAGAAGCTACTTGAGTTCTTCAACATAACAGTAAAGAGTGATCAGGAGAGGTTGGGGATGTTCAACACTCATTAAAATACTGCCATCTCCCAATTGAGTTATAGCATGGACCAGCAGATGCGCACATTGCAGTATGCCATTCGTCATATGGCAGTACCAGTGCACCTGCAGTGTTGACTTCCATTATGCAAGCTATAGGTAACTTAAGAGCATCCCTCCTGATCTCCAAACCTCAAAATCCACGGAGTCATGGCTGGCTTCAGGTTATGGGCAATTACGAGAGAGACAAATTTTACAACTTCATAGTTAGATCTATGGATGCTGTCAGGATATGGCAGGAGGTAGGAAGAGGGAGCGCAGCTGGTCCTATACTAATACACAGATGCCGCTGCTACAACTGGGAACATGGGAACAGTTTTTTGGCACCCATGCCAGTTTTTTTGCACCATATTGCCTTACATAATTGACAGTTGGCACTGTTGCCTCTGAAAGCACAGCCCACAGCAGAGGTTGGGCTCAAATACAGATAGAAAACTGTCTCTATTTTATGCTGCTCACCAAAACTTATTTATTAATGTTTTTTGGGCATGTGAAAACCTGCCTAAGAGCCTTTAACATAGAGGGGGGGGGAATCATCCCAGATTTGCATTAAGTGCACTAGCAGGCATGAAAAAAGATCTTTTATCCACTGAATGCAATGGCAGGTTTCTCTGCCTCATTGTGAGTTCAGCGAGTCCTCACTCTGGACACCATATTTGAAGCACACCAGAGCGCAGTCTATTTCATGGCCAGGATTTTTCCCTCGTAGGGCAGGCTCAGCGGGGGTGGGCAGGATTGGTCGGGAAGCCAGCAGCTGCCCAAGTTTAGGGTCAGACCACAATTTCACACTGACGGGCCAATTAAGGCCTGCCCAGCGTGGAACACCCACGGCTGCCCTCAGTGCTGCCTGTGTGGGGGATGGGGGGGTTGAGGGCAGCACCTAGAATAAGTTGTAGGCCTGGAATAGTTAAGAATTTCTGATCACAAGTATTTGTGCGGGTAAACACATTTTGTCACTTTATAGTCTGAAAATATATTTGTAATGTTGTCTTTTAGCTTCATTGACAGGCTTCGCGAGGCCTCTCATTGCATTCTGTGCCCCACCCCCACTACCAGTTCAGCTGCATGCAGTGGACCATGAGGGATTCTGGAGGGAGGGGTGTGTATACAGCAGGGCATTTCGGAGCCTCATGAAAGCACTCGCCCACATATGCCGAAACACACTCAAAGCTGCCTGCTGGGGTACTCTTTCAGTTGTCCATCTGAGGCTGACCTGCATCTCTGCCCACCCACTGATTGCACTGCCATACAATACCTGTGCCTGTCCAGCATGAGGCTCTGCTCACTTTCAAGTTCTGAAAAATGGTAGTTGTCAAGTTTATCATCAGTTTCCCTATTCTTACCCATCCACCAATTTCCCATCTCCTCTCTGGCATAACTGTTGAACCCCCTTTGGCATCACTTTTCACCTCCCCAGCATCACCTATCAACCCAAACCCTTGTCTTTCCAGAATGTCCAAGTGAACATGCACGTTCCCAACCTTCCTGAGAATCTCACCCCATTCACATTGACTTCCTCTTTCCCGCCCCAGGGTCCGTGCCTGCCTCCGAGTCCCAACTAACCACCCTCACCATACCTTCTACCTCTACCAGTACACCCTCATCCTCCCACCTGACTGGCCCCTCTGGCCCTTCTCATTCTCACCATCCTCTCCTACCATGTCCATCCTCAGTTTGCTCCCCAGGAGGCAGTCATCGACTTCACAGACCCCTCCCTTGTATCCCCCCTCCTCCGCCCTTACATTTTACTCCCCCCCACCCAACCTCACCCTCCCTGACACCATTGATCCCCCCTCCCAAACTAACATCCCCTTCCCGCCCAGTACATCTTCCTCTCTCAGCCAAACATAGACCTTCCTCTCCAACCCTGCCCCACCCCAGTACACCTTCCTCTCCCACCTACACTGGCACACCTTCCTTTCCCATTCACATTTGGATCTTCCTCTTCCCGCCTCACCGATCATCTATAGCAGCCCATGGCCAAAACCGTGATGTTCTGAAGCAGACTCGAGACATCAATGGAAGCCACCTTCTGTGAGCTGCTTTGCAGCAGAGCCATGTCCATGAGAACCCACCCTGTATGCAATGCACATGTTCCTCCAGGGTCTGGTAGCTGTTGGACTCCAGCATCTTCTGCTCCTCTGATGTCCACGGTCTGAGCAAGGCTCTAATGGTGAGTCCCAACTTCTGCAAGTCACATTTGTCCAGACGTGTTCTGGGCCAACATGTTTTCCTGCCAGTGTAATGGAAAATCTGGCGTGGGGAGCGATTCTTACTTTGCTTTCCTTTATCAGGATGCAATCGGATTCATGGTGGCTTCCAGCAGGATTTGAGTTCTGCCATGCCGGACGCCATCAGATGATCCCGCGTGATTTCACACCAGTACGTGTTACAAAAGTATAATAACTTTCATAATATGACTCTGGTTTATTATAAACGAGGTTTATGGGTGTGAGTGTAGATGGTTCTGAATGTGTGATTTAATTGCATTTGGAGTCAGGTAGACTGTAAGCTTCCAACCTCATAGTCTCCCAACCCTGGACAGCCCGCTTCTACCTCCTCCCAAAAATCCACAAACAGGACCATCCCAGTAGACTAATCATGTCAGCCTGTTCCTGCCGCATGGAACTCATTTCTACCAATCTTGACTTTGTTCTCTCTCCCTTTGTCCAGTCTCTTCCCGCCTCCATTCGCGATTCCTCTGATGCCCAACGTCATATCAACAATTTCCAGTTCCCTGGCCCCAACCACCTCCTCTTCACCATAGACATCCAATCCCTCTAAACCTCCATCCCCCAGCAGGTTGGTCTGAGGGGTCTCCGCTTCTTCCTTGAACAGAGGCCGGAACAATCCCCATCCACCACCACTCTCCTCCATCTGGTTGAACTTGTTCTCTCACTGAACAATTTCTCCTTGAACTTGGCTCACTTCCTCCAAAGAAAAGGTCTGGCTGTAGGTACCTGCATGGGCCCCAGTTATGCCTGTCTCTTTATGGGATATGTGGAATATTCCATGTTCCATTCCTACTCAGGCCCCCTATCACAACTCTTTTTTCCGTACATTGATGGCTATTTTGGTGCCGCTTCATGCTCACGTCTGGACCTGGAAAAATGTATCAATTTTGCTTCCAGTTTCCACCCCTCCATCACATGGTCCATCTCTGACACTCCCCTTCCCTTCTTTAACCTCTCTGTCTCAATTTCTGGTGATAGACTGTCTACCAATATTCATTACAAGCCTACCGACTCCCACAGCTACCTCACTGCATCTCCTCACACCCTGCCTCCTGTAAAGACTTCATCCCATTCTCTCAGTTCCATCACCTCCATCGCATCTGTTCCAATGATGTCACTTTCCAAAACGTTGCTTCTGACATGTCTTCCTTCTTCCTTAACCAAAGTTTCCCACCCACGGTGGTTGACAGGGCCCTAAACTGTGCCTGACCCAACTCCCACGCCTCTTCCCTCACACCTTCCTCTCCCTCCCAGAACCATGATAAGGTCCCACTTGTCCTCACTTTTCACCCCACCAGCCTTTGCATTCAAAGGATCATCCTCCACCATTTCTGCAAACTCCAGCATGATGCCACCACCAAACGCATCTTTCTACCCCACCTTGTCGGCATTCCGTAGGGGCCATTCCCTCTGGGACACCATGACCCATTACTCCAACACCCCCAATGCCTCAACCCCCATCCCACGGCACCTTCCCACGCAATCGCAGAAAGTACAACACCTGCCCCTTTACCTCCTCCCTCCTCACCATCCAAGAGCCCAAACACTCCTTTCAAGTGAAGCAGTACTTCATTTGTACCTGCTTCAATTTGGCCTACTGCATTCACTGTTCCCAATGTGGTCTCCTCTACATTGGAGAGTCCAAATTCAGGCTGCGTGACCACTTTGCGGAACACCATCGGTCTATCAGCAAGCATGGCCCAGACTTTCCTGTTGCTTGCCATTTTAACACACCGCCTTGCTTTCATGCCCACAGGTCTGTCCTTGGCCTGCTGCAATGTTCCAGTGAAGCTCAACGCAAACTGGAGGAACAGCACCTCATCTTCCGAGTAGGCACTTTACAGCCTTCCGTCCTTAACATTGAGTTCAACAACTTCAGACCATGAACTCTGTTCTCCATCCTCACCCCCCCTTTTTTAGTCCCCTTTTTTTAATATTAATTTTCATTTTTAATTTATATTTTTTATCCACTTTTATTTTTGTTTTCATTTTTATTCATTGTTTTATCGTATTATCAATCTTTTTTCCCAACACCATCCCCTCCCCCCACCCCACCCCACCCTTACATGGGCCATCTGTCACTTGTTCATGTTGTACTTTTCAGTGTGCTTACCCTGGTCCTGCTCTTATCCCATTCTGCTTTCTGACCTTAATACTACCATCAGCACCTCCTTTAGCCAGTACCACTACCATTAACACCCCCTTTGTCCTTTTGTTTATGACATCTTTGTCAATTTCTCCTTTGCCCCCACCTATCGCTGGCTTCTATCCAGTTTCATCTGCTCCACCCCCCTTAAACAGTATAAATTTCATTACATTTTTACTTCTCTTTTGATCTGAAGAAGAGTCATATGGACTGGAAACATTAACTCTGTATTTTTCTCTCCACAGATGCTGTTAGGCCTGTTGAGTATTTCCAGCATTTTCTGTTTTGTTTCAGGTTTCCAGCATCCGCAGTATTTTGCTTTTATCTTAGTCCTTATAATGATATGCAGATGTATTACAATGAGGTTCCCGACCTCCGATGGTGAGAAATGCAGCCCCCCCCATCCCCCCCCACCAGGTCAGCAGGCTGAGGGATAATCGCAAACTGGTTTCACACCGTCGTGCAACCGATTGTGCCATATTGTCTGCTCACGCTGCCGGACACGCCTGATGTCAGCAGGCACGGAAAATCCCAGCGTTAGTCTTGAACGCAGACAAACCATTCACGGTTGCTGCCTGCTGATATTCTAGTCCCTTACACTGGTGTTTAGTTTTTCAGAGAAATTACCACGCTAAGGAAAGACAATACTTAATTGCTAAAATCCTAGTTTTGCTAAACGGAAGGGTAGATTTTAAGTATCAATATTGCTGATGCTATGCTTTGTGCACCCAACAACAAATTGTATTTATATGGCACCTCTAATATAGAAAACACAAATCCAACATAGATATAGATATATATAAATAGGAGATTTTATGTGGAGGGAGAAGTTTAGGAAGTATAGAAGACAGTGAAATTAGAAGAGAGAGGGCAAGGTGAGTTGGGGTGGAAATTGAAATTAATTGTGACTGGAGGATGCAGAGGCTGAGGAAGGAAAGGAGCACTTACATCTCAGTGCAGATCCTCATGTGAGGCTTGGGTGTGCTGTAGAGAACAAGGATTTTAGAAGAGATATGAGAGGGGTGGGATAAGGTAAACTACTTGAAGGAGGATGAGGTACCAGATTATCTGGCAATAATTCATCTTTCCCATAAAATAACCCTGCCAATAATTGAGGATCCAGGTGCCTTTTCCTCTGTCAATTTTTAGCCACTTTATAGCTGTCTAGAATCAGCTCTTTAGCTTTTGGACAAGAAGTAATTCGAAGATACATTACATAATAGATACATTTATGTTTATGTGGAGTAACTTGACAAAATGTGTGTTGTAGAGCTATGATTCATACACTTCTGACCAGTCAGGATTTGAAGCTGAGATACAGTTTTAATACTTCATCCCTTGGCAGCTAGAATTTCAAGATGATGGCTGGGTCAGCTTTGGGAAGAGCTCAAAGGCAGCCCACGTGACATAATGTGAAATTTTAAAGCAATCTCAGTCTTTTTAATAACATTATTTCATTATGAGACCAGATGATTATTATAAATATAAAATGCAAAGGAGGACAGTGAAATATGATTTTAATTCACACTTGTGAGACCCCACTATAACTCATGTCTGGAAATAAAAATCATATTTCACTACACTCCTGAGATTATCCTTGATTTTCTTTCCTAATATGCCTTTGTAATTTTGTTGATTAATTTTGTATGGGTAATGATTGGATAAAGCATATTTTGGTTAGTGTAATAATCTTGTATCTTTCTCAGTGGATGTATGTATATGAAAACAATAATGTGTTGACTGGAGTGGTTTAATTGACAGAAGTTATTTTTTTAATGTACGAACTATTTCCAAATTATATATTTTTCTCACAATGAATTTGACAAAAGCCCAATAAGCTCTAATGACTAGTTTTTAATTGGTTGCAACAATATACATACTTGTATCTATTGCTTTTCAGCAGTGTTAATGACTAATATTCTGAATTTTGAAGTAAATTCTGAATCTTAGCAACAATTGAAGATTAAGTTATCCCACAACAATGTGTGGAATAATTTAATGCACTAATCATTAAATTAGCCTGCACTTTAGTGATGAGAATTTTGTCAGTGCAAAGAGCCTTCTTTTAATTAACTCTATTTTGCTTTATCTTTTGTTTTTGGCTCAGAGTTTTAAAAAAAAATTGCTACTATTTTGAATTCTACTTCTACCTTTAAGCCACTGAATCCAGCAGAGTATATAAATCACTAAATGTGCTAAACTAGCTGATCACAGACAGGCTGGTAGTAACAGTGCTAAAATTGGCTTCAGTGTTTTTGAGTCAGGGAGGGAGAAATCTGACTGCATTTCTCTCTGCTGACCGCCATTCCGTGTGCCCTTCTGCAGGTGAACATCTGAAGACTTCAGTGAAGAAACAGGTCAGTCTGCAATGCCCTAGGAATCATCTACGCTGCTGACACTGAATATCTATTGGAGTTCTCCCAATTCTTTACTGTAACTTTAACAGAGATCTGCAGAATCCCCAAGATAACAACTTGAATGTTGTTTACTTCATTGGTTGGCTATAAAATTACCAGGCAAGCAGGAGAAACTTGTGGACCTTGAACCCCATAGAATTAATTACATCTGTGCAATATTTTTAGCACATCAGTAAATGGATACACATAAATTCCTGCCTATTTTAACAGCTATTTATCTGTTTACATAAGGCAGGTCACAATTACAATTGTTTGACAAACATTCTGGTATTCAGTCTTATACTGTTCCAAATACAAACTGATTTTCGGTCTGTCAAAGGCACAATGTGCTTTTGCAATGTGAGGAAGGTCTTCTGATCAATGAGAGCAGCGTTTCTTAGCACACTTTCCAGGAAGGTAAAGGCTATACACATTCAGGTTAATATTGTCAATGGTGATCAATAGTTTGATTTACTGTACACTTGGTATTAATTGCTACATAACTTTTGTTTCTTTTCTGTTGATGTTAAACTCATAAATTTTCACAACTGCTGAAAATGTTTCTACAATTCATTGCAGGTCATCCCTGTTGTGTCCTTCAACTGGACAATTATCAGCAAACCAGAATGGACAATTTCATTCATTGATCTTAAGCCATCCAGCCTGCTCAAGGGAAAGAATTTGTGGGATGAGTCAAATTTAAGGCATACGCAAGTGTTTAGATATTTGTTGGCATCATACTTAGCTGATGTAAAGAAGAGGCAAAAGAGGCTGAATGCAGTAACGCACTGCACAGGTCACATGGCTTGGAAAAAACACGATGGACATACCCTCTGTACAAAATGACATCATGGTGAAAATTCTGAATATCCTCTTCCTGATAATAATTTCAACAATCTTGAATTGGACAAGGTGCTGAAAGATCGCAATTCTCCAGCAAGGGTTCAGTACTTAAGGTCATAAAAAATAGGGAGTCATCAATATTGGTGAGAAAAGGAAAGGAAGTAATGTGGAAAAGGATCTCAACCACTCATCATGACCCTGAATTTTATTCTTAGTAACTACATATACAAATACAGACATGAATATATACATATATAAAAGAGTACATATGCTTTTTCAGATACTTCAGAAATATGTTCATAGCTCATCAGAGCAGCACTGAAACACACAAAAGTCCAAGCATGTGAAGCTATCCCAGCAAGTGGTATCATGAGGAATTAGACCCTACTGTGATAAGCTTTTCCTGTTGTTGAGAATAGCAAAGATTTTGAAATCTTCTGACTATCATTGGTGTCAGTATCATGGTTAAAAGAATGATACAATCTATCTCTGGAGCACTGTTGGGCCTGCGAGCAGAGCTTAAGTGCATGCCTGTAAGAGGAAAAAGCACAAAGGTGAACCATTACTAACAACAAAAATACTGAAGCAAATCCCTGCATTAACCAAAACCCTGTAGAAAATCCCTGTGGGAAATGAGTGCCACAGAGAATCCTTTAAAAAAAAAAACCAAAATGGACTGGAGCCAATTATTGAAGAAAATCCTTACAGGTACAAAATCATTTGGAACAAATCCTTTCCTGAGATTGGTTGTCACAAGAGATTGGAGGAATAACATCCTGAAATCACAGAACAATAGTTCCCTTCTTTGGTCACATTATTGCATACTAAAAAACAATGGAAAATACAGCAGCTTTCATAATGTTAGTCTGCACAGAAAAGGAACAATTACCACGATGAACAATAACATATAATGAAGACTTCTTTAAAGTACTAAAATTTCCTGAATTTTTTCCCATTAAAGATTTGTGGGGAGATTTTGCAAATTAGTGTTCCCAGCCTAGGACACTACATGATGAGAATGTATATCAGGAATCACAGGGACAGGCTAGCACGGGGAGCTAATTTTTAAAATCTACCCCTTATGAGTAACTGCTAGTAGCTCTATTATTAGTCTGACACAAACTGTTACAGTGATCAGGTCACATCTGCCAATGTATTTATATTGCAGGATGGGTGACTGTGAATCTACACTCCCATTACTATCAAGAAAACGCTGTACATGCGTGTTTCCTGTCACCTGACTTCAAATTTGTACATATTTTGAAAGTGAGGATGCAAGTGCCGGCAATTTATGAAACGTTCAAAAAAACTGCTTTATTTTAGAGCTTTCAGAGGATGTTCAATTAATCCCATAATAATATCTGAAATTGGAGTGACATCATATTGTAAAGTATTTTCCAAAATTCCCTAGATTTGGGAAGGTTCCATTGGATCGGAAAATAGCAAATGTAACTCCTTTACTCAAAAAAGGAGGGAGGCAGTAAGCAGGAAATGATAGGCCAGTTAGCTTAGCATCTGTCATAAGGAAAATGTTGGAAGCTATTATTAAGGATGTTATAGCAGAGCACTTGGAAAAATTCAAGATGATCAGGCAAAGTTATCAAAGTTTTGTGCGAAGGAAATCATGTTTAACCAATTTATTGGAGTTCTTTGAAGAAGTAATATGTAGTGTGGATAAAGGGGAACTGGTGGATGTACTGTAATAAGATTTCCAGAAGGTATTTAATAAGGCACCACATCAAAAGTTATTGCAGAAAATAAAAGCTCATGGTTTAGTGGGTAATATATTGGCATAGATAGGAGATTGGCAAGCTAACAGGAAACAAAGAACAGACATAAATAGGTACAAAAACAGAATTACCTGGAAAAACCCAGCAGGTCTGGCAGCATTGGTGAAGAAGAAAAGAGTTGACGTTTCAAGTCCTCATGACCCTTCAACAGAACTGGGTGAATCCAAGGAGAGGGGTGAAATATAAGCTGGTTTAAGGTTGGGGGGGGGGGGGGGGGGGGCGGGGGGGCTGGGTTGGGTGGGGGGAGTGAAGTGGAGAGGGGTGGTGTGGTTGTAGGGACAAGCAAGCAGTGATAGGAGCAGATAATCAAAAGATGTCACAGACAAAAGAACAGAAGAACACAGAAGTTGGTGATATTATCTAAACAAAAGTGCTAATTAAGAATGGATGGTAGGGCACTCAAGGTACAGCTCTAGTGGGGGTGGGGGTTGCATAAAAGATTTAAAAATAATGGAAATAGGTGGGAAAAGAAAAATCTATATAAATTATTGGAAAAAACAAAAGGAAGGGGGAAGAAACAGAAAGGGGGTGGGGATGGAGAAGGGAGTTCAAGATCTAAAGTTGTTGAATACAATATTCAGGCTGGAAGGCTGTAAAGTGCCTAGTCGGAAGATGAGGTGCTGTTCCTCCAGTTTGCGTTGGGCTTCACTGGAACAATGCAGCAAGCCAAGGACAGACATGTGGGCAAGAGAGCAGGGTGAAGTGTTAAAATGGCAAGCGACAGGGAGGTTTGGGTCAGACCACAGGTGTTCTGCTAAGCGGTCGCCCAGTTTACGTTTGGTCTCTCCAATGAACAGGAGACCGCATTGGGAGCAACAAATGCAGTAGACTAAGTTGGGGGAAATGCAAGTGAAATGCTGCTTCACTTGAAAGGAGTGTTTGGGCCCTTGGACGGTGAGGAGAGAGCAAGTGAAGGGGCAGGTGTTGCATCTTTTGTGTGGGCATGGGGAGGTGCCATAGGTGGGGGTTGAGGAGTAGGGGGTGATGGAGAGTGGACCAGGGTGTCCCAGAAGGAACTATCCCTACAGAATGCCGCCGGGGGGGTGAGGGGAAGATGTGTTTGGTGGTGGCATCATGCTGGAGTTGGTGGAAATGGCAGAGGATGATCCTTTAAATGCGGAGGCTGGTGGGGTGATAAGTGAGGACAAGGGGGACCTTAACATGGTTCTGGGAGGGAGGAGGAGGCATGAGGGCAGATGGGCGGGAGATGGGCCGGACACGGTTGAGGGCCCTGTCAACAACCGTGGATGGAAAACCTCGGTTAAGGAAGAAGGAGGACATGTCAGAGGAACTGTTTTTGAAGGTAGAATCATCAGAACAGATGCGACGGAGGCGAAGGAACTGAGAGAATGGGATGGAGTCCTTACAGGAAGCGGGGTGTGAGGAGCTGTAGTCGAGGTAGCTGTGGGAGTTGGTAGGCTTGTAATGGATATTGGTGGACAGTCTATCACCAGAGATTGAGACAGAGAGGTCAAGGAAGGGAAGGGAAGTGTCAGAGATGGACCACATGAAAATGATGGAGGGGTGGAGATTGGAAGCAAAATTAATAAATTTTTCCAAGTCCGGACTAGAGCATGAAGCAGCACCGCAGTAATCGTCGATGTACCGGAGAAAGAGTTGTGGAAGGGGGCCGGAGTAGGACTGGAACAAGGAATGCTCCACATACGCCATAAAGAGACAGGCATAGCTGGGGCCCATGCGGGTACCCATAGCCACACCTTTTATTTGGAGGAAGTGAGAGGAATTGAAGGAGAAATTGTTCAGTGTGAGAACAAGTTCAGCGAGACGGAGGAGAGTAGTGGTGGATGGGGATTGTTCGGGCCTCTGTTCGAGGAAAAAGCTAAGGGCCCTCAGACCATCCTGGTGGGGGATGGAGGTTTCAGTCCTACTCCAGCCTCCTTCCACAACTCTTTTTCCGGTACATTGATGATTACTTCGGTGCTGCTTCATGCTCTCGTCGGGAATTGGAAAAATTTTATTAATTTTGCTTCCAATCTCCACCCCTCCATCATTTTCACGTGGTCCATCTCTGACACTTCCCTTCCCTTCCTTGACCTCTCTGTCTCAAAATCTGGTGATAGACTGTTCACCAATATCCATTACAAGCCTACCGTCTCCCACAGCTACCTCGACTACAGCTCCTCACACCCCGCTTCCTATAAGGACTCCATCCCATTCTCTCAGTTCCTTCGCCTCCGTCGCATCTGTTCTGATGATGCTACATTCAAAAACAGTTCCTCTGACGTCCTCCTTCTTCCTTAACCGAGGTTTTCCACCCACGGTCGTTGACAGGGCCCTCAACCGTGTCCGGCCCATCTCCCGCGAATCCGCCCTCACGCCTTCTCCTCCGTCCCAGAAACATGATAAGGACCCCTTGTCCTCACTTATCACCCCACCAGCCTCCGCATTTAAAGGATCATCCTCCGCCATTTCCGCCAACTCCAGCATGATGCCACCACCAAACACATCTTCCCTTCACCGCCCCCCCGCCGGCGGCATTCCATAGGGATCGTTCCCTCTGGGACACCCTGGTCCTCTCCTCCATCACCCCCTACTCCTCAATGCCCACCTATGGCACCTCCCCATGCCCATGCAAAAGATGCAACACCTGCCCCTTCACTTCCCCTCTCCTCACCGTCCAAGGCCCAAACACTCCTTTCAAGTGAAGCAGCATTTCACTTGCATTTCCCCCAACTTAGTCTACTGCATTCGTTGCCCCCAACCTGGTCTCCTCTACATTGGAGAGACCAAATGTAAACTGAGCGACCGCTTTGCAGAACACCTGTGGTCTGTCCGCAAGAATGACCCAAACCTCCCTATCGCTTGCCATTTTAACTCTCCACCCTGCTCCCTTGCCCACATGTCTATCCTTGGCTTGCTGCATTGTTCCAGTGAAGCCCAACGCAAACTGGAGGAACAGCACCTCATCTTCCGACTAGGCACTTTACAGCCTTCCAGACTGAATATTGTTTCAACAACTTTAGATCTTGAACTCCTTCCTCCATCCCCACCCCCTTTCTGTTTCTTCCCCCTTCCTTTTGTTTTTTCCAATAATTTATATAGATTTTTCTTTTCCCACCTATATCCATTATTTTTAAATCTTTTATGCAACCCCCACCCCCACTAGAGCTGTACCTTGAGTGCCCTACCATCCATTCTTAATTAGCACATTTGTTTAGATAATATCACCACCTTCAACACCTCTGTGTTCTTTTGTTCTTTTGTCTGTGACATCTTTTGATTATCTGCTCCTATCACTGCTTGCTTGTCCCTACAACCATACCACCCCCCTCCACTTCTCTCCCCCCACCCAGCCCACCACCACCCCCACCCCCCCCCCCGCCCCCAGCTTAAACCAGCTTATATTTCACCCCTCTCCTTGGATTCACCCAGTTCTTTTGAAGGGTCACGAGGACTCAAAACATCAACTCTTTTCTTCTCCGCCGATGCTGCCAGACCTGCTGAGTTTTTCCAGGTAATTCTGTTTTAGTTTTGGATTTCCAGCATCCGCAGTTTTTTGTTTTTATCTCTTTGGCATAAATAGGTATTTTCCTGATAGGCAATATGTAATGAGCGATATGCCACAGGATCAGTGCTGGGACCTCAACTTTTTACAATTTAAATAAATGACTTAGAAGAAGGGTCCAAAGGTATGGTTGCTAAATTTGCTGACGATACAAAGAAAGGTGGAAAAGTAAGTTGTGATGAAGACATAAGGATGCTACAAAGGGATAGGAACCGGTTAAGTGAGTGGGCAAAGACCTGACAAATAGGGCTGAATCCTACCTATGATGGGTGGGCTGGGCAGGAGCAGGCAGAGGCTGGCACAGAGCCAATCACTGCCCACAATCAGCTGCGCACTGCCATTTTACGCAGGCAGGCCAATTAAGGCCCGCCCGGCGTAATACATGTTCAGTAGCGTTCAGCGCTATCTGTGCAGGTGGGGGGAGGAGGGAGAGTCGGGGCCTGCATGCATGAAAGAATGCAGCAATCTCCCTGAGGCATGGGACTGCCTCAGGGAGTTTGAATGGGTAAAAAAACGTTTTAATAAAGGAAGTAAAAATTTATTTCAACATGTCCCATCTTGTGACAGTGCCACATGAGCTGGGACATGTTTGAGAATTTTGCAAAATTTAATTAATTATTTTATGAAACCTTCAGGAAACCTCATCCTGCCCGTGAATGAGGTTTCCTGAAAGAAGCCAAGGCCACTTGGGCTCTTCGCCTGCCCGCTATGCTTAAGGTTGGACGGGCAGCGTCACTAACAACTTTAATTGCTTTTTTAATGGTCTTAATAGGCTGCTGATAGTTTGACAGGTGCGTAACCGCCTCTGGCGCCCATCCACTAAACAAAATGACGTCGGGACGCACACCCGATATCATCGTGCATCATTTTATGCCTCAGCATGTCGGGCCCTGCACGTTGACGGCAATATCCTGCCCATGGAGTACAATGTGGGCAAATGTGAAATTGTCCATTTTGGCAGGAAGAATAAAAAGGAAGCATTTTATCTAAACGGTGAGACAATGCAAAGTTCTGAGACGCATAGGGACCTGGCTTTCCTAGTGCATGAATCACAGAAGATTAGTATGCAGGTGCAGCAAATGATTAGGAAAATTAATAGAATTTTATTATTTATTGAGAGGGGAATTGAGTACAAAAGAAGAGAGGTTATGCTTCAGTTAGAAAGGGCATTAGTGAGAGCAAATCTGGAGAACTGTGTACAGTATTGGTCTCCATATTTAAGGAAGAAAGTAAATTCGCTGGAGGCAGTTCAGAGAAAGTTTACTAGACTAATAGCTGGAATTGAAGAGTTGTCTTATGGGGAAAGGTCGGACAGGCTCGGCTTGTATTTGCTGGAGTTTAGAACAGTAAGAAACAACTTGATTGAAATATATCAAGATCCTGAGGGGTCTTGACAGGGTGAATCTTGGGAGGATGTTTCCTTTTGTGGGGGAATCTAGAACTAGGATTGCTCATTTAAGACAGATGAGGAGAAATATTTTTCTCTCAGAGGGTTGTGAGTCTTTGGAACTCTCTTCTTTAAAAGAGAGTGAAAGCAGAGTCCGAGAATATTCTTAAGGAAGAGATAGATAGATTCTTGATGAGCAAGAAGGTAAAAGGTTATTGGGGGTCGGTGGAAGTGTAGAGCTGAGCGACATACTCCTGCTCCTAATTCATGGGCTGAATTCTCCCCCCGTTGGGGGTGCTGTGCGGGAGCGAGTGTGAACCCAATCGGCGCCGCTGATCGGGTTCCACGCCGCCATTCTACATGGGCGGCCCAATTAAGGCCTGCCCAGCATGATGCTCTCCCGGAAGCGCTGAGCGCTCCCTGTGTGGGCGGGGGGAGATTCCTTGAGTCGGGGCCTGTGGTCTTTCGCTCATGTGCTCAAAAGAGCGCAGAAATCTCTCTGAGGCACATAGGTGCCTCACGGAGATCAATTTAAGGTTTTAAAATTTAAATAAAGGGAAAAAAAAACTTTTAAAACATGTCCCCTCATGTGACAGTGTCACATGAGCTGGGATATGTCAATGAATTTTTAAAATAATTTTTATTGAATTTTAAAACACTTCATGAAACCGCATCCATCCCGTGGATGAGGTTTCATGAAAAATGCGAAGGCCGCCTGGGCTCTTCACCTGCCCCCCAACCTTAAGGTTGGACGGGCAGCTCAGTTTATTGTTTTAATTAGTTTTTAACAGGCCTTATGGCCGATATGGCTGCACACCCGCCAAACTGAAAATCTAAATGATGCGCAGTGCTGTTGGGCCACCCGCCCGACATCACTGTGCGTCATTTTATGTGTCAGCGAGTGAACACTGCCTCCACTTGCCGACCCGAAAATTCTTCCCCATGTGTTTATATGTAAGGGGAGGTGGTGGCGTGGTGATAGTGTCACTTGACTAACAATCCAGAGACCCAGGGTTCGAATTTGAATTCAGTAAAAATCTGGAATCAAAAGTCTAGTGATGACCTTGAAACCATTGTTGATTGTCGTATTTCCCTTTAGGAAAGGAAATCTGCCATCCTTACCAGGTCTGGCCTACATGTGACTCCAGATCCACAGCAACGTGGTTGACTATCAACAGCCCCTCTGAAATGGCAAAGCAAGCCACTCACTTGTATCAAACCGCTAAAATGTCAATACAAATGAAACTGGATGAACCACATGGTATCGAACTGGGCACTGGAAACAAAAATGGCAAAATCAGCCCTGTTCACCCTGCAAAGTCCTCCTTATTTTAACCTGGGCTCTTGTGCCAAAATTGGGAGGGCTGTCTCACAGGTTAGTCAAGCAACAGCCTGATATGATCATCCTCACGGAATCATATCTTGCAGATAATGTCCAAGATACCATCTCTGGCTGGGTATGTCCTGTCCTACCGGCAGAGTAGGCCCAGCAGGGGTGGAAGCACTGATATACAGTTGGGAGGGAGTTGCCCCGGGAGTTCTCAACATCGACTTTGGATCCCACTAATTGTCAAAGCATCAGGTCAAACATGGGCAAGGAAACCGCCTGCTGATTTTCACATACCTCTTCCCCCCGCCGCCACTACCCCACTGGGGACCTCCGGAGGAGGCCAAGATGGATCATCCACTCGGCACTTCTGGCTGAAGATTGTTGCGAATGCTTCAGCATTATCTTTTGCACTTCTTTGCTGGGCTCCTCCATCATTAAGGATGGGGATATTTGTGGAGCCACCTCCTCCAGTGAGTTGTTTAATTGTCCACCAGCATTCACGACTGGATGTGGCAGGACTGCAGAGCTTAGATCTGATCCGTTTGTTGTAGGATTGCTTAACTCTGTCTATCACAAGCTGCTTATGCCAACTTGATTCACTCCACGTGATATCAAGAAATGGCTGAAGGCACTGGATACAGCAAAGGCTATGGGCCCTGACAACATTCCGGCAATAGTACTGAAGACTTGTGCTCCAGAACTTGCCACACCCCTAGCCAAGCTATTCCAGTACAGCTACAACACTGGCATTTACCCGGTTATGTGGAAAATTGCTCGGGTATGTCCTGTACACGAAAAGCAGGACAAATCCAACCTGGATAATTACTGCCCCATCAGTCTACTCTCCACCAGCAGTAAAGAAATGGAAGGGGTCATCAATAGTGCTATCAAGTGGCACTTGGTTAGCAATTACCTGCTCACTGATGCCCGGTTTGGGTTCTGCCAGGGCCACTCAGCTCCTGATCTCGTTACAGCCTTGGTTCAAAGATGAACAAGAGCTGAACTCCCGAGGTGAAGTGAGAGTGACTGCCCTTGACATCAAGGCAGCATTTGACCATGTGTGGCATCAAGGAGCCCTAGCAAAACTGGAGTCAATGGGAATCAGGGGAAAACTCTCCACTGATTGGAGTCATACCTAGCACAAAGGAGGATGGTTGTGGTTGCTGGAGGTCAGTCATCTCAACTCAAGGACATCATTGCAGGAGTTCCTCAGGGCAGTGTCCTAGGCCCAACCATCTTCAACTGCTTCATCAATGACCTTCCTTCCTTCATTAGGTCAGAAGTGGGGATGTTCGCTAATGATTGCACAATGTTCAGCACCATTCACGACTCCTCACAAACTGAAGCAGTCCATGTCCAAATGAAGCAAGACCTGGACAATATCCAGGCTTGGGCTGACAAGTGGCAAGTAACATTCGCACCACACAAGCATCAGGCAATGGCCATCTCCAACAAGAGAGAATCCAGCCATCGCTCCTTGATGTTCAATGGCATTACCATCACTGAATCCCCCACTATCAACATTGACCAGAAACTGAATTGTACTAGCCATATAAATACTGTGGCTACACGAGCAGGTCAGAGGCTAGGAATTGATGAGTAATTCGCTTCCTGAATCCCCAAAGATTGTCCACCATCTACAAGGCACAAGTCAGGAGTGTGATGGAATACTCCCCACTTGCCTGGATGAGAGCAGCTCCCACAACACTGAAGAAGCTGGACACCATCCAGGACAAAGCAGTCCACTTGATTGGCACCATTCACTCCCTCCACCACCGATGCACAGTAGCAGCAGTGTGTACCATTTACAAGATGCACTGCAGGAATTCACCAAAGTTCTTTAGACAGCACCTTCCAAACCCACGACCACTACTACCTAGAAGGCCAAGGGCAGCAGATAGACATGAACAACACAACCTGGAAGTTCCCCTCCAAGTCACTCACCATCCTGACTTGGAAATATCTCGCCGTTCCTTCACTGTCACTGGGTCAAAATCCTGGAACTCCTTTCCTAACAGCACTATGGATGTACCTACACCACATGGGCTGCAGCGGTTCAAGAAGGCAGCCCACCACCACCTTCTCAAGGGCAACTAGGTATAGGCAATAAATACTGGCCCAGCCAGAGAAGCCCATATCCCGTGAATGAATTAAAAAAACTACCACCTCCACACCCCTTCAGCTGATGAGTTGGTGCTCCTCCATGTTTAACACCACTTGGAGGAAGCACTGAGCATGGCAAGTGCACAGAATATACTTTGGGTGGAGGATTTCAATGTCCATCACCAAGACTGACTCAGCAGCACCACTACAGACAGAGCTGGTGAGTCCTAAAGGACTTATCCGCTAGACTGGTTCTAAAGCAAGTGGTGAGGGAACCAACAAGAGGGAAAAACATACCTGAGCTGATTCTCAACAACCTGCCTGACACAGATGCATTTCTCCATAAATGGGATGGATTTTGAACAGATCTAGCAACTCAATACTTGGAAAAAAAGAGGCACGGTGGGCCATCAGCAGCAGAAGAATTGTACTCAACCACACTCTGTAATCTCATGGCCCAGAATATGTCCTAATCTACCATTACCATCAAGCAGGGGATCAACTCTGGCTCAATGAAGTGTGCAGGAGGGCATGCCAGGATCAGCAACAGGCATACTTAAAAATCCTAGTGAAGCTATGACACAGGACTACTTACATGCCAAACAACATAAACAGCAAGTGATAGACAGAGCTAAGTGACCTCATAATCAATGGATCCGATCTAAACTCTGCAGTCCTGCCACATCCAGCTGTGAATGGTTGTGGACAATTACGCAACTCATTGGAGGAGAAGGCTCCTCAAATATCCCCATCCTCAATGATGAGGGAGCACGTATCAGTGCAAAAGATAAGGCTGAAGCATTTGGCAACAATCTTCAGCCAGAACTGGCGAGTGGATTATCCATCTCTTGCCTCCCCAGCATTACAGATGCCAGCCCTCAGCCCATTTGTAGTAATTGAAGGTATAACTTCTCTTCCTGTCTATCAGGGATCACATGATGTTCTTGGAGGCTCCAACCAATGAGCTCTAAGCGCGGGTAGTCCGGGGGCAGGGCTTCCTGTTGAGGATCCTTTTCAAGCACAGCATCTGAAAAGCTCTCTGTAATAAATTTTATCTATTTCTTGTTGAAACCTGTCCAGTACGTCAAGTCATTACATTTGGCGACAAGGGTAAAATAGCTCTGACACTGCACCTCACCTTGCTAACATGAGTATTTCAAACTTTAAGAAAGAAGAAAAGACTGATAACCAGTCATGCCATGCTTCAGCAGAATCGATCCTTATGATGTGACCATGGAAGAGTGGAGCCAGTGTGTAGGCGCCTTGGTTTTTATTTGGCTTTTATTAGCAACAAAATTACAGTGGAGGGAAAGTGGAAAGTAATCCTTTTGAGTGTATATGGTAGCAACACATACAATCTCATCCGCTATCTATGGTCCTGAATGCGCCCAATTCTAAGACCTTTAATGAATTAGCGGACCTTGTGAAATGCATTTTCAGCCAAAGCCATCCATAACAGTGCAGAGGTTTAAGTTTTATTCCAGAATTAGGGGCCCAGGAGAGTCCATCACAACCAACATAGTGAAGCTAAAACAGAACACTGCAACTTTGTGAATTCCATGACAACGCCATACAGCGCTGTCCACTTGCAGAGGTCGACATCGATTTGAAGTGCGCCCTAGAAATAACACTAGCCATGGAAAGTGCTGTGAGAGACTGACAGGCATTACAACACATACAACATGGTGCTGTACTTCATGTGGGGCAGGAATCCACAGCCAAGTGTGGCGCAGAAACCAGAGACACAGTGCGAAGTGAGAGACAATGTCCACTGTTAGAAACACAAAAAGACCAAGCAGAAACACTTCGGCAGCAACTCCAAGATTAAGTTGTTATAGATGTGGGGGTGACCACGTACCAGGCACCTGTAGATTCAAGGAGGCAGAATGCCATTACTACCATAAGAAAAGTCACGTATTAAAGCAACGCAAGGTGAAGTCAAACAGCCCATAAAGCAGCAAGCCAACATGATTGAATTTAAAAAATACAGCAGAACCTGAAGCTGCTGACGCCGACACCAACAATTATTCCCTATATAATGTCACCACAGTAAGAACTGAATCTATCACTGTCACAATCCAAGTGAATGGGAAGCCACTAATAATGGAGGTAGATATGAGAGCCTCAACAGCAGTAGTGGGAGAGCACATATTTAAATACCTAAATGAAGGTACCCACCCACTGAAGCTGGAGCAGACAACCGCTAAATTGAAGACATATACTGGAGAAGTTATATAGGTGAAGGGCATCGCCACAGTACCAGTGCCTTATAGGCAATGGATAGCTCCACTTCCAGTGATAATAGGAACAGGTGAAGGACCCAGTCTTCTGGGCCAAGACTGGCTGCGGAAAATCAAGCTTGACTGGTCTGAAATATTTCAGTTGAGAGCAGGAGAAGCTTCTGAACTTCTAAGGAAATATGACAATGTATTTCGGGATGAGTTAGAGAAGTTAAAAGTTTGCAAGCAAAAATATACATAGATTCTCAGGTAACGCTCTGTTTCTTTAAGACCAGACCTGTGCCTTATGTGTTGAAGGAGAAGGTGGGTACAGAACTGTGCTGATTAGAAAAGCTGGGCACCATCCAACCTGTCCAATTCTCAGAATGGGCAGCACCCATAGTTCCAGTGGTTAAGCCTCATCAAACCATACACATTTGTGGGGACTATAAATTGACCATAAACAAGGCAGTCAAACTAGATAAGTATCCTATTTCAAGGATAGACGACTTACGTACAAGCTAGCTGAAGGCAAATCCTATACAAAGTTAACCATGAGCCATGCTTACCAACAATTAGAGCTGGATAGAGGATATGTGACTATCAACACACACAAGGGTCTTTATCAATATACTCGCCTAGCCTTTGGAGTATCGTCTGCATGTGCAATCTTCCAAAGGACAATGGAGAGTCTTTTGCAAGGACTTCTCCAAGTGGTAGTGTACCCAGATGATGTTCTGATCACAGGGTCAACCGAGACTGAACACTTGGCCAACCTGGAAGAGGTGTTAAGAAGATTCTTGGAAGTCAGTGTACGGTTAAAGAAAGCGAAATGTACATTCCAAGCACCAGATGTTACTAACCTGCGTCAGAGTGGATGCCATGGGCCTGCATCCGGTAGAAGAGAAAGTTAGGGCAATCAAATTTAGGGCGCCCTCACCGCCCAGTGTAACTGAACTAAAATCTTTCCTGGGCATGATCAACTACAATAGCCTCTTCTTGCCTAACTTATCAGCAGTGTTAGCACTATTACAATTGTTGTTAAAGGAAAATCGCCATTGGTTGTGGATTCACAACAGGAAGAAGCCTTTGTGAAAGTTAAGAAACTATTACATTCATCATGTTTATTAGTATACTATGACTCATCGAAAGACTTGGTATTAACATGTGATGTTTCTCCTTATGGTGTGGGAGCTGTGTTATCGCATAGTGGAAGACGGATCTAAAGACTCATTGGCTGTGTCTCAAGAACCCTTTGCTCATTGATCGTAGATGCGCATTCTAAATGGATGGATGTGTATGAAATCAGGTCACCAACATCAAGCTCAACAGTCGAAAAGCTGTGTCCTTGACTTAGCATACATGGCCGACCAGAAATCACTTTTTCTGATAATGGTACAGTCTTTACCAGTGCAGAGTTTCAGACGTTCATGAACTTAAATGGAATCAGACATATTAAAACAGCCCCATACCATCCATCATCAAATGGTTTATCTGAGAGAGCTGTGCAAATTTTCAAATCAGGAACTTTCCTGCTTTCATCTCAGTTATTGCACAATGCCACATTCCAACTATGGGCTCAACACCATCTGAATTATTGATGAAATGCCGCTTACGTACAAGGTTAAGTCTGGTGTTTCCAAACTTAGAGGGGAAGGTAGAGAGGAATCAGAATAATCAAAAATTGACTCATGATATTCATGGCAAAGCTTTTAGATTCATTGTAGGAGACACAGGGCAGGATTTTGAGATTGTCGGTTGGGTGTGGCGTGTGGGCCCGGGAGCAGCTGGCAAATGGCCCACCACCCGCGATTGGCCCCCAACCTCGAGTTCACACTGGCTGGCCAATTAACAGCCAGGGCGCTGAAAGGTCCAATACTGCCAGGGTGGGGTGGGAGGAGAGCGAGTGCTGAAGTCTGCGCAGGAATGGGGGAGCACGCAATGAAAGCTCCCTGAAGGCAGAGAGCTACCTTAGGGAGCTGAAGCATTTTAAACCATTAAGTACAAATTTTAAAATCTGGGAAATGATTTCCACACAGTCTGCCCAAATCATTTTTATTTTTTTTAAATTATTATCGGAAACCTCAACATGCCCTTGGTTGAGGTTTCCTCAAAAATCCAAAAGCCGCCTGGCTGATTCACCCACCCGCCAACCATAAGGTTGGACAGGCAGTGAAAAATATTGGTTAATTAATTTATTAATTGCTTTAATAGGTCTCTTAATGGTTGGCGGGCGGCTGCCGACTCTCACACGTGCCCGCCGAACAAAATATTGCACGCTATTTTACGCCTGATTAGGTTGGGCGTGCGGCTACCAGGGGATGTAAAATTCTGCCCACAGTATTTATGCAGAATTTTGGAAGTGGACTTTGTTGGGTTGCTGGAACCATTGCCTGAGAAATTGGCCCCTTGTCCTTCCAGGTGAAAGTGGAAGACAGAATTGTTTGAAATCACGTGGATCATATTTGTACCAGAGAGACATTCCAATAACCTTCTATGCCACCTGTGATTAACTTCGAACCATTAATCCATGAGGTGACAGATCGACCAAAAACAGACATCACAGAATCACAGAATCACACAGTGCAGTAGAGGACCTTCAGCCCATCGAGTCTGCACCGACACATGAGAAACACCTATCTAACTAATCCCATTTACCAGCACTTGGCCCATAGCCTTGAATATTATGACGTGCCAAGTGCTCATCCAGATACTTTTTAAAGGATGTGAGGCAACCCGCCTCCACCACCCTCCCAGGCAGCACATTCCAAACCGTCACCACTCTCTGGGTAAAAAAGTTTTTCCTCACATCTCCCCTAAATCTCAAATCTCCTGCCCCTCACCTTGAATTTGTGTAACCTTGTGACTGACCCTACAACTAAAGGGAGCAGCTGCCCCCTATCCACCCTGTCCATGCCCCTCATAATCTTGTACATCTTGGTCAGGTCGCCCCTCAGTCTTCTCTGCTCCAATGAAAACAACCCAAGTCTATCCAACCTCTCTTCATAACTTAAATGTTTCATCCCAAGCAGCATCCTAGTGAATCTCCTCTGCACCCTCTCCAGTGCAATCACATCCTTCCTATAATGTGGTGACCAGAACTGCACACAGTATTCCAGCTGTGGCCTCACTAAGGTTCTGTACAACTCTAACATGACCTCCCTACTTTTGTAATCTATGGCTCGATTGATAAAGGCAAGTGTCCCATATGCCTTTTTCACCTCCCCATTAACATGCCCCTCCACCTTCAGAAATCTATGGACACACACGCCAAGGTCCCTTTGTTCCTCAGAACTTCCTAGTGTCATGCCATTCATTGAATACTTCCTTGTCAAATTATTCCTTCCAACGTGTATCACCTCACACTTTTCAGGGTTAAATTTCATCTGCCACTTATCTGCCCATTTGACCATCCCTTCTATATCTTCCCGTAGCCCAAGACACTCAACCTCACTGTTAACCACCAGCAAATCTTTGTGTAATCTGAAAACTTACTCATCCTACCCCCCACATAGTCATCTATGTCATTTAAATAAATGATGAATAATAGGGGACCCAGCACAGATCCCTGTGGTATGCTACTGGACACTGGCTTCCTGTCACTAAAGCAGCCTTCTGTCAACACCCTCTGTCTCCTACAACTGAGCCAATTTTGAATCCACCTTATCAAATTACCCTGTATCCCATGTGCATTTGCCTTCTTTATAAACCTCCCATGTGGGACCTTGTCAAAGGCTTTACTGAAATCCATATAAACTATATCAACTGCACTACCCTCATCTACACACCTGGTCACCTCCTCAAAAAAATCAATCAAATTTGTCAGGCATGATCTCCCTCTGACAAAGCCATGCTGACTATCTCTGAACAAACCTTGCCTCTCCAAGTGGAGATAGATTCTCCCCTTCAGAATTTTCTCGAATAGTTTCCCCATCACTGACGTGAGACTCACTGGTCTGTAGTTCCCTGGCCTCTCTACAACCCTTCTAAAATAGTGGCACCACATTAGCTTTTCTCCAGTCCTCTGGCACCTCCCAAATGGCCAGAGAGGAATTAAAAATTTGGGTCAGAGCCCCTGCGATCTCCTCCCTTCCCTCCCTCAGCAGTCTGGGACACCAATTATCCAGACCTGAAGTTTTGTCCACTTTTAAGCTTGCCAACACCTCTAATACTTTGTCATTCCCTATAACAATTTGTTCATGAACATTGCAGTTTCTCTCCCCGAGTTCCATTCCTTCATCCTCATTCTGTTGGATGAAGACGGATGAGGAGTATTCATTCAACACTCTACCGATGTCCTCTGGCTCCATCCATAGATTGCATCCTTGGTCCCTAATGGGCTCTACTCTTTCTCTGATTATCCATTTTCCATTGATATACTTATAGAATAGCTTGGGATTTTCCCTACTTTTACCAGCCAAAACTTTCTCATATCCCCTCTTTGCTCTCCTAATTGCTTTCTTAAGCTCTACCCTGCACTTTCTGTACTCCACTAATGCCTCCACTGATTTGTTCCCATTGTGCCTGCTAAAAGTCTCTCTTTTCCTTCTCATCGTATCCTGAATACCTCTGGTCATCCATGGTTCTCTGAGCTTGTTACTCCTTCCTGTCACCCTAGTGGGAACATGTTTAGCCTGTACCCTCCCCATTTCCTTTTTGAACGCCCCCCACTGCTTGTCTGTAGACTTCCCCACAAGTAGCTGTTCCCAGTCTACCTTGGTCAGGTCCTGCCTTATTTTACTAAAACCTGCTCTCCCCCAATCCAAAACATTTTTTTGCAACTTGTCTATTTCTTTGTCCATAACAAGCTTAAATTGTACCATGTTGTGGTCGTTATCACTAAAATGCTCCCCCACCACCACCTCAGCCATCTATCTGGCTTCGTTCCCCAGAATTAGGTCCAGCATTGCGCCGTGCCTTGTTGGACCCTTTACATATTGACCTAAAAAGTTTTCCTGTACATGTCTGATGTCTCTGAAGAGTTGCCTAGACCTGACCCGCCACTTTCTAATGATGTATCTGGTGCTGCAGTTCCTGATCATGTTGATCCTGTGGAGAAACTTCAAGTGGTAGAGCTACGCTGCTCTAACCGAATAAGGAAAGCAGCTCAGCGACTTAATCTTCAGTCATCTGAGTTGTATGTATGTATATGTTGTTGAATATTCAAATGTTCTCTGTAAATCAAAATGTAAAAAACGAAAGCGGGAGGAAATGTAGTAACTGAAGGTATAGCCTCTCCTAATGTCTATCAGGGGCACGTGATGTTCTTGGAGGCTCAGACCAATGAGCTCTAAGCACAGGTAATCCAGGGGCAGGGAGGGGGTTTGTGGGTGCTTCCTGTTGAGGATCATGTTCAAGCAAGAAGCATCTGAAAAGCTCTCTCTAATAAAGTTTATCTGTTTCTTGTTGAAACCAGTCCGGCATGTTAAGTCATTACACCATTCCATTCACTCCATGTGATGTCAAGAAACAGCTGACAGCACTGGATAGTGCAAAGGCTTTGCACCCTGATAATATTTTGGAAATAGTACTGAAGACTTGTGCTCCAGGACTTGCTGTGGCCCCTAGCCATGTTGTTCTGGTACAGCTACAACACTGGCATCTACCCGGCAATGTGGAAAATTTTCCAGTCACGTTGGAGGTCAATCATCTCAGTTCAAAGGGGTCACTACAGGAGTTCCTCAAGTGTCCTAGGCCCAACCATCTTCAGTTGCTTCATCAATGACCTTCCTTCCATCATAAGGTCAGAAGTAGGGATGTTCACGGATGATTTCACAATGTTCAGCACCATTTGTGACTCCTCAGATACTGAAGCAATCCTTTTCCAAATGCAGCAAGACCTGGATAATATCCAGGCTTGGGCTGACAAGTGGCAAGTAACATTTATGCCACATAAGTGACAGGCAATGACCATCTCCAACAAGAGAGAATCTAACCACCGCCCCTTGACATTCAATGGCATTACCATTCCTGAATTCCCCACTATCGACATCCTGGGTTTACCATTGATCAGAAGCTGAACTAATTCAGCCATATAAATATTGTGGCTATGAGAGCAGGTCATCCTGCAGTGAGTAATTCACCTGCTGCCTCCCCAAAGCCTGTCCACTGTCTACAAGGCACAAGTCAGGAGCTCGATGGAATACTCTCCACCTGCCTGGATGAGTGGAGCTCTAATAATACTCAAGAAGTTAAACACCCTGCAGGGCAAAGCAGCCCACTTGATTGACACCCTATCCACAAACATTCACTTCCTCCACCACTGACGTGCAGTAGCAGCAGTGTGTGCCATCTACAAGATGCACTGCAATAATTCACCAAGGCTCCTTAGACAGCAGCTTCCAAATCCATGACCATTACCATCTAGAAGAACAAGGGCTGCAGACAGATGGGAACACCAAATCTGGAATTTCCCCTCCAAGCCACTCACCATCCTGACTTGGAAATATATCACCATTCCCTCACTCTCACTAGGTCAAAATCCAGCAACTCACCACCACCTTCTCAAGGGCAGCTAGGGACGGACAATAAAGGCTGGCCCAGCCAGTGAAGGCCACATTCCCTGAATTTTTTTTTTTAAAAAGTAGTGTTTGTATATTTTATTCACTGCCACAACTCATGGAGACAGTGGGCCTACCTATAGAATCTCTCACCAATGTGCTCTGGTACTAGATTGGCACCCAAGACCAAAATTCCACTGTTATAAGAATCAGAGTAATACTTGACCAGTTTGTACTCTCAGCGCTGATTATGTTTCAGTGCTTGCAACCTTGTGTGCATTTTTAGCATTAGCATTTGAATGAGCAGCTTGGATGATTAAATTGTTGAAAATTAGTTTTACTCTGCAGTGAGGTGCTTGATGCTGTATTGAATTCAAGGAAATTAAGGATAATATTAGATTAAAAGAACAGGCCGACAATGTGACAAAAACAGTCCCAAGTCTGAATATTGGGAGTGTTTTAGAAACCAGCAAAAGGCCACAAAAAAGTTGATAAAAAGGGAAAAAATAGAATATGACAGTAAACTAGCCAGAAATATAAAAACAGGTTGTAAGAGCTTTTCTAAGTATATAAAAACAATGAGAGTAGCTAAAGTAAATGTTGGTCCTTTAGAAGCAGGGACAGGAGAAATTATCATAGTGAATGAGGAAACGGCAGAGGCATTGAACAAATACTTAGCATCTGTCTCCCCAGTAGAAGGCAAAAGTTTCATACTTGAAATAGATGGTAACCTAAGGGATAAAAAGAGCAAGGAAATTAAGGAAATTAATATCATCAGGGAAAAAATATTGGAGAAATTTAAGGGACTATAATCTGACAAATGCCTGGGACCTGATGGTCTACACCCTAGAATTCAGAAAGAGATAGCTTCAGAGACAGTAGATGTGCTGGCTATGATTTTCCAAAGTTCTTTAGGTTTGGGAACAATCCCATTAGATTGGAAGTTTGCAAATGTAACACCTCTTTTCAAGAAACAAGGAAGAGATAAAACAATGAACTACAGGCCTGTTAGCCTAACATTAGTTGTTTGGAAAATGCTGGAATCCATCATTAAGGAAGCCTTAATGTACTTAGAAATACATAATGCAATTAGAACAAGTCAACATGGTTTCAGTAAAGGGAAATCCTGTTTGATAAATTTATTAGAGTTTTTTGAAGATGTAACTAGTAGGGTAGATAAAGGGGAATCAGTAGATGTAATATACTTGGATTTCCAAAAGGCATTCAAAAAGATACCACAAAAGGCTAATAGGCAAGATGAGGGCTCGTGGATTTGGAGATAATATTTTGGCATATATAGATTAGTTAACTAATAGAAAGCAGAGAACGGGCACGAATAGGGCTTTTTTCAAGCTGGCAAGCAATGAATACTGGAATGCCTCAAGGATCAGTGCTGGGGCCTCAGCTATTTACAATCTTTATTAATTACTTAGATGAAAAGACAGAGATTAATGTATCAAAGTTTGCTGATGATACCAAGCTGAAACTTGCAAGTGTTGATATTCAAAGAGACTTGGGTGTGCTCGTACAAGGAACTCAGAAAGTTAGCATAAGGATGCAGCAAGCAATTTGGAAGGCAAAAGGCATGTTGGCCTTTATTGCAACTGGATTGGAGTACAAGGTTACAGAAGACTTGTTATAATTGTACAGGGTTTGATGAGGCACATCTGCAATATTGTGCATAGTTTTGGTCTCCACATTTGGTTCAGTGAAGATTCACTAAATTGGTCCCTGGGATGAGGAGGTTGTCCTATAATTAGAGGCTGAGTTTGGTTTGGAATGAGATGAAGAGAAATTACTTCACTCAAAGGGCTGTGAAACGAGGTGAAAGGCTTACCTCTATAGACTGTAATAAGCTATTCATTAGAGGTTTATGATGCCCAGGTTTTTGCCCTCGTCGGGTGGGCTCAGCGGGGGCAAGTGGGAGCAGCTCGGAAGCCACTCGCTGCCCGGGATCAGGGCCTGTCAGTGATTTCACGCTGTTGGGCCAATAAAGGCCCGCCCAGTGTGAAATGCACACTGCAGTGCTCAGTGCTGCCTGTGCGGGGGGGTGGAGGGCGATGAGTGCACAAGTTCGCGCATGCACAGAGCTGCCTCAGGGAGGTGAAGATTTAGAAAAAATAAACAAAAAATTAAAAAGTGTTAACAACATGTCCTCTCATGTGCAGGGACATGTTAGAAATTAGTTTGAAAATTTTAATTTTTTTTAATGACGGATTGAAACCTCATTCTGCTTGGCCTTTTCGCGCCCGCCCGGCAAGCAGAAAATTCCGCCCGATAAGTTTTTGTGAAGCTTTCTTTCTTATGAGGGTGAAATATTAGTTTTAAGTAAGTTATATTCATATTGGTGGGTGTAGGAATAATCTATAGCTTCAAGCTTAAGTTTAACTGTTAGCTTTAAGTTTAATTTATATGTTGTGTGTTTGCATTAAGAAAGGGTGAAACCTGGGCCGAGTTTCATTCACAGTTTTCTCTGTGAGATGGAGTCAGCAGATATGGAGCTGGTTATGCACCTGAAGTTTTTCAACCCTTGAAGTGGTTTAGGGAAGCTAAAATAAAGTAAGGAAAACTGTGCTGTTGCCTAGCAGCAGGGAGCCCACAGAAACAGGGGCAAACAGAAAAGCAGTTTGAGTTCAGTTGGTAGGGGCATTACACAGAAACAGCCAGAGCAGGCAGGAAGGGAGCTACAGGGACAAGATCTCAAAAAAGAAAGTCCCAAAAACCAGGGAGTTGGGTGGAAGATGGTTCCAGAAAGTCAGCGAAGTCAACGGAAAAGAACAGGAATCTGAACCAGTCCTGTTCAGTGGAATTGCAAGAAAGGAGCAGAGGAAAGCGCTCCGCATTAAAGAAAGAGAGAACTGTGGGGCGGGAGGGGGGCAGAAACAAGGCAAAATGGGCCTGCGAGAAGCCAGGAGATCCGAGGAGACAGCCGAAGGTTGGTGGTTCCTTACTATGGGCCTGTGAAGCAGTGGTCTTCTGTTGCATGGCTGAGTATCTGAGAGAATGCGTGGAAGATGAAACCTGAATGCATGTAGAGATCCAAGGGAGGAGTACATCGGCAGGAGAGCTCAAACCCTAGAGGTGGATCCTTGTTGAAGACGTCCAAGGCAAGTATTTCGAGCGTTGAGACTGAAAATCCTTGTGTGAAAGATGGAGTTCAGTGAGACCAGTTGGCTCATGGTGTGACAAGCGTTTGGGGCGAGATGATAAGAAATGCATAGCACCTACTTTGGGTTGCATCTGTCACTTGGTTTCAGAGTGTGGTGTGTATGACCACAGGTCGCCTATTGGTTTACATTGACTGTGTACTTACTGTGAACTTTAGGGTATAAAATTTAACTTTGTAACTTGTGTTATCCTTACAAGCCTATATAGAACTGTAAAGGTATAGTTGTGGGTGAAGGAGTAGTGTAATATAGTTATTTTCTTTCTTGTTTAATAAATATTTTATTCTTTTGTTAAAAGCTCAGCAGTGGACTCTGTTCAGCAGCTGCCCTCCAGATTTCTAAACAAAAAATAAAGGTTAGGATCTATCAAGCCAGGTTCCATCCTGGGATCTGGCTTGTCCAGTAGTAACATCAACTGGGATCATAATAGAATGACGCAGAAAGATCATTTAAATTGTGGGTAGAAGGCTGAGCTACTACATTAAAAAGGCCTGAACTTCACGCTTGTTGTGCATGCAAAGTTAGCGGGAGTGGAAGTGGATGTGGAATCTGCTCCCGGCCGCTGTTGTGTTAAAAACGCGATTTCATGCTGGATGGCCAATTAAGGTCCATCTGGCATGAAAGGTGTCTTCTGAATGGTTGGGAAGGGCCGGGTGGGGTAGCTGGGGGGTGCCTGTCGGGTCAAATGGTGACACGGCAGGGACTTTAAAACCACCAAAGGCAGCTCCCTGAAGACTGCCAGGGGAGAATCTTTAAAGTCGGTCCGGAGACTGGAACAATGGCCTCACTAGCGACTGGAAACATCAGGCAGGAGGGAGGTCAGGTGGGCACTTGGCACCCTGATTTTTGGACGTGTTCCTCTCAGTTCTCGTGGAGGAGGTCAGCGTCAGGTGGCACACTCTCCTACCCAGGGATGGCAGGAAGGAGCCTCCAGCCCCAGACCAAAAAAGCCTGGGTGGTGGTGGCAGTTGAGATCAGCAGCCACAACGTTATGCGGGGCAGTACTGCAAATGGTTCAATAACTGCCTGCTTAGCAAGGGTGAGTACTGTGTTGGCATGGATCAGTGAGGAGATGTGTTAAGAGTTGGCTGTCCCTTCATGGAGCTCAGGGGTGATAGAGTCTGAGTGCCAGCTGTCAATGATGCCGGAACTGGACAAGGGGGTGCACTCTGGCTACCTGGACTGAATGCCTTGAGGTTCAAAGGCCATGACTCAGGTGTGCCCTACAAAATGCTCCTCAGGTGGCATTGGCCAGGTTGCAGTGGTGCTGCAAGTAGAGAGTGGGCTAATCAATGCACCTCTGACACTTTGGAAGAGGGCCCCCCAAACCTCCTAATCTTGACGAGGTGTGAAATGGATGCATTGGAGCTGGAGAGCCACCACCCACCTCGGTCAGCCGGTCATGGAGAAGCAGGGGTCTCTGACGAAGGCAAGAACATAGCGCACAGGGGTGAGAGTGTCGGATTGTGCAAACATTCTTGTGTAGCCTCATCATTAATAGGAGCCTCAAACCTGGAGTCCCCATTGATCATTGAAAGACAATGGCACCATGATGCAAATCTCCACTGTCTTACCAGGGTACCTAGTATGCACAATGACAGTGTGATGACTTAAACTAATGACATGTCGTTGTTCTCCTTTAGATTCGCTAGCACGCACACAATTGGAGGACCCCAAAGAGCCACCCTTGACGTCAGAGGACCACAGGGTTTTAGATGCACCCCCTCTCTGAACCAGGCACCAGCGCAGATATCAGCGCCTCGGTGGGCAATAGATTGTTGGCCAGAATGTCAGTACACAGCAAAGTGGTGAGGGCACTTCACACTCGCTTGAGCAGCGGGAAGAGGCAGGGAGTGCCCTGTGTGCTGGCAGTCGGCCGACTGCTGGAGACCAGCACGATGCTGAACAGAAGGCAGATGATGAGCCTCTGGAGTCGTCCATTAGGCGGCAGATGCTGGATATCCAGCGAGATGTGCGGGAGGATCTGGCGGAGGTCCATGAGTGTCTGTGTGACATGGTCTCTGTTGTGGGGGAGTCCATGCGGAGTGCACTGCCTCCTCCATTGAGCGAGTGGTGTCTCTCATGGAGAGGCAGCTCCAGGGGCATAATGAGGCGTTCCTGGGGTTCTGCTCGGACCTGCAAGCCCTCACACAGGCAATTACCTCAGGTGGTCAGCGCCAGTGTGGGAGATGAATGAGGTACCCAGTATCCCAGCTAAGTGCCTGTCCATCAATGGCGAGCAGGAAGGCCCAGAACAACCTCACATTAGCAGATGAGCTGCTTTTCATCTCTGTGGGCTCCTCTCCGGGTGCTCCGGATGATGGCAGCAACTCTTTCACCCCTCTGCCAGTGACCGTGGCATCTGATGAGACTGCAATGACTGGGGAGATGCTAGCCGTGGCACTCTCACCTCTGTGCGCTATGTTCTTGCCTTCGTCAGAGACCCCTACCTCTCCATGACTGGCTGACCGAGGTGGGTGGTGGCTCTCCAGCTCCAATGCATCCATTTTACACCTCGTCAAGATTAGGAGATTTGGGGGGGCCTCTTCCAAAGGGACAGAGGAGCATGGATTAGCCTACTTTCTACTTGCAGCACCACTGCAACCTGGCCACCTAAATAGCATTTTGCAGGGCACACCCAAGTCATGGCCCTCGAATCTCAAGGCATTCAGTCCAGGTAGCCAGGGTGCACCCCCTTGTCCAGTTCTAGCATTATTGACAGCTGGCACTCAGAATCTATCACCCCTGAGCTCCACGAAGGGACAGCCAACTCTTAACACATCTCCTCACTGATCCATGCCAACACGGTACTCCCGCCCATGCGAGGCCAGCACAGACTCCACTGGCTAGAGGACGACTACCAAGGTCATCAAGGCCAACAGGGCAGCAGAGTCTGCAAGCTGTCTTCAATGCTAGTGGCCGCGAAGTGGGGGCCAACAAGATATAGCACCCGCAAATATAATTTTAAGGCACCATGAGCACAAGAGGGACTGTTCATGAATGATATTCTGTTCTGCCATGTTATGTTAATATGTTTACTGGTGTGGCCATAAACATCAGATATAGTTCTGTTCATTTGATGTGAGTCTCAAAATAATATAAATTTTACTTTTGTCTTAATGGCCTGAATATGCTTCACTTGTTTTGTAGGTGCAGGGCACACCAGTATCTAATGCTGGATGTGAGTGGCTCTAAACTTTATTGCACAGGCACTGAGTGGACTTTGGGTTCAAATGAAAGGGTCATTTCAGACATCCTGGATGGAGGCGGCAGCCCTGACATGAGGTGGAAGCAGGTTTTTGGCAGCCTAGCTGAAGGAGTGTTGGATCAAGGCACCCCTGGTGTCCCTGCCTCCCTGCCGGATGCAGATGTCTGCCTCCACACCCTCAGCATTCTCCTCACAGTGCTCCTCTTCTGACTCACCACTGGATTCATTCTCTGTGTCCTGTGGAGCTGCCTCAAGATCCTCTTCCTGCAGTGGGTCCCCCCTTGCTAGAGCCTGATGGTGGAGAGCACCTCACGCAACCACTATCAGTGACACTTGCTCTGGGGGCTATTATAATGTTCCCCTGAATGGTCCAGGTATCAGAAGTGCATCTTCAGAAGCCCTATGGTCCTCTATGTTACCACCCTTGTGGAGGCATGACTCCTATTATAATGCTGCTCTGCCTCTCTTCTTGGGTGGCAGAGAGGCATCATTAACCACCTTATCAAAAGATTGCCCTTGTCACCCAGCAGCCATCCATCCGGTCGGGCTGGAGCACTGAAGAGCCTCTGCACCTGTGAGTGTCTGAAGATGTAAATGTCATGGGAGCTGCTAGGATACCTTGCATAAACTTGCAGAATCTGCATCTTGTGATCACACACTATCCGGAAGTTCATGGAATGGAAGCCCTTCCTGTTGACGAAGGTGCACGGCTCACCCGCTGGCGCCTTGATGGCCATATGTGTGCAATCGATTGCAACCTGGACACGGGGGAACCCAGCAATCGCTGCAAAGCCTCTGGCTTGTTCAGCCTGGCTGGCCTTGTCTGTACGGAAATTAATAATTGTAATTTCCTGCCTGAACAGAGCATCAGTCACCAACTTGACGCAACTGTGGACAGCTGCTTGGGAGACTCCACACAGATCCCCCACTGAGCCCTAGAAAAAGCCAGAGGCATAGAAGTTGAGGGCCACAGTGACCTTCAGAGCCACTGGCATAGGGTTTCCACCCACACAGTTGGAGGTGACCTCAGGCCCAACCACCTGACAAATGAAGGTCACAGTATTTCATGGGGAGGCGGAGCCTCCTTCGGCACTGCACCTCGTACACATTGAGGTAGCTGCATCGTTGCCTGTAAATCCTGGAAGAATAGTGGCATATTCTATGACCCCTTCCACCTTGGACTATTACCTGCTGACCACAAAGTGCCCTTTGTGCTTGCGCAGGTCGCTCCCCTGGAAGCTGCACTGGGACACATGGCCTCCCCTCCCTTCTGCCCCTCTCTTCCTCCTCAGAGGAGATGCCACCAGTGGAGTCCCCAATCCTCATACCAGAGTCACGGGGGCTGTCTGATACCCGGCAGTATCCACATTCTCCAGAGACACCAGTGGGTTCTGAAATGAAGCCTAGAAATGATAAGACTGAAGCTCAGGACAGAGATGAAGCTGTCAAGTTCAAATAAGCAACTAGCAGCAAACTATCTCCTAAACTCCTCACTACTCACACTAGCAATGCTGCTGACCATTTTTATCCCGCCCTTGGATGATGTTTCAATAAAAATGGGCTGCCCACCTGCCCATGCAACAAGTGCAAAATTAAACGGGCAACATAAAGTCGAGCACAATTGGCTTTTTAATGGCCTTACGTGGTCTTTTAATTGTTGGCAGGCTGGGCTCCGACAGCTGCGCTCACCCACTGATCTGAAGATTGCTCGCATGCAAAATGACATTGGGACGCTCACCCGATGTCATTTTGGCTATTTCAGGTCCGTTGGGGCCCGACGCGTGCCTATCCACAAGGCATAAAATTCTGCCCAAAGTGATAGAATCATCTCTAGCTCTGATCAAACAGCAAAACTCAACGCAAGCTCTAATTAACTGTGAGCAATGACACACGAGGTTCCCTAATTAATTTCTTCAACCAAGCTGTCAGCTTTGAGGAACTAAGACCATCAGTGATAACCTTAGGCCTCATCACTTTGTGTGAGACTGAGGCCTAAAAAGATAGCATTTTGTGGGCATTACCAAGTGAAAGAAGACTGCTCTTCTTCCATCAAGCAATCCAAGTTATTTACCACTACCACCCAATGGATATGGAAGAGACAACTGGTGGTAATCACTTTGGGAAAAGGTGGGCAGAAATTGAGTTTGGGGTCAGAATATAGTCGAGAACAAATTGTCCAAATTTGCCCTATTTCCTATCACTACCTGGTCAGTTTTGGGTGGGAGAGTGGGAAGAAACCTAGCTTGCCTTCACCTGGAAAGTTATGCCTCCATCTGATTAGGTTAGTTCCCTAGGGGAACCTGACTTTAAGCCAATAGATACTACAATTAAAAGACAGAACATAAATGGTACACCACTGACAATAGGCTATTCTTTGAGATGGATTTGACCCAATCAAATTGTTCAAAAAATTTTTACTGACTCCCAGAGTGGGCTGGGAGGATTGGTAAAACAGCGGAGGGGGGCATGTTGAGATGGGTCCATGGAGCAGTCTCATTGCCAGAGCATTTTCCCAGCACTGCGACTGGATGTAGGGTTAGTTGCCCACTCCAAGTGGGTGGGCAACTGATTTGCACATTTAAAGGCCCTATTAAAAACCATTTTACATAGTGGCCTGCATTTTGCTTCTGGCAGAGCAACCCTTCGTTGCTTGGGGATGATACCAGCTTAAAAGAAGCAGCCAACGTGTGGCAGCTCAGTGATGGTGGGGTGGCGGGTAGGGGAGGTGCAGCGGGTGTGTCGGGGGAGGGCATCAGAGCCAATGGATCCTTGGCGCAAAGAGGGGGTCACGGGCATGGAAGTTAGCCATCATGCCCCCAACAATCTCCATGGAAGGATTGTTCTTACTTTTCTACTTACTTTTTGGAGGTTCAAATTATCCTGCCCTCCTCTCCTGATGGCGATGCTGAGGCCTCAGAGCTGCTGGCTCTCTGATTAGCTCAATAGCATCAGGAGTCTGCCTGACACTTTTAATTGGATGGCTGACCCTGGAGGCTGCCTGCAATTAAGTCACCGAGCCAGTCTTCTCCCAGCAAGTTTGGGCTTGGGACCCATCTTCACCCTGGTGTCAATAACATTCAGCTCCAGGTTTCTAAAATATCAGCTGTGAATTCAGTATTCTTGTGAGTTTGGGATGTACCAACAACTTTGTAGGTGGTTTCTCAGGTGGCTCTTTTTTTTTGCAAAAATATACTTTATTCATAAAAAATCTTCAACAACATTTCAAACCATTTCAAACTCACCAAAAATACAAAATCATCAAAAATATAATCAGGTTCAACTTTTACAACATGTATCAAAAGGTGCCTCAGTACAAACAATGAATATTACAATCATTAGCAGACATTCATTTTGAGCTGTACATCCCGAGGGGCTCTACACAGTTCCCAGTCCCTTGGTGCACTGTGGCAGAAAGGTCTTAGGCAGTGACCCTTCCCCATTGCACCTTTGCAGCAGCTGTCCCAAGCTTTAGAGCATCCCTCAGCACGTAGTCCTGGACTTTGGAATGTGCCAGTCTGCAACACTCGGTTGGGGACAACTCTTTACACTGGAAGACCAACAAGTTTCGGGCAGACCACCGAGTTGATGATCCTCCAGCTGCTGTTGATGTTTGTCTCGATGTGTCCCTGGGAACAGCCCGTAGAGCACAGAGTCCTGTGTCACAGAATTGCTCGGGATGAACCTCAACAGAAACCACTGCATCTCTCTCCAGATCTTCTTTGCAAAGGCACAATCTACAAGGAGGTGAACAATGGTCTCTTCCCCACCACAGCCACCTCGAGAGCAACGTGCCGAGGAGGTGAGACTCCTGGCGTGTAGGAAGGATCTGACAGGGAGGACTTTTCTCACCACCAGCCAAGCTACGTCTTGGTGCTTGTTGGAACATTCTGGCGATGAGGCATTCTGCCAAATGATTTTGACAGTCTGCTTGGGGAACCATCCCATCGGATCCACCCTCTCCTTTTCCCTCAGGGCCTCTAAGACGTTACGTGCCGACCACTGCCTGATGGACTTGTGGTCAAAGGTGTTTCTCTGCATAAATTTTCCCATGAGGGACAGGTGGTATGGCATGGTCCAACTACTTGGAGCGTTCCGCAGCAGCGTGGCCAGACCCATCCTTCAGAACACCGGGGACAGGTAGAACTTCAGCATGTAGTGACACTTGGTGTTTGCATACTGAGGGTCTATGCACCGCTTGATGCAGCCACACACAAAGGTGGCCATCAAGTATGAGGGAGATGTTGGGCTCGTTTTTTCCCCCTTTATCTAGAGGCTTGTACATCGTGTCCCTGTGGACACGATCCATTTTCGACCTCAAGATAAAGCGGAAGATGGCTCGGGTGATCACCACCACGCAGCAGTGTGGAATGGGCCAGACCTGCGCCACGTACAGCAACAGCGAGAGTGCCTCGCACCTGATGATCAGGTTCTTAGCCGCAATGGAGAGGAAGCATCGCTCCCATATGCTTAGTTTCCTTTTCATCGTAGACACTCGCTCCTTCCAGTTTCTAACGCATGCTCTGGTCCCTCCGAACCATATCCCCAGCACCTTCAGGCCGTCAGCCCTGACAGTGAAGGGGACAAAGGATCGGTCAGCCCAGTTCCCGAAGAACATGGCCTCGCTCTTCCCACATTTTACCTTGGCTCCCGAGGCCATTTCGAACTGGTCGCAGATGTGGATCAGTCTGCGCACCGACAGAGGATCCGAGCAGAAGACAGCGACATCATCCATGTACAGGGAGGCTTTGATCTGAGTGCCTCCGCTGCCTGGGATTGTCACTCCTCTTATGCCCGGATCCTTCCTGATGGACTCAGCAAAGGGTTCTATGCAACATGTGAAAAGAACAGGCGAGAGAGGACAGCCCTGCCTGACTCCAGATTTAATTGGAAAGCTATCTGATTCCCACCCATTGATAGAGACTGCACTACTGATGTTAGTGTAGAGCAGTTGGATCCAATTGCGAATTTCCTCCCCAAACCCCATTTTGGAGAGCACATCCACCATGTAGGTGTGCGATATTCTGTCAAAGGCCTTCTCCTGATCCAGGCTGATGAGGCAGGTAACCACACCCCTGTCCTGTACATAGGTAATCGTATCCCTGAGCAGCGCGAGGCTGTCAGAGATCTTCCTGCCCGGCACAGTGAAGGTCTGGTCAGGGTGGATCACAATTCCAGAGCAGATTTGACCCAATTGGCGATGACCTTGGACAGAATCTTATAGTCCACATTCAACAATGAAATGTGTCGCCAATTTCTAATTTCCTCCCTTCCTCCCTTGTGCTTGTAGATGAGGGTGATAATGCCTTTCCTCATGGATTCTGACATACTGACAGCCAGGAGCATACTGTTGTACACTTCTAGCAGGTCTGGGTCGATCCAGTCCCACAGAGCCGAATACAACTCCGGCGGCAAGCCGTCGCTTCCGGGAGTTTTACTCTTCTTGAAGGCCTCAAGCGCCTTAGTCAGTTCGTCAGGAGTTAGCAGTTTGTCCAGGCTCTCCCGTGTACTGTCGTCTAAGACCTCCATGATAGAGGACAGGAAGGACTGGGAGGCCGTGCTATCTGTGGGCTTCACGTCATACAATCCAGCATAATAGGATTTGCTGATCCTCAAAATGTCGGACAGCGATGACTTTACTGAGCTGTCTTCTTCCTTCAGGCTGCTGATCACAGAGCTCTCTCCGTGTACCTTTTGGAAGAAGAAACGTGAGCACGTCTCATCCTGCTCCACGGAGCGGACTCTGGAACGGAAGATGGTCTTGTAGGCCTCCGAGGCAAAGAGCGAGGCTTGCTGGCTCTTCACCTCTTGGAGTTCCTCCTTGACATCGACCCCCAACGACTGCAGCCGGAGCAGATTCTGCATGTTTTTCTGGAGTCAGGACATTTCCCTCTGTTCCTTTCTAGCTTTCTGGGTGCCTTTGAGAATGAAAAACCTCTTGATGTTTCCCTTGATCGCTTCCCACCAATGTGTCAGGAACTAAAAGAGAGGTTTCACGGTTCTCCAACCATTGTAATCCCTCTTGAGCTCCTCAATGTTCTCTGGGGTTAGCAGTTGCACATTTAGCCCCCCTGCCCACTCTCTGGTCTTTCTCTAAGTGGCAGTCAGTCAGTAGGAAGCAGTGGTCAGAGAAAAACACCGGCTTGCCATCGGTGGATCTGACTGCGAATGCACGGGACACAAACAGGAAGTCTATCCTGGAACGGATGGACCCGTCTGGCCGCGACCAGGTGTATCTACGCTGCGCTCCATCTGCAGGGTTGCTGAAGATGTCGTGCAGCTTGGCATCCTTTACTATTTCCATCAGGAATCTGGACGTAGCGTCCAATCTGCTGTCAGCCCTGCCGGATCGTCCAGCCGCATCGATAATGCAGTTGAAGTCACCACCCAGAATGACTGGCCTGGAGGTCGCCAGCAGCAGTGGGAGTTGCTGAAAAACCTCCAGCCGCTTGGCCCCTTGTGACGGGGCGTACATGTTAATTAACCGAAGTGAAGCGTTCTTGTACATTACGTCTGCTACGAGGAGGCGCCCGCCCACCACCTCCTTAATCTCGGAGACAGTGAAGTTGCCTCCCCACAGCAGAATACCCAGGACGGAGGAACGAGAGTCGTTTCCTCCCGACCAGATCGATGGCCCATGGGACCACCATCGTGACCATTGCCTGTAGGAGCTGAGGTGCGGTATCGCACACTCCTGCAGAAACAACAGGTCAGTTTTGGCCTTGGCCAGGAAGTCCAAGGTCGCAACACATTGCGTAGTAGATTTAATGCTACGCACATTTATGGATACAATCTTTAAACCCATTTTAAGGCATTAATTCTCTTACCAAACCTGTTGTCTCTGAGAGTCCCAGACCTTTAGTCTGCTCCTTCATACCTGTAGTGTGCTCAAATTGCCTCACTTTGGATGGGCTGAGGAAATCCCCATTTCTCAGGTGGCTCTGTTTTCATTCTGTAATGGCAGTACTGCAGCTGACATCATAATCTGGGACCTTCCATGTATATGAGCTCATTATTCTACATTAAAATGAGACTGGCCAGTGTTCAAAGTGACCATAACCCATGACTTGCACTCATAATGCACCTAGAGCATTTAGCAATTAGGTGGTGTTCCCTGCACCCTTGTTGTTCAATCTTTATACCAATGGCCAGCCCATTCATCCACATACCAGAAGTTTTCTCTGCTAATGATCTGCACATAGCTTCTCAGGACCAATCATTTGATATAGCGGAGAAGTGCCATGATGATGCTTTGGTGAGCTAACCAACTACTATGTAATTAATCACCTGCAAGCCAACACTGAAAAGACAGAGGTCTGTTCTCTTAGGAATAGAGATGCAAAGCAAGAACTTAACTTACACTGGCATGGGAGGACACTGAGACACAACTTTAAGTCAGTATACCTTGCAGTGATAACAGAGTTAATGTTTTGAGACTGTATGACTTCTTCAGAGATAAAGAGAAGTAAAACTATGATGAAATTTAAAACAAAAACAGAATTACCTGGAAAAACTCAGCAGGTCTGGCAGCATCGGAACTGTCGAAGGGTCATGAGGACTCGAAATGTCAACTTTTTTCTTCTCTGCCGATGCTACCAGACCTACTGAGTTTTTCCAGGTAATTCTGTTTTTGTTTTGTATTTCCAGCATCCGCAGTTTCTCGTTTTTTGTTTTTATGATGAAATTTATACTGTTTAAGTGGGGTGGAGCAGGTGAATCTGGATAGAAAGCCAGTGATAGGTGGGGGCAAAGGAGAGATTAACAAAGTTGTCATGAACAAAAGAACAAGGCGGGTGTTAATGGTAGTGGTTAGTGCTAAAGGAGGTTCTGAGAGTGGCATAAAGGTAAGAAAGAAGAAGGTGATAATAGCAGGATAAGGGTAAGCATTCTGGAAAGAGCAACATCAACAAGTGACAGATGGCCCTAGTGGGGGCGGGAGGTGGGGGGCGGGGGGAAGATTGAAAATAGGATAAAAGATGTGGAAAAAATAATTAATAAAAATGAAAGTAAATACAAATAAAATAAGTGGGTAAAATATAAAAATAAAAAATGAATATTAAAAAAGAGGGTTAAAAAAGGGGGTGGGGATGGAGGAGAGAGTTCATGATCTGAAGTTATTGAACTCAATGTTAAGTCCGGAAGGCTGTAAAGTGCCTAGTCAGAAGATGAGGTGCTGCTTCTCCAGTTTGCGTTGGGCTTCACTGGAACAATGCAGCAGGCCAAGGACGGACATGTGGGCATGAGAGCAGGGTGGTGTGTTGAAATGGCAAGCAACAGAGAGGCCGGGGTCATGCTTGTGGACAGACTGAAGGTCTGCGTTTGGTCTCTCCAATGTACAGGAAACCGCATTGGGAGCAGCGAACGCAGTAGACCAAAATGAAGGTGGAGCAAGTGAAGCACTGCTTTACCTGAAAGGAGTGTTTGGGCCTTGGACGGTGAGGAGGGAAGAGGTAAAGGGGCAGGTGCTACGTCTTCTGCGATTGCATGAGAAGGTGCCATGGGAGGGAGGTGAGCTGTTGGGGGTGATGGAGGAGTGGACCAGGGTGTCCCAGAGAGAATGGTCCCTATGGGATGCCAACTGGGGGGGTGAGGGAAAGATGTTTTTGGTGATGGCATCATGCTGGAGTTGGTGGAAATGGTGGAGGATGATCGTTTGAATGCAGAGGCTGGCAGGGTGAAAAGTGAGGGCAAAAGGGACTCCATCCTGGTTCTGTGAGGGAGGGGAAGGTGTGAGGGTTGAGGTGCAGGAGATGGGTCAGACACGGTTAAGGGCCTTGTCAACCACAGCAGGTGGGAAACCTCGGTTAAGGAAGAAGGAATACATGTCAGGTGCGCCGGTTTGGAAAGTGGCATCATCGGATCGATGACGAGGATAAGGCTGTAGCACTGGCTAGATGAGGCAGGCGTGCTTGGGAGACCCTCATGGCTGCCAGATTTTTAGAGGATGATGATGACATGCAGTGAGGTGTCTGCATAGATTCTCACATCACAGTTGTGAACATTTGACTACAGTCTGGATTATCTCAGTGCCAATACCCTCATGGAGATGCAATGGAGGCTATAATAGTGGCTCAATTGCTGGAGGATGATGACTACATGTAGTGTGAACACTCCATAGATCTTCACATAGCCTCTGAGAATGTGTGACTCCTATCTGGCCGAGGGCAACTCATTTGTGCTCCATGATCAGGGTCATCTCAGAGACACAACCATGAAACTTTAGACACACCTGATGCCGTGTCTGCCTTCAGCACCTCAGCCCTTCAGGAGCTGGTGCACAGCATCACTGGCCGCAGATGCTGATGTGATGTGAGCATACAGAGAGTATGAGAGAACTCTGTGGTGCCTGCCCATTACATTCTGGCAGCAATGACCAGCACAGCTGAGGTGCAGGCATCAGTAATGTTTCCAGGGAGTGTGAGGCTGGACCATCACTGTCGTCTGAAGGCTGCACAGAGCACAGGGAAGAGGCCCTGGACTGAGACACTTGCCTTTTACCTTGTGTAGACAGGTTTCACATCTGAGCGACAAGAACACTGCTCATCAGAAGAAGGAGCCATAGGCAGGGAGACATTCTTAGGAGTTTATTGACAATAGTGAACAGTATGTACAAGTGATCATCACCCGTGGCCAGGGGATACAGCTACTTTTACCTAACTTTCCCAACTGTGCCACTAAGCCTTGGTGCTCCCCAGACATCTACAGCAGAGGTGGAGGCAGCCTGCTGACTGTGACGCCCTGTCTGTGATGACTTTGGCAGGCGTCCTCTGGAGGGTCAAGAATTGGTGGGCCCCATCCTGCTTTTGGTGTCTGCTATGTGGCAGTGGCACCCGCTCCGACTTGTGAAGCTGGAGCTGCAGGGGTCACAGGAAGAGGAGATTCAGATGGGCCGGTCACTCCGAGAGTCACCTGGGTGGATGACTTCTTCTTATGGGTTCCCAAGAGCCCCAGGCTGACTCCATGAGTGGAAGGGGTAGCTGGAGTGAGATCAAGTTACCCCACACCCGTCTCACGTACACGCTGTTGGAGGCCAACAATGGCATCAGCAATGTAGTTCATCCCCTGCAGCAGTGCAGGAATGATGTTCTGGACAAAGGTCTCCATGGAGGCCGCCATCCTGCCAGTGATGGCCTCGGTGTGTGGCAAAGCTGGCGCTATTACTTCAGCCTGAAGACGGAGAGGTTCCTCCATCATGCCTTGCCATCAGAGGAGTGCAGCAGACATCCCTTCCTGATGTTTCCGAGCTTGCCTTTGCAGCCCGAGCAACTGTGACAAGACTGAGTCCAGAGGCTTGTCATCTGACTCGGACCCAGCAAATTTCTAGCCTCCAGCAGTCCCCCGATTTACGGACACCTGGGGACTCCCTGCATTCACCTGCTGTGGATGAGACAGTGTGATATGCTCACCAGATTGTGATCCCAAGGCTACTATAAATCTAGGTCCCACTGAGGCGTGTGTCTCTGTGCTGGTGGAGGGTGTGGTTGAGCGCTGCGATTGGGACTTCAGGGAGGGTGCCTTTAGATTCTTCTTCAGAGGTTTCTTCAGGGCTTGATTGGAGGCCCTGGGACATGGGCTCTATAGGCTGTTTGGCAGATGTGCCTGCAAAAGCAAGGGGAGATAATTAGTGCATGGCAGTGGCCTGTGAAAGAGGATATATCACTCACAGCATGGTTGTCTGATATATGTTGCACTGCTAAATCCTCACTTGGTAGAGCAGCGCCGACCTCACCGTCAGCACAGGACCGGTCCCGGTCATTGCCAGCCAGTTGGGTGGCTTTGTTTTCGAATTCTTCAGAACTTTGATCTCCGGCATCCCTCCACCTGTCTGAAATCTTTCCATCCTGTTGTAAGCCAGTTTATCCTGCGTGGATGGTGATGGGGAGAGTGTATCAGAATGCCTGCCGGGCCAGATGATAAGCATGCCTGTCCTGTGTGGATGGGAAGTGGTCCCATGGGCGGGATGAGGACAATGATGGTGTGTGTGAAAGAGTGAATGGTGATGTCCCTTGCACTGGCAGTGAGTGAGGGCCCTGTGGATGTGTGATGGGTTTGTGAGTGTGTGAGTCAGGAGTGATGAAAAGAGTAACCTATCCTGGTGGAACAAAGGAAATCATTCATCCTTTTGCGACACTGGGTCCTCCTCTGCAGGGCGTTGGCGCTGACCACCGCTGCCATCGTCTCTCAAGTTGGGCTGGTGACTTTGCTGCCCATCTTGCAGCCAGAGCGGGGGTAGAGTACATCCCTGCGGGCCTCCATGGCATCCAGCAGTCACTCGAGGGACCTGTCATTGAAGAGGGGGGTGGGGGGGGGCTGCAGACTTTTTGCTTTTGCAGGCCATGTCTCCCAGGCAGTGGTGGTGAGCTGGTGGCGATGAGTGCTTTGCTGGTGGCTGCCATTTAAAGATGGTGGCTGGCATGATGCAACAGCAGGGTGATGGTGGGAGGGCGAATGAGGGGCCACCCACCATGGAAATGACATGTTTCGCGGGACTGAATAAATAATGAGGGCTCGGGACAATATGGTGTGAAAACCCGCCATTTTCGACAGCGTATAGGACTCCATTTTACCCACCCGCTACTGCACTCGGTGCAATTCTGGGAAAATTCCACCCTTTAACTTTCAGGCCAGAGAATGCATGAAACAGTGGTGAGGGAAGGCGTAGTGACACAAGAAGAAGAATTAGCAATGAGGGAAAAGTGGTATAAATGTTACCAGCAGCTGCTAAGACTGACTGAAAATGCCTTACAGGCACTTTGGAACCTGCAGCTTGAAGAAACTTTGAGAAATTGTTGCTGGAATTAAAAATAAGTTACTAATCATTTTTTGCTTAGTGCATGCAGGATAGAGTTGAAATTGCCTCTGACAACCTGAGGTGCAGTGAGATTCCCAATGAGCCTTCACTTGTTTGTAATTTTAATGGAGGCAAAGGAAATGGAACTCAGTTCAGAATGAAGCAAGGGAGAATTAAGCTCATATAGTTTGGATATTGGGCATTGGAGGACAATTTATCAATGATGTGTTCCGATCTGTTTAACAATCTTTCTTTGTCATCACCACCACTACTGCTTTCCCCCATCTTAAAATAAATGGCAATTCCTTCAATCCAGTACACATCCAAAAATATCACATCAGAGTTGTTTAGTTTCATGACCATGCAAGTTTAGATCATACAAATGAATAACAGCAGCATGACATAAGTTCACAGCCTCCTTCATTAGAAGCAACTTAAAAGTGAGCATTAGATGACCTATTCTTTCCTTACACCATATTTCCTCTGGGTGGCTCAAGGTTGTCTTTCCTTCTCCTAGTCTAGTGTTTTTCTTAGCTGCAATCTCAGGGACAATATCACAAGGAGAGTTGACTGCTCCTGTGCTACAAAAACCTCAAATGGGCCACTTCTCATGTCAGCTTTGTCCTGGGAGGGAACTACTGATATCTGTATCTATGGAACATGTGCTTGGCAACCTAATGACATCTCCTAAATGCCACTTGCATGGGAAGCCCAGATGTTTGGTATTTGCTGCTTGTGAAACAGCAGCCTAATGCAGGTTCACTCCATTGTAACTCTTTCGAGTACAAACCCGTTTTCATCTGTTTCAGATGAACTTACATTGTTTCATAGTTTGCCATTGTGAGATTTGAACTCTTGTTCTTGGGGTTACAAACCCAGTACCATAACCACTTGGCTATTTAGGCCAAGCTTCACTCCATCGTACTGGGCCCTGTATCTGTGTCCCAATAATCAATAAACTGGTTGGTCTAAAGGCAACGTGCAGATCTTGAGAGTCCTGAGGGACAGCTACCTGTGTTTGAAAGCTAGTATGGTCTGTCTCTTCGTGCCACTGTCAGCAGTTTGTGCTTTTTTGGCGGCACAGTTACCACCCGGGCCCAGGTAATGTCTGAGGTGAGGGATCTTACAGGTACTAGTGGAAGTGCTAGATGTTTAATGGGTAACTGCAATGAAGAGAAATCTTCCATGATGTTACTCTAAATAATAGCTGTAGATTCTAACTCTACTCTTGTCAGTTGCTGTGCATCCTTGGAGAATGACTTCAGAGCCTTTAGAAAGGTGTAATATTATTTGAACATTGTTCCCTTCATGTGGTTACTTATGAGACCTGAATTTTCCCCCTATTGGGGGGGGGAAGTACAGGACCGGGTGCGTGCAGGCGCACCTCCGATCAGTGCCCCCAATTGGGGGCACACTGGCATTTCATGTGGGTGGACCAATTAAGGCCCGCCCATCATGACATCCACCAGGAAGCGCTATGTGCTCCCTGTGCAGGTGGGGGTGGTGGGGGTGGGTGGGTGGATTCCTCCTTCTTCTTGAGGCTAAGTGCTGCCTCAGGGAGATCGGTGCCAAATTCAAAAATGGTCATGCACAAAATTAAAATTTCCCTGACTTGTCCCCTCATGTGACACTGTCACATGAGTTAGGACATGTCCATCACTTTCATTCAAATTTTATTAAATTTTTAAAAACCTACATGAAACCTCATCTCGCCTGTGGTTGAGGTTTTATGCTTTTTCTGAAGCCCGCCAGGCTTTGCTAGTGCTGTTGGGAGGAGTTTAAACTGATTTAGCGGGGGAGGGGACACAGAATGTTAGCAGAATAGGGGCACATCATAATACAGTAAAACAATCAAGTCAGAGGGAGTACAGCTGCATTAAATTTCAAGGGAGTAAGGCAAGGCTGGATGGCCTCTACTTTAGTGCCAGGAGTAATGTAGGTAAAACGGATGAGTTAATGGTGAGGATTGACACGTGGAATTGTGATATAGTAGCCATCACTGAGAGATGGTTGAGGGAGGGGCAGGATTGGCAGCTCAACATTCCGGGATATAGAATCTTCAGGCGAGAGAGGGGTGGGGGTAAAAGACGAGGAGGCATTGCATTATTAGTCAAGGAGTCAGTTACTGCAGTAAAGAGAGATGATATCTTGGAGGTGGCATCGAATGAAGCTTTGTGGGTAGAGCTTAGGAATAAAAAAGGGGCAGCCATATTGTTAGGTGTTTATTATAGACCCCCAGATAGTCAGCGGGAAATTGAGGAGCAAATATGTGCATGATTCACAGAGGTGTGTAAAAACAATAACAGTAGGGTAATCATATTAGGTGATTTCAACTTTCACAACATTAATTGGGATAGACATAGTGTTAAGGGTTGGATGGAGTGGATTTCTTGAAATGTGTACAGGAGAACTTTTTAGGTCAATATGTAGAGGGTCCAACAAGGGACGGCGCAGTGCTGGACCTAATTCTGGAGAATGAAGCCGGACAGGTGGCTGAGGTGTGGTGGGGGAGTGTTTTAGTGATAGCGACCACAACATGGTACGGTTTAAGCTTGTAATGGACAAAGAAATAAATAAGTTGCAAAAAAAAGGCTTGGATTGGGGGACAGCGGATTTTAGTAAAATAAGGCAGGATCTGGCCAACTTAGACTGAGCACAGATACTTGTGGGGAAATCTACAGAAGAGCAATGTGGGGTGGGGGGAGGGGCTTCAAAAGGAAATGGTGAGGCTCAACATGTTCCCTCTAGTGTGATAGGAAGGAGTAACAAGCCCAGAGAACCATGGATGACTAGAGATACTCAGGATACGGTGAGAAGGAAAAGAAAGGCTTTTAGCAGGTACAAGGGGAACAAATCAGTGGAAACATTAGTGAAGCTTAAGAAAGCAATTAGGAGAGCAAAGAGCGGATATGAGAAAGCTCTGGCTGGTAAAAGTAGAGAAAATCCCAAGATATTCTATGAGTATATCAATGGGAGGAGGATAATCAGGGAAAAAGTAGGGCCCATTAGGGGTCAAGGGGGCAATCTGTGGGTGGAGCCAGAGGACATTGGTAGAGTGTTGAACGAATACTTCACATCCGTCTTCACCCAAGAAAATGAGGATAAAGGTATGGTACTTGGGGAGAGAGACTGCGAGGTGCTTGAGCAAATTGATGTAGGGAGTGACAAGGTATTGGAGGTGTTGGCAGGCTTAAAAGTGGACTAATCTCCAGGTCCAGATGATTTGTGTCCCAGACAGCTGAGGGAGGCAAAGGAGGAGATCACAGGGGCTCTGACCCAAATTTTTAATTCCACTCTAGCCACGGGGGAGGTGCCAGAGGACTGGAGAAAAGCTAATGTGAGTTCCGCTATTTAAGAAGGGTTGTAGAGACAAGCGAGGGAACTACAGACCAGTGAGTCTCACGTCAGTGATAGGGAAACTATTTGAGAAAATTCTGAAGGGGAGAATCTATCTCCACTTGGAGAGGCAAGGTTTGATCAGGGATAGTCGGCATGACTTTATCAGAGGGAGATCATGCCTAACAAATTTGATTGAGTCTTTTGAGGAGGTGACCAGGTGTATAGTTGAGGGTAGTGCAGTTGATATAGTTTATGTGGATTTCAGCAAAGCTTTTGACAAGGTCCCACATGGGAGTCTTATAAAGAAGGCAAATGCACATGGGATACAGGGTAATTTGATAAGGTGGATTCAAAATTGGCTTAGTTGTAGGAGACAGAGGGTGATGACAGAAGGGTGCTTTAGTGACTAGAAACCAGTGTCCAGTGATGTACCACAGGGATTTGTGCTGGGTCCTCTATTATTTGTCATTTATATAAATGACATAGATGACTATGTGGGGGGTAGGGTTAGTAAGTTTGCGGATGACACAAAGATTGATTGGGTGGTTAACAGTGAGGTTGAGTGTCTTGGGCTACAGGAAGATATACAGGAAGAAGGGATGGTCAAATAGGCAGATAAATGGCAGATGGAATTTAACCCTGAATAGTGTAAGGTGATACATTTTGGAAGGAGTAATTTGACAAGGAAGTATTCAATGAACAGCATGGCACTAAGAAGTTCTGAGGAACAAAGGGACCTTGGCGTGTGTGTCCATAGATCTCTGAAGGTGGAGGGGCATGTTAGTGGGGTGGTGTAAAAGGCATATGGAACACTTGCCTTTATCAATTGAGGCATAGGTTACAAAAGTAGGGAGGTCATGTTGGAGTTGTATGGAACCTTGGTGAGGCCACAGCTGGAGTACTTTGTGCAGTTCTGGTCGCCACATTATAGGAAGGATGTGATTGCGCCGGAGGTGGTGCAGAGAAGATTCACCAGCATGTTGCCTGGGAGGAAACATTTAAGTTATGAAGAGAGGTTAGAAAGACTTGGGTTGTTTTCATTGGAGCAGAGAAGACTGAGGGGTGACCTGATCGATGTGTACAAGATTATGAGGGGCATGGATGGGGTGGATAGGGAGCAGCTGTTCCCCTTAGTTGAAGGGTCAATCACGAGGGGACACAAGTTCAAGGTGAGGCGCAGGAGGTTTAGTGGGGATGTGAAGAAAAACTTTTTTACCCAAAGTGTGGTGACTGTCTGGAATGCGCTGCCTGGGAGGTTGGTGGAGGCGGGTGGCTTCACATCCTTTAAAAAGTACCTGGGTGAGCACTTGGCATGTTATAATATTCAAGGCTATGGGCCAAGTGCTGGTAGATGGGAATTGGTGGGTAAGTCAGGTGTTTCTCATGTGTCGGTGCAGACTCGATGGGCCGAAGGGCCTCTTCTGTCCTGTGTGATTCTGTGATCTGTGATCTGTGATCCTGGCCTGCCCGCTGACCTTAAGGTTGGACCATCAGGTCCATTAACCAAATCTATTACTTTTTAAATGGCCTCAATTGGCCATTGAAAGGTAAGCGGGTGCACAGCTAATTCGGTTGCACCCCCACTGACCTGAAAATTGAAATGACACGGGGTGACATTGGGAGTTCCCCCGGTGTCATCCCCTATTATTTTATGCATATGTGAGCAGGCCCCACCCCCCACACGCCAACCTCAATATCCTGGCCCTGAGTACCATGACTTCAACTTCATGGGCAACCTTCTCCTCTACCCTCACTGAGTAAGTGGCACTTTCATCTATTCCACCTTATTCTAATTCATTATCTGCTGTAACACATCCTGTCTACATTTACATTATCTAATTCTCGCTGTGTGGCAGTATTTGAGTATGGGATACAGAGTTGCTGCATCATGATAATTGTGACAAATGCACAAAGGGTAGGATGCTGCTCCAGGGGGTCCTAATCTGGTTCTCATTATCCTCCTTCTTATCATCACAATCCATAAGAGGCTCATCTCCTAGCCCTTATTCAAGGCTGGAAGAGCAGCAATGTTTTGGGAAGACTACCATTACCAAGTTCCCCTTCAAGCCACACAACATGCTAACTTGGGCTTGTTTCACTGTTCTATCATTGCTGATGGGTTAATATTCTGGAACTTCATACCTAACATCATAGGACCACCATCAGCACACAGAGTACAGTGGTTCACGAGAATATTCACCACCACATCAGAGCAACTAGGAGTGGGCAATAAATGTGGCAGAGCCACATTTATTGACCATATCCCAAGAACATTTTTTTAAAATCTGTTACTCTTATTCTTCCTGCTCATTGCATCATCATCTCCTTTCCATCATCATCTTCTCCCTGTTGCTGAGATGGATCTATGACTAAAGAACATTTAAGCTAAGAATGGGTGAATAGAGCTCCTTTGCGCTTAAGCACACAGAGAATTGATGAAGGCTCCTGGCATTCTGCTACTTCATAGAAATGCCTGGTGACTGTGTAGGTATGCACCCATTAACCTGCTGCTTGTACTGCCAACCACTACCCTTTCCCACTGCTAAAGCAGACTGCCTCCCCAGCAGCTCCATGGTCCCCTATACCTTGAACATAATTCCATCTTATAAAAGAATGAGTGAACAAGATTTAAGGCCTGCTGGCTTTTCAGAGATGTCTTTAAGATGGCATAGGCAATTTGTGTACCTGCTGGTATCACCTTGATAAAGTGGTGGAATACATTTTAAAGTTCTTCATGCGAGTAATTGTTGTTAGGGAAGATGGCAATATGCACTGTAAGATTAGAACACAATTAACCTGAGTACAATGTGCATGTTTACTATTGGACTTTTTCTGGCACTGGTCTTCAGATCTGCACATAAGCCAGATCACTGCCACCGCCCTCCACAAGGTATCCACTCACATTTTGTGGATTTCTCCCATGGCACCCAGCCGGCTTTGTTATTTTAGTTGTACCTTTGGAGGAATGGGTTATAAAGGCTCTGCCAATAATGCCCACATCCCAGATTTTAAAAAAAGGTTTGTAGGTCAGCCTAATTAAAATGTTATGTTTTTTCCTTTCTGCTCCTGTTGTCTTCTTTGGTTGCCCCTGCTGAGTCCTCTCCACTTGAAACTTGTCTGAAAATGACATATAAGCTACAAGAGTCATTTCACATACCTGACCATTAGCTCAATCTGGTAAAATGTTCGCTACTCACCTGCTAGTACCTCTATCTTGTTATGGAAATATTACCCAATTCTAGCCCATTTAAAGGCATTCATCTGCAACTTCCATTCACTCAGCACAATTTGCCGATGAAACATGCTCAGTCACCACCAATCAATATTTAAATGCGATGACCTCTGAATTTATAGCATGACCAAGGAGGATTAGTGAGTGCAAGTGCCATCCCTGGGGGCACAATCCTGACATAAATGGTCCCATGGATTTTCTGGGCTAATAAAAACATTTCAAAAAATACATTTTTCATAAAAACATTATCCAAATTAACTATCAAGATGTCTTAAGTGCATTTGAGAACAACCATTAATGTTTTAAATGATGCCTGTCCTCAGAGCTTTGTCTCAGAGGTTGTACAGTTTCAGTGAAAAAGCAACAAAGAGAACTTTAAAAATGTTTGACTTTTTTGACTCCCAGTGGCGTTGGCCAACTTACACTGTGCTGAGGCAGGACAGAAAATTCCCTTTCTCTCCAACCTGATGGCGCAGTGTCAACCTTGACTGTGTAAATGGCTTTGACACAGGGAAATGGCCTGGAATAAGTGACACTGCCACTTATCAAACAGGAGCCCTACCCCAACAGAAATTTGTCAGTTTTGTAATAAATAGGACATTTGGAGCTTTTGAGTGCCATCTTCAAATTGTCTTTTTTAAATAAGTATATTTGTAAAGGATCACATAAAAACAATCAAGGTCATATAATTATGGTTTTCACAAAAAAATGGACAAATTAACAGAACTCAATTCTCAAAATACTGGTAAAATCCCAGGTAAAATACCATATGATTAAATGGAATTTGACTTATTAAGTTATTGTATATCACTAGCCCTGGTAATAAATTAAATATTACACAGCAAAATACCATTTTTGTTTTAAAACAACATATCAGTCAGGCTGCAGCAGATTCACTGATTGGATAGGAACACAGGGACTGTGTTGAGCCTGCTCTGCCATTCAATTAGATCATGGCTGATCATCTATCTCAATGCCACTTTCCCGCGTTATCTCCATATCCTTTGAAGTCATTAATCTCCAGAAATCTATCAATTTCTGCCTTGAACATACTTGATGATTGAACATTCACAGCCCTCTGGGGTAGACAATTCTAAAGATTCACCATCCTCTGAGTGAAGAAATTCCTCCTCATCTGAGTTTTAAATAGCCTATCCCTTATCCTGAGATTATGTCCCCTCGTTTTAGACTCACCAGCCAAGGGAAACATCTTGTCTACATCCTGCCTGCCATGCCTTTTAAGAATTTTGTAAGATTCAATGAGGTCATCCATCATTCTTTGAAACTCCAGGGAATACTGATTTCAATCTTTCCTCATAAGACAATTCTGCTATCCCAGGGATTAACCTGATGAACCTTTCATGACAAGTATATGCTTCCTTAGATAAGGGGACAAAAAATGTGTACAATACTCTAGGTGAGGTCTCACCAAGGCTCCATAAAACTGCAGCAAGGCATCCTTACCCCTGTACTCAAATTTCCTCATGATCATAAAGATAGAAAAGTTTTGACCTGGCCACCTTGGGCAAATCTCCTGTTATTGAGCCAAGACATAATTTATCACCTGGGCACCACGTTGACAGGAAAATTGTTTGAGGTGGATCCACCAATACAAATCAAGCCCACCCAATAACTCCTCTACTCACATTGACAGATGAAAAATTATGCGGCTGTGCTGTGAACATCCACTTCTTCCTGTCTGGCTTTCCTTTATGTACTATGTGTTAAATATTTTGCATTACCTGTAAACATCTATAAATAGCTAGGATCTACTTAGCTAGTAACTAATGAATTATGTGTAAGTGGGCCACATTTTATGGCTGCATTACTCATGTGATATTTAACGGAACCAGTTCAATCCAGCTCTTCTACTGTACCAGATAGCATGGCAAAATTAAGCATAAAAATTTTCTGATTTTTATGAGCATAAAGTGTGATTATTAACAACATCTGGGAACCATAAGACAAGAAAAAGACATAGCACTATGGCCAGCTAATATGCAGCCATAACTATCTGCAATGAGTTTAATTTGTAATGAAAGTGCAAGTGCGGCAATTTTCGTGAAAGTCAGTGGGAGGTTGAGGACGAGCTGCCATTTTGCAAAACTAATGGCACAGCAGCACATGTCATCCAGCAACTTGTGGTGATCAATTCATAATTCATGGTTTATCTGTTCCTTACCACAAGTTGCTGGATGATTTACACATTAAAAATAGCAAGCACCATTAAACTCGTCATTAATTTGGCAGCTAAATCTGGGTCAATAAATACGTTTAGATAAAACAAAAGCAGATTGACAAAGGAAGGAATTTGTAAAAGCAGCAAGTTACTTGCTCCACTTCCTCCCCCAGTGTTTTCTCATATTCCACCTGACAAACTCAAGAGAACTGTGATCATTTCTTTGGAGTCTGCATTTCTATTTCTTTATTCACCTGCTGTGCCTTGTGCAATTGTAAATGCATCAAAGATGAGTAATGAGAAATTCAGAATTACCTTGTCCCTCCTTTGTATGGTGACCACAGGTGGTCTCCCATTATGAGAAACATGATAATATTGCATTATCTGTAAGTGCTCCCAACCTAGTAAATGTGTTATACAACAAACTCAATTGATATCTGTTCACACCCTTATGTCTGTAGGCTTTCACATTAGTGACTAGCCAAAAATAAAAGACAATGAGCAGCTGACATTGAAGAATATGCTAATTTGTCGATTTGATTTAGAAAAAGCAATGTTAATGACCTGCATGTAAACATTAGGGGATTTATAAATGTTAACTGTAATTACATGAAGAGGTTGTGGTGAATAGTAATGAGATGCTGTTGCTGTGCTATCAGAAAGAACAAATTCAAATGCAGTTTTGTGTAATTTCACTATTTAACACATGAATACAGTAAAAAACCTTCATGTCTCCCCATTTCTGGACTGATTGATAAACAGTGGGACTTGATTTTGCAATTGTTGAACCCATTCATCCACTCATGATATTGGGATACATTTTCATTTCTAAAATTCTAGCCTTCCTTTTGGAGTTATCAAACATACCTTGGATTTCAAAATATGCTTGGCTGCAGAAACTAAATTTTGCATTCTTTAATATTGAGTTGTCATTAACTTTACTGGATAAGGTGCTTGTTTTACTCTGCCTGATTTTAGAGTTAATGCTTTGGGGAAAAAATGCATCACAAGCTTGATTATTTTTTCAATGGTGTGCATCATCTGGTGTAGGGGTACCATTTTAGCATGGATGAAGGATTGGTTACCTAACAGGAAGCAGAGAGTAAGGACAGATGGATAATTTTTGCATTGGCAAGCTGTAACTAGTGGAGTGCAACAGGGATCAATGCTGGGGCCCTCAGGACTGAATGTATGATAGTTGAATTTGCCAATGGCACCAAGGTAGTTAGAAAAGTAAGATGTCAAGAGGACGTGAGAGGCATAAGTGAGTGGGCAAACAATTGGTAGATGGAGTATAATGTGAGAAAATGTGAACTTGTCCACTTTGGCAGGCAAAATAGAAAAGCAGTGTACTAAATGGAGAGAGATTGCAGAACTCAGTGGTCCTGCTACATGAATCACAAGAAGTTAGACTGCAGGTACAACAAGTGATTTGGAAGGTCAATGGAATGATGGTGTTTATTACAAGGGGAATGGAATAAAAATAGGGAAGTTTTGGTACAGCTCTGTAGGACATTGATGAGACCACATCTAGAATACTGTGTCCAGTTTTGGTCTCATTTGAAAAGAAGGTATAATTGCATTAGAAGCAGTTCAGAGAAGGCTCACATGACTTATTCCTCAGATGAAGGGCTTACCTTATGAAGAAATGTTGAACAGGTTGGGCGTATAACCATTGGAATTTGGAAGAATGAGTGGTGATACTAAAACATATAAGGTCCTGAGGGCACTTGACTGGATAGATAATGGGAGGATGTTTCCACTTGTAGGGGAGAATAGAACAGGAGAATACAATGTAAGAACAAGAGGTCTCCCTTCTAAAGTGGAGATGAGGAGATTTTTTTTCTCTCAGAGGACCTTTGGTCTGTGGAATTCTCTTCCTCAGAAAACAGTGGGGTTGGGCCATTGAATTTATTCAAGGCAGAGTTGATAGATTTTTGATGGGTAAGGGGACCAAGGGGATAGGGGGGAGGAAGGGGTGGTGGGGGCAGGCAGGAAAGTGGAGTTGAGACTACAACCAGATCAGCCATGATCTTAATGAATGGCAGAGCAGGCTTGAAGGGCTGAATAGCCTACTCCTGCCCCTAAGTCCTATGTTCCTATGTTGCTGCAGTTATATGCAGCAGTACATTGGCCAAAATATATATGCTATTAGTACCATGTCTATTTGCTGCAATAAACATTACTCTTTTTCTGCCTGCTCCTTTTTTTCTAGATATGAGCTGGATTTTTACAGCTCTTTGGGGGCAGGTTAGGTAGTGAGAAGTTTGACAAAATGGCGTAGTGGGTGGCATGGCCATTGACTTCCTGCTGCCATGCCATCTTGCCAGTGGCAGGGATACTGGCAGACTGCCCTCCTGTCCAGAGCTCAATTCAGAACTTAAGTCATCAGTTAAGGACCTCACCACCTCCTTTGGCATTACCTGTGCTTGGATGTCCTCTGTTACATGGGGAAGCCATCAGGCTGTATCCTGGCTGGCTTCAGGTGAGGAGCGGTGAGTGCACTCCTTTTCAGTTACTCTGTGGCTCATGGAGGGACCCCTCGATGGCAATGGCTACTTCCACAGCATCAGCACTGCCTGTTCTCCCCAACTACCCCCCACCCTCGACTGGGCCTGCCTGACAAGTCCCGATATTGCCAGACCCCACTTACTGCTAGGAGGCACACAGCTTCAATGCACCCGCCTCTTCCAGGTGCAGCCTCAACAATAGTCACTGCTCCTGGTGCCACTACTGATGCTGCTGAGTCGCCAGTCCTCTGATTGGCTGGTAGTTCTTCGGGGAGGGCAGGTGGCAGTTTGCCACATACTGACAAGATGCCATCAGAGGGTCTCACTGACTGCCAAAGCAGGTTCACCCCCAGTGTTTGGCCCTGATGGTGGGACCTGTTGCCAGTTCTAAATCCAGCTCATTGTTTCTTTTTACTTCTTTCTCTGTTTCTGCTCTTTATGTTATGATGTCCTTTTCTCTCTAGTTCACTCAAGCCTAATGTGTTTTACCATAATGATAAGTGCAGTAAAGAAAGATATCATTTAGCCCACCTCGACTTTCCTTCCATAGAATTCTCATATCACCCTATCAGACTGCCTACATAGTCTGTGGGTGTGAAATTGGTCTTTAGCAATCATGCAGGAGAATACATTTCTCTCTCAGAGGGTCATTATTCTGTGGAATTCTCTTCCCCAGAGAGCAGTAGAGGCTGGCTGGGTCATTGAATTTATTAAAGGCAGAGTTAGACCTTTGATAAACAAGGGAGTCAAGGATTACTGGGGTGGGGGAAGGAGGGTGCAGACAGGAAAAATGGAGCTGAGACCACCACCAGATCAGCGATGGTCTTATTGAATGGTGAAGCAGGCTCAAAGGGCTGAATAGCCTACTGCTGCTCCTAAGTCCCAGTCCTATGCAAAACAGAAAACAACAAAACAGCAGCCTGTTATGCACCCCATCCGATTTTCTCGATAGCGCAACATTAATACACTTTTGCATTCTTGTTGATATCACTTATCATGAAATAGTCCAACCTCAGCCAATCGTTTTCCATTGATTAATTTTAAAATGCAGAAAGGTTAATGCGGGAAAAGAAAAATATAAACTGATTGATGATGAGAAAAGTGGTTGTGTGGAAGTACATCATGTCATAAAAATGGAGAATGCTAATAACTGGGAACATGGTTGGTGCCCAACGTTTTGAAAGGGGACAATAGCAAATTTTCTCCCATTCTCTCATACTTCCTACCCCAGAAAAATCCAGACCTTGCACCACCAGCAGCACCAGTTGCCAGCAATCCACAATACTACCACCCTCTGGCCTCCTGAAATTCTGCAAAATCCCTCTTCAGTCCTTCTGGTCCCAGGACATCTCTGCAGATTTTCCCATTCCAGTAACATTCACCCCATAAAAGTGTCAGGCAATGACCATCTGTTACAAGAGAGAGTCTAATGGTTTCCCCTTGAAGTCCAAAGACATTACCATCACTAAATCCTCCACCATCCAGATCCTGGATCATCCAGATCCTGGATCATCCAGATCCTTGAACAGAAACTGAAGTGGACCACCCATATAAATACTGTAGCTACAAGGGCAGGTCAAAGGCTGGAATTCTGCGGTGAGTAACTCACCTCCTGACTCCGTAAGGCCTGTCTACCATCTACAACGTACAAGTCTGGGGTGCAATGGAATAATTTCACCTTTCTTGTGTGAAGAAATCCCAACTTACCTGATTCCCGTGCGGACGCCAGGACTATAAGCCCCAACATGCCTTAGGAATTACAACAATTGTGAAAATCTTCATGCTGGGCACAAGTGCCGAGTATGACTCCATGGGAAGAAATGGAAAACCCAGATCATGGGGCCGAGGAGTGGGGCACCATAATGACAGGAGTCCTGGGACAGGGGACAGGGAGAGGGCACAGGGAGTGGTTCCAAAGAGGGAACCCAGAGAGGGAAACTAGGGAGAAGAGATAGGGAGAGGTCTCAAGAAGGGAACCCAGAGAGGGAAACGCAGGGAGAGGGGATAGAGAGAGGTCCCAGAGAGAACTGAATTGGGGAAAGAGCCCCTGGGAGGGGAATACAACCAGGCGGAGTGGAGCAAAGAAAGAGGTTCCAAGCAGTAAAAGGACTGGGGTTGGGAGGCTTCAAGTAGTGAGGGCTCAGAAGAAGCCTGCAGAGCTAAAAAGGGGGCAAAAGGTTGGTGACTCCGTGCTGTGGGAATTTGGGCTAAGGTAACCCTTTGGAGCAGTGGTGTTCTGCTCAGCGTGGCTGAAGAACCGAATTTGTGCCTGAGTTGGTGCTGGAGTGCAGACTCGGGAATCCAGAGGAATGTAATCTTGGGAGACGAGATTGAATCTCTGGGAGGTGAGAAGTTGATGAGGCAGATCAGAGCGACTTTTGGAGGAAATTCTGAGCTTAGATCTTTGAAAGGGAACAGTGTGGACTTGCAAGCCTTCATAAGGCAGGTATAGTTTTAATGAGATTGTGTAACTCACAGTGTTTACTGACTTCTGGGTGGGTTACTGAGAAATCCATGGGATTGGTCTTGGTTGCAGCTGCCATGTATTGTGCAGTGCAGTGTGCTCAACCACATTTTATCTGATAATTCTCATGTACCTCATGTTAATTTTGAATGGTAAAGCATAAGTTAGATATTGTAAATTGTTTTACTTCTCTGATTTTGTAGATTAAAGCTTATTTTTTTTTTTGTTCAAAACTCATGGAATCTTGTAGATTTATTCTCTTAATAAGTACCTTGGATCTCAAATGTTGTCTGCTTTGAACAAAATGTTACTGGTCCGTAATGTTAACAAAAAACACTTGGATGTCTGGTCCAAGATCATAAAACCTGGATGGGTGCAACTCCAGCAACATTCAAGAAGCTCAAAACTATCCAAGACAAAGCAGCCCACTTGATCAGCACCCCATTCATCACTTTAAAAGTTCACTCCATCCGCAGCTGGTGCACAGTGGCTACACTCTGTACCATCTATAAGATGCATTGCAGCAACTCACCAGACCTCCTTCAACAGCACCTACCAGACCCTCAACCTTTGCCACCTAGAAGGACAAGGGCAGCAGATGCATGGGAACACCACCACCTGCAGACTTCCCTACACACCATCCTGACTTGCTATTGTCACTGCATCAAAATTCTGGAATTCACTTCCCAACTGCACTGTGGGAACATGGACTGCTCACCACAACCACCTTCTTAAGTGCAATTAAGAATGGGCAATAAATACTGACCTGGCCAGTGATGCTTGCATCTGCAAAACTGAACTGGACTAGCCGTATAAATACTGTGACTACAACAGCAGGTCAGAGGCTAGGAATCGTGCAACGAGTAACTCACCTCCTGACTCCCCAAAGCCTGTCCACCATCTACAAGGCACAAGTCAGGAGTGTGATGGAACACTCCTCACTTGCCTGGATGAGTGCAGCTCCCACAACGCTCAAAAAGCTTGACACCATCCAGACAAAGCAGTTGATTGGCACCACATCCACAAACATTCACTCCCCCACCAATGCACAGTAGCAGCAGTGTGTACCATCTACAAGATACACTGCAGGAATTCACCAAGGCTCCTTAGGCAGCACCTTCCAAACCCACAGCCACTACCATCTAGAAGGACAAGGGCAGCAGATAGATGGGAACACCCCCACCTGGAAGTTCCCCACCAAGTACCTCACCATCCTGACTTAGAAATATATCGCTGTTCCTTCACTGTCACTGGGTCAAAATCCTGGACCCCCCTCCCTAACAGCACTGTAGGTGTAACTACACCACATGGACTGCAGCAGTTCAAGAGAGCAGCTCACCACTGCCTTTTCAAGGGCAATTAGGGATGGGCAATAAATGCAGGATCAGCCAGCAAAGCCCACATCACATGAATGAATTAAAGAATAAATAAATAAATAATGATGCAGGGGACCACACAGTGCTTATAAATCCCTAGAACCCCCTCAGCTATGTTCCTGGTCCTCCTTAAACATGGGGCAGAATTTTACATCCCGCGCCCAACCTGATCGGGTGTAAAATCGCATGACATGACGTTGGGCGTGCGTCCTGATGTCATTGCACACTCACACGATATTTCGCTTGCCACATGCAGGCAAAAGCCAGAAGCGCGCCTGCCAACAATTAAGCAGGCAATTAAGCCCATTAACAGTTTAATTTTCTGCAATCTTTCGTGACCCGCCCAACTTTACTGTTGGCGGATGGGCCAGTCGTTCAGGCGGCCTTTACATTTTTCATCAAACCTCATCCAAGGTTTGGTTAGGAAATAAAATAAAAAGAAATATCTGGGGACAGAATTTTTATGACAAATGCTTTCAGGTGCTTGATTGTGATGCACGGACATTTTATTGCAGCTCTTTAGAGCTTTATTTCATTATTTACAGGTCTGCAGCTCCCTGAGACATCTGTCTTCCTTCAGGGAGGTCTTTTGCAGCGCTCACCTGTGGCCACGGTGATGTCATTGCCCGCCCTCTTCCCATCCCCACCCCAGCAGCGCTGAGCTTTTCAGTGTGCGTTTCACACTAGCTGGCTGTTAACTGGCCAGCCAGAGTGAAATCGTGGTCGGGGGCCAATCGCGGTCAGGGATCTATTTCCCGGCTGTTCCCGGGCCCAATAATTGCACATGCCCGACAACCACAAAAGTCAGGCCCTAGAGTCAAACTATACAGCTCCTAGACCCTGAAACCTCTCACCAGCCATAAATGTCAGGATTCCTCTCACAAATATCCTAAATCTCAAGAGGCGCTTCAGTTTGTGGACCTTCTCTCCCATCATTCTAGAATAATAGAGCCAGTTTCTGATGCTCCAAATACCTGGGCTTGCCACTTCGAAACGTTACTAGACCTTGAACCTCTTGCCAATACTGTCCACTTCTCAATGCTGTCAGGCTCTCAGGCTGCTTCCAGTGCTAAAAGTTGGTGTCCTTGCCATACTACTGGTGTAACATTCATATTTTGATAAAACCTCAGACTTATTGTGAGCAACATTACAGTGGATCTGCTTCATTGAGAGCAGATCTGCCAGGCTAAAAATAAAGGACAGGGTGCCGCATTGTACATACACATATCACTTAACAATTGGCAATAACATGGATCTTTTTAAATATATTCTATGACATTTTTAAATAGTAAGTTCTGGTTTTCTTCTTAACTGTTTTTCACATAACAGATCAGTTTAACTGTTCACCTTCTTTGAACCTTTTTCATCAATAATCCACCTATTTAAGCAGAGAGGATTTATTTTGGTGAGGGCAAAAGGTTAATCCACAGAGTGCTTTAAATTTTATTCATAAAAAAAACAAGTCAATGAAAACTGAATTAGTATGTGCTGTCTTGCAAGCAGCTTATACTACATTTAGCATGTGGATTTCTGTTTTAAAAATACATCAAGTCTGAATCTGTAATACTCAGTCAACCTTTGTTGGTTACTACCGCTGACATCTGTGAAATGGCTGTATCCATTATTGAATCTTCAAACGGGACTACAAAATGATCTAGACAAATGCATATGACAGTATCTCCTGTTGATGTCTAAAAATGGTGATTTATGATAAATATTTTACCCTCCAATATCTTGCTGATCAAATTAACTATGATATATTTTTCACCATTTGAGATGTTCAGGATATCAATTTCTTTTCACTTTAGTGCACACAACATTAAATAGAGCTTGTGAATAGATTCCCTTTTAATAAAAACTTGAATTGCAATGCATATTACATTTTCTACAGTTTCATATTTTGCCATATAATTAAATAAACAAAAGCATATTAAGTGAAAAATACAACAAAATAAAAGAAAATGTGGGGACATTGAAATAATCATATTTTCAATTGCATCATTGCACTTCATTTGCTTAAAATTTAAACTGAGGCCCCATCTGCCTGTTTGGCTAAAAGATCGCATGGCACTATTTTGAAGAAGTGCAGGGGAGTTATCCTAATGTTCTGGCTAATATTATCCCTTAATCAACATCACAAAAACAGATTAACTGATCATTATCACATTGCTATTCGTGAGAGTTTACTGTGCACATATTGGCTTCTGCATTCCTACATTACAAAAGTAATGACATTTCAAAAAAAGTACTTAATTAGCTTTGAAATGTCTGGTGGTCATGAAAAATACTTTATAAATATGAGTCTAACTTACTTTATTTATATTTCTTTCTTTTACATTTCATGTAAAAATAATTTGCAGGACCTTACTGTAAGGTGTTGTACTTCATTTTTATAATTTCTGGAAACTGTTAGATGTGACTCTGCTTCATATTGTAAGCCCTGTTAATTAACATAATATATAGTGAACAAATTGTATTGTACAATTTCACAAATTTAAATAATTTATCATACCTATTAATATTCACAAGCACATGATAACCAGTGCTCTTTGAAAGTAATGTAATAATATGATTGACTGCAAAGATTGACATTATAAAATATCAGCAACCTATGCAAGGGACAAGTAATATAAAGCCATAAGCCTAATATTAGATTTCTGATAACATTTTTTCTTTGTGTCTTAGTGACAATTTGAATTTTAAACCTATACTTGTTGCATCTTCATATTTTGGCAGGAGCTTACAGGCAAATGTAAAAATTACAATCATGTATTTTTTTCCTTTATTCTTTTAACAGATGAGGGCATCACTGGCAAGGCCTGTATTTGTTGCCCGTCCCTAATTGCCTTTGAACTGAGTAACTTGCTAGGCCATTTCAGAGGGCAATTAAAAGTCAACCATATTACATTGGATCTGGAGTCATATGTAGGCCAGACCAGTAAGGACAGAAGATTTCCTTCCCTGAAGGGCATAATCAATGATCGTTTTATGGTCAACATTTCTGAGACTAGTTTTCAATTCCAGGTTTTATTATTTCTATTTAAATTCCACCAGCCGCTATGGGATTTGAACCAATGTCCCCAAAGCATTAGCCTGGGTTTCTGAAACAAAAACAAAAAATGCTGGAATGCTGTTTTTGTCTTTGTTTCAGATTTCCAGCATCCTCAGTATTTTGCCTTAGCCTGGGTTTCTGGTCCAGCGATATTACCACTGCACTACCATCTCCCCATTGGATGGAATTGCTAAATGGCAAAGTTTAGACACTGTTCAAAAAGTGTTTTCCACCCAAAAAAGCAGAAGATGCTTTTGGGCAGTGGAAAACTGGCCAAAACTAATCATTTCCATTAAAAACCAGAGCTGTAAAATTGAGCTCCAAAGTGCAATTGGGGTCAGTGCTATGGAAGCCTGTAGGCGCTGAAAATGGCAGGCAATCCACTTCCAACCATTTCCATGTGGCCCATGCAAATCACCAGGCTTCAAAAGGCAATAGCTTATTGAGCTGGCTGCTTTGCCCTTAATGGTGATGAGCTTCTTGAATATTATTGGAGCTGCACTTATCCAGGCAAGCAGAGAGTATTCCATCGCACTTCTTACTTGTGTCTAGTAAATGGCTTCGGTGAATCAGAAGATGAGTTACTCGTCACAAAATTCCCAGCCTCTGACCTGTTCTTGTAGCCACAGAATTTATATGGCTGGCCCAGTTACTGTACAATCAACCTTTTAGCCCCTAGGTTTTCACCCAGAAGAATCATGTAGGAACAAACTTCCACGAAATATATACTCTGCTGATCAAACTTGACAAAATTCAAAATGATTGTTGTTGGATAACATGGAAATATCCATAGATAGTACAAGAGCCAAATATATAACATGTTTTTAGTTTCCTCAACTGAAATTTTGTTTTTACAGGATTATATTTTTGGTTTTCTTTCTCATTCAATCTCTGCTTTTTGTTTATTTCAAAATTTACTTTTTTTTTAATCAAACAATTGTCACAGATGACATCAAAACCTATATTTGAATTAACATTACATGATAATAATGTGTCCTGTTAATGTACAAAGTAATGTAACTAAATCTATGCATAATACTAGGCTGATGACATTGTCACCGGGCCAGACACTCCAAATATGCTACTTTCTTTGAAAGCCCATTAGACCTATTTTAAAAGTAATTCATACCACTTATATCTATCATGTAGTTTCAAATAAATCATTTACTTGTTGGTTCTAAGCTGAGGAGGTGAAAGTTTTAAATTTATTTAAGTCTGCTGCTGTATTTTTATTAGGCGGAGATGTGATGCCACAAAATTAAGCCTCCAGCCTACCTCCTGAGGGTCACCTAACCCCAGTTCCACCTAAGGCCTGGCCTGCCAGCCAACTCAAAGTAAAAATGGATGATTTCCTCCCCTTTCCCACATCTAGCAAATCACAGTCTCCGGATGGTTCAGGCTGTCTCACAGGAATAGTTACCCAGAAAAGGTTTGAAGAATTAAAACCACTTCTAACTCCTGGGTAGCTATAGTATTGAACCCCTTTGACTCTCCACAGGACCCCCGACTACACCCCCACTACCCTCCTGACTACCCCCCACTGCCCACCACCCCACCTCAACTGACTATGCCCAACCACACCCACCCCCCCCCCGACCCTTCTCTGAATACTATAGTTACCCAGGAGTTAGAAGTGGTTTAACTCTTGTAACTTTTCCAGGATAACTGCTCCTAAAGACAGCATAAACCACCTGGAGACTGTGATTTACCTTCACCCCCCGCCTAACCCCCACCCTCCCCCACTACCCTCATCCATCACCCCTTCTGATCGCCCGACCCCCTCACTGACCACTCTCACTGACAACCAACCACCCAAAAATCCCTCCGACAACCCAAACCTCCTTGACCATGCCCCAGACCACCTGACCACCCTCCTGACCAACCTGCCCCTCCTCTGACCATCCCACCCCCCCATCCTGCCCCCCTGACCATCCTACTCTCCTATCCTGCACCCCCACCCCCCCATCCTGCCGAGCTGCCCTCCATCCTACGCGCTTACCTTACACACTTACTCTCTCCCTGACTTCTCAAAGTGGCTGAACATTTAAACTTATGTGCTTTACGGCAACTATTGCTGCAAAAAAGAGTGGGGCATGTCTTCTTTTTGTCCAACTCTCCAGCACTTGACTGAAAGGATTCCTGGAGAGCTGCACTGCACTTTTCCCACCCGGCCGGCCCCAGTCGGAAGTTCGGGTGAGAAAGGTGTGGTAGCATTTTAGTGCAAGTAAATAGTCGCGGGTGGCAATCCGACTATGATTGCCACACCACGGAAATTAGCCAACACCTCCTCAAGTAGGACTCCTGAAACCTGGATGCAAGATTTGTATCAACTTTTAAAAGTTGGCCCTTTCTAGGTTGCACATTTCTGGAGCCTTTATTTTAGCTAGTGCAAATAATTCTCCAGCCATTACTTTCATTCCAGTAACTACATGACACAACAAGAAGGAGGCATTTATCAACTGAAGCCAATAAAGCAACAACATACTAGCTAACAATATTTTTAAAATCCATTGCTTTATAATGTACTTTGATTCTATTCCTTCTAAGTTAGCTAAGAAGGATTTTTAACTCTCTCTCATTGCTCAAAACATGAAATATATACCATATAGAATGCCCTAAATTAATGATACACCATCCAGGACTAGCCAGCCGATTTGATTGGCACCCCATCCACAAACATTCACTCTCTCCATTACCAACACAGTGGCAGCAGCGTGTACAGTCTACAAGATGCACTGCAGAAGCCCACCACGGGTCTCTCAACAGCATCTTCTAAGCCCATGACTGTTACCATTTAGAAGGACAAGGGCAGCAGATAGATGGGAACACCACCACCTGGAGGTTCTCCTCCAAGCCACTCACCATCCTGATATGGAAACATATTGCTATTTCTTCACTGTTGCTGGGTCAAAATCCTGGAACTCCCTTCCGAATAGCATTGTGATTGTACCTAGACCACATGGACTGCAGCGGTTCAAGAAGGCAGCTCACCACCACCTTCTCAAGGGTAATTCGGGATAAATGCTGGCCTAGCCAGCGACGCCCACATCCCTTGATTGAATTTAAAACAACACCATCTATCATGCCCATAATATTATGGAATAATTTATTACAATGCTTTGGTTTGCTGTGAACGTAGAAGCGCTCAACAAGACACAAAACTTCTGGACTATAGTCATTAGTAAGTCCGTCTCTAATAAAGTCAAAGGTCAATGGATTCATTTTCTTTCCCTCTTCTGGCTAGTCGATGCAAACACTTTGCTCTCACACATGGCTCTGAACTTTGCAAAGGAAAGACACAAACTACTTGAATAGTTCAGCAAATATTAATGGGAAGAAATAGTGTGACTCGGGGTCAAGACATTAGCTAATCTGCTCATCATCTGCAGAATGCAAGCAGGGATTGGAGGTAGATTAGGCAAACATTGTTCCATTTAATGTCAAGGCCTCTCCAGCTGGTGCCCATCTCCTTCATCCAGAGATGAACCTTTCCTCGTGACTTTGACTCTTCCCCTGCAACTACCCCTACTTACCGTTACTACACTGGACTTGAATGAAACAACTCCCACTGGATGGATTGTAGTACTCAGACATTCCTTACATCATAAGATTGAGCAGCTGCTTTCAAGCTATCAGTACTTCAATTAGGAGTTAAACAGCCAGCATCTTTTTTCTGTTGAATTACTGAAAATATTACTTAAAACTATAGAAATAGAAGCTTATAGAGTACATGTTAGAGTCTGTACTGATAAGAATTTGAACTTTACAAGGACAGTGTTTATTATGATGTATTTAACTTTTCCAGTGTTCTTGAAAGAAATTACAAAGGGCATGTCTTCTGTGTTACCATGGGAATGGAAGATTAAAATGTCACCATCCTTTGGACTGTCAGCCATGTGCATACTCGCTTTAATAAGGGATAGTACACTCTTTGTACAACGGATTTACAATTTGTACCTTAATGAGGAGGAGATCTGACTAGAGAAAAGGTCAGTCGATACTCAGGAGTCTTTTCGTCCTATGCACCATTTTTGTACTAGCGCGATTAGAAATAAGCTACATGCATTTTGCAGCTGGAAATTTAGATTGAACAGAAAATTTTGGAGTTCCTTATATGTGCATCTGATAGTTAATGATTTCCACTGATAAAATGCATTCATATATAAGCCCTGGTATCTTCATATCTTTTTAAGTGCACCAACAATCATTTTTGCCTTCAAGGAACATAGTTGATAGGATCATAGGAATGATAGTTTGGGATTTAGGTTTGCGTCTAGGGCTTTAGTTGTGATGCCTAATTTGATCTTGAATCATTCTACTTAACTCAATTAAAAACATTTAGCTGCAGTTCAGCGGCAAGCAGGAACAAAATCTAGCACTAGAAACTGAACCCTTACTTGACCTCAGATATGTAAAACAAAGAACAGGAGCAAAATCGGCCATCATTGCAGTATTTTAAATTTTATTTTATTTCAGTTCTTCCATACAAGCTAGGATACTGTGATTGCCAATAAAACCAACACAAACCAAACAATAATTTGAAATTGGAATTGCAATAATGTAATAATAACTGAGTTCAACTTAACAGCTCAGTGGCCTTTCATTTTCAGGATTATAGTATGTAGTTGGTAAAGTCATGCTCTATCAGTTAATAATGTTATGTAATAAGTAGCAGTTTTATGTATTTCGTCTAAGTAAATAATGATATATGTGCACTTATACAACAATTTATTAGTATCAAAATGTCATAAGGCGCTACACACTGCAAGGGCAGAATAAAGGTTCTCATATCACTGAAGTCACTTTTGCAACAGGCAAGTGTGCAGAAGAGATTTTACTAGTATTCTGCCTCACTCATGCACTTCTTGCCCCTACAAAGCTCATTGGCATGGGGTTTTGTCTTTTATTCAGATCAGCCTGCAGTGATCCATAAAAGTGCCATTTGTTAAACTATTCCATGTCTGGTACCACTGAATGTTTTGTGCACTTCATGGGCTGAATTTTACGACCCATGGGTGGGTGCGCGACTGACCTGATTGGGCGCGAGATCACACAAGAAGATATCCAGCGAGTATTCTGACAACATTGCACACTCACGCGATATTTCGCTCGGCAGGCACACACAAAAGTCTGAAGTGCGCCCGTCGACAATTAAGAGGCCAATTAAGCTCATTAGCAGAGCAATTGTCTGCGATTTTTCGTGACCCATCCAACCTTACAGTTGGCAGAAGAGCGAATCAGCCTTTGCATTTTTCATCAAACCTCATCCAAGGGCAGGATGAAATTTCCGTTATGAAATAAAATTAAAATAAATATCTGTGGACAGCATTTTTATCAGTTATATTTTCCGGTGATTGACTGTGATGCATGGACACTCTTTTCAACCTTTAAAACCTTAATCTGGGCATTTTCAGGTCTGCAGCGCCCTGAGGCAGCTGTCTGCCTTCAGGGAGCTTTCTCGCAGTGCCCATGGTGACATGATCACCCACCTCTTCCCGCCTCCACTCTGGCAGTGCTGAGCATTTCAGTACGCATTTCACACTGACTGGCCATTAATTGGTCAGCCAGTGTGAAATTGTGGTCCATGGTGCATTTCCCAACCGCTCTCGGGCCTGCTAATCGCACATGTAACAGGTAAAATTCAGGCCCATATGTTCCATTCATTGGTGCTACAAAATTGCATCCAAATCGTACAACTGATTAACGTAAGACACTAATTCAAATATTTAAACATAACAACAAATTGCATTTCTCGTACCTGTAATGTAGAACAGCATCTCAAAGTGTTTCACAGAAGCACAAATGTTCAAAGGAGGGGTGATTAAAAGCT